>NC_053451.1:108491940-109091940 GCF_015227805.2 Hirundo rustica | reverse complement strand
GCAAAACCAGATAGTGAATGTGTACAGGATCATAATTTGTAGACCCACAATGGTTATCAAGAAATATTAAGATTATTCTGTATTTTTCTAAAGCACTTTTGTGCAGAAAGCCATAATTTATTTTCCATTATTTTCTCATGGCCATGTTTCTTAGGAAACAAAGGGAACTATCACTTTATTTTGTTTTCTAATTACAATCACTTGAGTATCTTTAAGAGAATGACACATTGGAGATACATTTGTGACAGAACTAGTAGCCAAGATATTCTAAAAGTTTTTCAAATATTAACTTGCTCATAGTAAAAGTTCACTATAAAAGTTGCTATTGCTGTATTATTTATATTTCAATAGTCTTACTATAACTTCTGAATGAAATTGGATAAACAGAAGTCGATAATTAATGTTGAGATACATTGAAGGAGGGTTCTCTTGTTTTGGTGGTCAACTCTCCAGGCACACAGCTCAAGAGGAGTTGCAAACTTACCGCCAAGATCCCTTTTAATATTCTCTTCCAGAAAGGAGAAAGTGTTTTTCTTTCATTTCACTTTATTACCTAAGAAAATAAGAGTTTGTGGGTTCTAAATCATTAACACCCAAGGTTTCTCTAGAGAAGCTATCAATACATTCAGCCAGCAGGTATAGCTCTAGCACAGACAGATACCTGTGTGTTGTCTTGAATGCAGCTAATTTGGGTACCAATACCAGTAAATTAGTAATTGGTTTGGAATTTAGAGTAGGTTTTTCTGAGATGCTGATCACTGCCACTTCAAATGTAATTCTCAATTTTCTCTACTGCAGCTACTTAGTCATTCAAGGAGCACAACCCAGCCAAGATAGCAATGCACCCTCTACTGATCCATAATTATTAATTCCTTTTGACTTCATCTTAAGTGTCGTAACTGTGGTGCACCTGCTCAAAATAGTCTTAACCTTCCAGAATTTTTTGCCAGCCAGCTGTTCAGTGGAATAAAGCAGATCCCTAGCAAGACCATGCCTCCAGAAGTTAAACTAAACTTGTAAGATATCTTGAATGTAAGAAGAGAGAAAATAATTAACAGTATTTGATATTTATGGCACTTCATGAATTAGAAGATGTAGAAACAAGAATTTTTAATAGTGTGGAAAACATATGAATTATTGGTGGATTATTAGACAATTAATCTAATTTCATATCTTCAGAAAGAAGAATTAAGGGAACACCAGGTGACACAACTTCATTCCACATTGTTACAATGTTGGAAAGGTACCATTAGTATACTGTGCAACATCTGTGGCTGACCCATATTGGAATAAAGAGTGAAATAGGACTCAGACATTACTGCAATACCTTAAAGAAACATGATGAATAATTAATGGGAATTCATTTCCACACAGTGGAAATACACTATTTGTAACTTTCTAGTGCAGAAAGTACCAATTATTACTGTCTTGGAAAAGATACATTCCTTGAAAGATGGTAGGAAGACAATTCCTGAGTCCCCTCACCCTGCAGCACTGGGCACCCCTGAGCAGAGCATGGGGTGGTGTGGAACAGTCCATTTGCTCTTCTGTTACGCCCTTTAATCACAAATCCTTACAGAAGAATCTGAGAGAAAACATAATAATTCCATTGCTCTGGAAGTCAAATATGTAGCAGTATTACAGCTGTTAATAAAACCCAGGTAAAGATATAAAGCTATAGGATTTAGAGGTTTGGGGAGGTGTGGAAACTTTCATACTTTAATGCCCAGGAGAATGGAGTTACCATGGCTCACCTGCTCTCCTAGTGAAATGTTACACCTCTTTTTTGTGTACAGGAACTCTTTGGATTTTTTTTTTTTTTAATTATTATTTTTTTCATATCATTTCAGTCTAACTGTAAGCACAGGAGATAAAATGTGTTGACAGGCACAACCATTAGAGCTTTTTGACAAAAAGCACAATAGAGGAAAGTTCCAAGCTTGATTATATATCTGTCAGTCTGACTTCTAAAAGTGGAACAAAACAAGAGCATGAACTGTCAGACAAAAGAGCTTAATAAGAGTAGCTCACTGAGATGCTGGTCAGGATCAGATTAGAAAGAAAATGAGCAGTTATTTCCATGTAATAGTCAAAGATGCATTTTCCAAGCAGGTGCAATTCAGTTACGCCTTTCTTTTTGAGGTGGCGATTCCTGAAATATTTTAAGATGTATAAATATCTATGTATGCATTGTGCATTCTTTTTTTCAAATGTCTGTATAAGACAATTTTTTTAAGCCTAAAATGAACTTGTGGAGGTTTTAGGTGCCAGGAAGGTTGTCAAGAATCTATGCTTATTTTAAATTAACTGTATAGAAGTTCTTAAGTCTTATTGTCTATGCAAAACCATATCTATTTAAGAGGCAATTAATGGCATCAAAGCGAAAACTGTCCCCTGAAATAAATTATTAATTGAAAATTTTCCCTTGCATGGAAAACTAAAACTAAACACAGTTTTAGGGTTTTTCTTAGAAACAGCTGTCCCCCCTAAGGTACTTTGAGAGACTACAGCTAGACCGGGTGAGTGTGAAGATTAAAGCTACTTTTGCATTACTTTGTTTACGTAACATGCCAATGTGTGACGTATTGAGAGGCTCTGTTCATGCTGCTACGAAAAACCTGCTGTTTAGACTCAAAACTCCAAGACCCCAATTAAACTCAATCCATGGATTTACCAAGGCAGCTGTGGGATAAGGCTCAAATCTATATTTAGTGCTGCAAAATCAAACCACTTTGGTAGGAAAGCTGTTGCTGTGCTCTGACTCGTTTCTACGGGAAGAATGGAGGGAATTATCTTCAGCTCAGAGAAATGGCTGGATAACATACAGAAGCCAGGAATGCTGGGAGATTCTTTTCCGTAATTATCCCTGGCAGACAACAGGTCTCTTGAGGACTCTTGTGGGCTAGCTCAAATTAGAGGCTTCCCCAGGCTTCAGGGGTCAGGGTCTGTGCCAGGAAGAAATTTGTATTAAGTGTATCAAATGCTACTTGATGGCTTTTTCCCCTGCTGGGGGAAAGGAGCTGAGAGTGTATTTTCCAGGATTTTATGTTCATATTACTCTGGGTACTGTCCTTTGATTGAAGATGATGTATGGGTAGTTCTTGTAAAAATACATCAAAATAAGTGAGAAATTTTAAAGAATGAGTGGAGTACTTCAGTTGACTCACTGAGCACTTATGACAGGGAGTTGCATCCTACAGACTTCAGGGATTTCCAAGACCTGCTTATCATAACAGTATGATATTCCTGGCTGATGCCTGGGAAGTTGAAACCTCCCATAAGGACAAGGGTTACTGATCTAGAAATTGCTCCTAATTCCCTGGAGAATAGTTTACATCCTGAGCAGCCTGGAGTTCTCCATCCTCGATTTCCAGCTGTGGGACTCACTCCACTAAGTCTCATTAATATCACAGCTGTGGGACCTGACCAGTGCTTCCAGTTCATCCTGTTTGTTTCTCCCACTCCACATGTTGGGGTATGAAATGTTGAACATTTCAGAACTGCACACAAAACTTACTGCTGGTAGAAATTCTGTGAATTAGCTAAATATTCAGTTGTAAAGAATTAATTTTGGATATAGGCAAAAGTATTTTTCCACTTTTTCTCATTATTTTAAAAAGGGGATATCTATACCTAATTAGAAAAACATTTATCAAACAAGTTCTTTTAGTTGCAGGCTTGTAGTACGTTATTTTTGTCCTGTGTTCCCAGGAGTTATGTTTTACTCATTTTCTTCTGTTTTTGTGCTTCCTTACTTTGACTTTTAAGGAGACTAAAATATTTCATATTCTGCTTTTGATAGTCATAAGAAATGTTTCAGTGTCCTGTGAGTAGAAAAAAAAAATCTTCTGCATGCAGATTTCTCTAAAAATTCAAGTTAGAGCTGTAAGAAAAGTCACTTTTTTTTACATGAAGGCATTTTACTTGTTAGTGTGGATTCAGTCAATTTCTCTGAAAATTTGTTATCCCAGGTGTTAGGAACACTTGGAGCAGTCTGAGTTTCTGGGCATCACACAGACAACTGTTTGATGTGAATAGAGAGTTAAAGTTGAGCACCATGTGATTTAGTATAATAACTACTTTATAAATAACAGTCCTGACATGATATTTCAAACTTGAAACTTCCTGTCTTACTGAGCAACCTATCTTGGTCTCATGCTTGTTATGGAGTCCCGTGAGAAATAACTAGATTTAAGGGAGGTCACAGAATCAGAACTTTTATCAGTGCAGTTATTTGGTCATTTTGCTTACTTAATTAAAATAAAAGTTCTTGTTTAATTGTTAAAAAAAAAAAAAAAAAGGTTTTTTGACTGAAATTATATGCTGAAAGTGGCATTCTGTATTAACTTTTTTGCTGTGCAAATCAATATATTTCTCACGGTTAATGCAGAGCAAGATGTTTGATCTTGTTCTTTTGAGGTTTTGGTGTTTTCTAGATGACCAAACAAAAAAAATACTTTTGATGGTGTACCACAGTGATAATTGATGGAGATGCTATAGCTGTTGTTGAGAGAAAATTTTTTTTTTTCATGGTAATCATTAAGAAAAGTCAGTGTTTGGATGTGAACTATTTAAAAGTTACTCAGGTATGAGGATTTTTATAAAATAGCTATGAGGAAAGATATGCTTATGAGTTTTGAACTAGTAATTAACAAGGTAAAAAATATTCAATTGAAGATTTTTATGTTTTTGGTGTCCACTAAATGGAAAATTGTATCTGCTGACTTTTTGCTGTGACATAAAACTGTTAAAGCAACAAATTCAGATGGCATTCTTTAAATTTTATCTTCTGTATCCTAGGAAGATAAATTTAATTTTTTTCTTCCTGATAGAAAATACAGTTCTAATTTTAATTTTGTTTTT
This sequence comes from Hirundo rustica, assembly GCF_015227805.2. Taxonomy (NCBI): domain Eukaryota; kingdom Metazoa; phylum Chordata; class Aves; order Passeriformes; family Hirundinidae; genus Hirundo; species Hirundo rustica. Next base: position 109,087,077 of record NC_053451.1, on the reverse strand, counting down.
TTGAATCCACTGTTTGGATGCTACATTTTTTGCTAAAACTAAATTATAATCTCTATGAGAAATATTTAAATACAAAAGATATACCATCATATCATATCTCAATTTATAAGGGACCCGTAAGTGTCATGAACTAAATAACTAAATATGTAAAAAGGAAGAAAAAGAAACTATTATCTTTTTGTCAGGATGTGCTTTCAAAGTGGATGAAAGATTAAGGACACAGTAGTAGAGAGTATCTTTCCAGAAAAGAGAGTTTTTTTAAAAAAATTTGGGAGCAGCTGAATAATCTTCTTTTGGTGTACAGAGTAATTAAGTCACTATAAATCATTGCAATAAAGTTTACTATCATCAACTAAAATGAGGGAGAAGAGAACAAGATGGTTGGTTTCATGTAATTTAATTATACCTACTAGCATATGCTACAAATACCTGGGAAACCGCCGTGGGATTTCTGATGGTATAGAAGTTTATAAGGGTGGGTTGTTTTTTTGTTTTTTTTTGTTTTTTTCCACTGCAATATTTTAAAAGAGGTAAGAGCTTTGATGAACTGTACTGAGGAAGCAACTTAAATGCCAATTTTTATATATATATTTTTTATTTATTTATTTATTTATTTATTTTTAATTTTTTTTTGCTTTGGCCACATCTTTGGCCATCGTATTTGTGTTTCAAGTAGTTCTGTTTTGGGCATCTTGAACTTTTGAAAGAGAGCGTTTTTTTGAAAGTGTAGTACTAGAGACCTTCTAGAAAACTGTCTGTAGATAAAATATTCTGTGTTTGGATCCATTGCTTTCCCTATCCTGTCCATTTTGGCTTTATTTCAAATGGTCATAAAATCCATTTCAGTGTGATATGCAACATATTTTAAGGGCATATGCCTGAAAAAAAGTCAATAAGGAAAATATTTCCATAAAAAAATTGTAATGCCATAAGGAAAACAGCTTTCCTTGTTTAGGAAGGAAAAAAATAAACTGCAGAACTCTTTTGTGTTTCTTTCTCTCCAGCACTTTGGAAAAAGGTGGGCAGCCATCTGTAGATGGACAGAGGAACGATGGGTCCTTCTGCAAGATATTCTTCGTAAATGGCAGCATTTTGCAGAAGAGCAGGTGAGTAGCTTTTTAAGTTATAAATTGGAATGTTCTTCAAAACATTATAGGAAATATAATTTTATGTATATATACAGGAAAGGCCTGACTGAAGTTTTTCCTCTCCAATTTTATTTCAGTGCCTTTTTGATGCATGGCTTACTGAGAAAGAAGATGCTGTGAGCAAAATTCATACAACTGGCTTTGGAGATCAGAATGAAATGCTGACCAATCTAAGCAAGTTGGCTGTATGTATTTTTCATTCTTTTATTTTATACTCAGTTCTCTGATCTGAGTCTGCATGCACATGGTTCGACCCCACCCTCAGACCCTATGGTTTAACAGAACCTCTGTTTCATACCTGGGGAGTGGGATTTGCCTCCTATGGATGGAATAGGTTGGTCCATAGCCCTGCTGGTAAAGGAACTAGAGATGTTTTTCTTGGTTGTATCTTCAGTCAAAAGTTCATGAGATAAAAAAGCATTTGGGTGTCTTAGAAATATGTGTACTTTTATAGTGAAGGTTTCTTTGTTGATAGTGTTGGTGTATATATTGTGGGCGAGACTATTTATACATATGTGCAAATGAATATGCATATGAGGAAGTACTTATCCTACACTAAACCCCGTCATCCATTCCTTGAACTTGAAAAAGTTAAAGGCTCAGAAGTTATGAAATGCTGAAATTAATCTTCCTGTACAACTGTAACTCAGCATCAGAAACATAGTTACGCGCACAAAACTCACCCTTTGCACCACATCCTCCACCTCACCCTTCTGCAAGTTCTCCACTGTGCATGGTCTTTGTGGAGGGAATGTGGGTCTGGCTGTGCCTGTAGGGGTGAAAAGCTTGTGTCAGCCTAGACTTGGCAATGGCTTTACAGCAGTAGAACTTTTGTAAAGAAAATGGTCCTGTATGTGCTATTTCTGTATGCAATGATGACTGCCTAGCGTTTAGGGGAGAGGAAAGAGTCATGTCCGTGCTTTGGTTAAAATAGGTGAATTATTGCTTTATTGAGAACAAAACTCGTAATCTTTTCAGGCATGAATAGTTCTTTATTATCAGTTATTATTAATTATTAAGTAATAAATATACCATATCAATCAATTATATACTGTTCATTAAATATTTTTACTGGGTATACATAACTTGGTTATAGGTATCTAAGGCTCAGCCTTACATTTTTAAAGGTTAATTAAGGATTTATGTCCTTCTCATCATTCTGTATTAAAAGTAGAAACATTCAGGCTCTGGGTCACTAGAAATACCATGATGTTTCTGAGGTTTGAGTAACTGTAAAATTCAATCTGTTTTGTCCTCACATATACAAATGTATAAAGCTTAAAAAAAAACCAAAAAAAACAAAACAAAACAAAAACCATAAAACCCCCCCCCCCCAAACTTACAGACTGATTGTTTGATTCCACTCTAGCTGGTTCAGAATTATTGGTAGATGTTCCTTTGATTCACGGAATGACTCAGTAGTTAATTTAACAACCAAAAGATTGATTTTTAGCATCATCTTGAGACGCTAATTATTACATTGCCACGTATCGGGGGGTTTTTTTCCCCTCTTCCTTCTTTTTCCTTCTGCAACTTTTTAGGGGTTAATAAAAATATGCATTTAGAAGTACAGACTTGGATTTTGATTAAAGGTTGCTTAGGATTAAGTAAACCTTATAAAGGAAGGAAAACATTTACTTGCCTTCAGTGTATATGCTTTTTGGAAATTCTAGCAATCTAACATGTCAGCAATCATGAAACTGACTTCAAGCCAGGCTTTTAACTCATAATAGATTAAAGACAACTCAGTCTCTTTAGAGTACAACTTTAGAGTACCTTCATGAAGAAAACGCATTATGAGAAATTCAAATTTATTCAAAAAAATGTGTACTTTTGGATTTCAGAAGGTTGCTAGAGCACATAGGTAGATAGGGTTGAAATGTTTGTCACAAATTGTGGAGTAGCAGACTATTAAGGTTTCCAAGTGTTAATGCTAGGGCCAGTTTGGGTACCTTTCAGAACTGCTTGAAAACACGATGTTGAGAAGGAAACACTTTTGTAGTATTTTTGTAAGTTTCGTTAATGAACTCTTATGAAGTTAAAGTTATGTTAAAATTATGCTGCCAGTTTAAATTGTTTAGCCTTATTGTAATGAAATAATTGTGGTCTTTCAGGAAGCTGAGTGAATAACATAAAATAGTAAATAAAATAATTTGTCATGAGTTTCCATGAACCTCAACAAGAATCATGAACAGAACAAGTGGAGTTTATTAATTGCAGCTTACTCTTTTTTGCACATGAATAACTTTGATCTTTTTAGAAACATTATTAATAATTCAATTGTTTAGGTATTAAAATATGTGTGGTATGCTAAAAGAAAACTGTCTCTTTAGTGTCTTTAATTTGCAGCAGAAAATTAGCTTTTACTTTTGGTATTCCCTCTCTCAGTTTTTAGACCTAGTAGCAGTATTTTCCAAATTCCAGTATGTGCTTTTACATTCAGACAAAGCCAAATTGCTAGGAGCTTTGAATATGGCAATTTACTATTTTAATCTCGTCTGAACCTTCGGGAATATGTACTAATAGATCAGCCACATGATTTTTTTTTTTTTTTTTTTTTTTTTTTTTTTTTCCCCAGGGATTAGATTCTCCTCTTGCATGGGCTTGTAGAATTAGGGAAAAATGGGATCATACTATGCTGACCCTAACATGCATATTGTGCCTGTCTTTTGGTATATTTTATTTTGACATGTTTCAATTTAGTGGAGAACAAGCTTCCATCAAGGATCACTCTTATAATTAGGTCTGAATTGTAAAAGCAAGTCTGTGAGGGAATAAAAATGTATCTTTTCACTTAGAATAAAGATATTTATTTTCTTAACAAAATGATATCTTGATCCCTCAGTTGTCCAGTCATTTCCAGCAAGAAATTATAACTAGTTGTTCCTGCTAGACCTTAAGAATTTTAGATTTGCTTTTGTAATATGGCATCAGAGGCTCCAGCCTGTTTTCTGCCTCACTTACGCGCAGAACTCTGTCACATTATGGTTGTGTTCTTTAGCCAGTCTCTTTAATCAGAAGGAGGTTTATGAAGGTAATTTATTAAAACATTTAGCATTGTGACTGTACATTTGAAGTTCTACAACCCTCCTACAAGGCCTTAAGCATTCTAAAGTGACTGATGTGAAACAGATCTGTTGAGCTACTGTTCACAATAGGAAAAAAACTTGACTTTTACATCACATTAAAGTCCACAGGCTGGAGCATGCTTCAGTGTGGGCTCTCCACAGGGTGACAGTTTCCTTGAGAGCACCTCTGCCTGTTCTGGTGTGGGGTCCTCCACGGAATGCAGTTTATATCAAAGGATTTATTCAGTATTTATGTGAAAATTTATCTTCTTTGTCATCAGCTCTCTTCTGGGATCCTCCAGAAGTCAGAAAAACTAGTGGGTAGTTGCTCCAGTTCTTAAAGTAGTTCCTTAAAACAACCGAGTTGTTTTGTTTTGTTTTAATTTTCCACCAACCACTTATTCACTGACTCCACAATTGACTCTTTAAACATAAGGTGTAGGGTGAAACAGAGCATGGGCTGAGCTGGAAGATGTGATGCGCTGAGAATGTAGAACTGAGGTGAAATTTTGGTGCCATGTGTGGCACCGGCTTGATAGATTCTTTTCATGTCCTAGGCCTACGTTTTATAGTCCGTAAAATGAAGTGGGTTTTTTTTGTAGTTTGTTTTGTTTTGCTTTTAGTTGTTTTTTTTTTTTTTTTTTTTTAGTTCATTTAACAGATAAAAAGTAAGATATTGTGCTATTTTTGACTGGAATAAATTTCTTTGCAGCTGAAAAGTAACTTTACAGTGGGTGTTGATGGTTGGACTATTACAGTAAGCAAAGTTAGGTTTTGATCTTTAGGGAAAAGCAAAAATTAAGAATAAAAACTTGAACCCCACAAAATGGAACCACATTACCAAAAATAAGGAAGTCACTATGTAATGTTCAAATATCAGCGTTTACACTATGTACTTGACAGAAGTTATGACCAATATATTTGATAATTAATTTCATAATGCAAACTACCATGTCTTGTCTTCCAAGTTGGCAAATTACATACTTTGCAGTTACTGTCATTATTTTAGGTGAGTTCTTGTACTGGAAAAAAAAAAAAACAAACCAAAAACCAGAGCATATTTTTGGTTATTGTGGCACATTGACAGGTTTTTAATGAAAAAATGTGAAAACAGAATCTCCCAGTATATTTTTCCAGATTGACTGTACCTGTCACAAAAGCATATTAAGTTGCAGTGAGAAGTATCTTTAAAATAAATTTTTAGCATCCTTCTTTTTGTAGTTTCACTTCCTGCTCGTGCTCCAGGTTCTTGGATTGATGCTAACTCACGGGTGTGTTATACAGCTGTTGCAGGCTGGCTGATTGGAAATCAAACATTGATCTTCAGAACTAACTAATGTTTCACAGGATGCCATTTTTTATTATCCCAGTCAGTGTATGGTGGCTTCCACATGAGCTTTTTCTGATGATGTAGGCGTAAAAAAAGGTCAAATATAGCAGTGCTTGAAATTTAACATGCTAAACTGATTTGCATCTACTTTCTGCCATCTGTTAGGTCTCCTACTACTCTGAAAGGAGATTCTTCAATATAGTTAGCTTCTACTTCTCAGTGATAGATCAATTTAAATTTTGCTATTAACTGTATCTTCCATTATTAATTATGATGTTTCAAATCAAATTTGATTAGAAAGAGTACTGATTATGTAGACAATGAATGTTTCTTTTGCTGAGTTGTATTTTTAATTACAATTTTGGATTATATGGCTGTAGGAAGCTATATGTAGACGAAATTCTGTTGTCTAACCACTGGTTTAATTATCCCTTTCATGCCTTGGGGATTAGAATGCAATCCACAGATGCATAGAGTTTTTGCCCATGGTTAGCAGGATTAGGGTGTAGAGAATGAATGTTTAAGGAATGGAATTCACCAATTAAGGCTTTGAAAAGTAAACCCAGGTAAGAACTGGAGCTATGGATGACCCTTGGATCTGTGAATAGCCTGTTTCATAGACAGGTTTGCATGTATAGATCTCAGGAGTTTCAAGGGCCCTTGGCGCAGTGTGGGGTTTTTTTGTTTTTTGGTTGGTTTGTTTGTTTAATTGTATTCTTCATTTGGTTTTTGTTTGTTTGTAGGTTTTAGTCCTGGTTTGGGATCAAATATTTCTTTTCTAGGAATCTTCTTTTTTTTTTTTTTTTTTTTTTTTTTTACAATATGCAATATATAATGCAGTACATTGAAATTTTAGAGAAAGATTGTTCGACATGTTGATATAGTTAACATTTGTGCAGTTTTAAGGTTATTCTTGTAAGACAGCTCTTAGCTTTTTGATTCATGTCATCACCTGAAGCCTGCTGTGAAGTTTGGAGTTGCTCCACCTGCCATGTTATGATGCTATGTAAGCTCTGACAGCAGGTTTTATGGAAACAACATCACAGAATTACAGGAGCCCTTACCCATTTTCAGCTCTTTCTGATGTCTGATATTCTCCCTATGATTTTTCTTCTAATTTTGTTGGGGGTTTTTTGTTTGTTTTTTTGTTTGTTTGTTTTTTGGTGGGTTTTTTTTGGTGTGTGTGGGGGGGAGTGATTTGGTTTGGGTTCGTGTTTTTTGCGTTTTTTGTATGAATGTGTGTTCTTCCTTCTGTTACTTTGTTTAACAGATCCTAAAAGGAGATCTAGAAATGAAAAGGCAAATGATGAGTAAGCTGAAGTTGCTCAGCCAAGATCTCCTTGTAGCTGTGAAAAATAAAGCAGTGGCTCAAAAGCTGGAAAGTCGTCTTGAAAATTTTGCCCAGCGCTGGGAAAGCCTTGTGCAGAAGGTGGAGAGCAATTCTAAACAGGTTTGTAAAAACCAGTTTTATCAGTTTGTGGCAATCAGATCCTTTGACAGTCAAATGCTTGAAGTAGTTTTGTTGCTGTTTGTCATCTTGTTTTAATTTTCTCTCCTGCATGACTGCTTAAGACATATTTTTCGGACAGAATAATACAACTGTAATATATTTTTTCCCAATTTTATTTATCTCTTTGGTTTTTAATCTCTCTTTATAGCATTTATTACTTTCTTGGGTTGTTAACTGTGTTTTCAGGGGTGATACAAACCATAATGAAAATACCTTTCCAGTTAATTTATATTTAACCTATAATAACATACATTTTTTATAGCTTTTTTTTTTTAAAATGGCACATTGTCTGAAATTAGTGCAAGAACTGTCTGCTAATTAAATTGATTTTTTTTTCACCATTAAAAGTTTATGATTGATTGCTATTTTACTTCTGCATATGATATGCTGATTTACAGATTAAAAACATAGGCTACAAAAAAAGAGAAATTTCTTGGAAGAAAAAAGACAATTGATCTATACCTGTAACCAAAGTGCCAATGAGAAAATATAACCTGCTATTATTTTGACCACTTTATGTTAACTGTAATATATTTAAAAAAAAGAAATTGAGGCTTTAAACCAGGTAACAAAATTCATTCTGGTGTAGTACCCAAACCAATTATTTTGCCTAGACATCTTGTTAGCATCTCTTTCTTACTTGATTTAAACCCAAAACAGCTCTCTTTTTTCCATTCCCTTATCTGACTAATACTGGGTTATTTTTTGAGCTGTCATTGTATGACTGGTAAAATGAAAATGAATATTATGACTTTTTAATCAGACAGCACAGAGCAGAATCTTACAGCAGGTATCTCTGTCCTGTCCAGACAGGTCTCTCACAGTTCTGGTCAGTTCGATTCAATGCTCTTGAGCATCACCCCTTTTTTATTGCTCTCTCCTAATACTTCTACTAAATTATGCAAATTAAAGCAAAGCTGCTATACTTCATGTAGTAATCTGAATCCTTCTTGCTTTCAACTCATACTTTAGTATTTTAGTTTGCTCTGTGATCGTTAGAGAAAGTAGCTGAAGTTGGAAAAATCGGTTTGGGAGAATATAAAAGAAGAAAATGGGGGAAGGGCACAATTTCACTTAGGAAGCAAAACACAGCATTGTGTACACAGCATTTAGGAGTTGAAAGTAAGTTTTAATTACAGTATATTTACTGTAGAAAAGCTTCTGTTTCAAAGCAGAGGAAAATTCCAGAGATTAATTTCTGAATTTGGGATGGCTAGGGTCACATGATTTGAAGAAGTTAATAAGTCATTCCAATTTTTTCAAGTCCTGTTCAGATTGCTGATGGCTCCTAAAATGCAGTTACTAGTTTTGAAAATGGAACTTAGATTACAGAAAATGAAGTGAGCAGTCATGAGTCTGTCACCATAGATCAGCACAGCTGGGAGATGCTTTGGATTCCCAAAATGGTGTAGCTGTCCTATCACAGCAGAACACTTCAGTGGATAAACTTTTCCTCCAAGGAGAAGCTGCTCTGCTTGGGATAGAAGTGATGTTCTGTCGTGGGAATGCTGCTTCACCTTCTGGAAACACCGTGCAGTTGGGCCTGACTGAAGGACCCATTCCTAAGGCACCGTTACACTGTGCAGATGGATCTTCTGTGAAATGCTCATGGTGTGCTTGTCACCATGGGTTTCTGTCTAGGCAGGGTAGATAATTTCAGTGAGATTTTTACATGTATTCATTGCAGAGCTCATTCATGTGTTTACACTGCAAGAAAAAATGCAAGGTCTCACTATGTTCTCTAATCTTGAGCTGAGAAGGAGGGGGCTTTGAAGAGGGTGAAAAATATAATATTTTTCCATTAAAATCTATCAGTAAATGTAGGTTTTATTCATCAAGCTTAGATATTGCCTTTAAAATTAACTTTATGTGGTTTAGTAGTGGACTTGGCAGAGCTAGGTCAATAGCTAAACTCAATGTTTTTAAATGTCTTTTCCAGCCTACAGGATTCTGTGATTAATAATTTTCATAGGGCCCTCATAGCTGCATTTTTGTCCTTAGTTATTTCTCCTCTTAATAAAGTGTCACCAAATGATTAACTTGTTAACAAAATAAGAAAATAAATGGAGGAGACAACCTCAGGCTCACTTCAAAGATGATTCTCCAACTAGACGTATAAAGTAGTTATAAATCCCAAAGGAAAAGTGCAGAAAGTAGAATGTGAGTTCTCCCACATTTGGCTGAATTAATTGCTCTTGAATTCAAGCATCTAATCAGAACACATGGCTGAAGCTCCTGCTACAAATGACTGGATGGCAAGGGTGTGAGAGAGAGAGAAATCTAAAAAGCAGTTTGTCCTCATAATGAAAATGTCAGCTTTCCTTCACTGACCACACAGTGGAATCAAGGACAAGGACAGCTTGCTTAGGCTCGATGCGGAGCTTCCAGAAACTCTAAACCCAGCTTTGCTGAGTTCATTATGCTCCACTAAATTGTACTGAAAATCTTTCCAAACTAAAGAAAACACCATTCCTCATCCAAACTTCCCCACTCACAGAGATAAATTTCATCAAAGAACAGATGACAGCTCCAAAAGTGTGTGTAAAGGAAAATTATGAGTTTATCAGGACAGAGGGCACTTCCAAAGACAGTAATAAATGTTGGCATTAAAGGAAGGCTGCTGTATAAATGAGAAATAAAATGCCATAAAACTACTGAAGTGCTATGCACACATTGTACATATGTTTGCCTATAGATGATGAAAAAGATTTGAATTTGTCTGCTCGGAAAAGAGATGAGTTTTAACATGTTTTGAAGATGGGCTTGATGTGAAACTGCTGGCAAGCATTGTATTTTGAAACCCTTTAAGCGTGCAGCCTTGTGAGTCACCTTAGCCCTTTCCATATGATTTTCTAGCGGGTAAAAACCCTAGTCTATATTGCCCCTTCTCAAAATCACATTTGCTGTTCAGGGACTGAGAGGGATGAAGAAAATCCAGAGTCTTTGAATAATACATGAAACACACCACTTTGGTGATTAAAAGATGTTTGGATTTTTCGGGATTTTTTTTTTTGTGGGGGTGGGGTGTGTGTGTGTGTGTGTTTGTTTTTGTTTGGTTTTGCTTTTTTCTTTTTTTGTGAGGGGTGTTGGTGGTTTTGGTTTTGTTTGGTTGGGGCTATTTCGTTGTTGTTGTTGTTGTTGTTGTTGTTGTTTCCCCCACCAAGTAAACCAATAAAAGTTACTTTTTTTTTTTTTTTTTAATTTCTAATATTTTTTATGATTGTTCTTTGTACACTAAAGTGTATGGAGTTTAAATGTGAACAAGCTTCATCTCGCACAGTAAGGTTGAAATCTACATTTTACCTTGTCTCTAAGTAGAATAATTATGAACTTCAAATTCACGTGTCCATTCGGCTTTTGAAGCACATAATATTTAACCTCCGCTCCTGTTGGTTAAGCATGAAAAATACTTTTTTACTGTTTTCACATCCCTATTGTTCATTTCACACACACCCCAGCACTGTGCCTTGACTGCTCTGAGCAGTGATTGCACTGCCAGCTCTGGAAATGCAGTTCCCCATCTCCAGCAGAAGCTGTTACTCCTGTGATTGGTATTATGCTGCAGATGATTCCTAGAGTGTCCTACCTGTGGTTTATTCTGTTACACCTTCTTCACTGGAAACTCTGCCCTGGTATTGATTAGCAAATGAAAACATGGCAGGATATGACCCTGGGTGTCTGAAACATTATTCTGTCATTGATTTTTGGATAAAACAGAGTGTAATAAGGATTTTATGAGAAGAGGAAAGAGAGACAGAGAGACTTTACCCAAAATTATGTTATAGGCAAGAAATTCTTTCTGTTCTTATATATTGTCAGCTCAGGAAGAGAGACATCAGGTTCTATCCTCAGATGTCATGGAACCCTAGACATATTGCTTTCCCTTCTGCCCTCTAATTAATTAAAATAAAATGGGAAAGAATGCTGTATAGGGTTTCAGTAAAAATGTATGTAAATGCTGACTTAATATTGTCAAGATTTCTGTAGAAAAAAAAATCCAAATCAATACATCTTGTTGAGAGAACTAAAACAAGAATATTACTGCATAACATTTCAGTGATTAAAAAGTCAACTGGATGTTTATCTCTTCTATCGAATTTTGTATTTCATATGTTATCTAATTCTCTGCAGGTCACAAGCAGCTTATTCAATTGACATATTTAATCCATATATTTTTTTAAAAAAAATCTGCTCTGAATCTATATGTTTTAGTCTTCTTAGTAGTCCAGAGTCTGCTCTAAAAATCTAGACAACTGCTTGTTTCTAGAGGGGGAAGCACAGCATTGGGTTAACTGCTCTATGTAAGAAATACTGACAATTTACTGAGGTAAAGCACTTCCCTACTCATCACTTCCACTGTCAGCCTGGACAAGGAGCAGGAAGACTGTGTAGAAGACAACGTGAAGAATTCAGCAGAGTTAGCCGGAATTTGTTGGGTTGTTTTTTCAGGATTCTTGGCTTTACTGATAATGCCCGCTGGGAAGAGGCTTCTTGCTAACAGTGTTTCCCTTTCCTGGTCATTCTGTATCTCTTTTTCAATGCAAGAAGGCATTGTGGGAAAGGTGCTAGGCCTGGCTGCACCTTCATTGTTTATAGAAGCGCTTATGTCTCAATATCTAAGCTGACTCAATTCTTTTACTGAGTTTTTGATGCAAGAAGTAATAGATAATTTGTGAATGTGTTTATAATTTCATGGACTTTTAGATACTGGCATTTCTGTTGTTGAATTGGAAACTCTTAATTCTTGCAAATTAGCAAAAGCAAGAAGCAGGGCTTTTCAGATACACAACCTTTTCTACTCCTGGTATATATATATATATAATTTTTTTTTTTTTTTTTTCACTACCCTTAAATTGTGAGGTGGTCATTGGAGCTGTAACTAGAACATTTTGACAAATGAGCCATTGTCTGAAAGAATCAAAAAAAGAAGTGGCCTATTTCTCATGAGTTAAGGGATTTAAGAACATCTGCCCACATCTGAGTTGGGAAATGTTACATGGAAAGTGTGAACGGGCAGTACATACACAAGCAGTGTACAAACAAATATCAGCAAAAAATATTTCTCATCATTCTTTTTTTTAGTGCAGCTGAGCTATACAAAGTTTTTTTGTTGTTGTTGTTTTGTTTTTTTTTTTCTTATTAGCAGAGCAAAGCTAAATGCTTTAGATACGTAGTGTTTACAGTGTTATATACCATGGGTATTAGTATCTGGTGTGATCCCTAAATATTGTTTTTTAATTATGGAACAAAAACTGATGCAAGTTAATTTGCCTTCTAGAGCATGTGTTCTAATAAGATTTCCAACCAGAAAGTTAACTGCCCTTTCATGCAAGAATGTTATAGCTGATTACATTCTATTTGACAATTTTTATAAATGGTAAGACAAATAATTGGTAATTCACTGCCATTTCAATGCCTTTATAATCTCTCAAGGAGCAAATTTTCAGACTGGGGTCAGTCTGAAATTAATATTTAGTAATGGTGCCATTTTATTCATTCAATTCCATTGTAAAATTCCATTCATTTAGTTTCTTCATTCAGCATGGATTACAGGGACCTAGATATAAGTTCATTAGAATCCTTTCTGATTTTGATATTGGCTTTTGCAGATATCTTTTTCACACAGCGTGAGTCAGATAAAACAATCTAGCTTGAGTTGTGTATAATGTTGTTTTTTTCCTGAAGGTCAGCCTATGATCAGATGAGAGCAGTTTCTCATTATTTTCTATTGCTCCTCCAAACAATCTTTACTGAAATCTTTCAAATAATGTGTGACCTCTGTTTTTGTACTTCTCACAGATTTCACAGGCTGTCACTACAACTCAGACATCTCTAACACAGACAACTGTAATGGAAACTGTAACTATGGTGACCACAAGAGAGCAAATCCTGGTTAAGCATGCTAAAGAGGAACTCCCACCACCTCCACCTCACAAAAAAAGGCAACTCCTTGTGGATTCAGAAATTAGGAAGAGGTGAGAATCATCAAGAGACAGAGAGAGAATACTGATAGAGTCTGGACAAAAATGCAAAAATAGTTACTTGACTGCAATATTTTGTCTGTATGCTATTTTGAGCTTAAAATTATATTTCTGTTCTCTATTAGGGTACCAGCTGATTATTATCTTTCTTCTCTCAGCATGGCTTATGGATTGTATTGTGCTTCTATTGCACCTTTTTAGGAGTATAGAATGTTAATGATTACATCAATACTATTGCATAATAATAATAGTCAGTTAAAGTCCTTATGTGGCATTCGTGGGGGTCCCACATGACTAGGGTCTTGAAACATGATGGGCAAGCATTCCATAAATTCTAAGATTTTTGTGTTCTTTGAGAAGAATTTTTATAATAGTTAAAATATTAGTCCTGGAGAAATTGCCTTCTTTATAAAGTTCATTGTATTCTTCTGGGCTTATGGGTCAGGAGTAAAAATAGCAGTTCTGCAGCAGCAGTTAATATTTGGTGAAACATGCATTACTATTACTTTCAGTTTTTTTTTTCATGTGTAACTCAAGTACAAATGACAGGGGATTTAAAACTTATGCTAAACACTGGTTTAAGTTAGTAGAAAACATTGTATTTAAGCAGAATTGGCTCAAGCACTAAGTTTTTAAATGAGGTGCTAAGAAGGTAGATGTCAAATATTCATTGTAATGTTGGTTTTGGAAATGTTTTTTGATATTCAGATAAACATGAATTCCAAGGTAATAGATTTGAGGACTGAAAAGGATGTGAAACTGCATCCAGTGTCTCATTTCTACAGACATTATCTTTGCTTAGTTCAATGTGTTTACCAGGACAAGTATTTTCTTGTAAAAAAACAGCATTTCACTTATTAAGAAGAATGAAATATAGCAAGAATAGGAGAAATCTAACTTCTTTTAACTTTATTTTTATGTTATTGAAATAATAGGTATTTTTCTATACATAGGCATCATGCCTGTGTTTAACCATTCTAAAAGGAAGGTTTCTAGTTCAGCATCACTATTTAAGAATGCTCTATATGTGATGTAAGAGTGATTCTCTCTCTTTTTGTTAAATTGGATAACTATTTCTATGGAAAGTGCTTGGCCTAAATAACTTTGTGAGCTAAATTTGAGTGAATTTAATCTATCTCCAAAGTCCTCATTTGGAATCTGTTTTTTTTTTTTTCCATATCCTAGGTTACCATTAAATCATAAGTGAGTTATATTTTGCTAATATATTCCCAAGCATTCGAAATGATGCAGAGCACTGACTCTCACCAGAGCTGTAATTCCTGAAGATGTCGAAGGACTTTTTAGATGGCAGTGTTGTTACTTATCAGGAACTATAAGCCTTAGCACTCCTGTTAATGTTTCATTAGTAATGTGCAAGGATGTGAAACAGGATCAAGGTCCTGTTGGCTTATCTATAACAGTAAACCTTAAGTGTAGCATGGTCCCTATCATGAAAATAGTGATCTGCTTTATTTTGAAACTGAAAAAACTGCAGTTTTGAAGTATTTAAATAATTGATATTTTAAAACTTTTTACTTTCTTTTTTCCCAAGTGAAGGTTTTAGGAATGATCTTACTTCATGAAGGAAGCGAAGTGCAAGACTACTGTTATAAAAGAAAGCATTATCTTAGTCAAAACTAAGTAGAGTAGGATGATTCTTTTAAAGCCTCTTTTTTTTTTTTTAATTCTTCAATAAAATTGTTGCTATACGCACTGTTATAAAACTGGAGACCAATTGGCAGAGAAGTTCCTTTTTCAACTACTGTATATTTACGGTTAGCATATATTTTCCTCCTTGCTCATATTCTTTTAATTTGCCTTAATACTGAAAGTAAACTTGGCAGGGTACAGCAGAATTCAGACTTCATACTCATCATGTGTGGAGACTGCCTGAGGGCAGGAGTTAGCTGAATTATGGGAATTGTTTGTGTTCCAAACTGCCTTGGTTTATAGAAACTGATAATTATGTGTTACTACAGTGCTTTAGCTGATGTCTGTCTAAAGCACTGCAACTAACAGTTTTATATATAAACCTGATTGATCCTTGTACAGAAAACAGGGTGTATTATCAACTTTGAGACTAGGATTGCTTTTAGATATATTACTGGTAGATCTGCTACCAAATTTACAGACTGTTAATGTTTTTTTTTGCCATGCATACTAGGTTTCAAGGCTGATTTATTTTAATGCTATCTAAAATAAGTGCACCATATAATTTCTGTTTAATTTTTGGATAAGAGTCAAGATGGAACACTACACTTCTCAGTCTTTGCCTGGGATTACTTTAGGTAATTGAATAAGTTGTGGTTCCTTTTAGATATTTAAAATCAGAGTAATTTTAATTTCTGAACAAGTTGTACTTTTATTTTGATCTGCTAGGACAGAAGTCTGACTTTCAGAAGGAAAAAGAGAGTTGAATGTTTAATACACTATCATGTGCTCTAACTATTGTTTTTGTGTGCCCAAATTACTGGATTTGTTTTAACAATGCAATTGCACCAGCACATGAGAACTAGTCTGGTGTGACTTATTCCTTTGACTGGACCTACATTTTGGGCATGTGCAAAGTAAGTGTTGGAAATGTCCACAGCTGTGCAGATGGATGAATGATGGTTATATTATCTGAAGGCAGGGTTTATCCATTCAGATAATTTTTTTGGCATTTCTAGCTGAACAGAGAAAACACCAAACCCCACATTCTATGTACCTGTGGTCTCTAGAAAGTGCACGCGGGTGTTCTACAGTGGGAGGAATAAAGAGTTTCAGAAAAACACTTTGAGAGTAAACTTTGGGGAAGATGTTTCAGCTTAGAATAACAGTTTTTGTGACGGTTTTTAGTGAATATTTAAAAATGCTGTCTTGGAAACGAACACATTTTGTAGTATGCTGTTGTCTTTCTCAGAGATACGAAAATACAAATTTATACTAGATATCAGCATATATATAATGGAAGAAGAAAGTTCAACTAAAAATTTGGGTGTTCAGTTAAAATGTCTGTTCACTGGTGATTAGACACCTTTTTGATCAATGTGTTTGTTTGACAGGAGAAAGATCATTGTATTCCCAAACAACCAGTCATTTATGTTCTGGGTGCATTATTAGCCACAAGATCTCTCAGGGGTTTTTTGTTTGTAGTCAGTTGTAGCTTCACCCAAGCATAAACAAGGCCCATAGTGCTGCATGCCTTTTGATTTTTTAAAATAAATTAAAAGAATGGAGGTTCTCAACCTACTTCATTACGTATTGTGTGCTTTTAAAACCAAAATTTTCCTGAGCACTTAATGACTAACAGTTGATGGCCATGTGCTCTTCAGTTTTGGTTTGATTGAAAAAACCCCAGCAGTTACTGAAGGTTTGTCAGAACCTTCCAAAGGTGAATAACCAGATTATGTTGGCTGCTTTCTGCAGTCACTGTACAACACCCTGCATGCTGTTGCTTGGTTGTTTTAGGCCTGGGAGGGAAAGACACATTGGGGGTTGAGTCTTTTTGGGGGTGGTGAATAATGCTCCCAGGTTTTGCCAGTTTCTTTCATGTGTTCTCAGACTTTAGTCGGTGTTGTTTCTGTATAGGACTATGGAATAAATTCATCAAGCCCCATTGCCACAGGTTTGGGAAGATTTGAGCTCCAGATTTTTTCCTCTGAGGACTAAATGTTTTAGATACTAGATAGTAAAAGAAGAAAGATATGTAATTTGGCTGCTCGGTGTACTGTGTAAGAGCTCAGGTTCCAGTTACTAAGCCAAGGAGAAAAAAAAAATGGATGGCTAAGATTGAAGCATCAAACTTTATAGAATTCTAAGTGTCTTATCAGGATTGAAAGTGTAAAAATCTCTATTTAAACTGAAGAAATTGAGAAGAAGCAATTTGACTTGTAGACCAGTAAGATCCACAGGACTGAATGTCCCATTTCTATTGCTTTTATTTCCTGTGGCACAAATGCATGGGAAGGAAGCTGTTGATTTTTTCTTGCCTCTTAAAGCAAGTTTTTGCCATCAGCAGAGGAAAGCAGCGATAAGAACCAGATAACTTTTTTTTTTTTTCTCTCTTATTTCTTTCCTCTCCATTCTCCCACCCCAAAATCTAAAACTGCTTCAGGACTAATGCTTCAAAATGTCAGAATAACTCAGGCGAGTTAAGTTCTGTTACTAGTCAAAGAAAAGCTCCTTTTCCCACAGGAGTCAGTTTAAGACTGAGAAAGATAAAATAATTGAAACTGTATGTATTAGGCATTAGGGCTAGAGATAAACGTAACGCAGCTAAGGTTATAGTATTTAAAAAAAACTATAAATGGCAGAAAGGGATGCAAAATAACATTTATTTTCATGGTATTTACGTATTCTGGGAAAAACAGGTCAGTTGCATATCATAGAAAAATCTGAAAACGCCTCTGTTCATACTAAGCTTTTAAATAGCAGACAAGTAAGAGCTGGTTAATATTTAATTTAAACATATTTGTAATATTGAATGCTTTAATAACGACCAAAGATAACTTTCTTTGCAATTTGTTGAATATTGTTTTATACACTTCCTAAGTTTTCCAAGGAAAGTCTACTTGTCAAAACATTATTATTGGTATAATGTTAATCCGAAGGTTTGAAAGAGACTTGATGTCCTTTGAAGAGCAAGGTGTGTTAAAACAGGATAGTTGCTCCATCTAGTGGAGGTTTTTTACATTTAACAGCTGTTAAATGAACTTTCTGAAAAGAGAGAAGCCCACACTTTTTTGAAAATTGTTATATTCAGGATTCCAATCCTGCATTATTTAGAAAAGTTTAGATTTTTGCAGAAAAAAAAAAAAATCAAAGAAAAACTTACAGTGACTTTTTTTTTTTTTTTTTTTTTTTTTTTTAAGCTATTGTTTAATATTTCTGATTTCTGTGCTGTGGATTATGTTAGTCAGGTCTAAATGGTGATTGTTTAGCACTTTTACAGCCACTCCATTGGGTTGACTCCTTTTACAGAAATGCGGCTTGTGCTCTCGTATTGTTATCTAATGATAGGCAACAAACTAAAAAAAAAAGAAAATTATATCTTCAATTTTCCTGGTGGTTTTTGATTTCAATATGTCTGTAGCCAATACCAGAAAAGAAAAAAATCCATAAAAATTTCCGGGAAAGGAAAAGGGGACTGAGACACAACAGAATAGTTTAATGTTGTTTAAAGGGGGAATAATTAATAAACATTTTAATTTGGATTGTGAGAAGTATGAATATGTTGAGGTTTGTATACATGGGCAATTCTTAGTGCTTACTAAGCATTTATCCTTTATCCTTTTGGTGAGGTCATAAATGGATTAGTGACAAATAAACAGAATTTATATTCTTCACATTTAGTGCCTCGAATTATCTGCACTATTATCGGAGTGGTACCAGTCAGCTGGTACTTGCTGCAGGCTGTGATAATTGGGTTTAAAAGTGCTCCATACCTGATGGTTCCAGTGAAATTTCTGTTGGAGATGAACACTTAGGATTGATTTGGTATTTCTTTTCATGCCTTGGTATGCATCACAGAAGTGCCCTGCTCATAATGTTGATTGGGCTAAACTTAATAG
The DNA here is from genome assembly GCF_015227805.2 of Hirundo rustica. NCBI lineage: Eukaryota > Metazoa > Chordata > Aves > Passeriformes > Hirundinidae > Hirundo > Hirundo rustica. The sequence continues at coordinate 109,068,488 of NC_053451.1, read as the reverse complement.
TGTCACAAATGTAGAGGGAGGGCCAAAGTGTCATTCCAAATGGAAATAAAATTATTTGACAAATATAACTAAAACAATAGGAAGTTAAACATATTTTAATTAGAAGATAAGAACATCTCTATTAACTAATGGTTCATCAACTACAAATGCAGAGGAGGAAGAAAGACAGGACAGCAGGGAAGTAGATCAGAATAATTCTTCCAATGGGCGCCATGTGCCGTAAAGTTGTTCTTTGATATGTTCTAGGCAGTGAAGAGCCACAAGCTGAGAAAGACCTCTGGCGAGCTGGGGCTTTCAGTCCAGACATGGAAATGAAATAACTCAGTAAAGTGGTTCTTGGATCAAAGTTGTATCATTCCCTGCCAATTCAATATGTAGGCAAATGGTTTTATGTCTGCCCAAGATTCGCAGTGGTGACAGGCCCGCTGTGATTTTTGTTTGGCGAAGGAAGGGGATGAATGAGCAAAGGAAATTGTTAAAAGAATAAAGTACTGAAACCACTGCCCAGGGTAGCAGTAGCATAGTAATGTAGTTTGAAGGTGAAAATCATTCAGGTTAGAGATAAGATTATATACCATGTTGGCCACATGACAGGAAGGTACTTCATGCCTTGTGATCCTACGTGAAATTGTTCAACTCTGAATTTGTTTGTATATCTATTTACTCAAAGCATATTTAAAAAAACATCCTCATATTTTTAATCTATGCTGGTCACATTTTCATGGAAAATTCTCGTGGAAAATTGATTGGAAAATTTAATGGAAAATTGATTTTCTGGATCATCCTAAGCCATATGCCTGCTTCAGATTCCCATTCCAAAGTTTCTTGCTAGATCACCATGTATTTGTTCAAAATTGATTCTTTGTTCTGGCTTTCCTTTTCTCTGTTAAATACATGATAAACCTCACCTTTCACAACTTAATTGCATCACTTTTTTCTCTTTCTCTGCATGGAATTCGCAACCCAAATACCCACCAGCATAGTATACTCATACCCTACTAGAAGGCCCCTGTCTAATTAAAAAAAAAACTTATGGAAATCACTTAGCAGCAAGAGTTAATTTGTTTATATTTTACAATAGAAACAAATCTCCATTTGAACTCAGCTGACGTGCTGGCATGTAAAGAAAGGGCTGTGGGGCCAGTAAAAATAGTATTTCTCTTGTGGAACAGCAGAAGGAAAAACTAGGTGGAAAACAAAAGCATGACTTCTGCATGAAGAATAAATCCCCTGTCTCAAGAGGAATTTTTAGGTGGGGAGCATGCCAATGTACTTGTTTAATCAAGTTATTTAGAGTAATTTCTCAAGTGATTTTTGGTTTAATATCTTCCATTGATCTATTTTTCCAAATTCTACCTGAGATGAAATTTGTTGGGACAGAAAGGTAGTCTTGCACTATTTTATGTCTAAAGTATTCTTGTTCCAAGGAGATTTAAAGACTCTATTTATACTTTGATATCAATCTAGAGCTAATATAATTCCTACCTGCAGCTGTGCTCAGAAAGGAAGTATCCAATCACTAAAGCAGAATGATTAAATGACATTTCTAGCAGTGTTTCCTCCTTTTACACAAGATGAACATGACAGAGGGTTGTGGTTTTTTTTTTTTTTTTTTTTTTTTTTTTTTTTTTTTTTTTTTTTTTTTGTCTCTTTAGGTAAAATCTTAAAGTCTTAAATCTTAAATTTATCTTAAAGATATTTATGTACTGCAAAAAACTACTTGAACTTAACTTCTCTTTATTTTAATTCTTTTCTGACCCCCTCTCTATTGTCCTATTTTGAACAGAAGGCTTTGTTTCTGAAATTATATTTATCTCCAGAAGAAACTGGAAGTGACAGAGCAGTTTACATATCAACTTTGTCATGTCAGAGAATCATATCATATCATAAAATGATTTTAGTTTGAAGGGAACTTAAAGATCTATGTCTCATACTTGTCACCATCTGATGACCCTCTGGGCCATGAGATGTGTTCCTAATTATTTTGTTTTACTGTCGAAACTATCCCAAATGCTCCCATTCCTCTTCCAGGTGTTGCAGTGGCAAGGGCTTAATCTTTTTTTTTTTTTAAAGAATTGAACTCTGATAAATATTTTTCTGCCAATTTTCATCCTGTATCAGGGTAAGACCAGGCTGTTTTTCAGAGTTGTTCTCACTAATTCTACTTGCCTACAGCTTCAGAATGGAACAAATGCCAGAACTCATACAATTTTACCTGCAGTCAAGGAATTTTAGTACTCGAGGGCTGGTAAACTTCATTGCTGTCAGATGTCTGCTGTTTTGTGATCATCAACTATGCATTTATTATTTCTAGAAGAGAGGATAACATTTTATTTCAAGAATTGCAGTTGGTTTAATGATCAGAAATAAAGCTGAATAGGAAGCTGTCAGCTGTGCACTTTGTGTTAAGGGATTAGAATCTGTTACCAGCACAGACATTCCTTGAAACATCTGGGAATTTTATTTTGTGTTTTGCCTCAGAATTTGGAATTCTTTATGAAATGGAAGTTTTCTGCACCTTCTATTACTTCGAAGTCACTTTTTTTCCTTCTTCAATGAGGATTCAATTAGTATTATCAGGAATTTTTTTTAATCAAAATTATTCCTAAGAGTTTATAATTCAAATGTAGACTATTCGACTGAGATTAAGGCAGAATGTGACTCTTTGTCTTTTGCTTTCATTATTTATGAATACAAAAAATCACAGTGGAGAAGGAAAAAAAGGGAAGCATAAATATTCGCTCAAGCATGGAGCTCTTTCTTGTATTCATTTTTCATTTCTGTGTGTGTAGATTTATGTAGCACAAAGTTTTGCCTTACATCCTTGTATTTTAGAAGTATAAGTCTTCGTATAAATGAAGCGTATTTTAATAAAATAATTTATTTCTTCCAGGGGTGTAATTGTTGTTCATGTTACTGGTTTTAGTAGATTTTCAGTTGTATGCAAATGATGCAACCTATAGCTACAAAGCCACAAAGCAAATTGAAATACACAGATTGTTAATTTTTTTCCCCCAAGTCTTTCTCCTCTATTGTGTTCACTGTATTGCTGCAGAAGGAAAGGCAGCTGCAAAAGGGATGTAAATATTAGAACATACAGTGCAATAAAGTAATACAATCAGAGAAATTGGCACAGCTGTGAAAAAAATACAGTCTGAAGCTCTTTGTTTTAAAAACTAGAGTAGATACTGAATCACAGTTTGAAATTTCTAGACATTAGTAATTTAAATATCTGCATTTTGAGACATTACCTGAAGAGTGGTTAACACAAATTAAGATCAGCTTTAAAGGAGTTGATGACAGAATCCAGAATGTAATAAAGAGGGCTGAAGAGTAAAAACTAGTTATAAATTAAGTGCAGAGAGTGGAGTTCCTAATTTTGGTTTCTAAAGCTTTAACTGTGAAAAATTATACTTTACTTGTTGATTAGTGATTGCATTCTACAACAAATTGGAGTTAATCAGAAAAAGCTTCTTTCATCAATTTTTTTGCTTGAATTTCCTTCATAGTATTACTATCACAAGCCGGGACACTGGTCTCAGAGGTCTGAATGCTGCATTTGGTCAGTCACATGAGCCTTACATCCTCAGCTAAGCCAAATGGACTTGTGGTATCTTTCTTCACTGACAGACATTTGTTTCATATCTCCCAAAAACATTAGCTTGAAAAATAAGAATACTTACTGTGAAAATTATTGCATCTGTTCAGCTGTCAAATCAGGTCTTAAAAATGAAAAAGTATTTCTATGTTTCTAAATTTTAAAATGAATAGTTTTATGAACTCTCTGATGAGATTCAGGAGTTAAAAACTCTTTTGCTGATAAAAGATTGCTGTTTATTGTTTAAACAACTATGTTTGCTGCCAGTCCTGTTCTCAGAAACTGTGGAAGTTGAAAGTCTTGCTGCACTTTTCTGTCTCTCAGGTTTGACTCGGACACCACAGAGCTGCACAGCTGGATGACCCGCTCCGAGGCAGTGCTGCAGAGCCCTGAGTTTGCCGTCTTTCGGAAAGAAGGGAACCTCTCAGACCTCAGAGAAAGAGTCAATGTAGGAAAAACTACTCGTATACATGTCTGCTAGTCTGTATTAGGTTGTCAAAGTGCTTTCAGAGTCCAAGTTAAATGATTTCAAATGCAGACTGACAAATTTGCATTGATTGTCCAAGATAAATTTAGAAGTGTTCACTGTTTCTGTGAATTTCAGATTTTGGCACCAAAATTACTACACAGGCTGTCTGAACACATAGAGTTTTGTTGTTGTTTTTGTTCATACATATTCATATTTAATTAAGGTGTTGTAGATCCATGAAAGCTTTAGGTAAATTTATACCAAAGGCTGTATATCATTTCTTAAATATGCAACATCGTTCTGTATTGACAGCTTTATTTGATGTTATACATGCATAAACTGAAGAATATGAGAAATGTCACTGGAGTGGATGAAAGAAAGAAAGAAAATCTATATCTATTTTCTTTTACAGAGCTGTAAAGTATGTATGACAATCACCAGTTTCCACAGAGCTTTTATTGTTCTGGATTTTTTTACTCTATTGTAGTACCGTATCAGAACCAAAACCTGTTCTTTCCTGCCAGAGTGAATAGTTCTGCACTGCTTAAGCAGCTGTGTTTGTGTGTGTGTGTGTCACAGAGTGAATTACTGAACTTACCCCTTGAAATCTGAACTGTTAAAAATTTTCTTCCTTATTAATTTTTTGTAGATCAGTGAAACAATGCCCATCTTTTCCAAGTAAGAGAAAAGGGTGCTTTTTATAAATATCTCTGATAGTAGCCTAGTATGTTATGGAACATCATTAAATCCATGTTGATACATACTCCTAGAACACAAAGAGATGGAACAAAGTTACTGTATTGAATTCAGATTTGCCGCTGGTTTTTCTCATTTTCTCCTTTTCCATCATAAATCAGCTATGATAAGATTGAGTAACATGAAATTTTATGACTGTAAATGTACATTTTTAAATTCCATGTTAAATTCCAAGTTTCTTGCAATAATTTTAGCTCTTTATATTGTCATTAGTGTTATTATTTAACATTAATTATGAAAATTATGCATTCCAGTGGAATATCTTGAATTAATTTATGCCACAACTTCATGTTATGAGAAATATACATAAATGTACATATATATGCAGCCTGGATCAAATAAACAGAGTAGATTTGATGGGTTCACATGCTTCCGTACTGAGCTAATAGTATTCATCTAATACATTAATAGATATGCAGTTAATTTTCCAAGTGCTCCAATCTAAATTTTAAAAGAAAGAAATAGGAAAAAAACCCCAAAATACTGATCACCCCTTCATATATTTGCATTTTGAGGAACATCATCTATTTCAAGAATGAAAATTAGCTCATCTTGACATACAAATTACTCAGGTGACCCGCACTGTCAGGTTTCCTGTTGGTTCTGCCTCGTATTGTCTAAGACTTTGTAAAAGCATTAAAGGATCTGGGAGCCATGGTTCACCTTCCTCCTTCTTTCCTTTCTTGGCTTTTGAGGAGGTGGTGATTGCTGCAAGTGAAGGGGTGGAGGTGGGTGACCCACAAACCTCCTTTGGCCCCCAGTGGAATTCCTCTAGCTCTTGCTTTGCCTTTGCTGGAGCTGAGGAAGGACACTGGGGCTGGGAGGCCACCACCTACAATACTTATCCAGGTCTCATCTCAAGTTGGTGAAAACACACATAATACTGGAGAAAGTTGTGTGAAATTTGACCAGTGCATGAGCATTTAAAGTTTGAATTCAATACACTAATGATAGCAGGAGATATTCCAGATGTTCATTTGATCTCCTTAGAAATTTAATAAATGAATTGTTAGCAAACAAATTTCCAGCTATTTTTTTTCAGTAAAGTAGTGCAGAAATGGATCTGTTTTGTATCAAGAGGTCTGAGACAAACCAGTAATTCTAAATAGATACAAGAAAAATGGATATGTCTCCTTCATTAACATTGAAAATATTTTTAAGGATCAAGACCCATTTTAATTTCACAGTGTCACTGCTTTTAAAATGAATATTTCATAGAGAAAATCAAGTTACATTTAGGAGTTTCTAGTTGCTGTAAGGGAGAAAGCATTCTATTACATGTATTAATTTGAAAGTGAGAACTCTGAAAGATGGCACTTGACAAGTGCTACATGGATTGTTGAATGGTTTTCAGTTAGCTCAAGTATTTGAAGACACTTTTTTAAAAAGTAAAGAAAAATATCAATTTTTTTCTGAATGCCAGGTCTTAAAACTTGTCCTGACCTGACTTGTCTTGTCTTGTCTTTTCTTGTCTCTCCCTCCATAAAATGAGAGACAAAGCAGAAGTACTGTTCAGTTCATTGATTTTAAACAGTTTCATTGCTGCTTGCTAACACTTTTATTTATTAGTTCTCTCAAAGTGAACCTCAAATCAATGAAAAAGAAGATATTGTGTGTCTTAACATATTATGTAATCTCTAGTAAAGTTGCAGAAGGCATATAAAAAGAGAATGAAACGCAGAAAGGAAAACATATGTGAGAGATAATTGACATAGATTTTATTGTACTGTTGTTCTTTAAGCCCAGCTGGCAGCTAAGCACCACACCTGCTCACTTCCCCCCACCTACCTCAGTGGAATGGGGAGAACCAAAAGTAAAACTTTTCAGTTGAGACAAGAGTAGTTGAATGAAATAAAGTAAAATGTAATAGTGATAGCAAATAATAATTCAGATAATAGAAAGAAAACAACGCACCACAAGCAAGTGATGCACAATGCAGTTGCTCACCACCTGCTGACCAAGGCCAGACCCCCTCCCCGAACCCAAATAAGCCTCCTTCCAGGTAACTTTCCAAGTTTATACATTGAGCACATGGTTCTGTGGTGTGCAATATCCCCCTGGCCAGTTTGGGTCACCTGTCTGGCTGTGTTCCCTCCCAGTTTTTGTTTTTGTTTTGTTTTTGTGTGTGGGTTGTGGGTTTTTTTGTTTGTTTGTTTTTGGGTTTTTTTTTTCTGGTGTTATCATTGGCAGAGCATGAGATACATCAAAAAAGAAGTTCTTGACTTACGATAGACACAACTTAGAAAATCCAAAACCTGAGTGTTATCAATATTATTCTCATAAGGAATCTGAAACACAGCGCTGTCCCAGCTACTAAGAAGAAATTCTCTGTGACCCATCCAAAACCAGGACATGCATGCACTGGCATCCACAGTCATACCCCAGTGTTGTACTCATACATGCATGCATGGGACCATCTACACATGTGTGCAGAAGTCCCATCTTGCTCTTACTTTGTAGTTTAGGGGTTTCTTCATCATTACTTTATCATTTAGGGGGTTTTGCCCATATGATAACATAAATTGGTTTATCGCAGAACGCCTGTGCTTGGCTGATGTCAAAACTGTCCTTTATTCCCTACTGTAGTCAGTGCTGAGTCCTAGAGTCTTTTTGTGATGATTTTCTTTTCTGCTGTTCTTTTGGGGACAGATTACTAGTTTTAGGGATTTTTTTTTCTTGTGGCAGCTTGCTCCTGCCTATCATTTTTCATGGATGAGAGGTCACTTCCATAAGATTTAGTGGAAGTGCATCTGCTGCATCATAGAGGGACAGAGATGTCGGAAATGAAATCCACAAGGAAATCTCTTTTGCCATCATTGGTGATTCATAAAGTGTGAAGGCTTGCTCCCATCCCAACTCAGAGGACTCCTGGGGGAGACAGAGCCAAGAGAAGGCTGTATGAAATGCAGTGATTCTTTGCTAAGCCAGCTGCTGTTCAGACCCTGGCAGGAAATTAGCCTTTGGCAGATCTGTTTTGTAGCTTGAATATATTAGATATGTGCAAAATGTCCATTCCTATATCTGGGGAGAAGAAAAGTATTTACATCCCTTCCCTGATACAGAAGAAAGATACTTATGTTACCTGGGCAGGGAGACTGCAAAGCCATAAGAATAGAAGTTTTGTGGTTGAACAGCCATACTCCAAAATAATGGAGACATCCAAACATTAATGTAGTAAATATTATACTGCATCCCATCATAAATATTCTGCAGTTAGCATGTGTTTTTTACTGAAATCAGACCTAAGAATGACTCAGGACTTCTGTTTTTATTAAGGTGTAAGAACTTTCAGTATTGCAAGTTCAAATATATGAAGGTTCAGGTGCAAAAAACCTCCACAATTTCAGGTAGTAAATCCTACTTAGTAAGTTGGATTTGAGGCTACCCAACAAGAAACTGGAAATAAAAATGCTTGAAAGGAGTTTTGGTTTGCCAAGAAGAAGCACCTAGAAATTCAGGATCAAAGAGAAGCACAAGAAACAGATGTAAGGGATAATGTCAGATATCCTAGACAATTAAATTTGTTCTCTTGGCATTCTCAGAAGCCCCATCCTCATGTTTGTTTTGTTTTAGTGACCTTTTCCAGGCATGCTTTGTTGGGCATGCATATTTGAGAGCTGAGTCACTGTCAGAGGCCGTGATGATAATGTTGCCATCTCTGCCCTCAGGGGTGATGGGTCACCATCACAGGAGGTCAGGGAGTACAGCATCCTTTCACAGAGCTCTCAAAGAAGCATGTTGATTTGATATATGAATAACATCCAAATTTCTGCAGCCATTTGTATTTTCTAGATTATGGAGTCATTGACTGCCAACTAAAATCTCAAGGTCAAATAAAATGTTTAGATTTGTAAAAAATAGCTGCTTCGACTTTGGCTAGCTAAATATGAATTTATAATGTTTTTCAATCAATTAAAACTGGGATATAATGAATTTGCATTGTCTGTTGCAAAGCAGTCCAAAAGATAATTAATCTCTGCTTGGACAAAAGCCTGTAAAGTTAACATTTCCCTCTAATATTGTGGAGTTTTTGTTGTTGTTGTTGTTTAGGTTTGGTTTGGTTTGGTTTGGTTTGGTTTTTTTCTCTCTCTTGAAAAATCTTTTACAGAAAGCAAAAAGAGTTTTAAAAAGGGGGAAGGTTATGTATTTGAGATATTTTGAAGTGGCTTAGCTACTATTTTCAAAAAGTGTCTATTACAGTGTACAGAATTTAGGTTTCAAAACTTCACAAATCCCTTCAAAATTATCAAATTCTACTTGTGTCATAAATGAACCTGGATCACGAGTATAGTCCTCTTCAGTAAAGGAGAAAATGAGGAAGAGCCAAAGAGATGAATGAGACGTGTTTCCAGGACTACTCCACTCATTTCTAGGCACTTGACAGAGGGTAATGGAAATATTTCTTCTGAGGGTCTTAAAACGCAAGGCACGATTTGCAGGTTTGGCAAACGATGGCAAAATGTTCAGACTAATGGCAGGAACACGTGGTTGGTGTTTTGAGTACCTGGAGTGGATTTCCTCCTTTCTCCCCTTGTCATATCATTTGTCTTTGTATGGGGAACCAAGAGTTCGGTCTCTCTTCCTTTGGTTATCACCGTGCTCCCTGTGTGTGTTTGTCCTCCTGTAACCAGTGTTAGACCTTCGTTTGCATAATATATGCCAATTACATAAAAATTAATGGAGACAAATAGCTGACAGAAAGTTTGGTATGTGCAAAATCTTTTATGTTTATTTAAGGACTCCACACGTAGTGCTTACATTTTCTACCAGGATCTGGGAACCTGAATCTTTCAGGAGAGAGGTGGACATTTCTCCATGTTTTCCTACACGCAAAGCATATGCTGGGCAGGGAAGGGTTGTCTTCCACAAGCTTTTATATAGTATCATTTTTATACTTTTAAAAGATAAGTTTTAGCATATTTTATGAACTTTTTTTAAATGATTTGTTTCTGTACACTACAGTTATACACATGATAATTACACACCTGTTGTTACAGACGTAGTAGAATTATTTTCAGTATATTTTAGTGTTTTAACGATTCCTTTGAGTTCTCAGTAGTTATTCTCATGTAATTATACCTGGCATTATAGACAGAGTGTTATTATTTAAGATTCTATAAGAGATTTTGGAACTCTGCAGAGAGTTAATTTACTTTTTTAATTTGAAAAAAAAATTAAATTCTTCTGCGGAATGGTGCAAGATTTTATTGACCTACAAAAATGAGAGATAATTCACACAATCATCTATAACTTATTGGGATTAAACTTCATAATATTTCACTGGTAGTTTTGTTATAAAATAAAGATATGTTTCTAAAGTGCAAAATCTTTTTTCTCTAAATTTATTTTCTTTATATATTTTATTTATCCAAAATTTTCTTAATATTAAAAAGAATCTTTGAGATATTGTTAGAAAGCCTGCTATTTAACATTTTCTGTATGCACAAATGAATAGCAGTTATAGGTAGGCTGAGGAAAAGCTTGCATTTAATTTGAAACTTTACTTTCAAGTTTGTGTGGCTCCTCACCTACAAAGTCTTCCAGGGAGCTGGTTCTTGTATGACTCAAGATGTTTTAAACATCATATTTAAAAAGTTATTTTAAGAGTTTATTCAATGGTGTTTATATTCATTCCACATGTATGCAACAATCTATTTGAAAGACAGCAGTTTCAAATTTAATTGTATAATGTTATTTAACTAAATGCATTCTTACACACCTATTTGAGCTTTCTTTTCAGTTTGAGGAACCTTTTTGAAGTCATGCAGCATCTACGTTTGCCGTGGTGATGGGGAAGCCCAGTGGGGTCAGCCAACCTGGGAAACTGCAACCAGGGCCAAGTGTTTCCATATAGATTGTCTAGGATTTGGGAGGACATACCCTCTTGTATGTGTGTATCTGCTGCAGGAAAGTGAGGGGCTTGATTTTATGGGACACTGTGTCGGGCAGGATCTCTGGGAGATACATAATCTGTTTTATTTTTGGTACTAAACTTCACTGTGGGCCCTTGTTGCATCTTTGAGCTTCTAAATTACACCTAAATCATGCAACTAATTTAGTTTAAAATCAGTGACGTGACCTCATGGTTTTAATTACAAGACAGCATTGATGTGCTCTCAAATCTAAAATGAGTTTGCTTTCCATCAGTATTTCTAATGACCCAAAATGATATTTAAATTTAGATTCCTACTATACCTTCTAATTTTAGCAGCTGGCCTTTTCTAGGCCTTACTAGCTGGCCTGAATATTAGTGAGCAATATTTATGTACAGAAAAGCAAATCAAGAGTACTAAGTACAATACATAATGAGAAGCCTGTATTAAATATGCAGTTAACTCTTCTTCTTAATAGCCCATATATGGGTGTCTGCTGCATGTGGTCTTATATATGCATTTTACAGTTGTTACTTTGTTATCAAACAAACTAGTAATATAAGCAGTCAAATTTTCCATGGGTGTGATACTGTGGAATGCTGTGAATCCCTGTGATTTGGTGAGAATGGTCAATTTTTGCTTTTACCATGAAAACGTGCAAATCTACTCCTCCACAAGGCATTTCTGTTGAATGAACATTTTCTTTCTGAAATACTGTGCTTCAAATAGCTCTTGCTTTCTATGTCTTTTATGTGTCTGCAGAATACTGATATGTGCCATTTGTCAGCTCTGTTGTGTTCTGACTCTCAGTTTTTGTATTTGGCTTTGACTTTGACTCCCTTCCGGGTGGTTTACGGTACCCGCCGCTTCATTGCAAATCAGAGAGCAGTCAGGGCACCATGACAGGTTAAAAACGCTCAAGAAATCAGAAGACATCCCTGAGATTAATTACTTTCCTGTTCAAAATCCCTCTGTTGAAATACTCACCTTTCCTGTCATGCTGCAGGCCATCCAGCGAGAAAAGCCTGAGAAGTACAGAAAACTGCAAGATGCCAGCAGATCAGCTGAGGCCCTGGTGGAACAGATGGTGAATGGTAATTACTTGGGAGTTGCTTTAGATAATCTTCCTAGGGATTTGATAAACGAACAGGTTCATGCTTATCACAAGAATTATATTAGCACATACTGTCTAAATGGAACGGTAAAGTGATATTGCCTTATATTTCTTTTATTATTTCTGAATGTTTAATCTGTTAATTAGAAAAGAGAGAAGAAGTATTACCACTTTAGTACCATGCAAAGAAATGTGTTAGAAACTTACAGTATTGAATTGTATATTACAATGTGTTTCTGTGCAGAGACTTAAGTTGTAATCTTATTTTCTGGGTTCTCTAAGCTTTTACACATCTGAGTTAGACAGCTCCAAAGACATTACTTTAAGCAGTTGGGGAAAAAATACTTCCTGACTTTTAATATACAGTGTATATTTTGTAATATACATATTTCTGTAATGTTCTGTATGATAGAAAATATAACACGTTATTGGGATTTGGAAGAAATTTTTGGCATTTGGTTTTATGAAGATAATAATTGTCAAAATTTATACAACTCTTGAACATAGAAAAATAGGTGCAAGGGTTTTGTCTTGTTTCGTTTCTTTTCCAAAGAAATTACTACATTATCCCATTATTTTGAACTTTTAAATAGGGGAAAAACAAAACCCAAAGAAAGGTAAATAAAAGTACTGGAACTCATACCATTGTTCTTAATATCAAAGAATGTCTTGCCTTGCAATCAAATAATTAACATGGGCCAACATCTATCATACTGATATGGTTTATATCAGTGTCAGAAATACAGATGCTGAATAAACTGATATTTGGAACATGTATTTTCTTTTTAATTGTTGCAATGAAAAACCAATAATTAAATTGGTGAAATGGTTTAAGTGAAAGTAAAATGGTTTAAATATGAGGTTCTAACTGGCCAAGCTAAAGAAATTTGATGGAATCCTATGATGACTTTGCTTAAGTATGAAAGTGTAATGTTTTAAAGAAGACCATATTTATTGTGTAGGACACATTTAATATCATTAACAATTGCTACAATGAGGCCCTTCCCAGACTCCGTGAACAGACTGAAGGCAGTCTGGTAACATCTACACCCTATTTGAAATAATTTGGGCACTTTTCCACGGTTGATTGTACAAAAAGTTTGGATTTTTTTTTTTTTTTTTTAATTCTCTGTCTGGGAGAACTGGTTGTATATGACTTTTAGGGAAGCATCTGAATTTTGCATGCTGACACATTGAGGTTCCTATGTTGGACAGAATCTGTCTAGGGCATATTTAGCCATGCCCCACTCTTCCATTGGACAAATGCAGACCTGCACCTCAAGAATTGAAGTTTAGTTTCTTTGGATTATGTAGTACTTTATGATGACTAATTTTGGTGTTAGTTGCAGAACTCACTACCATCTTAAATAATGCTTACCCTGCACTGTAGTGCCTACCATGTCACTTATCAAGTAGACTAAATTCTGTCTTAATTATTCTTACGGGGTTTTAACTCAATACTCTGTTTTTTCTCTCCCTCAGTCCATGGGTCCATTCTTATTCATGGTTTACATGTGGCTAGATGTGCATATAAATAATTCCAGTATGTCTCGAATCAAATGCCTTTTTTTAGGAAGCACATCTTCCAACTGGGTGGCAGGCACAGGGTAGACTAACTAAGCCAGCATGACTTTATCAACTTCTTCAACTTTGTCAGCTGCTCTGAGGTCTGTGTCATGAAATTTATTGTGGTAGCCTTGGTAGCAAAAACATTCTAGCATGGCTGACAGGTTAATTGGCTGTGAAAATGAAGATCTCTTATTGTCATGGCTTTAGGGAAGAAACAATCCCTTTGAAAAGAGAAACAATTCATCTGGACTTGAAACCTTGAGTATTTATGGGACTTTCAACTGCTCTACTAATGCAAAGGCAATTTGAAGAATAGTGTTTGGAATGGTTAATTAATGCAGTAATTACCAACAGTAGAGAGTAGAACAAATAATTAACATTAGTTGGTGAGAACTATGAGATGATTTTATCAAAGTTGGCAAATGGAATATCTTGTGAGATGCCCAAAATTACTCCTTGAGGGTAGAGGAATTTAACTACCATTGTAAAACTGTGAATTTGAATACAAGATACTTCTGAATACAATGTATTTTCTATTTGTCTTTTCTTCCAATCATTATGATCTAATTGCAATTAATGGTTGCAATTTAGTAAAACTGAAACTTAACTAAAAGTTATGTAAAAGTATCAACTTGACTTTAAAACTTCATCTCAAACTGTAATAGAGTTATGCAGCTTTACATTTTCGACAGTAGTTCAAGTAAGTTTGTATAGTTTGTTTCTCATGTAAAATAATTTCTTTTTTTTTTTTTGGTTGTATTCACTAAGAACAAGAGAAAAAAAGACTGAATCTCAAAAATAATGTTTAGTGGAACAGCCTAACTATTCCTTCATACCTTCCTGTTCCAGTGCTGGAATTCTTTTCCATAAAATGAGAAGGAACTAGAAGTAATCCATGTGCCTGTATGGGTTTCTGGGAGATCTGCAGTTTAACATCTAGTGGAGGGAAGATGTACTATGTTGTTTTAATGGAAAAGCTTTCTAACTACTACAATTTACAAATCAAAAATGATGATGCTCCCATTGTTCTTCTTCAGGAAAATGAGTCAGTGATTAAATTGATGATTGCAGTGCATTTGCATTATAATCTGTAATTAAAAGACCACACAGATTTAAGGCATTGATCAGTTTAGAAGTCAAGTGATGACAATTTAAATTGTATTGTTAACTTTTACTTATTCTCTGACAATTAATATCTGGAATAATAATGATTAGATTCCTTCAGATTCCAATTATGCTGGCACTGGCTTCCTGGCTCTACTTATATGTAAAATATTCTTTCTCTTTGCTCATAAACAAGACTCTGAATGTAACAGATGAAGAGTCTAAAAAGATGAGACATCTGCTGGATTATAAGAGCGAGTTCACACTGATTGTTGTATCATTTATTTTTCTCTTCTTGCCTTTTTTTTCTTTTTTCTGTGATAGGTAGAAGAAGGAATAAGTTAAAAAAAAAAAAAAACCCAAAAAAAAAAAAAAAAAAAAAAAAAAAAAACAAAAAAAAAAAAAACCCCCACAGGATTCTGTAGAGAATTGGACTGGGTTATTTAGGGTTTAATCTACCTTTTTTCCTTAGCAGGGGGAAATATAATAAGGAAACATTTACACAGGACACCCTTCTAGCCTTATGTAAACATTGTCAGACACTGACAGCAAAAGTATTTTGCACTGGAAAGATCTGCCCTCTCCCACAACAGAGCTGTTCCTGTGTTTGTAGGCAGGGTGTCTGGACATCGTCATTTGAAGGGCTTTTCCCATCACAAGGGAAATAATTGATGCTTTTGGTGGTTGTTTCTTTACCCAACCACCCATATGGGCTGTGCTCTGCCTCTCTTTGCTCATGCTTTCAGAGAAGTCTGATAATTTCAATCAGTGAAAGTTTACCAGTGTTTCTAGGAAAAAAAAATCTGTTTTGTTTTTCTTTACTGAATCATATTATAAAATAGAAGAAAAAATCTGTTGATGCATAAGTGAAACAGTTTAGCAGTTTGAGTGGACATTTGGCTATTACAGTAGTTTAGAATAAAATAAACAGGACATCAAATTGAGTAATTGAATAATCAGAGAATTTTGACAGGAAGTGTTTAAAAGTGTTTAAAGTGAATACAAATCAATTTGCTGTAATAAAACAAATAATTTCAGATTGCCACCATTCTGTGGAAGAAATACATTATCTTGTAAGTTACACAAGAGTAGAAAGCTACAGAAACCAAATAATATTACATTATTCTATCACAGAACTGTGCAAATGACAGATGGCACTTAATAAGATATATTTCATATTAAGTGGCAATTCCAAAGCACTTGCATGTAAGGTGCTGCACAATTAAAAATATTCAGGCACAATTTGTTATGTGCAGTATACAAGGTAATAAAATTAATGGATGTGCTTCAGATAATGATCTGTTTCCTCTGGGTGCGGTATATTTATACAATGATTATACCAGAAGCTTTTAGATTGTGAAACATGGAAAGATTATGAACCAATGACTATTCATAAAATAATGTTTTACCAGAAAATGGATTTTATATTGTTTTTTTTGCCTGCTGGTGCACTTCTGGTATGTCTTGGTAAAGTTGCTTAAGGTAATGAAGAAATCAGTAGTTATCACAGAAGAAAATTTCAAACAGGATAAGGAATAATGGAGTTTATTAAGGAGTAATAAATTAAAACACAGGAAGTTCCACCTCAACTAGAGGAAGAATTTCTTTACTTTGTGGGTGGCAGAGCACTGGAATGCAGTGCTGCCCAGGGAAGTCATGGACTTTGGAGTTTCCAAACCCCACCTGGACACATTCCTGTGTCACCAGCTCTGGCTGACCCTGTCCTGGCACAGGGATTGGACTGAGTGATCTCCAGAAGTCCCTTCCAACCCTAACAATTCCATGATTCTGTGAAATTCTTGATTTTCACCAATGGGTCAAACTTACCCAAATTATGTCAAGTGCAAGTAACAGCCATTTTATTACATCCTTCTAGAAATGACATGCTGGCATCTGATGGACAATTTTGATTTATCTGAATGGACTGAGAAATAAGAGTTTTAAAAGCACATTACGGAGATTTTACCTTCCTTTCAGTAGGATATTCTGCCTAATGAAGGTGCATCTCTGCAATATTTTACCAATCATGACTCTGAATAAACCAATTTTGTACTGTCTACTTCAGGAACTCGAAGAGCAAAAGCATTTCCTTCTGTGTGTGTTTATGGAAACATGTTTAGACTCAAAGGTTAGATGTTAAATATAAAAAAATAAAGAAAAATTGAATAATAGCAGCTATTTTCACATATTTAAATGTGTCATGTGAAGAGGGACCCATGAGCAAAATAAGAAAGGAGGATCTGGTGAATTTAGATTTTCATCTGAAATACAGTCCTCTCTGAATCCTAGAAGAAAAATACTGCAGTGAAAAGTATTATTATGTTTCGAGGATCCATGACTGCACTTCTGGTTCTCATAATCTTGCCTAAGGGTACTTAGGAGACTGTGAGCTGAAAAGAAAGGAAAGGAGTTGTAAATAAAGTGATCTTTTTATGTCTAGTCTGCCAAACTCACAAACAATGTCTTTCAGGTTCAGAGATAGTAATGAACACAGTGGCAAAGATAATCTGCTCTCTGTTATGAATATACAGCATTTTTATATCCAACTCACAATAGAAACAGTTGTTCAAGCACAGCATAGTTAAAGTCTTTTTGTCTATACATATGTTTGTTCTTGCTGTTTGTTGTTAAGATTTAGTATCTGCGTGCCTGGTTGTCTCTGATTGTTGTTATTCAGATGTGCTGAGCCATTCAGGTTTTTCCTGCCTCCTCACATGCTCATTAGACATTACACTTCTAAAAGATACAGTGATGCTACCGCATCTGCAGATGCACACACACACACTCACAGGAGACAAGATCACTCTTGGATTTGTGTCAAAATCCTTTTTTACCCCTTCATACTTCAAAGTTCATTTTATATCTTTGCTCAGTCCTTTAAATGTACTCTTCAGTTTTTTGAGTATAATATGGATGCAGGGCTGCTCCAACCAGCACAGTTGCCATTAGTTCCCAGTAGTACTGGGCTTTCTATTTTTCCAATAGTTTTGCTTTTTGAAATGCTGTACCATTTGTTTGGCTGGGGCATCATCCCAGAGAAAAAGCATATCCAGAGAACTGCTATCAGGTACTGCACAGTCTGTTTCCAAGTGGGCTGTTTCCAAGCAACTCTGAATTAAATACCCTGAGCTGGATCCAGAAGAGGATTTGATAGAGCACTATGGTGCTCCACAACAGACATGATGCTTGATTATCATTTAGTGTCGTTTACCATGTAGCATGCATTATAAAAATTCCTTAGAATATTTTATTATATAAAAATTTATAGAACTTTTTATTACATTTTATTATGGCATTTAGCTGTAATTAGGACTCTATTTCCTATGTCCTTCTGAAATTGCCAATTACTACTTTTTAATCCTGATAAAGAAATTTTCCTGTATATTTGGAGTGCAGATTACAAACAAGAAAACCCGTATCAGTAGTGTATCAAAGACAGCAGAAATGGACCATGGAAGGCTTTTGTCTCATTTGCTTTTAAACTGGCTTTAAAGAAAAGTACTCCAATTTTTATTTTTTTAATAAAAAACATAGCTTCTGTTTAACTGATTGGCTATTGTATGACTATGTGAAGATGTTATTAGAAGTGTTTTTAAGCATATGGCATTGCTCAATGATTTGAGAATTTTACTCATTTTGAAATCAATGTTGGCCCTATTGCCATGCGTATCATTACATGTCATTGCAATTAGAAAAATGTTAGGGACTACATTTAAACTTACATTGAAAAATAAATGAGAATATTGAGTTAATATTATTTTGAAGTCAATCTGAGTTGAAGTTACAGAGAGATTATGAATTATGTTGACACATTTTCTTATCTTTCATATGTATTACTTTACTTTCTTCACAGAAAGTGAAGAGAATTCCTTTTACCTTTTAATTTTTCTAAATAATTACCTTGTCCATAATAACTAAAGTCAGTTTTATTTTATGAACTTTAATATAAGCGTGATTATTGAACAACAGACAGAAATAGGCAAACTACATCAGAGAAGCCAAACACTTTGAAAATAACCATAGAGAAGCATCACCTATGGTTTCTTGGCTCTTACTGTCTCCTTATGGTCATGGTTGAACACTCAGGACTGGCCTAGCTGGAGGTTTGATCTGGTACTTTGTTTATTCCCTAGTGTTTATGATATTTCTAAAATAACGTATAATGCAAAATATATGGGTTGGATTATCAGAAACCTCTAAATAACTGTGGCATATAGTTCCTATTAATTGTAATCAGTCTTTTTATAGAAGAAAAGCCAGCAACAGTCTTGTACATTAAAATCTAATTACAGTCCAGGAATAGTTTTCAAAATCCAGCTGTCAGGCATTTTGTTATTTCTTACAGCACTTTTAATTAGCTTTATCTATTTTATCTCTACTTTCTGCTTTATTCCCATTCTTGTACTTTAATGTAGTTTATTATTCCTTCCCACAACAACAAAAGTACCCAGGCAGAAACTTTAAATATCTTTCATATGCTTTCCCCACTAATGTGTAACATCTGTAGATTCAGAACTGTTATTTGGTGATAAATCATTAACTGGATTTATGAGCTTTCAAACAGAGAAATTGAATTGTTAAACTAGCCTATTTTTTTTTTTTTTCTTTGTAACTTGCTTATCTTTAAGCATCTTCTTCTCTTGTTTTTCTAGAGGGTCTGAATCCTGACAACATTAGACAAGCCTCAGAGCAGCTGAAGAGCCGCTGGATTGAGTTCTGTCAGTTGCTGAGTGAAAGACTGGCATGGCTGGAGTACCAAAATAACATCATTGACTTCTACTCCCAGCTGCAGCAACTGGAGCAGACAGCAATTGCTGCAGAGAACTGGCTGAAAGCACAACCCACACCAGCAACAGATCCTGCTACAGTAAAAACTCAGTTAGAACGATGCAAGGTTAGAGATTCTTCTTCAAGTTTTTTACAATATTGTGTTTCATAAGTAGGTGTTCCAACAGCAAGACAGATTATGACCTACAATTTTTCGCTATAAAAATGGTAAATGGACTCCTTGGAATTACAAGGTAATTATTGAAAATATTTGCTCAAGGAAAGGAAAGACTGGTAGAGAAATAAGAGGCAGTAGAACCCAGGATATGGGTCTTTAAAACTCTGCCCCAAATATTTAGTTATTAAGATATTTATACACGTAGAAGGGACTGTGGCCTTATACTCTTTTTCATGTTTCAGTTTCATGTAAAATTCTTGGTCTTTGGTTTCTCCTTAAGGAAATGTTGCTCACCACCTCTGTTAAGGATCTGTGCCTGAACATTTTCTTCAAGTCCAAAATTCTGCCACTGAAGACTACTTTACTTCTTACATACCTGATTCAGTGTTCTGATTCAGTGTTGGTTGTGTAGTCAAATGGAGGAATATTCTTCTGTAATAAAATGGGAGAAGCACAATAGTTGTACAAAAAATGTCACACTAGTTCATAATTCTCATTAATAATTTTTTATTTGTGTGCTGCACCGTTATAGAAGTTTTCTTCTCTCTCTTACTCTAGAAAATTCTCTGGGTGGAGAGCTTACAAGCCAATATTTATTGACAGCAATATATTGAGGTGTAGTATTGAATTGCATTACATCCTTCTAGAATTTCAGGTACTTCAATTTTCAGGTATTTCCAAGCTGGCATTGTACCTACAGGGGTCTCGGTTCTTGTGCAGAAAACTTTTCTTTGAATACCTCTGCTGTGAACTGTACATTTGACTTACTTTCCTCATTTCTTTCTTATTCTGTAGTTACACACGTCACTGGGCATACAAAAGATACAAAAACACAACCTCATTGCTCTCTACAGCTTCCTGAGAGGGGGAGTGGAGAGGAAGGTGCTGATCTTTTCTCCCTGGTACCCAGGGACATGGAATGGTTCAAAGCTGTGCCAGGGGAGGTTTAGACTGGCGTGGGAGGGTTTTTAAAGAGTGTAACAAAAAGGCTTCCTGGAGAGGTGGTCAGTGCCCGCAGCCTGTCAGTCTTCAGGAGCCATTTGGAAAAGGTCCTTATCAACGTGCTTTAACTTGTCAGCTCTGAGGCAATCAGGCCACTGGAATAGATGTTCCCTGGAAGTCCCTTACAACTGCTCTGTGCTATCCTAAGCTTAACCTCAGCCTCTAATGTGTTACTGGGAGGCTGCTAGAAATCACTGGGCATCTCTCCTTTTTGACTTAATTTTATTTAGTCTGTACATAATCTAACAGACACGGGTCCAGGATTATGGTACATGTGGTGTTTTGCTCTTCCCAGCTTCACATGATGAGGATGTTCTTAGGCTTGAAAATTTAATGTACAGTCTTTCTTATTTTCTTTGAGCATAATGTCCTGCAAAAGTGACTTTAAGGTGACTTTAAGCAGTGGTTTCAGTCAACAATTTTATTGGGAGTAGAGATATTGATTTGTGAGGAAGGTTTTAAAATGTTAAATTGGTTTGTATTGGAACTGTGGTATTTGGAAGCAAAATAGTTCTGTAATGTGCACTGAAACAGTGGTGATTTTATGGCACTGCTGGTTTAATTTCTTGGGTATTGGTATCTTGATTTTTTTTCTTTATTGTTCGAACATGCAGGATGAAATCATTCGAATGTCAACCCTGCAGCCGCAGATCGAGCGGCTAAAGGCTCAAAGTCAAGCACTCAAAGACAAAGAACAAGGACCAGTGTTTCTGGATGCTGACCTTGCTGCTTTTACCAGCCATTTCAAGCAAATATTTGCTGACATGCATGCCAGAGAAAAGCAGCTACAGACCAGTAAGTGTTCTTGACAAGAAGTCAGTTTGCCTGACTGGCACACATAGAATAGGGGTTTATATTTTGCTTTCTCAGTTTTGTATTTGCTTTTGCGATACTAAACCAGTAGTACGATTCAGGTGCTCTTTTTTGCAATTGAATTAGTCTTTCAAAAATTATCAGTTCATTCCATATTTTATATTAAGAAATCAGGGGAAGGTACACTAACTATTTGGAAGCAAAGCTTCCACTCACTGTAGTTCTGCCATCAAACTTCCTATTGTTAGTATGTTTATGGATAGATTCAGTGATATTTTTGGCACCATAAAACTGTCTTTGTTTATTTGGATTGTAAGACAAGGCAGTCCATCTCTGTCGGTCAGTAGAGAGGAGAGACAGCTAAATTACAGGACTGAATCTGCTCTAGGTTTTCACAGAATAAAAATTTAACTCCATAACTCTTGTCAAAGAGAGTAGCCACCTTAGCATATCTAGTTTCTCATCATGGGGCCAACTCTTTCTTATTTGCAACACAGAACGCATGACTGCCAGTTACAACATTGTGTGATATTCTTAGTAAAAGGAATTTTTCAAAAGGGGCAAAGTGCTATACCAAAATAGAAAGTTAACTATTCCTCAATAATGATACCTAGCATATCAGTAATTACTGTACACTTTCTGTATTAGCTTATGAAATTAATAAAGTATCAAATAAACAAACAAAAAAAGAATTTAACTTTTCTCAACAACAAATATAGTATTTGCCCCTTAAACCACTGATACCTCTAAATTACTGTACTGATTTGAAAATTGACATAGTACTAGCTCCTTCTAGTGGATCTTTCTAATATTCCTCCTAAATTCTTTCACAGAGAGTCTTGGATATTGTTTTTCCAATACTACATTACTGCACTGCTGTAGTTACTTTACATGCGTCCACATATGCAAACTGAAGAGGTGATAATGGATGGGAGAACAGGAGAAATAAAATGCAAGTCTCCCATAGCAAGAGATAAAATACTGGATTGTAGAAATTTAACACTGGGAGTGTAAAGTGTTTTCGTTACTCTAAATTCAAGATGAACAGTGGGCCAGATGTAAAAACCATTAATGTGACGATGTTTTATATGCTGAAATGAGTTGCTATTCTCCCAAAAGAAACATAGTGTAAATACTGGCTTCTTTATGATTTCTTCTCCATCTAAACTTCCATAATTGTTTTGCTTGCCATGTCAAATTTTGCTGTAGTGAGGTTATGAATTAACCAGTTGATTAGGTGGAAACATTGAACAGGCTGGGGAGAGTCTGCTGTAGTGCAAGAGAACAGAATTCTCTAAATCAGTATTGCATGGAGCCCTGGACTACTTTGCTTGTGTTGTAAATACACATATCCTGTGTCTTTATTCTGACCTCACTTTAATAGAAAATATTGAGATTTTGTTAGAGTATTATAGATCTTTCCATCTTTTATTTACATAAGTTATTTGTAATTAATGTAATTAATTATTTCCTACAGATGGGAAAGACTCCTGAGGTCTGAATGATGTATTGCAGATCAGTTATAGTATTTGATCCTTTTTTTTTTTTTTCCTGTACATAAAACTTACATGTGTTTAAAAAGATTTTTCTTTTTTGATTCATAAGATTTATTCTTATGTTTAAAAGATATTTATTTTTTACCATCATAAGAGGTTTGGTGTGAGGTTTTTTTTGTTTGTTTGTTTGGTTGGTTTGGTGTGTGTTTTTTGTTTGTTTTTTGTTTGTTTGTTTTTGTTTGTTTGTTTGTTTTTTTTGTTTTTTTTTGTTTTTTTTTTTTCCCTGTTAATGGTCCATTGCTTCATTATCTTCTGTGATGGATAAATGTATTTAGCTGTTCTGTTTTTCAAGGGAAATTTTTTCCCTCGTGAACAGTTTTCTCTGATTTTGGGGATTGCCTCCCTCAAATATTTTCTGTTTGGTTAAGTTTTGACTGTGGTTTGTTGAAAGTGATGGCAGCTTAGTTTTGGGTGTTTTTTTAAACATTCAAGAGTGCTTAGTAGTTTCTCTCTGCTGCACAGGAGATTAGTCAATAAAATAATGCTAAAGACTAACTCAGATTTTCTTACATGTTTTTCTCCATTATTAGATTAGAATTTCCAGTTATAAGCCTAATTTAAATTCAGAAACCTATTTGGTTGAGGTTTTTTCATTATTTTGTAGTGCTGTTTATGACAGAGATAGAAACTCATAAATATTAAGAAATACGACCCCATTTTTCTCACTTTATAGAATGTCTGTATAGCCATATGCCATTTTGAATGTGATATATCCAGCATTCCATCTCTCTCTTCTCCCCAAAGACATTTAGAGTAATGTTTAGAATATAGCTATATAGAAAAAGTAAAGATCAGACTGAGCTTGAAACTGTTCAGTAATTTACACAAGGGAGTGAAATGGGCAATGCTGGCAGTGATTCTGATGTGAATAACCTGATTTCCCCAGGGGGTTCTTAGATTTTGTAATGCCCTGGTGAAAAAGGAGGTTTTGTACTTTGTATTTAATTGTCTTGAAATTAACTGCTGTTATGTCAGAGGGATTTCTAGGGAGCAGCCTGGTCAGCCTCTCATTTCTCCTGAGCCCAGGGAGAGCTGACGGGCAGTGTCAGGTAAGTGAATACTCCCTGCTCCAGACTTCCTCCAGGGTGGCAGCTGATTGATTTCAGCACTCCTCTAGCTCTGTGACTTTAATCCAAATTAAATTCCATTAGGGTGCTTCAGCTTTTTAGTCTCGCTGCAATTGAACTGTTATCCAGTCATGGCCTTGATGGAGATACATGTTCTCATTGAGATACAAGTTCTTCTGAGGGAAATTGGAAAATCATTACATTTTTAGCAAGTAACTAAAAAAAAGGCTTTTGTCATAGGTAAAATTGAAAGTATCAATATGGAGATGGCAAAGAAAAATTCATATTTATTTCCCTTTTTCTCTGCTTCATAAATTTATGCACTGTGCTTTCCTTTCAGTTCTGATTCTACCTTTGCAGGATCACTAATTCCCAAAGGTGAAGTCATCATTGTCATCATTGCTGTTATTATTATTAATGATGAATTATTCATCTGCATTCAAATTATGTTTCTCCTGTTTATTTCAGGAAGTAGTTTAGAAAGTTTTTGCCTTCTCTCTCATTTCAAGATTCTTTAGACTTTTTATTTACCCATGCCATGCTTAAAATTATTTTGCATGCACATCATTATTCTCTCTAATCCATTAGTACAGCATCTTAGAGTGTTGGATTACATAGAGCTCATGCAATTCAAACTTGGCATAATTTTATAAGATAATAAACTACAGTAACTGGAACAGTATGATGACCATTTGGAGTTTTAGTCTGTAATTATTCTGCTTTGGTTAAAACTTTGAACTGCTAACTTATTTTGATGCTTTAAGTGTGTTGGAAATGGGTTGCAAGTGGCAATGAAATCATAATGATACATAAAATAATCTTTCACAAATCATTGTATACTTGAGAAAGGAAAATTTTAACCAAGCGTCCTGAAAACTTCATGACTGTAAGTTTTCTTTATGATTTAGTAGTAAAAATATTCACTGCTGTGTGATTTTGAGGGGTAAAGTTTGCTTAACCTTCTTTAAATGTCTTTCCAACCGAAGATACAGTTCAGATGTGTGTGAGAATTTATTGTTTTAATAAGTAGCAAGCAAGCAATTTATTTTCTTCCCCCACCCCCCCAGCCATTTCCTCCAGTAATTATTTTTTATTTAAATCAAGATCAAAAGGACAAAGCAGCTTGTGAAATGAATGTCTATGAGATAATGTCCTCTACCCTGTGGATGATTTTATCCTTTATCTCGGTAGCAAAAATGAATATTTTTATGGACGAAAAATAAACCCCCCTAAAAAATTATTGTGTCTTTAAAAGACATTTACTGTTACAATAGGTCCTATAGAATTGGAAAAGGGCTTCCCTGGAAGTGTTCAAGGCCAGGTTGGATGGGGCTTGAGCAGCCTGATCTACTGGAGGGTGTCCCTGCCCATGATGGGGGTTGGAACTGGACAATCTTCAAGGTTCCTTCCAACCACTCTGTGATTCTATTATTTCCCTCTACTTCTTTTAAGAGCTTTGTAAAAAAAGGAACTAGAAGTCTTAAATCACTTGCATAGCATTGATCGAGTATTACACAAGATTCCTTATGATTTCACTTTGAGACTTTCTGGTTAAAAATGTAGGCAAAGGGAATCACAGCTTTTCTGAAGACATCAGCATAAAGACCTTGATGAATTGGTTCAAGTATTTGTATAACAAAATAAGCAAAATAAAGTTGTGAAAACATCAGGTTGGTTTTAAATTGCATTTACTACTGAGGAGATTTTTATTGGAAATACATGAAGTTCAATCTTGTAAATTTATTTCAGGGAATAAGTCTTTACTAAAATAGCAAATTTTGGGTTCCATAGATTATATTTATTGCCTTTCACTACGGTGAGATGAACAGTGGGATTTGTAATGACTGCAGGAGAAACACATTGCAGCCTATCCAGTGTGATTTGATAGTTGTTGAGATAATTGTATTCTCATATAATTTCTGATTCGGGAAAATATTTTTAAATGAAAAATCTGGTCACAAAAAGCAAGGAAGTTGTGAGGAAAAACAAACAAAGTATTTTACTTACTTGAAAAGGTATTTTCACATGTTTAAATTGTTGTATTTATTAGAAATATATCCTAACCAAGTATCTATTTGAACATTCTGTTTCCTAATTTACGGACTTTCTCTAAAAGAAAATGGAAATGTGTTTGCCTGTCAGTTCTCAGGGGTTACAGTGTCAGTCACACCAAAATACATTCCCTACAAATGGAATAGATTAATATAAGACCATTTCTGATATTTCACAGTAACATATTTGTAATATATCCTCTGTGATATTTTGTTACAGTTCTGCCATGGACCTAGTGTTGCTCTATTTAAACTAGGCCCATATTGAGGACATATTGTATCTTTCTAATTTTTAATTCATTATTTTATATAATGCAGCAGAGTCCGTATTAATGCACTTTGCTTATTCTGTGGACTTTAGTCCATAAATATTAGTATCACAAAGCAAATTTTAAGATAAAAAAGAAACAGGTCTTGAATGTGGGTTTATGTTATTAGCATGGAAAATTTAGAGATTCAGACTGCCCTCAGAGAGGCCATAAATGGGTTCGATTATTTAGACAGTTGTAGCTGAGTAATGTGAATCCCACTGTCGGAGCTTGACTGAATTTTCAGCACTGCCATCATGTGCTGCTGAAATAATAAAAGCTCTTAAGTGCCATCCTACAAGTTAATCTGCTTCCTTGTGGAAGAAATTGCTGAAACATTGCCTATCTTAAAAAAAGAATCAAAAACTATTTAATTATTACTAATCTGTAGTAATTTGGAAAAGTGAAATGGGAAAGCTATGGCTACGCTCACCCTAAAGGTGCTTTCTAAAGTTAATATTTAATAACCAAGTTGTAAAGACACTAGTTTGATTTAATCAACATCTGTCATCCCATTTGAACCCTAATTTAGTCCATGTTTATGTTTTAGTAGAAAACATAACTCATTACAATTAAATGAAATGTTTGCAGTGTTTGGATGGTATTATTATTATTATTATTATTATTATTGGCAAAGTTGCAGGGTAAGAGTTTGATACAATTTGGTGGAGTTCACTCTAGCAGTTTTCACCTGTTCTGAAGTAGTATTTAGTACTACCAAAAATAGCTGTTATTTTACTTAAATGCTTATACATTTATAACTATATAATTAATGGTTAATTATACTTTAGTCATAAGATTTGTTTTTCATTTAAAGGGCAAAATAACTTAGAGAAGTCAAACATTACATCACACAATACTGAACTCCATATTTCTAAATAAAACTGCAGTTAAAAGTTGTATAATTCTTTAACATATCTGAGCTGCTGAAATATCTCCATTCACTTGGAGTGAAGAATTTGAATTTGAGGAATTTGAATGTCTATTCTAAAGTAGGAATTGTTTGGATTAAATGAGTCAAAGACAATCCAAATTTCACTAAGGGAAAAAAAAAAAAAAGTTACTGTATGAGATGGAAAATGTTTGGGTATTTCCAAGAATATATTAGTATTGATTTCTGTGTACAAAAATACCTCACAAGGGAAGAAGTTCTTGTCTTTCCTGGTACCAGGTCCTATCTTTTGTAAATCCCCAGATGTATGTGATAAATCACATCAGCCAAGTCTTTTATGAGGAATGTTTCCCATTCAATGTGCATACTTCACAAGAGAGATTATCCTGATTTTGGGAAGTTGTTATGATATCTGACTGGAAATACAAGTTTTTTACATGTAGCATTCTGTTTATCAACTAAGAAAATAGATTAAAATCTGAAGTACATTCTGCCAAGCACTGCTGTATGATGTAAGCAAGCTTGCACTTAAAAAATTTTAAGTGTATTGTTTGTCAAAACTACTTTTTTGGACAGCTTTATTATTTTTCTGTAAATTTCTTTGTGAAACACCAGAGAATTTTGAGGAGGATACAGGCGATACAAATAGGTGCAACTATTTTTGAGCTTTTATATTCTTCATTATTATGAACAAGTTGGAAATGTTTCAGTTCCAACTAGCCATGCTATTTGTCTGTACATTTTTCAGTGGGTATAGAGGCAACTGTTGTTGATGGCAGAGGGAATGCATCTGCTAATGAGTTGCTCATGTGTGTGCCAGATGTTGTCTATTTGCAGCAGCTGTAATGTTGGCACAATAAGCACAGTTCAATAACATTCAACTTTATTGCAGAAGGAAGATTAATTTTCTAAGCTTTTAACAGATGTTTTAAATGGAACATTTTACTTCAACAGAAACATTGAACTCTTAAACATGGGCCATAAAAGAGAAACCTAGCTCTTCATACTTTTCCGAAATTAGATCTTAGGTTAAATACAATGGTTTGTCTGTTGATCTCTGAACGCACATATTTAAAATAGTTATCTTGGCCATATAAATTGTCTTCTGACCTATAATAACAGTATCAAAAGGCACAAAACTCATAAAATGGTAGACATATCTCAAACATTCGAAGTAGAGTGTTCATTTTTCAAAATATTTTTGCTTCCAAAATTATTTTTTATAGTTTTTATAGTTAATTATTTTTTATATTTTTTAACACACTGGGTCTATTGCAATCTATCTTGCCAAACGGCCATAGACCTCAGCAAGGCTTGGTCTTTTATTAAGTGTCCTCTGTCAGCAAACTGAATAGTGAGCAAAATATTGCTTTATTTCCTTCCTTCCATCCTTTATTTCCTTCCCTTTTTTTCCCCATTGAATGTAGTTTTTGACAGTTTGCCTCCTGCGCACTACAAGGAGACAATGAACACTATACTTGTGTGGATGCAGCAGTCAGAAACTAAACTCTCCATGCCTCAGGTTGCAATTGCTGAATATGAAATCATGGAGCAGAGACTCAGGGAGCTCAAGGTGAGTGATCAACCTGTGAGCACAAATGTCTCAACAGAGAAGCTTAGAAGAACAGAACTCTTAAGTTGATGCATGAATGTGCTGAAGCCTGTGGATCTTGAGGAAATAATGCTCGTTTGGGTTTTAGGTCGGGGCTTCAAGAGATGGTGGTTGCTTGCTTATATTGATTCCTGAAGTTTTTAAATGGTGTTCACTGTTGAAACCAATTTTATATGATATTGAAAATGTTAAGGAAAAGCCTTTGTTTTTCCCCGTGGTATATAAAATATTCCTTTGATAATATTCTGGTAGTAAAATATAGATTTAGGTCATTTAATTTTCCAGTGCTGACATGAAAACGATTCTGATTTGCAAAATGCAACACAGTCTTTTGACAAATTTCCCATCAAATTTACAAGTAGACACAAATGTGGAACAAATTTTGCCGGTGGGTACAAACATTCCCTGTATCTCAATATCTGATAGAGTTTCTACTCTCAGATGGCTAATGAACATATTTATTGTTTGATGCATATTCAGAAATAAAATGTAGAATATAGAAAACTAGATGAAGTAAATTTGGGCTTAGAATTGCAAAAGTTTTGAGAAGTTATAAAAAATGTTATATCACAGAATCAGTTCTCTACGTTTATTTTTTTTCTCCATGTTCTGCTTCTTTCTGGTTCTTTTGAAAGTGCCATCATTAGGGTCATAGTAAATTCCTATCTCAAATTAATTAAATGTATGTAGATCACATCTATTAACAAATATAAATACCTATGGTTATGTTCTCAGTTCAACTAAAAAAACCCCTCCTACACCATATGAGAAAAACAATTCCAAATTGCTCAGTAAATTATGCCATTGCATGTTTTAAAAAAGATGACCTCTATGTCTTGTCTGTGTTTGTGAAACAAAGAGAATTGCCTAGCAGGTGAATTGGGATTCCACTTCCTGTTCATAGGCTCTACAAAGTTCTCTGCAAGAGCAGCAGAAAGGCCTGAACTATCTCAGCACGACCGTGGAAGGGCTGTCCAGGAAAGCCCCTGCAGAAGTCACTCAGAGTTACCGGTCCGAGGTGGAGGTGGTCCTTGGCCGCTGGAAGAAGCTCTCGGCGCTGCTGGCGGAACATTGCCAGAAACTGGAGGAGCGTATCACCAAACTCCAGCGATTCCAGGTTCATCAAACTTTTTCAGCCTCAGCTTACACATGGGGGCTTGTTGCTGTGGGACTAAGGCAGAACACATTTAGGTGCTTCCAGAAATTAACACCTAAGTGAGATACCAAAACATGACAAAAATGTATTTAAATGTCTGCTGGATTTTGATGAGTACAAGTAAAATGAGTACATTTTCCTTTGAATTCTGATTGTGACGGCTTCTGCCTATGTTGTTTCACTAGCATAAAGCTTTAATTTCATTAGAAATTGCAAATAATGTTCCTCTACTTCTTTTTCAATGTAGCTGAAGCACTTACTCATGCATCTGAAGTAGCTGTACCATATGAATTAATGAATTACTTACTGAATTCACTTACATTATTAAAGTAATCTGTAATAGTTGTATCTTGTTGGCAGTTTCCAGAAAGCAGAAGTGTATTTCAGGTGTTTAGAATGGCAGCATTGGAATCTCACCTGGGTGTCTGTAGGGCTGCTTCTCACTTTTTGCAGGGTTGTTTCTCACTTTTTTACTCTCTTCCTCTCTCTGTCTGACATTTTTGCCCTTTCTTAACTACACTGCCACTGAGCATCACTAGCTCACCACAGCATGAGCCACGTTCTGTGGTGGTTCCACAGGGGGAAGCTGGAACTGTCTGTGTCCAGCACAGGACAGCACCCGTCCTCTCTCACAGATGCCACCATACTCTGAAAGCTGCCACATAAAAAAAGCAAGGCGCTTTGCTTCAGAAATTCAAACTTGTGGTTTTTTCCCTCCCCTCTGCCTCCTATCTTCACTCCCACCCTTTTGCCAGATTTAGAGGTTTTCCCATTGTTCTTAAAGAGGTCCTGAGCATCATGACCGTGCTCATGCAAAACATTCAAAGCAGCGTGAGCTGTTGATGCACACAAATTTTAGCCCTTATATTTATTGCTGAAATCCCTCTGGTGCACATCTAATATAAAAGTCATTGTCTTTTGAGCTTGTTGAATGACTTCTCATCCAGATTATTGTTTTAGCTGTTGTAATTTATGGAATGCGTCAGTATGGGAGATGATGAAATCAGTGTTCATAAACAAAGTGCATTTACAATCTGATTAAAAATGTGATTCATAGATTTGATCTTCATTGGTAGCAGGAGACTAATCTCTTTTTAAGTAAATCCCACCAGATATATATTTTACTACATTTATGAACTAAAAGTTGTCTTATAAAGGTATTAAAGTTTCATCATGAAATATGATTCTGAACTATTTTTGCTGTTGGATAATGAAATGCACAGTAGACATTTTAACAGTGTTTTGTTAATTGCCATTCTGGAGTATACTGGTCATTTTTGTATGAATAATTTTATTAGTTCAATTATTTTTCCATGATAGCCTGGGTTTTTTTAGGCATGTCAGTCACATTAGGGAAATGCTCCCTTTGGTTACTTATCTCATAATAAGCGTACTTATATACATTTTAGGACACAGTCTCTATTCTAACGTCCTTTAATTCAGCTTTGCATTCAGCATGTAATATCAATATGTATTTCATTAGTGATGAAAATAGTTTGATGAAAAAATGCTTTATTATTTTTACTTTTAAAGTTTTTTACCATATATGTACTTTATTTTAATATATGCATCTGATTATCAAAGATGGCATTTTAAGGTAATTTTAAGTGGTATTTTTAAAATCTCATCCTACTTTTCAAGTTATTGGATTACCTATGTAATGTTGCCTGGACTGGTAACATGCCTTCTTTTCAAGTATTTGATGTTCAGATTTTTTTGTAAACTGCAAGAGTTAAATAAAGGCTATGGAAAGAATATTCCTATTCTAGTGCTAGGAACTGTAACCGAGAGTCTCTGAAATAACTCATTTAGTTGTTATTTGATTTTAATTTCTGAAGTGAATCTCTTTCAGTTCCGTGGGCTTTTTTCATTCTGAATAGTAAGGGTGTTTTTCTATGTTGTATTCTGGTAGAAAAATAGGCACTAGGGCACATAACTTCTAAAAGGAGTCTGAAGTTTAAATGAAAGCACACGGCCTTTGATGGGTGAGGCTGAATTAAATGCCAAGTATGAGTGATCTGAAGCCATAGAAGGAAGCAATGAACAAGCATGCAGTATCCAAACACAAATGATATCTAGAAGGCATAAATTGGAGAGCCATAAGGTTGTCTGCTCATAGACACATTAAACTTGGTCAGAAATGGTCAGAGTGTAGGGTACATTGTTGATGACAGTCCCAGGTAAAATTGGTTTTGCTTGTTTGCTGTTTTTGTATTTTCAGACAGTTCAATAATGTTAAAATTACATTGCAATGTGTTTTAGTTGTAGTGTCAGCATGAATTACACTCTTGCCAGTCAGGTTTTGTGTGATACAATTAAATGTCTTTTTAATACACAGAATGACACTAAAACACTGAAGAAGTGGATGGCTGAAGTGGATGTTTTTCTGAAGGAAGAGTGGCCTGCCCTTGGAGACTCAGAAGCACTGGAAAAGCAACTTGAGCAATGTACAGTGAGTATTACCTGCCTGCTTGGCAGTTATTCAATTCTCCTCTATGAGCTGAGCTTATACAGAAGTTACAGAAATTATTACTCTTCCTAAAAATTAATTTATGTAGAAAGGGGATTGTCTTCTGCAGTGTGTTTGTACATTTTCCGTGTCCTGGGTTTGAAGGAAAGTTCAGTTAAAAACAAGGAAACTTTAATACCAGAAGGAGGTGCACAGTGACATTTTTTTAAATGTATTTATAGCATAATCATATCAACATATACAGGAAATAATATGAAACTAGCCTCTAAAATCAACTGTTTATCTACTTTTCTGCATCTGTTACTCACGTGATTTACAAACTTTTCTGACTGTACCAAAAGAGCTTGCAGGCATTGTGAGTTATATCCATTCTTTTTCACTAAACTTACAAGTTGCAGGATGGTATCCCAGCTGAGTTTTAAAGCATCATGAAGTATTGGCACTTCCATCACAGGGTTTGCAAATTCTTCTTGTCCCAACAGAGTGTGTAAGTGCAGTGAATCTTGTAATCCAGGATGGTCCCTGTCTATATGCTCAGTGGAATTTACAAGTTCTGTAAATGTTCTGGCAGGATGTGTAAATACTATGAAACACAGTGATGTTACAGAACTGCAAGTTTTCCCATACTTTCTCTTAGCCATTACTTAAATAAGAATTATCACTATTTTTCACCATTATAATGGAATGCTCTTTCAGAAATATGAATAAAAGATCAAGGTATTTCTCATGTTTTTTCAACCAATAACAGGGAAGTATTTTAAGAGTATAATGTATGTATTTTAACATTATGGATGTATATATTTTTAGTGCATACACGGCATTTAAAAATTACGTAATTTAATTTGGTATACAATAGCTTGCCACATTACAGCTGCTCATTCGTTTTTGATTTCTTTTCATAGATAAGTCTGTTGATTGTGCTCATTTGACTGGAGATCTGGAGCCCAGACAAGTCAGAATCTCATGTAGAAAGATTTGCATGGGGATACCATATCTGAAACTTCGTGTGAATGCTGCTTGCCTAAACTTCTGCTCTTCCTCTAGGCTTTAGTAAATGATATCCAGACAATCCAGCCCAGTTTGAACAGTGTAAATGAGACTGGGAAGAAAATGAAGAGTGAAGCAGAGCCAGAATTTGCTTCCAGAATAGAGGCAGAGCTAAAGGATCTCAATGCTCAGTGGGACCACATTTGCCAGCAGGTATCAAGTCTCATGTTGTGACTGGTTCTTTTGAAATTAATCATCAGGGTTCTCACTGGCCGAAATTGTCCTTATATGTCCAGAATATGCAGTAGATATGAATCTGAATTTATGCGTATTAATTCAACTAATATTTTCCAGGGTGTAATTTAGCCTATAGCAGTGTATTTAAAGTATATTTATATTATAACACAATATCTTACTGTTTTTATATCAAAGATATATACTAATATATTAGCTCTAACAGCAGTGTAATTTATAGCTCCTGCAAAACTAGATTTCTGAAGGTGGTGTTTAGGCATTTGCCAAAACAGTCAAGTTCTGTACACAGTTTTATGTTTTCTTCTACATTGTTGAAATTGCCTGTCATTACTCTGGATGAATAAAAGACATTAAAGCAGCAAAGGGTTCATGATTCAATAATTCAGAATTAAGAGTACGTGCACATATGCATGTGTATAAATTAGTCTCCAGTAGTCACATGGATTTCAGAAAATGGGACATAACAGGAAAGGACAGTTCTTTTATTTTAGTTAAAGGCATTATTAATAAATAATTTTGCAGAGTAAGGAAGCTAAAAATTACTGTTATTTGACTGATGGCATTTGAATTCTTATTCTTTATGACAGTTCAAATAAAAGTTTTTTTCATGTTCTATTACCTTTATATTTTTCCTACTTGCTCTTTCTCTTGTCTACCTTTTTAATGTATTTTTTCATAAAAGTGTTACTTTTTAATGGGGTATAATATTTTCTAAAATTTTTATTACTCACTTTACATGTGAAAAATAGTACCTCTATATTTTTTTGATAAGCATATTATTAAAAAAAGTTGATCTTTGAAACCTGTAAGACATTTTATTGACCCATTTTTTTAGTCTTTCCCTTTTCCCTACCATGGAGTATTTAATTCCTTTTTTTGTGATATTAATAAGCTGGACACCTTTGAACTTCTCTCACAGAAATTTTAAGTCTTGCCTTATAGTATAGAAGCATAGAAGTCTGTCATAGTTTTCTTCTGATTTCCCTGAAAATCTGTCTGTAATAATTTCAGTCAATACAAGGCACAAATTATTCCCTCTCAGAGGGTATTTCTAGCACTACTTTTTCAGTAATAACTATTAAAATACATGGGTAGTAAATAGAAAAATCTGTTTGGTTTGTGGAGGTTTCTAGAAAAGATTTGGAAAAGTCAGCTTGGGTTGATATACATGCAGTTAATATGACTGTGACAGCTGACAATTGTCAGCAATTGCCATTGACAATTCAGATATTCTTTTCGGGTGATAAGAGTTTACCTTCTCTTCTGGTGCTCAGACTGAGGAAGAGACAATTTTGCAGAGCCACATACAATTCTGCTTTTGTACTCACTGGTTGTTGCTCTACTTTTTTCTGTGAAACAGCATTTATGTAGAACAGCATTTATGTTTAACAGGCTGTTCTCAAGGATGAGTAAAAAAATAATAAATTCCACAAATTAAGACCCAATACTAAGAAAATTTCTCCTGATATTACTGAAAATAATGTTTACTGAAGCAGCACCACAGAGTAGAATATTGGATCAATAAGCTCTGCCTGCCCAACTCTGATAAATGGCACCACTACAACTTACTATTTTTAATGCAAACTTCTTAATGCTCTTGAAAGATGGTAAATGGATCAATCAGGGACAATTTTGATAGGTTAATGCACAATTTGTAGAATTAGAGAATGATTTGGGATGAGGTGGTCTAAAATATTATCTTGTTCTAGTTGTATAAATTACCTATATAACAGAATTACATGACCCTCACTTATTGATTAGCAAATCTTCTAACAGTAGTATTTTTCCTTTACAATGAATAGTTTCTTCCTGTAGGGGATTGGGGTTTTTCCTTTGCCTGCTTTTAGGATATTCACCTTTCTGAGACATTCATTAATGACTTAATCAACAGAAGAAAGATATGCATATTGCTTCTCTAGTAAGTTGCATTCAAACTAGTGAGAAGGTCATCTGATTTTATAGCAAAAGAACATTTGGTTTCACCCTTGAATGCACTTTCAAAGTCTCCTGTGGTTATTAATTTTACATTTTACAGAAGATAATCCCTGAGAGATGTTATTTCTCAGATTTGTTTTCTGATGAAATCAGCATATGGTGTAGATTTTCATTCTAGAATCATTACAAACTCTTTCTGCATAGCCATGGTTTGCTAAAAAAAAAAAAAAAAAAAAAAAAGGATGTAGTACGTTTTAGTCTGTTACTAATATTTAACTAATTATCTGTTAACATATGCCTAATTACAGCAATGATATTAATATAGGAATTAATTTGATTCTTTTCAGGCTAAAACCTTGTCAAGTTTGTACAGTTGCTTTGCTTCAAGTGCTATGTAATCTTTTCTTTCTTAAAGGCCTATGCTAAGAAGGCTGCATTAAAAGGTGGTTTGGATAAGACTGTGAGTCTCAGAAAGGATTTGTCAGAGATGCACGAGTGGATAACACAAGCTGAGGAAGAATATTTGGAAAGAGATTTTGAGTATAAAACACCTGATGAGTTACAGAAAGCTGTTGAGGAACTGAAGGTAAAAGATGAACTAGTTAATTGAGCTGTGTTCAACCTTCTTTTTGAAGCTCTCATGGTAGAGTCTTCTCTTTCTTTTAGGAAAGTGCCTTTTCAGATCTACCTGCCTAAAGTTAAACATAGTAGGTGGTTTGAAGTGATATCTATTTGGAGTGTGTTAGAAGATATTTGATACTCCCCAACACCTCATTGCTTTTTTCCCAATTTGCTTTACTGGATATTGATTTGGCTGTACCTCCAACATTCTGTAACTTAAGAAATAATTCCTAAAAGCTGGCTGTTAGCAGTAGTAGAGTGAAACCAGTTTTATGTCTTCTCTTGACACTAGAATGAGCAGAAAAAAAATAGGACATTAGGTGTGTGCTATGTATGAATATTAATGTCTTTAATACAGGAGTATAGAAACAGCATATTTTGATCTCAATTAATATTGTTTCCTTCATGCCTTTGGACAAGACAACTAATATTTGATACGTGCTTAAATACACTCTTGCTAAGCCACTGGATGTGGGCTTAATTGCTATTTCAAAAGTGAATTGTTTGGCTTGTGCTATTCAGGAAGCCAGATCATAACCTGATTGGCATTATATATATATAGCTTTGACAATATATCCAAGACTTTGTTTTCAAACTGTTCATTTTCCATGTTTTTTTTCCAGTGTCTCAGAGTTTCAAACCATGCAGCAGATGATCTCTTTATTTACTGACACAAATAATTTGCTGCCAGTCAGAATACACATAATATAAAGAAATTTATGGAACAGCTCAATTGTAAATAAGAAAAATATCAAAAGTAAATATCTGCACTAAAAATACAGTTCTTTTTTAGTAACTAAATAACAAAACTCAATTTTATACATTGCACTGCATATTAAAACAGGTAAAATCTATAGTTTCATATACAATCATCATTATGGATGCCTAGTAGATATTTTGTACCCAGATGAAGTACAGCCACGTTCAGACTGTGACACCTAGGAAATAACCAGATCATTTGTCATGATCTCACAACAGAGAAAATCTGGACCAGAATTCTGTGTTCACTCTGCAGCCCATTTTTTCCCACAGCTAGAAAAGAGGCAAGTCAAGAGCAACCTTGTAAACTTCCTCCAGCAGTGGCAGCCTGATCACAGTTATTCTGGTTCATAAACTTCCTCAGACCCAGAGAGAAAAAAACAGTTGTCAGGAATATGGTTTTGATTTGATGTTTTTTTGGGCAGGGAGTTCTCACTGTAAATTCCTGTGAAGGCCTGTAGGCACTGATGGCACTTTTTATAACATCACTATGTTTCCAGTTGTGATATGATTCCATTCGTAGACACCAGAAAGCATGCAGAGGAAACATGGTATGAAAATCTTTTTCATGAGGCCTCATAACGAGGGAGGAGCAAAAGTGTGGGATATACAATAGAGAAAAATTATTTTCTGACCTCCTTTTTAAATGCAGGATAGTGACAGTGTCAGGATTTTTTTTTTTTTTTCCCTGCCTTTCTTGTGATTTTACCATTAAATCCAGATACATTCATTTGTAATACGACAGATTTTGTTGTTGTTGTTGTTTTCTGGTCATTTGTAGTTCACAAGTTATGATGCTAAAGGTGCTTGGAGCATTTCCAGGCGGAAAAAAAAAGTACTGAAAGGTTCCATTAGTCTGAGAGCTCCAGAACACTAGACGTTTGTGAGATGTTAAATTTTATTGAGTATTGTGTCTTGGCAATGAAATGAAACAAAAGTTTTTTGGAGGCATTTGAGAATGTTTCAGAAAGTTTGGGAATTAAATGTTTCCTGTTGTATTTTTATTTTGTTGTAGTGTTGTTTGAGTTTTTTCTCCCTCTAGAATTCTGTCAGATAATTCAGATAGTTACTAGAAATAAATTTCCTTCTTGAACCAGGACTACAACTTCTCTTTTTTTTTTTTTCCTTTCCAGAGAGCAAAAGAGGAAGCTCTTCAGAAAGAAGTGAAAGTGAAGCTTATTACAGATTCCGTTAATAACTTTATAGCAAAGGCTCCACCAGCAGCTCATGAGGCTTTGAAAAAAGAGCTTGATGTTCTAATTACCAGCTACCAGCAACTCTGCAGCAGGCTGAATGGAAAGTGGAAGACTTTGGAGGTTTGATATTTTGTTGGTTGTTGTATTTATAGCCCTTCTACTGCAAGAAGGTGGAGAGCACAGCTATATTATCATATAGGACTGTGGGTAGCCCAAGGCTTTCCTGGCTTTATGAGTCGTATACCAAATGCCCCATGTCATGAGCCATACAGAAAGTTATTTTGAGATTCATATCTGCTGGAGAATTGTGTTGTGAAAGACTGAGACACAGCTCTTAAGTCAGAGACAGCAATGGCTGCTCAAGGTTCTTATCCCTCCGCAGGTCAAGTCAAGAATCTGGCATTGTAGCAACCCTGTGATGTTTTTTTCATCAGCTCCTCTAGGCTTCTCTCTTCCATGGCTAAGGATTTTGATTGAATGGCCCTGAAGCTGGTCAGATGGTGTTATCTCAGTATGGGAACAGCATTTTCTCTGCTGGCAGACTGAATATTTCTCATGCATTTTGAGCTGACCCTGCCACTTTGGCCAACTCCGTTGCAGATTCTTGCCATGCTTTTATGCTATACAGTAGCAACAATGAATTAGTTATCAATTTTTGTTGCTAATATTTTGCAAGAGCTAATTTTCTTTTTTTTTTTTTTGGTGAATAATTTGCAAGAGCTAACCTCATACAGGACAGTAATATACCACGGTAAAATTTATCTTGTCTGAATTTCACAGTGGAAAATTAGGTGTGTAGTCTAAACTGGTAATCTGTATTTACCCTGATCATTGATGATGTGTTGTTGCGTGTTAATATCCCTCAATAACCCTAATTTGGTGTAAGCAAAATTAGGTGAGATGAATTGCCCTCTGGGAAGCTGGATCTGCCATGAGTATAATGCATTTCAATAACATTATTTTAACTTCCACTAACAACAACAACAACAACAAAAGGAACAAAAAAAAGATTATTTATGAAGCATTTAAATGTTTTGTTTGTGTATAAAGTGCCATTTTTATCTGCTTATTTAAGTATCTCCTGGCACTGTATAAATAAAATATTAGACAATAATTTAATTTCATGAGAATAAGAACATCTCACAAGATTATGTTTAGTACTCTAGCACTTAAAAGGTCTATAAATTGCACTCAATGTGGTTTAGAATTAATTTGCACAGAGATTTTAGTTTGAATATTTAAAAGCTGACATTTTATGAACCTGTGATTTAAGCAATTAATATATAGAATATATAAGGAATCTAAGTACATTTTTATAATAAAACCCATAAATTTCTAACATGGGTCTTTAAAAATTCTGCTCACTCCTGTATTTATATAGGAAAACCTTGCAGAAAACATATAAAGTGAATAATACATGAAAATGAAGATTCAAGTTTTGTTTTGCAGAAGAGTTCACTTTTTCATGTTATTTTCTGTGGTTTTGCTCTGTTTAATCAAAATTATGGTTTATTTGTGTTTCATATTAATTTGAATGATCTGAATACTGGCAAATAAAATCACATATATGGTCCCATAAGCCTTGCATATCAACCGTGTTGCATTGGGGAAGAGGCATGAATGTTTTCAGTATTTTAATGAGTGAAAATTTTCTGTCAGATTTTCAATCTAAATAAACCTTTTCTTCATCAGGAGGTATGGGCATGTTGGCGTGAGTTATTGTCATATTTGGATGCAGAAAATAAATGGTTGAATGAGATTGAACTGAAACTCAAAGCAACTGAAAACATCCAGGGAGGTGCAGAAGAGATTTCTGAATCTTTAGATGTAAGTGCTGACTTAAATAATAACCAAATCATATGTGTTGATAAATTGTAAATTTCATTCTAAACAAACTATGAACTAGCATTGCATGTGAACAAGGTGCAGAATATTTTGGAAGTCCTAAGTTCTTACTAGATTCAACAAATGAGGGTTTGAATTCAAATCCACCTAAATCAAACAATAATTAAATGTGATGTGCTGGGTGTCATAGACAGTTTTGGTAAAGATAGAATAAGCATTCCTAAAAAAAACCCAAAACCCTCTACGTCACTTCAGCTAAACAAACAAACAAAAAAAAAAGTTGAAGGCTGCAGAGAGTGCAAGTTTTCATCATAGCAGTGCAATTTTGTTTATTATTCTGTAGTTCTTATTCATGGAGCCTTTAAAATTAGTAGAAATTAAATTAATGCTTGTAGTGCATCAAAATACAAAATATTGCATTGATAATCCATTTTTGCTGTTGAATTTCATCCATTTAGATACTCAAGCAAGTTTTTTATATTAAGGTACAAGTACTCTGACTGAGCTCATTGGGCATAGTCCACATGTTTAAAATTAAGCAGTAAATTTATGAAAAATCTTTGTGCTTTTTAATAAGTGTACGGAACATTTGTTGTCAAGGCATGGAACATAAGTATTTCATCTTTTTTTCTCTTCTTTTATTGTATATGAAATGGGAAATTTCTTTCTTATATTTTTAAGGTGAATTGGGATTGCTCTGTAGAACCTTATTTAGAAAAAGGAAAGTAGACTACTTCTTTTGGCTTTTTTCAGTCTTTGGAACGTTTAATGAGACATCCAGAAGATAATCGCAACCAGATTCGGGAACTGGCTCAGACTTTGACAGATGGTGGAATCTTGGATGAATTGATCAATGAGAAACTTGAGAAGTTCAATACTCGGTGGGAAGAGCTTCAACAGGAGGTATATTTAATGATCCTCCCATTAATCAGGGGACAGTCTAACACCATTTAAAAAATAAAAGCGTTATTTTTTTGATGCAGTTCTGAAACAGGTCACAGACAAAATTTTAGATTAGAAGTGGTTTCATGGATGTGGTGGGCTAACACCAATAGGCAGCAAAGCACCACAAGACTCAACATCTGGTATTTTGGTGGAGATTACAGAAAAGGCAAAAGTGAGAGAACTCATGGATTGAGATTAGGATGATTTGATAAGTGAAAGAAAAAAGGGATAAAAACAAGTGATACAGAAGAAATTACCTCCAGGAGACTAATGTTCAACTGGTCCCAATAACAATTTTGGAAACACTTTTCCTCACCTCTTTTTGTTGTTGAGCATGACGCTGTGTGGTGCTCAGGTCAGGTGTCCTGGCTGTGTCCTTTGAAAGCCCCTTTCACCCCCAGTCTGCTCACTGGAAGTGGCAGAGTCAGAGAAGACCTGGGTGCTGTGGGAACCCTGCGCAGCAATGGCCGAAACATCCCTGTGTTATCCCCACTGTTTTCGCCAAAAATACAAAAATACAAACCACTCAACTGTACAGGCTGCTGTGAAGAAAGTTAACTCAGTCCCAGGCAAAACCAGTAAAATATGTAACCCCAAAATTTCAAAAATGGAGTGACCATCTAGTGGATTAAATCTTTAACTTCATATATAAGATCTTTTATCTGACAAAACTCTGAGCAAGAAGCAAATTATTTTCAGATTTAAATTGAGTAATATTTCTTACAGATACATTTTTATTAAACAATAAATAGGAGTAATTTTATCAATAAAAGGTTTAAAAAGACACTTCAATAGAGAAATATGTAGCCTAGGGAGAGCCAAATCTAGCAGCGTGCTATAAATATGAGGAAGATATCAGCTCAGTACTTGGTGAAGATCAGAAAGAATTATTAGGGAAAGATCTAGCAAAGGAAATAGACAGCCCCTTTATGACTGTAAGCAGAACACGCTCGAAGATAAGCTACAAATACGGTCAAAAATTACTCCAGTACAAAGATACAAATGATAAACAAGTGCAGATTTTTGAAAAGCAGCTGTATTAGAAGGATGACAATCTACCATGACAATGAAAAAAAAAAAAATTGCTTCTTTTGTGGTGCTAGAAATGTACTTGTTTTTGAAGACAGTGGAAGTAAAAACACTACAACAAAAATTATAGGGAGGTCCTCAGCTGTTCTGCGAATAAACTTGAAGGATGGGGAGGGACAGAGCCTGGTGGTAGTTCTGGTGCAGTGCAGGCATTCACATAATTCTATGCAGCCAGATGGTGTCATAACAGAAAAGTAAATATAAATTTCTGTATACCTTCTCTTTTAGTAGCCCTTTTTTTAAATCTCACTTCTGTTTGAAAGCAGATACACTTTATGGAATTCTGCTTCTTGCTATTTGTTGGTTTTTTACTAGAAAACTTGAAATATGCAGAAGGCTTCCAGGGTGTGAGAACAACACTTTCAAATAGTCTTTTTGAGTGATAGCTGAATACTATTCAGTCATCACTAATAGATATTAAATCAAAATTCATAAAAGCTGCAGAGATTTTAGTGTCAGAAGCACATAATGAAGATGTGTGAATTCTGGAAGTAATTTGAATGAATATATAGGCAAAATATATTAGAAATTTACTCCCTGCTTTCCAATTTCTTTCAAAGACAGGAAAAAAAAAAATTGGGGTGGGGGGCTTCTTTAAAAACCTCTTTGAAAACTTGATCAGATAATAAGTACTTAAATACTAATAGTAAGATCTGATTCTGAAGTGGAAAAACTTTTTTTTTTTTCCCCCTAGATTCTTGATACTGAATTTTCTGTGCTGTTTGTGTAGTCTCTTGAAATTCAAGCAGCATTCTCCTTGTATAAAAATATATTGCAGGCACATAACACAAATCAGCTCACGTTCAAGGTCACTTCTTCAGACAGGCTAATTGGCAATCCTAAAGAGGTGAAGTTATTTGTTTTTATTTGAATAATTGTCTGGGTAATTATCAAGACAATAAGCTCATGTGGGCAGAAACTGATATGTGAAATATTTATTCACTACTAATAGAGCAACCAAACCAACCCACTTCTACATGAAAGATGCCGCAAGACAATGCAGCTTTGCTACTGAGATAGAGATTCACTTTTAAAGGCAGATAATGGTTTTATGTTTGTGTGCTTTATCTTCTTTAGTTAACAGAGACTGAGTGTGTTTAGTTTGCTTTTGAACATTTGGGGCTGACTGATAAGCAAGGTACACCCTATCCTTACTTTTCAAGGATTGATTCACTTACAACTCTGTATATAGGATTTAAGAAACACTGAAGAATTTGAAGCTAATATTGCAAGCAACCATCCTGTCCAGCAAACTCCAGAAATGTCAATCAGATATTCTTGAGACTGTGCTTGCAAAAAACTGTACAAAACATTATTGTTCACATGGGCTTTACACTAGAGTCAGTTATTATTACTGGGTCCTGTCTCTTAATTCATTTTAGGACTCCCCTGAAGATTACCTTGGTTTCTTTCAAAGAACACACATTCATCATTTGACCATTTTTCTGTTTTGCTCTCCTCGCCCGAGGAGAAAGAATATTTCACATCCCATCACCACATGATTGCTTTGAAGACTGCTAAGAGGGCTGCTTTTAAAAGTTCTGAGGCATTATCTGCCTGCAGTGATAACCTAAAGAGATAGAAGAGTCTTCTTTGGTATAATTTGCAGTTTTGGAATTCAGTGGATCAAAGTTGAATATCACTGAATGGCTGGGAGGTCAAATATTTGTAGCCATTTACTCAATAAGCACACAGTGTAATATTCCTAGAACTTGCAGAAGAATTAGTTCTGCATTGGAGGGTATTAAAGATTTGTGGGTCCAAGGATAATGTTTTGAATTTTTTTAAAAAATGTGTTTCTAATTAAAGTGTAAGCACAAACATTAATCCACTCTGAGATTAAATGGAGATTAACATGTTTGGAATTTGATGCAAGGGGTACAGAGAAGTTCTGCTATATCTCAGTCACAACCATTATAACACAAAGAGTCAGGCTAAATTTTAAAGTAATTTAAACAATTTAGGAAGGACTTTTAAAGTTTCCTAAGTTTTAAACTTTGTCTGTGGCAATATTTCTCAATATTTCTCAGTAACACAAGAGTATAACTGAGCCAAAAAAAAAAAAAAAGTACAATTTCTGCCTTTCTTAACAGACCCTTTTCCATGAGCTGAAACTTATAAGCTAATTAATGAATTTAATTCTGCATTTTAAATAAATGTACGCTGTAGTAAACATGCTGTAATTTTCAAAAGGTTTTTTCAGTTATTCTCCCACAGCCCAACTACTGAGTTGGGCTCAACAAGTCTGAACATTATTTGGTTTTAACCTTAAAACTCTAACCAACATTTTAGTAACTGCATGTGATTAAATAGATGAAAAGTATTATTTAAGCAAAAAGTGGCTATATCTATAAATATAACATTATAACATTCAGCATCAAAGAATTAACTATGGTCCTTTCCCTTAACATTGCATTTTATATGGATAATATGTAATGTTGCTATTTCCTGCATTTACCATTGACATTTGGTAAATTGTAAACAGACTTACAATTGAATTATGCAGGACATAATATCATAAAAAGTGTTATGTTTATCATGAAACCACTAAAAATCTATAAAAACCCTGTAGAAACTTAAATAAAACATTTATTCCTTTTTTTTTTTGTTTGTTTCTCTTTCATTCTGATGGTGCCTAACGGCAGATTTTTTTTCCTTTTAATTAGTTTTCCTTGACAGCTGTCAACATTTTACTAGCTCAGAAATAATTAAACAGTTGTTTATCTTCCTGAGATTTTCTACTTTGCAATTAACTGTCAGCTACTTCTCTTTCGTGACCAAAGCCTTCAGCTTTATTGAACTAGATCTGATAGCAAAGCTGG
This sequence comes from Hirundo rustica, assembly GCF_015227805.2. NCBI lineage: Eukaryota > Metazoa > Chordata > Aves > Passeriformes > Hirundinidae > Hirundo > Hirundo rustica. The sequence continues at coordinate 109,023,679 of NC_053451.1, read as the reverse complement.
AGCTTCTTGTTATGTTCTCAGACCCATTTACACATTACAATGTTAACCTATCTATTTGTTTCCATTATGGAATAGAAAACTCATAACATTTCAGGAAACAAACAAATGAACCACCCAGAATATAATAAATTAAAATATTTTTATATCACAAATATTTAAAATTTCAGCTCCGAACTCTCACATATCTTTAAAAAATAAGCCCAAATAGATTTTCACAGACAGATATGAGCTGAAAGGACAAATTTGAAACTCAGGGCCACAGATGTAAGTGTGTAGTAGGACTACTCTTTTTTGTAAAGCATTGTAATACTTGTGCCCACCAACAACTCTATTCTACTGAAAAAGAAGAAGGTGGCTTCTCACTATTGTGGCATTCCCCTTGACTGAATTTATTCAATATTCTGCAATGCCAGTGGTAGTACCAGGGGCATACTTAGTGGAAAAGATTAGATCTTTGAATAAACTGTTGTGTACATTACTTAAGTGTATCATACCTTTTATAAGATGACTGTACAGATTTTCATTCCATTTTTTGGGGGAATTCAACGAGGTCAGGTATGAGCTTGACTTTAGATGAACATGCAGGGCAGGGTCTGTTTCCTGTAAGCAATACAGACAAAAAAATTAAAGTAGCACCCACGTATATCTGAGAAAATCACCACACCTCTGAAGGTACTATTTCCCAAAATTCAGCTGTGTGTCTCTTCTCCCATTGAGAAATAATTCCTCTCTTCTACTGCTGCATTCATGTCTTGGTCTGTCATCATCCATTCATTCACTTAAACAGTTCACAGCTTTGGGAAAATATTTCAGCTCACTTGGAAGAGGCAAAATACCACACAGGTTCTCAGACTGTAGTCAAATTCACTCTGAGAACAACGGAATTGTTTGTGTGTGTATTATGTGCACAAAAAGACATCACAAGCATGAATATATATTTATCTGACTTTATATTTGCTTGAAATACAAGTATAAAAATTCAGACTCAGGCAAGGATTTGTTGTCATTTTTTCTTAAGCTTATCTGCTATAATATTTGATCAATGAGTTTGGGAATTTTTTTTTTTTTTGTATTCTAAAATGGGATTTTGATATTCATTTTTTCTGGTGATATCAGCACAAAGATGACAATTTTTCAATCACCACTTATTCTTTATAAGATTTTAAGTCTTTGGGAATTTGCATGCATTCTGGTACTTCATTGCACGTATGTTCTCTGTTTCTCAGGCTGGCAGCCTGTGGAAATAATCTTTACTTAAACAAGTCAGGTTCAAAGCTTCAGGTGTTGCTGTAAAACTATTTTATCAGATAGATGTAAGTGCAAGCACTTGTTTGGATGACTCACAAGAATGGAACTTTATCAGTGTCTTATTTTAAATGGTGAGCGTCTCTGCAGAGAGGGACGCTGCAGCCCTCGGGAGGAATGGATTCCACGGATGTGTTACTCCTGACAGAGGACTAACCACTAACCACAGAGATCAGTAAAAGCAGGGAGGTTCTTCCATGGTTCTTCCATTCTTCCAGGAGGATGACCTTACCTGTTAGGTGTAGAAAGCTACTTATCCTGTTTCTGATCTAATGTGTCTTTCATTCTAGCCCATAGTGACGCAAATGGATTGATAGTCTGTATCTTAGCCAGGCTTACGGATCAGTAGTAAGTAGTGCCAAGGTAAATGGAAGCGGTGGTTTTTAAATTCAGCTCTGTTTTTTAAACTTGCTGCTTTGAACAGGCTGAGACGATTTTCATGTTAAAATCTCAAATCAGATGAAGATAAAAGTCATTTAAGTAGCAAGCCTTAGTACTGGAGTAGGGTAATAATACCTTGGTGTTTTAGGTGCTCCCATTAACACTGGCAGCATGAGCCTGATATGTAAAGCTGCTCAGTTCCAGAGAAGGTTCCTCGAACTTGCAGTGATACAAGATTATCTGATCCGTTGTTTTGAAATAGCACAAAGCAGCTTACAAAAACAAATATAGAAAATACTGGTTGGATCCCCATCCTCGAAGTCAAACAGCTAGCAAGAATGCTCGTAAGAAATAATCTTCTTCATTTGTTACACATGAAGCTCTGTAAGAGTCTGAGCTCCATGAAGAAGGTGCAGATATATCAAATATTCTCACTGAATTGCTGAGAGATATTTTTGTTCAAGGCCAGAGTGTTGTGATGGATATGAAATCAAATTAAAGTATAGCTGGCTTACCAGAGAGAAAAAGTCTGATTTGGCTTGAAAAATGGCAGGATAGCTAGCAATGTTATTTAAAGGGTGCTTGTTTTCACCTTTTTCACCAACTAAATAAAGTTAGTCACCTTTTTTTGTGGGCAACAATATGGCTGGACTTGCACACAGAAAAAAATGTATTTGAAGTTGTTGGTAATTATTGTGTGCTTTGCATAAAGCAGAAACTCCGCTAGTCAGTAGCTGGGGTCCAAATAAAGTATGAGTCTGTGGGTAGACACAATGAAAGATGGAAGAATGTACCGGGTTATTTATTACCTGATAAATGCCTTATTAAAGTGCTGCAAATGATATTTAAATCTGATTCATTTATGTGAAGTGTTTAATATATGTGTTCTAAGGACAACTTGGATGGAGAATTTATTGTCCTGATTTGTTAAACCATAAACTGAGCTCCTTTGAAAGGAATACATCTTTCTCCGAAAAAGGATTGTGTAAAAAGCCATGGCAGCACTACTGGTGGAGTAGAAGCTAGATTCAACTTCTAAATTTTCCTTTTTCCCACAGGAGGAAGAAAGTAGGCATTGCCTCTTCGAAGCAGCTATTTATGCTGCATATAAGAGAAATCCAGCTCAACAGAGTCTTTATCCCTCTCACTTACTGAGGTGGATTGCTTTGGATAGGATTGTGATGACAGTAACCCTTTTCTCAGTAAACAAAGTCTCTTGAATTATATAATAAGATCAGGAAGACCTCTCTGCCTCAGAAAGAAAGGCGGCACTGTCAGGATGGTTTGCTTATGCAGCTTTGCCATCTTGCACTCTGAATAGAAATCCTCAGTTTACACATTATTTTTTTGGGATCCCTTCATTTTTATAACTTGTCTGTGCAATCTGGGTGTTGTTTGTTTCTTAACGAGAAAACTGAATGAGTGGCAAAAAGATGCGCAATTTATCCTACAAAAAGGTGGAGGAGCACAAGTCAGGAGTCCTGTGTCTGAATCTTTGCCTGAATTTTTTTTTGGGGGAAAAAAGTGTGGAAAAAAAAGTATCGCATGTATTATTAGTGTGAATGCTGATAATGCTGTCATTGTTTCTAGGCTGTGAGAAGACAGAAAAGCCTTGAGCAGAGTATTCAATCTGCACAGGAGACTGACAAAACCCTGCGCTTGATCCAAGAGTCTCTGGCTGTTATTGACAAGCAGTTAGCAGCCTACTCTGCAGACAGAGTGGATGCAGCACAGGTCCCTCAGGAAGCACAGGTGAGTTACACACAGGTTGAGCTTACGTGTTTACCGCTTTTCTTCGTCGACCAAAGAGTGTTTTGTTGTCCCTCAGCCTCTCATTAAAGAGGATTTGCAACATGATCGGCGTGAAAGTGCAAGCAAATTTTGCGTAGGATTACTTTGAGAGGTTTAAGCTACTCTCCTAGTAAATTCTTATTTTCCTTCTGATTTATATTATATACCAGTTCAGAAGATGTAAGGGACTGTAAATGTCATGGAAGACTATGCAGTAATTTTAAAAAGACAAGGATAGGCAACGTGGTTCTTTAAAATCCAGCTCCAATCCTAGAAAGAGAAAATCCATCATCCTCACTACTCTTAGATGACTCTTTTGCAAAGCTGATTATGTGGTTTGCTACTAAATTATTGAAACATAGCCAGCATTGTTAATTATTTCATAATGTGCACATTATATGCACACATATTTAAATTTTTACAGTTCACATAAGTTCAATAGAGAAAGCTTTTTCTAATCTCTACACATTGTTTATTTAGCCTTTGAAATAAAAATGTCCATCTAATTATCATATTTACTCTCTTTCTTCTATAAGGTCTGCTTTACTGCAGCATTAAGAGGGTAAGAATATGAATGAAATAAAACCAAATATCTCTGCAATAAAACTATCAAAACTCTACAGAGTTACATACTTCAATTTCTCTGCTAATTCCATCTAAATTTAGGCAGTCAGATTATGAAAGTATATGGGGGGGAAGAAGCTACAGGGAAGTTGAAAATTAGTACTTTTATACTGATTTTAGAAGAGATATTCAATTATGGGTTTCTTGACATGCCTGTAGAGTTTTAAATAATTCTAAAAAATAATAATCCTTTATGGAGTACCTTAGATGATCTTAAATACATTCAGAGCTGAATATATGCAGCCCTGAAAATATTTTTTTCTCTCCTTTAAGAAATAAACATTACTGTGTCTTTTGAATTAGCATGTTGATGGATGTTCCTTTCAATTACTTTTGTGTGTGTGCTTGTAGGTACATGCAGATATTTTTATGTGTGTGTTGGGACTATAAATGCAATATTTAGAAAATAGGATCACATCTGGATTCAGTCTCATTGTGAAAATAATTTTTATCCTACTTTATTTTCTTCTAATTTATATCAGTATAATATCAGATTTAGAAAAATTGTTTCAGTTTGAATCTTAAACAATGTTAGCTATCTGTTGAGTCTCTATTTTTCTTCTTCCTAGAAATACGCATGATGTAAGCAATTTTTTAATCAGATAATAATTAGCTTTTTTAAAAAAAGATGAATAAGTTTAATTTCTCATCTAGTAATTATAATATATAAAAATGTACTCTTTTTTTTTTTTTCTGGTGTGTTTGGACCCTTTCATGTTTCACATGTCCCATGGATGCATTCAATTTACATGCATTGCCAGGTACCATCCTGGGAATTACTACAGACGGTGTAAAAGGAAGTAATTCAGAACTTCAAAAACTGCAGCAGCACAAAACCCAATCAACCTTAATTATTAGCACACTTTCATAAGAAAATTTCAGCTCAGTGCCTTTGCAGTACTTGTTATTTTTCTGGCGATTTTATTGTCTAATGTCAGGTTCACCTGATTGTTTTATATCCAGTGGGAAAACCAGCACAGAGGCTGCTCAGTTTTTCCCTTTCATGTTTTTATTTTATGGTGCCAGTGAGACCTAATGAAAAAAAACTTAATTAACAACTGAACAGGTCTAATGCAAATATTGAAGCTCTCTGAAGTTCAGGTGTGAATCTCTTTCAAACCCTTAGAGGGAAAAGGAATAAACAATCATCTTTGTGTGAGCAGACAGACTGAGTCATTCCTCCAGCAAAGAGCCCCCCCAGGCAGTGGCAGAACAGGCACAATCCTGAGTGGCCACGTCTCCTGTGGAGCTTCTGCTGGCACCATTCTTTCGTAGAGCTGAGAACAGTTCATTCCTGTGAGGTACCCACAGTGGTGTCTGCACCGCTGCAATGGGAGCCTTTCAGTCGGTGATGCTGCTTTCTGGGCAGGGATTGCTTTATCCATGCTGGGGGATTTAGCAGCCCATTCAGCAATATGTGTTACATTTCTAAAAGAACGTACGGGGGAATTTATAATCAGAAAGCTGCTGAGCTTGGGAGCTCTGAGTTTTAGTTTCAAAAAATTCAGACCCATTTAGAACACTGATAGGAGCAAAAATCTTTGTTTCAGCTGATGAGAAATTAACCTGAGAAAACAAAATTATATTTAGCTCCTCTTTTTAGGTGAAATGTTCAGTTTAGTTTATTCAGAAACTTGACAGATAGAAAGAGGAATCAAATGTGTGCTGTTCAACTTCTTAGGATCACTTTTGGAGTGTAAATTCTATGTGCTTCTTACTCCACCATGTGGCGCTGAGACTTTAATGCTACAGAGCCCAAGTTACACAGATTATTTGGAGTACAACTAAAGATCATGTATTCAGACAAAATAACCTAACAGCAACTATGCAGATAAATCAGTTCAGATTCCTCAATGGCCTATTATGACAAAGCCTTGAGTGAAGTAAATTCTAGAGCAATATTCCAAAAGGAAGGATTGATTGTTTGTATGCTTGATCTCATGATCCCAGTGAAAGAATTTTTCATATTTGTAAACTTACCAAAAAAACACAGAGAATGAAGTCATCATCACAAGAATTTGCAGTTGGTGACTTTTTTTAAAGTATTCTTTAACTGATGGAGCAAAAATAAATCTGTACTGAAAATATTACATTTCTATGACAAAATATTTTTCAAATAATTATTTTTAGCTCTGTTATTCAGTGACTTCTGATGGAAGAGAGAATTTCTACTTTGTATTTCTGCTTAGTCTGAGTGACTGCATGAATATTTTTACATTATGGGAAAGAAAATCAACTTATTTAATTTCCCACCTGCGTATGACAAATCACTTGTCTGTTGTTCTCCCCAGTCAAACTATATAGATTGTGGTGTGGAGAATAACTTAATACTGTGCTTTTGAAAAGTGCAAAAATAATCTACTTTTCAATAAAATCCCTGGGTAGTTTCAGTACTGTAGTGATAAGCACTACATGCCTGGCTGTTTTCTAAGTGTAGGTGCCTATTATATTTTTTTTTGCAATATCTTTGTGCTTTGTTCAAAACCGAAGTTAATGTGATGATAGAATGGCAGAATGCTTCAGTTGTTCAAGATATTACTTGACAGGATGATGCTGTGCTTCATTGCCTTCAGACTAATATTTTGGGACAAAGAACTCGCAGTTGTCTACTTAGGAAAATGTTAAATTATCTACACTTACCTTTCCTCTGCTGGAAATTGTGAGGATTGTTTCGTTCAGCCATGTGTGGATCAGTGGTCAGAGGGAAGAGCTGATAAGTGTTATTCAGAAGCGTAAGCTTACATTTTGTTATATATTAAGTTTGCATATCTATGCAGATTTCTGTGCTAGACAGGTTGTTGCCCTCTCCACATCTCCAAGGCATCTGGGCACTGTTTTAACTGCATTTGTCATATCCAACTTGCTCAGTATTTCCATGTCAGTCATGGTTCTACCCTGTTCTACCTTTCTTTTCTCATTTGGACTCTCCAGTTTATATTTCTTGAAAGGTAGTATCCGTAACAAAGCGTGCACTTTGAATTAAGAATTACTTGTGCATCATTTGTGCTGTAACTTCATCTTCTATGTGTCTTATATGCTTTTATATATATATATATATATATATATGAATAAAAGTTTTGCAAATTTCCTGAAGGATTGTCAGGAAATCTTGATGACAATGGAGAATCCTTAACCTGTAGGACACAATAATTGATGCACAGTAGCACTGCTTGGTTACATACAGTATATTATATTCTGATGTTCTAGAAATTAAATTAAGGCAAGTTTTGCTCTTTATTAAAAAAAAAAATAGAAAAGAAATAGGAAACACTGAGAAAAGAAGAGATGGGCATAATACAAGTAAAAATAGTGTTTTCTTATGGATGTTAAGAAGTTCATGCAATAAAATTATGAGCCAGAAGATACACAAAAGTCAAAGTGGTCTTTTAAAAATTTAATGATAATGGCTATCACAGGCAAGTGTTATAAATTCTTTTATATCTGTTCATGACTGATTTAATATTTCTGCCTCTAAGCTGCAGCAGCAAATTAAAAAAAAAAAAAAAAAAAAAAAAAAAAAAAAAAAAAAAGGCTTTCCTTGCAATAAGCCTTACTAACTTTTCTTTTCATCTTTCCTCTACTGTGTTCTCTCCAATTCCACTTTTTGATGTCAGAGATGATGCTTCATCTCTCTCCTACAGAGCAATTTAAAACAGTGAGATGAAACAATCTCTATGCAATGTCCTACAATACCTAATTGCTTAAACACCACTATTAATCTGTCTTGTGTTATTCTAACCCATTCAGATAAGAAATAATCAATTATGTGCATTTCAGAGGGACTGTGAGGTTGAACAAAGTAAATTGGAAAATGCAACCAAAAACCAGTTTGTTAATGAGGGAAGCAAACTGTTGAGATACTGGGTGTGATATAGTATATTTTGAGATTCTGGGTGTGATACACTATATTTTTTAACATTCAGTCTCACTTCTTCCTTTCATATGCACTTCTGACATCCAAGACATGAAAAAATTATTAGGCTTCAGGTACTAACTAAATCCCCACTTGCTTTGTTCACGTGCAGCACAAAAATGGAAGATAATCCTGTTACGACACAAACACACTTCAGGAGGAAATTTTTAACTTAGACAAGGACAAAATAAATGCTCAACACTTAAATAATCCTTCTCTTCTTCTTGGAATCATTCTTTTAATTGACCATTTTTGTTTTCTCAAAAATTAAATATCATACTTTGAAAAATTATATTATTTGCTCCATTAAATTAATGGTCATTCATTAAATAACTCTGTCAAGGAGAACTCAAAATATGAAAAATCAAAAAGACGTAATTTTGATAATTTTAGAAGGAAAAAAAATCATCTAAGTTTGGAGCTTTCTGCTAGTGATTTTGCTTTTACAAATACTTTGCCTTAGAAAAGTATTTTAATTCTCCAAATAGTACTGAATAATTTAGAGTCATATATTCTTGCAATTAAACTTAGGAAAAACTTAATGGTTTCATGTATTTTTCTTTTTCTCCTAAAATTTACTTTAAAATTTACATATTCAATATAACTTGTGAAAACCTGCTTTCAGTGAAGTGTTGAAGTACATAATGGTACACAAGTCATTATAACCATGTGATAGAAGTATAAAGTAGGCAGCATATAGTGTACAGAGCTTTGTACTTAATAACCTATGAAAATGTGATTAAAAATGCATGTATATTAATTTTTACTATTAAAGTTACTCTAGTGTAAGATAAATTTATGTACCTGTATTACAAGTTATAGCTGGTCTTCAGGGCATCTGCAAAATGCTATATGCCATTAAAAGATTAAATAAAAATAAGGTTTTTAATGCAGGAGTAGTGGCCTCAAATGCATCTCATGATGGGAACATAGCTTTGTTTCTTTATTTCATAGGGTCAATTTTTTCAGTAGTGCTGTCCAGCAATTCTGCTAATAACGATTTCTTATTTTCTAACAATTTAAACATAATTAGATGTGAATCTTCCGGAAGTATATTGTATCAATATATTTCCTGGGAATTCTTTTCCATTACATTGAACTAGACAACACTGCTTAAGTTAATTTTGTCTTGTAAGGTCGATTAATGGTGAACCAAAATAAGCTGGTGTTTTTCTTTGGACCACGCCTTGATTTTGCAGACAGACAGAACTTTGTGTTAGAAAATACATTTAGTATAATAATAGTATAATAATGACCTGCCTGTCATTGTGCATTTAGCTGCAGAAAACTGATACTGAGCATAGATTCTTGTGTCTGGTTCCGTGCCCGCACCGGGCGGGAGATGACCTCTGGCTAGCTCGGGTCAGCACAGCCACAGAATGGTCCCAGTTCGGATGGGCACACAGGCTATTTACCTGCTGCTCGGCTTCTCAGCAGCTGGACCAACAGTGTCGTGACAGCACGGCAGCAGAAGAAAAGGCTGGCTCTCAGCTTAGCAGGTTAAAGGATGTTTATTAGCTGAAGAGCTGAGGAGCAGAGAGGCTCCGAGCTGAGAGGCCGAGAGGCTGAGAGAGTCCCTCCTCCACCTTATAAGCGGGGGAGGGGTTCCAGGGGGGGTACAAGACGACAACAAATCAGGGGATTCAGGGGGTAACAAGGTGTGCCCACCCCCAAGCCCTGGACCACTAAAATCCACAGCTAAAGGAATTCCCCCCAGGGGGCCTATCACCTGAAGCCCTCTCCCTGAGATTTCGCAACCTGGGAGGGCTCCTCAAAGTGATAGACAAGCTGCCCCAGAGAGGGGGGTGGGAGGACTGACACAAAACACCTTGTTATACAGACAACACAAAAAGGGTTACAGAATTGGGGATACAGTGAAATGAACCATAACATAAACTTCTTATAAAAACCTAATAAAACAGTTCTGCACCACCACAGATTCTGGTCAGAATTATGCCAAAAATTGTGTACTGTTTTAGATACAGCACAGCTCTCTGAGGAGAATATTACGTTATACTTGCAACACTTTGATCAATTTTCTCTCAACTTGCCTGGTGGTCCTGTGAAAATGAGAGGAATTAAGAATAGTGAAGCAAATAACTTTTCTATTTTTTTTTTCTATGATTGATTTTTAATGTTCTTACCAATGAAATTTTTTTTTCCTTCGGGGGAAAAAAAAAAAAAAAAATCCACATTCAGTCCCTTCATCATCTTTGTCACCCTGTGCTCGACGTTTCTCTCGCACTGGAAGCCCAGAGCTGCACGCAGCACATCCAGGGCTGAGCAGAGCGGCAGGGTCACCTCCCTCGTGCTGCTGCTGGGCCGCACACGCTGCTGGTCAATGAGTTGCAAAATCGACTGGCACAGATCATTGAAACACCACACAGTTTTCCCTCAAACCTTGCTGATTGCTGTCTTTGTTTTCCGACAGAAAATACAATCTGAATTAACAAGCCACGAGATTAGTTTGGAAGAAATGAAGAAACGAAACCGGGGTAAAGACGCTGCCAAAAGAGTGCTTTCCCAAATCGATGTGGCGCAGGTAGGCAGATTTTGTTTCCACCATTTTTTCCTTCACTCATTCAAGCGAGTAGTATGAGTGGTACCATGAAGAGTTCTTAAGGTATCTCTTTTTCTTTAGCTGTTCCTTTCTAGCCAGAAAATCAGAGTGGATTAATCACACCATCCATATCTTCTTCCTGCTTATTTTTTTTTTTTTTTTTACTCCAGCCTTCCTGTGTCACTGGCAGCAGTTCTGAGGTGTGCAGGGCTGACGTAACCAGCTGGTGGGGACCTTGGAAAATAAGGGGTGTTTTGGATGTGCTGAAGTTTCAAGAGATAAAACTACAGTGGGGCTTTTTTGGTGTAGGTTTTGAGGTATTGAAAAGTATTTGCTGTCAAAAATAGGTAAAAGTATTTCGAAATTTTTAGTAGAACTGCATTTGAATAACAAATTATGCTGAGCTGTAAAAGTCAGACATTAGTTTAAAATGTTAGATAATGCATTAGTTTATCTAGCTTAATAGACACGGAGAAAGCTTCTTGAAAATGAAGAAGACTGAATAAACAACAGAGAAAAATACACATTTTTGACCCACTGATGTTAGGTTCCTGACTGTTTTGCTGGTTTTAATTTTTGTTGTTTTGCTGTGGATTTTTTTGTAGGTGGCCAAACAAACTTCCCTAATTCATTAGAAAGACAAATAATTTAATCATTGCCATTTTTTGATTCATCCCTATCAAGTATTTCTAGGCACCTCAGTTTGAGTTTTGATTTTTATTATAGGTATCATTAATAGCTTTTTAGCAGTTAATTTGAAATTAACAAATTGACTTTTTTTTTAATGCTTCATCTTATATACAGGACTAGATTTCTTTGTTGAGAATAGTTATGTTTCCTCATTTTTCTGCCTTTCTTTGTACTAACTCACCTTCTGATGGTATCCATGGTAGCTCTGAAAATGCCCATATTTCATCGGTAAAATGCAGGCACCAGATGACTGTGTAAATAAATGTTTGTGAATTCAACATCCCTTTCTGGGTGCCTTTTTTATTAATCCATCTATGTGCAGACATTTTTTTTCTTTGTAAGGTTTCTCTAGTTGATGATGTGCACCAGTTTGAGTTATGAAAAATTAGTGGAGGTCATCTTGAGACCCTGCTTTGCGAACATTAGATAACATATAAAGAAAAAAATAGAGATTTGCATGCACAATGTAAATATCAGCCACCAAACCAGGTAGAAGCTAAGCCCTTTCTTACACATATTTATGATTATATTTGATTTATGATTTTTATTTGATTTTAGGCCACTGAACTCCCTTAAGTTCCTTTCCATCCTTATGCTACCTTTGGTGGTAAAACACATTCCATGAGATCAGTCTTCACTTACTGTTTTCTGAAGAGCATTTTCACTTATAAATAAATTACTTTTGCCATAGTAATATAGTACCTAGTTAGTCCTAACAGAATGAGAATTGTTACATGAGTGTAAAATATTTTCTAATGAATAGTTATTTTTTGAAATTCAGTACTGAATATTCTTCTAGTCAACTTTTTGAATTCAGTCTCAGTTGCCTCTCTTCTAGACTGACAAATATGTAAAGCATACTGAGACTTTTATATAAACAGTTTTCATTTTCCTGTCACTCTTCTTTATGAATTTTCTGTTTTAAAAACTACTTTTTGAAATAAAGTGATTAAAAATGAACACTTTCAGGTGTAAAATGGATTTATACAATGACTTTTGTACTGTGACAGGTATCTCATTTTTCTTTCCTTTACATTCCAAATTGTTCCAAATACCCACTTTGCTAGTTTAGCTTATTTTAAGCATTGAGATGATATTATTTTAAAACTGTTGGAGATAAATATAAGTACATAATATAGCGGTTATTTTTATCTGGGAGAACTTGAGTAAGAGTGCTAAAAGATAATTTAGATCCCACTTGTATGTCAAGGTTGGTGTTTTTCGGCATTGCTTAGTTTTTTGGGGTGAATTAAAATAATTTGCCTTTTTTTCCCCCCCTACAGATCCTCAGTGCTTTTCAATCCTTCAGCGACTCTTCACAGATGGCTTTAATTTTCTCTGCTATTAATACTGTCATTCTCGCTTTCTAAATAACTTGTAATGTACTGACCAACACAAATGGTAACTGATACAGATGTGGCAATGCAAGATACCCACAGGATTTGATCTTTATCAAATGGAAGTGTCACGGGAGAATGAAAAACTAATTCCTTACAAATTCAGTGCATGCAAATACACTGAAGAAAAATCAGACCTCTTTTTCCCTTTTTTTCTACTTTTATTTCATTGTCCACTTATTTATTGACTGAAAGACTTCCTTTCTTATCTCATTAGATGTCACTTTCATAAAAAATGTATAATGAGGGAAGTTGTTGGAAGGAGCTGCTGGATATTTACATCCTTTTCTGTGGTACCCCAGGTTGTCTGCTGCTCATGATTCTTGCCTCCTTTTCAGAAATCTGATGGATGTGGGAAAGTTTTTTACCAATGCCTATCTATAGACCAGTTCTATGCCTTATTACAGTTTTTTCCTCAAATCTGTATGGCACAGACCACGCTGTTGTGGAATAAAGTGTCCAGGATTTGAAAAAAATAAAAAATAAAAAATAAGATGTATGTTTGCAGATGCTGAGTTCCTATTTAATTACTTAGCTATTTCTTAGTGACATTTATTTTTTTTTTTTTTTGTTCCCCAGACAGTTGAAAAACTTACTCAATAATACTTCACTCTGTACTTCTATAGAGAAATTAGTTCTTTTTCAAGTAGATAATTAAAATTCCTTTCCTTTATTTTTAATTATTTCCCCTTCCCCTGAGCTAGGGATCATGTGAGCAAGCAGTCTAATTAATGCACAAAGATAGAGAATGGTGAAATTAGAAGCCAAGCTTGTCACAGATTTTTTCCTGTCTTCAAATAGCTTTCTTTTTACTCTAGGTTAGGCTTTTTAAAAATTGAAATATAAATCAATTTTATACTCTAAATCTTGGGGTTTGTGCTAGACTTACTTACGGCCAAGCCACTTTATTTAGGTTTCTTTAAAGGAGTAAAAGATTCATTCCTCATACCAAGAAGCAGCAACTGATAGAGATGAGGAAAATTCACTCTGCAATGTGGATGGCTTATCCTCAAGCCATTAAATCTGTCTTCTCTCCATGCCCCCAAAGTTTGCATTTTGAAAAATACAAAACTTCTCCCTTTCTTAGTGTGTATATATGGGCTCTTTTGCCACAGGCTCTGCTGCATCCAGTGCCCTGGATGATGGAAGAATTTTTATCCTCCAGTGCAGACCCAAGATTCTCTGCCACTGGCATTTTCCCCAAAAGTTTTATATTCCTTTAATAAGAAATTGCTGGTTGAAAATGTATTCTAAGTATTCTGTGACAGGACTAAGACTTGTGTTCAGCATTGATTTGATTTCACACTTTCTACTCTCCCATGTTTACTTTTCAGAAAAAGCTGCAGGATGTGTCCATGAAGTTCCGCTTGTTTCAGAAGCCAGCCAACTTCGAACAGCGCCTCCAAGAATGCAAAAGAATTCTAGATGAAGTGAAATTGCAGGTGCCCAAGCTGGAGATGAAGAGTGTTGAGCAGGAAGTAGTACAATCACAGCTGGATCATTGCATGGTGAATATTTAAGATGCTGTCTTTCTACTGGCTTTCTGCAGAGAAAGCTAAAAATTAGAGATTATTGTCCTTCATTCAGATGAGAAACAAAGTATCAGTTACAGAAAAAAATTCAAAACCCAAACAAACAAACAAACAAACAAACAAAAACCTCAGAAAAACAACAAATCCCCCCTTTAAAAGTCTAGACATGCACTTTCACTATGTGAGAATACCAGTTAGGATCCCTTTCTGCAGCTGAATTTATCTCCCCATATTGGCTCTATTTTCCTCAATATTCTACGTCATGGAACTCTGTGACATAACTAAAAGAGGTGTTACGGAGCACAAGTCTATTCTAGCCAGGAAACACAGAGCATAATGGAAAACCATAGATTAAAACTTCCATGAGGTGGCATGCTATGGCTTTCTTTCAGTTCAAGAGCAAAAGATGTCCTGACTATATCCTAAAGAATATGAGGAAAATCTGTAGATATCTCTTTAATTTCACTATAATCCTGCTCCCCTTTACACTTAAAAGGAAATAAAGCTAAACACTGTGTTCTTGATGATCAGAAAAAGAAGATTGTAATAAAACCAGCAAGAGTAGCTGGTTTATCTTTCTTTTTTTTTTTTTTTTTAGCTTTATTTTGTTTGTTTGTTGAGGTTTTTGATTTTTTTTTTCCCCGAGTCAATGGCATGCCTGAAGATTCCCCCCCTCCCAGTCTCTTTCAGATGTGAATTTAGAAAAAATATAAATTAAGAAATTAAGCATGGAAAAAGTCAATGTTATTGCATTACATCTTTTGTTTTTCTTAAATGAAATTGCTCTTAAATTCATATTCTCTTGAGAATGACATTCTTATTAGAATGATGTTGTGGTTCAAAGCTCTACACTGAATTAAAGTGTCTTCGCTCAGCAGCTGGCTTTTGCAGCCTTGATGTATTTTGTGGAAGACTTATAGTGATTTTAGAGCATCTTTAACTACAAGGATTCTCATAATGTTCCTGTTTTTCAAAATCTAGTTGTAGTATATCATCAGAATTTAGACAATGTGCATCATACAACAGCTTCATAATTTGCTGACAGGTTTTCAGGAATGAAGAATTTATCATCATATAAGCATCTAGAAAGGGATTTGACTTATTTACATGCTACTTCAAGTAAATAATGTAATTGTTGTCCACCTCATTTTGTTATTTTTTATGTAGTTTTTTTTGTTTTTGTTTTTGTTTTTTTAATTAACTAATTTTTTTAGAGTATAACACTAAATGTGAGGGTAACACACCTTTATCCTTCCAGTCTCTAGATTTAGCAGTATGAAAAAATGTCAGATTTTAAAAACTAGTGGCTATTTGTAGTTCATATATACCCAACATTCTGTATGAGTTGACAGAAGGCATCTGTTGTTTTAAATACTGCATTATTTGAGTTTGAAAACAACCTCTGTCACAGCCTAAACCAATTAATAACGGTGTATACTTTCTCATGTATATAATTTCTAACACTGGTTTTAGTGACCTGTCTTTGAGGTCACTGTAAAGATGGGCTTTTCTACTTTGAATGGTCTTTTCTAGTTTTCATGTTTAATGGTGTTGTTTCACTTTTATATTTCTGTTTGATTAGAAATTGTATAAGAACCTGAGTGAGGTGAAGTCTGAAGTGGAAACAGTGATAAAAACTGGGAGACAGATTGTTCAGAAGCAGCAGACAGAGAACCCAAAGGAACTGGATGAAAGGCTTACAGCTTTGAAGCTGCAATATAATGAATTGGGTGCAAAGGTAAGTTCTGTGGTTTTAATATAAAACCACATACTGGCAAAGTGAAAAGTAACCTCGGTGTGGTAAGTAAACAGGGTTTTTTACTGATTCCTTTCAAGGTTCTTCCAGTGGGACAGAAGCAGTGGAGGCAAAGGCAATCACCATCATGGCTATTCAGTTGCTCTGAAGAAAATAACAACTGCCTAGGAAAATAAAAAAATTCCTTTATTGCAATGCAAAATTTTACTTTCTTAATATTGTATTTTTTTTTTTCCTGCTAGTTTGTTTTTTTTTAGAGTTTGGATTGGGGATGTTGTTTCATTCTGATGCCTCAAAGAGTCAGTTCAGGTTAGAAAATTACTTCAGTCAAGTTTGATTTATAGGGCTGCTTCATGAAAGAGAAAAAGTCTACCTTCTAAATTATTTCTTCCTCTGACTGTATACATCTTAAAATATGTAATTTCCATTTTTTGCAGTTCAAAAATCAGTTGAACAAAACGGTCTTGCCACTGAATCCTTCCTCAAGAAGCGCTTGGTGTACCACTGTGCTTTGTGGCTTCTGCACTTGCATGTGGTCAAATTTTGTTATAACCATTCCCTGATATAAATGTCAAGAACCCTGACTTGCTCTTTCACTGTATCTTAATATGTAAGCCACTTACCAATGGGAAACTGTTTTGTTTACTCAATTTTCTCTAAAAGTGAACTAAACAGAGTAGAATGGACAGGCTCCTAACTGATATTAACAAGACTCAGAAGAGGCATTGTGGCAATTGTCCTAAAGAAGACTTCATTTAAATAATTCACTTAGCACATCCTTCATTACTCTGTTTTATTTCTCTTGCCCTCATTAGAACCATTCAAAGAGCTTCTGAAAACTGTAGGATTAGAGTGAATTCGGTGCTGTGACTAGGTGACTGAAAATTGTGAAAGACGGATGGTACCTGTCCATTTGTTTCTAAAATTTATACACTTGAAAAGCACAAAACAGGACAGGAAGCAAATTCTACATTATAAATTATTCAAATCATAAATTATTAATAGCTAGGAAAATGAACCCATGTTAATACTGAAGGCCAGTATGTGGTTTAAACAGATAATGAGAATCAAGCCCTGGTGACTACAGTATGATAAAAAAATAAGAGTTATGTTACTTTTGACAGAAATAATACTCATTAGGGAATCTGAATTAAAACAGTTCTCTCTTTCTAGAAAGTAAAGGTGTTAAGAGATGTCAATCTTTTGGATATCAGTAGGTGAGGAGAGTTGTCATTTGGGATTGGATAATATGTTTGAGCTCTCCATTATTTTAGAAAGAACTGTGGCATTTATTCCTGCATTATGTTTAACTTAACAGCAAACAGGTGCCATTATTGTAAGAAACCTCTCTCATCTAATGAAGGGATAAAAATGTGCCATTAGGGAGCCATTAGTGACTTGAAGTGAGCCACATTGCAAATTGATTTGTCTCAAAAATTTGCAGTGCTGGGCTTGCTTTGCTGCCCTAAATGGAATTTCTCACATTTACTTTTACACAGCATGGTAATTAACAATTTAAAGAAAGTCACAGAAGCTCAGATATATAGAAATTAAAGAATTAAATAGCCATTATCAGCACTAAATGATTGCATTGAGAAAAAGACTCTTTAAGGTAAAACTAACAATAGTTATAACTAATAATAAGTCTCAGTGCTGATATTTATGGTCTGAGGGAAAAACACTTTCCGTAGATTCACTTGTGTGATTTTGTAGGTACTGTTTCAAGAGGCTCCCACATACATAAAGAAACTCACAAGCACATTTTCTGACCCAGAAGGCCTTTAGAGGGCACTGTTTCCTATTTTTCTGTAGAAAATGCATCTTTACATTTGAAGCACTAACACACATTAATCAGTAACCTCTGGATATATGCAATGTATATGGAGATATTGTTGTATAATTTATGTAATAAGCACGTTAGAGATGGATATAAGAACACAAATATTCTCTCTCTGTTTTGACAGGTATCAGTAACTTCATTTTATAATATACCAGGCATTTAAAATTCTCAAACAGGCAATCAAGCTCAGGGTAGTGCACTTTGCATTGCGTTGCTGCTAAGTAATGTTATTTACAATTGCTACTGCACTCTTCAGAAGAAGAGGTGGAAAACCTGGCTCCATGTATGAATGGAGCTCTAAAAAGCTGAGTTTTATGGTCCTTCCCAGGGATTTAACTCCTGGCCTGACTCTAAGTTCTGTGGTATCATTTAATAAATTTGGCATGCAAGAAAGCATATAAAGCATATTCAGTGAAAAATTTATGAGATTTCAGTAGTAAGTCTCTACAGAGTGATAATAAATTATCAGAACACTTTATAGCTTTTTCCCTAGGCAAATCTCATCTTCTTACTCAGGGGTAGCAAAAACCATGTACCTAACCTTGTAACATCTTATTACATTTTAAAACCTCAAATTCTCCTTGGCAGTCGATCTACAAATCAATGTGCTTATTGTGCCACTACTTGTTCTAAGTGGCAAAGTACAAAATAGTTTTAGTAGATGCTGATACCAGTTTTTTACCACTATAGAAAGTTTTTTTGTTTTTTTTAATTTAAAAAAAACATAAATACAAATCAGTGGCTACAGTCTTAACTTGACTACTATTTGTTGTTCAAGCTGATGAGGAATTTCTTTTAAATATTAGTGATCTATTGCGTCTAGTGACGCTTTTAATACTCCTTCTCTGATTGTTTTTTTTTAAACTTCATCACAGAATAATATATTAATATATATTTTCTTCTCCTAGTTGCCTAATGTCTATTGTAGTGTAGTTTCCCATCTAAGATCTCTTAATTTACTCTTCTGCTTTCTACTAATTATGTAAAACCTTTTCTTCCTCTCTCTGAAGAGTCTCAGAGGCTTGGAAGAAAGGTTGTATTTGCCCTGTTCTTTCAAAATGCAGCGTGAGACAGTCAAGGCAACATAAATATTCAACCTTTGTTCCAGGTACCATGTACCAAGCTTAAAAAAAAAAACTTTACAACTGAAGCAGAGGTCATCGCAAGTACTTCATCTCCAAAACATTCAGAAAATTAAAACCTTCAGGTTAAAGGTGCTGCTCTGGTTTGACATTATTCAGTGACATTTGTGTTTCAAGATTTGATTCTTTCTTTGACTGGTATTTCTTTGCTTCCACGTAGCTTAGCCACATAGAAAAAAACCCTTGAGGAATCCCAGTTCCCCTATGGTCACCTATGTTAAAATATGCCCTGTGAGGGGTTTTGACATCTGTTTTGTGTCTCAAGGAAAGCCTGCTAGTTCAGTTATTACAAATTAATTTGCTGTGCACAACTTCAAAACATAGGAGGTGGATTTTGGAGCTCTCTTACTAGTTCAAACTCAATGCACCTTTTTGCACAGAATTTTCTTGTAGGTGTTTCTAACATTCTAGCAGCAGAATGACTGATACTGAGAGAACAAATCAATACATACCTATACTCAAAGTGCAACTTCACCTGTGGAATCCCAAGGCTAGTTTTTATTGAACAGAAAATGTTACATAGAAACCACCTGACCTGTTTCACTGAAGGGTTAATAACCACAAGTTTTCTTTCTGCAGGTGACAGAAAAAAAGCAAGAGTTAGAGAAATGCTTGAAATTGTCCCGGAAACTACGGAAAGAGATCAATGCTCTGACAGAGTGGCTCGCAGCGACAGACGCGGAACTGACAAAGAGATCGGCTGCGCAGGGGATGCCGAGCAATTTGGATGCTGAAATTGCCTGGAGCAAGGTAACAATGTAGCACACACATGTGACTACCACAGAAAGCTACATTTCTTCCGTGATGAAGAAAAAGAATTAAAAATTCTGGCATTTTAGCAAGTGGAACTTAGTGAATGTTTTGGCAATATCTCACCTTAGCGTTTACGCTCAGCAAAGTTTAAACCATCTCGTCTCTGCAGAGATCAATCACACAATTCACGTTGCAATAATCTTCACTGAAATGACTATAAATCAACTACCCAGTATCCATGTAAATAAAAATCTCTTACACCATTCTACTCATGGTTAGAAAGGTATTAAATAGTAGATGAAAGGTTAAAGATGCCATAGCACTATATATTCCACATGTTCAGATAGCAGCCAAGGTATTTGCTTTCTTTAGCAGAGCAAAGCTCATTCTAGCTCATTCCTTTGCATTCTGGGGGCTTCCTACTTCCATGAGACTTCACCTTGAACTCCTCTTTCAGGTCAAAAACTCAAAGTCTAAATCAAAACTTTGCTCAAAATCATAGTGTAGATAAACATCTTAAGGAAACTGAGGAAAGCAAGAGATCGGTATAAAACAGAGTATTTCTCTTAATGTGATGTTAAAACTTGGCAGGTTATCACTCAACACTAGCTAATCTATTTCATTTTCTGCACATGTAATAGAAATCCAATTTAGCTGGGGACATAAAAAAACCAAGTCATCATTATTCACACATACTAAAATCTGCATTTTAGAGCACACTATGCTCAACATTATGCAAAGATTCAAAATTTCAAATAAATATGTGCAGCCAGCAGCATTTTGAACAAGTGTTTCTATAAAATAAATCCCCTAAATAGTATTGGGGGTTTGTGTAAAAAATAAATAAAACAGAAGAAAAAAAAGCCACTTCTGCTTTATTTAATGAGAGAAATCCTCTCAACATTTTACTAGCCTAACTGTGCAGTATAGAAATAGTCATGAATTACACACAGGCAATCTTCCTAATTTTGTTAATTGCAGTGAAGATTCAAGGCACTTGAGTAAAATTTGTTTTATGGGTTGTTATTTTGTTGTTGATTTTAACTAACCCTTTCAAGTTTGTGAGCATGATAAAGTGTCTTTAGCCTTAAAATGCCTTGATGATTTGCAAACTAATAACAATACTAGAATAGCAACAGTAACAAAAAAAAAAAAAAAAAAAAAAGTCTACATATCTTTTGTTAGGTTTGGAATTCTTCTTTTTCGGTCATCAGTCTCTACAGTATCTCTATTGTCTCTACTAGACAGTATTTTAAACACGATATCCAAAATTAACAACTTTCTTATTAACTTACAATTACTGCTTTGACTACTGCAATTTTCACTTTCAAATCAAAACCTAAATCCCTGCAACCCCCATTGTTCTCTCCTGTTGTTGCTCGATGTTTTCTCATTTTCACTTGCTGCTTTTCGTGCAGTAAATTTTGTGCAGTTCCTCTCATTTCTTTGGACTGATATTGTGATCTTAGAATCATAGGATCATGAAGGCTGGAAAAGACCAAGGTCCTGGAGTTCCACCTTTGGCCGAGCACCACCGCAGCAATTAACTCCAGCACAGAGTGTTGTGTCCCGTTGTTTCTTCAACACTTCCAGGGATGGTGACTCTGACACTGCCCTGGACATCCCATTCCAGTGCTTAACTACCCACTTTGAACACCCCCAGCTCTCTCAGCTGCCCCTCACATGACTGACCCTCCAGACCCTTCCCCAGCTCCCTTCCCCTTCTTTGTTCCCCAGCTTCAGCCCCTCAATGCCTTTCTTGTAGTGAGAGGCCCAAAACTGGACACAGCATTTGAGGTGTGGCCTCACCAGTGCCCAGCACAGGGGGACAATCACTGCCCTGCTCCTGCTGCCACACCATTGCTGATCCAGGCCAGGTGCCATTGGCCTTCCTGGCCCCTGGGCACAGCTGGTTAATGTTCATACCTGCCAACCAACACCCTCAATTTCCTTTCTGCTGTGCAGCTTTCCAGTGACTAACACCCAAAATAAAGGCCCAATGTCAGATTTTTAAAACAAATTAGAAAATCTTCTTGTTTAAAATCCCCAAACTAACCTGCTAGGTAGTTAGGGCATTCACTCAGAAAAATAAAAATAATCTTCAGTGGGGTCTACACAGTACAGTTCTACTGAAACAGAAATGTACACTTCATGTTCCTGTCGATCCAGATGTATGTAGCTTCTCAGGGCTTTAAAGAGGAAGATTTGTCCTTAATATCACTTTATTGTTAGATATGAACCTTAATGTTTCAGAAGCTGCATAATTAGGACCTAAACCTGATGATTAGTGCAGCTGCACAGTGGGAAGCCTTTGTTATGTCTTAAGCTTGCTACCACAAATACAACATATTTTTTATCTGAAGACAATCAAAGAAGATAACAAGAGCTAATTAAAATAAAAACTATTAACATGAAATAAATATATCAGACAAGAACCACCTCACTTACTAGTCTTAAAGACTGCTATTGAGTATTGGGAATTCTCACAGGGAATTGATACATAAAGTTGTGAAGGAAAAACTGGTAAAAAGGATATTTTGGCTTCAAATACTCCTCCAAGCCTTCCCAACAAATTAAATTCATTTAGCTCCTCAGCTCTTCCCCTTCAGTCAGTTCATCACTCAAGTAAGAACAAACAAACAACTTTGGGGGAGAGCAGCTGCCTCTTGGCAAAATATCTACTGAGTGTCTTTCAAAATTCCATTTTAAGGTTGCCTTTTAGGAAATGTAAACAAATGCTCACACATATATATATATGCAGATTTTTAATGTGGAACAATCCAACAGGTAGTATATGTGTAAGTCTAAATCCTAGACTTAAAAGTGTAAATATTTGCAGAAATTATGTGGATTATACTTTTTCCTAAAGAATCTGCTCCCACTAGGTGACAGTGCTGCATTTTATCCTGGACACTTTAAAATTCTTGTGAGGACTTCATAAATAAGTACGATGCTTATACTCCTATGTGGATTTCATTGAGGCATCACACGAAATCGTACATCAATAATTTAGTCCCCAGAACCAGAGCCTCACAGTATCTGATTAATGTCACAGCTTTGGGCTTTGGACTTCCTGGGTGAGTAGGCTGCCAAAGACAGTAACCAATCTAATGAAATGCACTGGGAGATGAATTAAGCCCAGCAGATTCCCATTGTGACAAAAGTCTGCAGAAAAGCTAGGATGGAAAATGGAGAGGGAGAGAGGAGAATTCAATAGTGCAAATGAACTGAAAATTGGATGTGTGCTGCTGTCAATATATCTAAGCAGAGAGCTAATAATCTTTTTTGTTTATAGGACAAGGAAGCAGTTATATTTATTAGTGCACTTATTTCTAATTCATTTTCAGCACCCATGTCTTCTTAAAAGTGAAAAAAACTCAGAGGGCTACAAAGATAATTACAGAGTTGACACTAAAAGAAATCATACATTTAAACGTTGTCTTTGAGGTATAAGCACATAGAAATAAAAAGGAATGTCCATATTGAATAAGAAATGAAGCTAATGAAAGATAGCATTAATCTGGACATCAAAGGAAATGTGCTATTTGTTCCTTTGTAGAATTTTTCAACGAACGGAACAAAAACTTGGCTGAATTATGTGAAATGAGATGGGCAATATACTGAAGACTGTAAATCCTGCCTTTCTGCTCAGTAGAGACAAGTTAAATCTTTCCATTTCAATTCAGCTCTGTTATAATAGATAAGAAAAATGACATGTGGGTGGAAAGATAGTCATTAAACATTGTATATTAGAAATCCGTTTATAATTAGAAGCCTGATTTAGTGAACATATTTATCACTGAAGACATTAACAACTGCAGGGTTTATTTGTCTTTTAATCAGGAACTGGACTGATAAGAATTAGATTGCCAGGAAACCGTGTTCTTAAAAAGGAAATAGCAGATGGTATTACCAGGAAAATTCTGTATCACTCCCTACTATGACTCTGCCAATGCTTTAATCTGATTTTTTAACGCCGTGTGTTATACCAGTGAGTAAAGTTGACTTGAAGTACTTAGAATTACATTTAGCAACATATTTCCTATCAGTAATATCCGTAAAAGAAGACAAACTGTAAATTGTGTCAACTGATTCATAGTCACTGGCCAAAATGCAATAAAAATAAAAAATGTGCTGTAAATAAACAAATAAATATGTATAATCAACCACTGAGAAGACCATAATGTCAGCTTCTGATTAATTCTGCAATCCCACCTGTGAGAGCTGAGCCATCTAATTTATTTTAGAAAGATTCAAATTGCAGAGTATTTTCAAGTAATCCACAGCACACAGGCAGTGTAAAGGCACACAGAACTTTTCTTCACTTATTAAGTGTTGTTGTGTTTTTTAATCTACATATGTTAATGACCATCAAGACTAAATATACTATCCCTGGCATTTCCTTTAAATTCTGGTTTGTTTGAAAAAAAAATCATTAGTTCAACTTGGCACATGGTAGTTTTATCATTATAAAATAATTAAAAGCCCTTTGTTTCCCTATCATTATAAAATAAGCCCTATAAAAAAGCTCTATCATTATAAAATAATTAAAAGCCACATCTTCAGAAAAACAAAACAAGCAAAATATTAATAATTAAAAACAAACAAACAAACAAAAAAAACCCACAAAACACCAAAAACTTCATTTCTATGTAACTTCTCTTTTCAGACATAATAATTCATGCTTGGTATTTGGTGATGGGAGGGATGTACAAAAACCACCATAGTAAACCAAAACGATTGAGTAAAAAAAAGAAAAAAAAAGGAAAAAAAAAAGAAAAAAAAAAAAAGAAAAAAAAAAAAAAAAAAAAAAAAAAAAAGAAAAGTTGTAACAAAACCCCTGTAAGTACTTTATAGTAAACTGAAAGATAACAACTATGTCACAGCACAGTAGGATCAGAGACAGAACTGTGAACACCACTCGAAGTGTAAATATCTGCACAGGGAACTGCAGTTATTTGTTCTAACATGATTCATCCTGTCATCCTATGGATCCATATGTAAAGTAGGTAAAATATTATTGTATGCAGCCACAAACCGCTTATAAATCCTCAGCAAAGCTCATCCCTATGACTTTACACGCTGCAGCATGATTTGCCTTCTGCACGGATTTCAACCATGCAGAAGTTGTTTTTTAAACACAACTTTTATTTTGTACCAGAACTCCTTTCCTGAGATTTTGATGAATGAAACTGGTGCAAGGGAAGCTCAGATTCTCCCTCTCCCCATTCTGATGTTTCTGGGAGGGGGATTAGAAACTAATCAACTGAGACATGCTCTGCATGCAGAGTTGCACCAGGGTCTGTCTGATTGCTTTCATTTCTTGGATGCCAGGAACCTGGATGCCATTTCTCTTGGAAATGTTCAATTCCTAGGAGTTCCATGGTGGTGTAATCCCCCATCTTTGATTAAAACAGGCTACCAGCATTTTTCTTATGACTACAAATGAGAAAAGACAAACAGTCCCTCAAAAAGCAAAGGAAACATTTCAGTCAGTGAAATAAATTATTTTTTCGGGGGTCAGAGAATTTCCATTGTGGTATTTTGTACCAGAGCCATAACTGGGACATCAGAAAAGTAGAAGTACAGGAGCTTCTTGCAAAGAGGCACTTCAGAATTTGGTCTAAATGAATAACTGAAATTTGAATGGGGAGAGATTCACGTCATCTTAACTCTTGTATTTGCTAGTAGATGAGATCCTAAATAGTGGCATATGTAAAGAAGAGTTGCTATATATATATATGTTCTTAATATAGTCTCTGTAATTTGTATACATATTTTAATGGAGATCTATTTCCCGGAAGTATTTATGAAACCTTATTCTTCCAGCAGGTAATACAGACTTGAAAAAGTTTTTGTTTTATAAACAAATTACCTAGTCCTAAGGGGGGGGGGGGGGGGGGGGGGAAGAAAAAGAAAAAGAAAAAAAAAAGAAAAATAAAAATTAAAAAAAATAAAAAGAAAAAAAGAAAGTAGTGAATGTAATCACTTCACTATAATGATAAGTAGCAGAATGAATATAATCTTGTTTGGATCCGTTCAACATTGCTGATAGGTTTTCACAGCTGTAAGTGGATGCTGGGCATTATGATGTTAAGTTCAATCTTTTGTTTACATGCATCTGTTTCCCCAATAAATAATATTATATAATAATAATAATATAATTATTATAATTATTATAATAATATAATGCCATGATAATATCATAAAAAATAGCTTCTTCACAGCCCCTACATTTATGTATTTTATTAATGTTGCACAGTTTCACCCAGATAAGCACACAAAATCAAAATGAATAAATTGCCTAATCCTTCTGGGAAGAATTTCACCACTTTATTGGTTAATGTTTCATATTGTATACATTGTGGTGGTGTTTGGGACTTGGGGGTTTGGGGGGTTTTTTAAGGTGTTAGGTGTTCTTAATGTCATTCTTAACTTACAGAGCTAATTCCATTAATTCTGTAGCTTAAATTCTACAACTTTCTTATATATTTTCAAACAAACCACACAGCTGGAAGCCAATTTCATGTTATGACAACCAGAAGGGAGCTCACATCCAGCAAGGCTGTGTGGAACTTGCTCTTTAAAAATTAGGTGAATTTAAAAGCCTCTCCCTGAGTTTTCATGAAATAATCTTATTTAAGTCCTGGCATCATGACACATTCTCTTTTGTTTTATAAAATATTGTTGAATTAATAGCAGTACTTTAATTTTTTTTTTTTTTTCTTACAGAAAGTTTGCCAGTGCTGTCTGTAATATTGCAGTGAACAATGTGTAGACTATCACTTTCTAGTAATACTGGAAAGAAAAGTGGGAAATTCTTAGGAATATAATGCAGAGATGCCAAATATAAAACAAACCAAAAATGTCTTATTGAAATTGTGAAAGAAAGTTAGTTTACTTGGTGCATAACCTACAGAGGAAGTCGTAGCTGATAATGCAGAGTGGAATCCCACTGCCTTTACAGACCCCGCTTGTTTTTCAATTGGATTCAGTGGGTCCAGTATTTTATACATAGGGACTTGTAAGAACAGAGATTTAAAGTATTGAGGAAGATGCTTTTGTCACCTCAATGTTGTGTTGAAAGCCACAATGGATTTTTAAGACAATGAGAGGAAATGTGATTTACTTGGTTCATGTCCCTTACTTGCAATTACACAGGGGAGTTAAAATCCATATTGACCAGAGGTGCATCTCCTCTTTAGTTTACATTATTTCTTTACTTTGAAAGGAATAACTCATTTCTTACACATAGAGAATTACGCATCTGGGGTTTGGGTAGCAATTTTGTTTAATAGACATTTAATTTTTTGATGCATCTGTTTACTAGTTGGATTAATATTTATTTATATAGCCCAAGATTGGTTGGCATTTTCATAAATGTAAAATACAAAAGAAAACACAACCCATGGTAAATGCAATTCAGATAGTCCTTTCCAAATGAAAGTAAATAGTTTAGAAAAAGAAAGAAAGCTAATCAAAATTTTCCATCCTCAGTTGAAGGTAAATTATATCCTTTATGTTATTCTTTTTTCATGATGACTCTTTGCACCTGCTGTGAAACAGATAAAATAGTACTAGAAGAGGACATGTTTTTTCCTTTAATCTGACAAGGACCTGCTGAAATTTTAAGCTCTCCTTTTCAAATTCCATAATTATATAGTATATTGTTAATAATTTGCATCAATCATGCCTTGGTTCTATTATATATCCTCTATTTTTTAGAAAATTGATAGAATGAGGAAAATTTCTCATACTTACATGAAATACAAGTGTAAGACTTTCTCTGAAATGATATTGCAAAATGAGATCCTGAATTCTGTTAAGCATAGGAAATGAGCTTCTGCTTTAAGCATGACGCACTAAATAAGTTGAAGGTTCTATTAAGGTTATGTTTTACCAGAATGAATAACTTGATATTGTCTTTATTGAAAAATGAACATTCTACTTTCACTTATTCAATACATTGTCAACGAAATTATACCAATCTGTGACCATGAGAGATGTGATAGGATGGAGGTCATAAAGGTGGGGTTCTGCTGCTTAACACACTCATCCTGAGATGGAAGCATTGTGTTTGCCATTTGTTTGAATTTTTTTTTTTTTTTTGGTTGGTTTTATTTTGGTTTGGTTTGGTTTTTAATTTTTATTTTTATTTTACTGTATTCAAGTTCCTGAGAGAAATCTGTGTTTCTGAAGACTAGTGCTTCTTCCTTTTCTACTAAGTTCTGATTGTGTTCATCTTGGAACACTGTTTCTGCTTGCAGTTTTATTTTATAAGCAGAGATTTGTATGCCTGGGTCATTTCTATCAGGTGCCAAGGATCTCAGATAGATTTCTCTTCATAAAACTGGTTGTATGTGAAATTAGGTGTAAGAAGTTTGTGCCTCTCCTTGAGTATTCAGTAAGACTGCTGTACTTTGCAGAGTGTCATCTTAACTGTTCAGTATTTAAACACCTGCTTTTTCACACATTGTCTAAATATGTTGGATTTGTTCCTTTTGTTAGACTTCTTGCATGTTGCAGTGAATATTAAGACATGAATAATGAGTAAATTATGTAACGTTACATATCAGATCTATGAGGTAAGATAACAGTGGGAAGACATGCTGGAAATCTGACTTTATAGCACTGCGTCGTAGTCATTCAAGCTTAGAACTGCTATGGGCAATAGCTGATTTTAGTATTTTGGTTTGCAGAATGAAATCCCAAGTGAAAGTTATGAAAATATGCATTTCTGCAGTTAGAAAACCAGTTTAACAGAAGAAAATAACATGATTTCTTCTGGAGAATATTACATTGACAAATATTAAAATAAATAATTTTTAAAAAATTCACTAGACTGTTTTTTATGGAATTTCCTGTCTTAAGATGTCATCATGATGGTGTACTATTGTCTCATTTATTATGTAAACTCTATTTGCTAATTGATAACTATCTGTTTTTATTATATGGAAGCAACTTCTATATAAACATTACAAAATGTGGATCCATTGTTAATAATGAAGTATTGAATCTGTATTTTGAACACTGAAATGAAAGATAACTCACACTTCTTTAAAATTAAGCTATTGCAAGAAGATGAAGAATTTATACGGTTTTATCAGAGCTCAAGAGAAACAATTTGCTTTGTATTTGCTGCTCTTCACAAAATGCCATCCCTTCCTGTAGGAAGCAAGACCATGTGTTCCAGTATAAACTTGCTGCCTGATTTAATATTTCATGTTCTTAGTGTGGGTATTTTTTAATTCCCAGAAATAGGAATTTTATTTCTTGTTCTGCTCATGTAGGCAACACGGAAGGAAATTGAGAAACGCCAGGTTCAGCTTAAGAGCATCAGTGATTTAGGAGAGAATTTGAAGACAGTGATGAAAGGAAAGGAAAGTCTCGTGGACGATAAACTCAGCCTGCTGAACAGTAACTGGAAAGCGGTAACTTCACGTGCTGAGGAATGGTTCAATCTCTTACTGGTAAGGAAAATGCATTTCTTCACACAGAGGAAATGTTGTTTTCCAGTTGTACGTGCCCAGACTTATAGAAGTGCTTTTTCTGGTGCCTTGGACTGTGCTTATTGAGTACACAGGTACACAGACAATCAGATTGATTGTTGCTTAGTACATTGTGTATGTTTTGAGAATCTGATTGATTACTGAGTAGGATCTTGATTGTTAACAGTTTCCAATCCTGTCTCTCTCAATAGTTCTTGCATTGTTCTTGGTTTGGTTTTTTTTCCTAATTAATTAAATGCAGTTTCAATGACAGAGACTATTTCAGTAGTCAAGAGAAAAAAATAGTCAGATAAGTTGAGAAAGTTCTAGTATTGATACCAACAACATCAGCTGCTTTTGGCTGCAGTAGCATTTCTGCTTGGAATAGTACAATTGGGAAATACGTTTCCACCTGCAAGTTGCTTTGGCCCACAGGGTAGTTCTGGTGTGTGTGAATTTGATTCATTTCAGAGGCAACTGAAATTTCAGTTCTGGTGTGTGTGAATTTGATTCATTTCAGAGACTCTTCTCAGGGTGCACACCTGATGTGCTGAAGGACTATGAGCTGGTCTTTCAGAACTTCATGATCCTCCTTTGGATATTTTTATAGGGCATGTTTCAGTGGGGATAATTCCTTAAGGGGACTGGATTAAGACTAGTAGAAAGTAAAATCCCTAATACACATTTCATACAGATTCAGGAGCTCCATCCCCAGCTGCCTCAAGCTACCAATAGTCACATAACTTAATTCTGCCTTCAAATTCATTCTCTCATGAAGAGGTTACAGCTTGAACCCTTAACTACAGAAGGGTCTTAACCACTGGGCTGTCAGAGTGCTTTGGGAAATCTTGCCTGCTGTTTCTGTTCCTGAGAGCATGGGAATGCAGTTTCACCCCAGAGAAACAGGAGTGATTTTTGAGGGTGTGTTGGCCTTTGTCATGAGTTTTCAGGGCTTGATGTGTTGGAGCTCTGCTAGAGTCTGTATGGCTGCATTACAAATGCTTTAGCAATAAATATATAGCATCACTACAGGGCTTCCTCAGCTGAGTACGGTATCCAGATGAAAGTATCTGGAAAACTTAAGCATTTCATTCTGCATCATGCAGGTGCACAGGTTTAATGTGGAACTGATTATAAGAAGCATATAATGGAGTTTACATGTTGATATAGCTGATATACAGTATTCCTGTATATCCTCTCTTTCTCTGCTTTGGATTCTGTGGTTAATATTTGCTGAGACATATGATAAAAAGGTCCAAGAGAGGTCATTGAGGTTTTTTTTACCAATTTTAGAATGGTGTTAAATAAATGTGGGTACATTTGGGGGCCCAAAGAATGAGTAATACCTTTGATTTTGGGTGTGTGGTCTACATATGTGTTGTGTGGGATATGCATAGGCCACATTCTAGTGAGCTCACCAGAAAAGACAAAGTTTCAAATAAAGCAGAGAAATGAAAGCACTTTTATAAAGCCAAGTTTTAAATGAAACCAAAAAGTTAAAGCAGAGAACTGAAAGCACTTTTATAAAGCAAAGTCTCAAAGCAGAGGAGTTAGATGAAATGTCCGTAAGAGGTTTAGATACAAAGCTCCCAGTCTCGACTGTGAATTTGCAAGTGCATCCTTGCGGCCATCTGAGTTCAGTCAATTCACTGGCTTTCCAAAATTAATTCTATGCCTTGTTCTTGGGAAGCACTCCTTTGCACCTCCAGTAGGTCTGGCTAACAGCTTCCTGTTCCTCTCAGCAGCCTCGCTGAGCTGCCGACACCTGCGTCTTGCTGTGATTTTATCATCCTGCTGCCTGTCACTTTATAAGCTTCTCTCTGTCTCCTAGAATATCTTTTTAAAGAAACCTAACATGTAAAGTGAAGTAAACAAACAGCAGATTCTATCCATCACAAAACAAGAAGTTACTGTGTAAAATAAACAAGTTTTCATAATGTCATAATGTGTGCGTGTTTGCCACAGTTGGCATAACTACAGCTGTTACTTCAGTTCTGATTACATTTTTTGTATGCAGTATTTACCTTTTCCACATACAGGAATATCAAAAGCACATGGAGGCTTTTGATCAGAATATAGCTAATGTCACTACTTGGATGTATCGTGCTGAAATACTGTTGGATGAATCTGACAAACAAAAACCCCAGCAAAAAGAGGAAATTCTTAAGGTAAAAAAAAATGTGATTTTCTGGAAAGCATTAATTTTATTCTAAAAAGGACTGTGTCAAAACTAACATATTTCAAAAGGTATTACAAATGGATTAAAATTATTTTTTCTGTGATAAAGCTACCCTCTGGCAGCTTGTAGATTACTTAATAAATTTACTCTGTATTACCAAAATTAAATCCCTGCAGAAATAAAACCAGATTGTTATTATAATTCTTGGGAAGTTCCTGGTGAGTAGAACAGCAGCTTATTAAACATATGTCTGCTGGAAAATACTCCTTTAACACAAGATTTTGTTTTGTTTGAACAATTTTTTTTTTTTTTCTGTTGCCTTCATTCTTAATTGTATTTCTGTTTTCCTGTGATACTTTTCCAATATGTATGATATTTCTGTCGTATGATTGTCTTAATTCTACAAACATTGCTTACATTGAGGCTGGATCAACAACACAGACAAGAATATTATATGGTGAACTAGCTTTAGAATCAAGGGTTAGTGTATTTAGCAGAAGGTTTTAGTTGGCAAATAGCATTATTTAACCAACGGATGAAAACTTAGCTTGTAATATGGATGTGTATGTTAAAGTATCTCGTTTAAAATTCCTTCTTTAAGAACATCAAATTATTATCTATAGAGATTTTTCTTTTTCTTCTGAAGTCAATGTAAATTTTCACTTTGTATTGAACTCCATAGTCAGTACAAAATATCTGAGTAAGAGTTTGCAAATCAAAATCAGAATTGTATTGCTGACACTAACATAATGATGCCATTTACTACAGCAAAATTTTACAAATTCCAGGGCAGAGCATAAATCAATGCCTCATTGATCTCAGCAGGATTATGACTTTTGTAGATGAATGAATAATTTTGCCACCATCAGATACAAAGTAACTGTATCAATACCTGGGTATATGTTTGCATTCCACAAAGGCATTTCATGCAGACAGTTAAATTTAGTTCTTAATGCCCAACTGTATTTCTGATTCCCAAATGTCTTACTATCTATTTTTGGCCTCTACTTGTACTACTTGTACTGGGATCTACTGTTAAGATTAATACTGCAGAGGATAAAGGCTTTTTTTTTTTTTTTTTTTTTTTTTTTTTAATGTCTGGTCATTTTTACTTGCCTGAACTATGGCCCTGAGCAGTAATAAAAGCAACAATTATACATCCACTTCTATAATACATGAATTAGAAGCTCTTCCTAGCTTTAGGAACATAGAATAATTTAGTGCATCCTGAAATATGCTGCAATATTATTGCAGATAAGAATCTGCCTAGAAATAATGATCACCATTAATTTCCTCTAGGAGATATTAAAACAGACAAGTAGATACATTCCTGCTATAAATTTGAGGGATATGAGTGGGAATGTTACCTAAGGTATTTCTACTGGATTTACACGCTCATGCATAATTATCTGAATTTGCTTTGTGGTTTTGCTCCCTATTCCTTTGCACACTTTCTCTCTCTCTCTCTTTCTCTCTCTTTGCATTTATTACTAACTTCAAGCCCTGTCTCTTGCTCACGGACTGTAGCGCTTAAAGGCTGAGCTGAATGACATTCACCCCAAGGTGGACTCTGTGCGTGCCCAGGCCAGAGACTTGATGACAAACCGTGGGGATCACTGCAGGAAAGTAGTAGAGCCTAAACTCTCAGAGCTCAACCAGCGATTTGCAACCATATCACAGAGAATTAAGAGTGTAAAGGTAGGAGGACTTGCTTCCGTAAGGAGATGCGTAAAATAAATTGGTGTTTGTGTAAGGTGCACAATTGTGGCTACATATTGGGTTACAGTACCTCGAAAAAATAAGGTTTTAAAGGAAAACAATGCAGTTCCTAAGGATTTTTTTTTTTTTAATTAAAAATTTGGGGGTTTTGGCATTAAGGTCTTTTTTCACTGTTTAACAATTAGAAGGATTCATTGACTTTATTTGAATGTAACAGCGATTACATCGTTAACTTACAAAAAATGAACATCTGAGAATTAGTAAGCCTCTAACTTCACAAAGTGTGAGTAGCCTTTTTTCATATAGGTTGGGTTTTGAGAGCTAATTTTTCTTCAGGTGTATTTAGTCTTTCCCTATGAGTCTGGGATTTACCAGTGCTTGAGATAGAAATAGAGAGGTAGAGATTATATCAATTTTACTTCAGCTACTCATCTGTACAACCACCTTGACTGTTAAATCTGAATTCAGTGTGGATTAAGTAATTTTTAGCCAATTTGTGCCTTCTGAATTGGCATGAAGAAGGACATAAGCCACCTACTTTCTCCATTTTATTTGCTACCTTTATTCTGAAGAGCTGCTCAACAGATTAAATGAGGCAGCCATGCAGGTTGGTGTATAGGATAATGGGAATGCATGGATTCAGATCTAAACTATTATTGCTGGTCACTGTACTGATGATGGAAATAAATGCACAGAAGATCCATGGCAAAGCAGGAAATAAGCTTTGCAAAAAGCATAAGCAAGGAGACATGGTTTCCATGAGTTGTTGCGGTCTGTGCAGAGCTCAATATCCTGCCTAACCAGCACATCTTTGTGGATATTTGGATTTATAAAGATTTCATTTCTGAAGCAAAATAATGTCTTCTGAATAAAGATAACGATTTTTTTCCTAATGGCCATCAGTATTATTTCAGCCATTCCAGCTTATTACCTACTTCTTTCACATGTAAAAACTGAGGACATCTTTGCAAGAACTGTGTTGTCTGATGGTTCTGCTCTGAACACCTGATATCGGCAGTCTGGATTTCCATCTCAGTTTTACTTTGCACTTCCTTGTTGTTGTAAACTTGCAGAGCTGATGCAGCCTTTGATGGGACCCTGTGAAATTATTGCGTGTCCTAGGGAAAAATGGGGCTGCCTGTAGATGGCTTATTGGGGGTAAAGTGTTTGCACTGTGTGTTGTGGGCTCACTCAAAGAAGGGACAAATTATTCTTATCAAGATGAAGTGTCTTCAGAACACAGCCTGTCCGGTTGTGTCCCCGCTCCGGGTGGGAGCTAACCTCCAGCTAGCTGGGGTCAACACAGACACAAAGTTTCCAGTTCGTTTTGGCTTCTCGGCTTGGCAGCTGGACCCAAAGGTGACAGTCAACAGCAGCAGAAGAGAAAAGGCTGGCTCTCAGCTTAGCAGGTTAAAGGATGTTTATTAGCAGAGATCTCCAAGCTCCGAGGCGAGCGGCTCGGAGCTTCCAGGCTGAGAACCCCGCGGCTGAGAGCTTCTAGGTGGAGAACCCAGCGGCTGAGAGAGTTTGCTCCTCCCTCCCACTCCCTATAAGCGGGGGAGGGTCCCAGGGAGGATACAAAAAAGACCACAAATCAGGGGTTTCAGGGGGTAACAAGGTGTGCCCACCCCCAAGCTTCAGACCACTAAAATCCAGAGCCAAAGGAATTTCCCCCAGGCTACCTATCACATGAAGCCCTCTGCCGGAGATTTCACAATCTGGGAGGGACCCCGGGAGTGATAGGCAAGCTGCCCCAGAGAGGGGGGTTGGGGCAGAGGGGATGTTACATGTCATGTGAGGTATGGGATGATTGACACAAAATACCTTAATATACAGACAACACAAAAGGGATACAGAATTGGGGATACAGTGAAACGAACCATAACATAAACTTCTTACAAAAATCTAATAAAACAGTTCTGCACCACCACAACAGCCTGCAAATGTCTTCTGCCTGCAGCCTTCTCTCTCAGATTTTCTTCCACTTCTGAAGACAAGGTAGGCTGAAACTGGCAGAACCATACTAAGATTTAGCCCAGAAAGATGAGAGGAATTACTACAGCACACAAATTATAATGGTAGATTAGAATTTGGGGGACCTTTTCCAGGACCTTGGAAAATGCACAAGTAGAATACAATTCACAAAGGATACTTACTGTTATAAGTATTGAATCAGATAGAGAGATAAAAACTGGTCTGAAATGTTGACTATTCTACTAACTTGCTATATGCATTTGGATAAAGGACCAAATTACTGAGTACTTTCTTTTGTCTTCTTGTACAATGTAGGTAATTGTATACATTATACTTACCTGTATAATGTAGGTAATTGTACTTTCCTTATGATTTTGGGTTCATGAGCTGGAAAATTATTATTATTATGGGGTGATATGCTTCTTAAGTGTTTTTACTTTTTTCCCCCTATACTTAAGTAAAATTATTCACTCTGCGAAAG
Organism: Hirundo rustica; assembly: GCF_015227805.2. Classification (NCBI taxonomy): domain Eukaryota; kingdom Metazoa; phylum Chordata; class Aves; order Passeriformes; family Hirundinidae; genus Hirundo; species Hirundo rustica. The sequence continues at coordinate 108,988,154 of NC_053451.1, read as the reverse complement.
TTTAAAACATAAATTCAAGTGGATTGATAGCTCTTATAACCTATTTCAGTAATTACTCATCTGTCTTCAAATTAGCTATATTTTTTCAAATACTGACAATAATCAAGAGAAAAGTGAAGGAAATAAGAAATGATCCATTAAGTCAGTGAATGGTAGTATATAATTGTTACGTCCAGAATTAACAAAATGTTCATAGTGCACTGAAATGAGAATGACTATACTACATTTTCAAGTAGTCTTTGAACATCATTCAATTACTGGAACTCATTTAGTATTTTTCTTTCCACTTTCTTCATTGTTATTGTTTTTAGTCTTTTTCAGAGACTATAAATGTTATATTCCAATTTTATTAGTTGGTTTGTCTTTTAATGAGATTTAAGTACTTTAGAAAATATCCTTCAGAGCATTTGAGAAGAAATTATTGTGTAGTTCTCTATTATTTCTAACTCAGTTGAAGTGCATGATGAGTGTAATTCTGAACCTCTTAATGAAAATTTGTAAGTACAGTATTATTCTCTATAAATATTGTACTTTTTTATATTTCCATTAATGTTTGTAAATGTGCAAAATCCTTGTTGTTAAAATAATCAACTGGATTCAATTAAGGGTTTTTTACCCTGAGTCTTCCAGGTCACCTGTGAACAGATTTCATTTGATATCCAGTCTCTCACTTTTAACAAATTAATTTTTATTGTTGCTGTCTTCATTAAAAATTTTGCATATAATAGTAAGTAATTGTACCAGAGAACTAGTTAGGATATAATGTGCTTATATCTTTAGCAAGTAAGACAGGTGCACATCCAAGAGTTCCTAGGACATCAAAAAGCATTCATCACCTTTAAGTCTGAATTTTCTGCAAGAGCCACTGAGATTTTCTTTCTTCTTCTTGCATTTACAGCTTTGAAAGAAGAAAAAAAATCTGTGGATCATTTGCAATGCACTTAATAAATACACTATAAATTGTACATCAAACTATTCACAGGCACTCGTGTCAGATGGACAAAAGGCGGTGTGTTGTTGTTAATAAGCAGCACTTGTTGGAGAGTTCAAAACCAAGCTCTAAACTAAAGCATGATAATTATACTGTGATTTATTTTGGAGGAATTGAGTCTATTTTTTTGGTTGACTTTTTTTTTTTCCCCCTGAATTTTTGTTGAGGCTTTTTGAAACAAAAGCTGAATTTTTGTCAATTTTTTCCTAATATGTTGCAAAATACTTTTACACTTCTACTATTTTATGTGAGAGAACACTGATTTCAAAACTGAACCAGATTAACATTAATTTTTTCTCAATTATTAATACTAGGGGTTTTTTTCATGTGAATGGACTTGTTGCTGTATGAATAGTTTCTGACAAACCAGATTTAACCAAATAGTGTACACATTTCTTTTTTTAGAAAAATGCTATTTATTTGGACTTGTTCTTACCCACAGATGTGAGAATGTATTTTATTTTTTCCTTTTTAATTTTCACTCACCTTAAAATTCTTTTCTTTACTTACATGGAAATTCTATGTGAATTTGTATCTTTATTTGTATCTTTGGGCACTTTGAGTATGGTGTAGATATTTTTCAACATGATGGAAAGTCTTCCATCTCCTTTCATTTCTGTTTCTAATAAAACTATGAAATGTGTCTTTTAAATAAATAATCTTTGTATTTCTCCCATTTTAGCCCTTCATTCCTTTGAAGGAATTGGAGCAATTTGACTTCGATATACAAAAAATGCTTGAACCACTGGAGGTTGAAATTCAGCAGGGAGTGAATCTGAAAGAGGAGGACTTCAATAAAGATATGGTAATTTGGTTGAAATGGAGGTCTGAGCAAAATAAGCAGGGAGATGAAAAAACCTGAGTGAAAATCAGAAACCCAGAGTTGCGTTAAGATCCTTAGATATGACTTGGCAAAAGTCCCAAAGTAGCACTAACCAAAATTTTTCCTGCTAACTTACTTTTTAGTTTATCAGAAGAGCATTTCTTGTCCCTTACGAGAACACTAAGGAGACCAGGAATGTTATCCATGGGTTCTGTACTACTACCAGGAGTATTACAGAACATGGAATGCATTTTAAAATCTTTGTGGTAGTATGAAGACCAGGAAAAGTCAGAATGATGTATCAAAATGGGCACTGTAGTGAAAGAATACAGTCACTAAAAATAAATGCTCATGAGGAGAAATGCCACTTGCCAATTTGTTCTTAACCAAGCTGCTTATAGCATTTAATGTAAATAGGTTTTGTGGCTGTTGTGAGCTTTATTACTTATGTTTTATCGTTGCAAGTCGTAAAACCATTTATTCATATTTGCTGAGAGGGAGAAAGGAAAAAGGAGTAAATATTGCAGTGCTTTGCTACTTTGTGATTGTGGTGTGTGTTCTCCAGAGTGATTTTTCAGAGGACTGACATTTTTTGGCTGGGCAAAAAAGGAGATTCATCTTTACAACCCTCTCTTCTTGAGTCCTCAGCAAGACCAAATATATATTTGTTTACAACCGATATAAAAATTCAGTATTATTATACTTCTAAGGAATTCTTCAAAGGTGTCTGTTTCATATCAGTGTTGGAAGGGATCTTTACAGGAGTTTTTAAGGCAGGAAGCATAAAATTTAAGGCTCTGTGTGCTGCATACAGAATTTACCATGTGTATGTAGTGGTAAACTCAAAGTGAATCAAGTTTGTTGGGGCAGTTTCTACTACCTGAGTGTATTTGGTTCCCTTTCTTTACATCATATGATTAGAGTGGTTCAAGACACTGCCAGAAGTTGTGACATGGATTCAGCTTCAAAGATTCATAGATTTGTAGGTGGCTTCTGCATAAAAAAATGTTTAGTGAGAGCATTTGCCCTGTCAGAATAGCTGGTTTTCAATGTGGTGGCGCACAGAATGGTCAGCAATTGCACGGTCTGCCAGCACACTGGCAATTTCAATCTCTACTGACAATGATTTAGAATATTTTACATATCTCTATGCTTTTTGCTTGAAAGTAAAATTTATTTCAAGTTTTTGCCTCTAATGTTTTTTATGCTGTTATCCTGGATGCTGCAGGAGATCTAATACCAAAAATCTGTAGATTTGCAGATGTTGTCTTACTTTTATCCCTCTACATATATTGTAGAAAGCAAGTGAAAGTTACTTGAATATCAGTATATAACTGCAAGTAGCTGTTACATGATTACTTTAGCATAGTCTGTATCTACTACTACTTAATTAATAATGAGATTAAAATGCACATTATATTGGTTATTTTTTTTTTTTAATTAGAGTGAAGAGGATGAGAGCACAGTGAAAGAATTGCTGCAAAGGGGCGACAGGCTTCAAAAGGGAGTCACAGATGAGAAAAAACGTGAGGAAATAAAGACAAAACAACAGCTGTTGCGGACTAAACATAATGCCCTCAAGGTATAGGAGCTACAGTTATAAGCATATAATGTTAAACCCATTTTTTTCTTAATTTCAGGGCTTTTTTTTTTGTTGTTAAATGAGTTGTTATCACTATTTAGAGATTAGTAATTTAAAACTATTTGGCTATAGATGTATTTTCTTATACAGTTCTCTTGATGCATTGCAAAAGGCATTTTAAAATCTCCAGCTTGAGAAGTAGTCTTATCCTCAGCATTACAACAGTGTTGTTGCCAGCTGGAGAGCACGGATTTCTTTGATATTTCCTTTTTTACATATTATGTGTGTTTATACTTCTTCAACAGCAGCCAAGACCTTAGTTAAAATCAGGTCCTGCAAACTTATATTCTCAGTTGAATAACATACTTCTGGCCATTAATAAGTTGTTTCCCCTTCAGTAAAATATTACACACTACCTTCTTGTTAGAAGAGTGGCTCCAGCCTCTCTAGAATAGGGTAGGTGGTAGTACCAATAGACATAGCAGCTAAGAGGTTGCACCCCAAAGCTGCATATGAAAATTCTGAGTTGACACAATGTGTGTGATATTGTTCCTGGAAATGCACATGGGACCAGGTAACAGATAAAATTGGAAGTGTCATCTTTCTATGGCAAATAAAGTGATGAAAGATAGAATCTTACTGTTAGACAGTCACCTTGGTTACCTACCTGGAGCTATAGACTGGCTTCTAGAGGAGAATTTTTATCTCATCAGCAAGCAGAATTTTTCTGTCTTTGGATAATTTTGATTGTTATCTTTGACTTGGGGAACATGGCATGTTTGCATTTTATTGTTATTTATTTTTACGCATGTTCTTTCCTTTTCTGTGGATTTAATTCTAATTCTTACAATTTTGCAGATCGGTGTGGGTTCAGGAGAAGGATAGCTAGACTATACTGTTGTTTTGTCCACATTTAAAAGAAGCTTGAAATCTGTTAGGTGTATCTTTGACTGTTCCAAGCTAAATGGAAGCAATTCATAATTTTTATGTTGGAGAAACAAGAACAGTGTTTATTGCACTGTGCTATTGACCACATCCTGCCCGGCTGTTTTTATGGTAGAGTGATAGATTTTCATTTGGGTGACTCAGTTAAGGCATTCACCCTGGTGAAAAAATTTCAATAGTTGAAGGAGATTAATCTGAGTATTTTTATATAAAATATACCAGTATTTTTTAAATTTACTTCCTAATAATAAACTACAGTAATTAAAATATTTTCTGAATTCTGCATGAGTGAAGTTAAGCAGTTAAAGCAAATGTATATTTAATAACATTTCTAAGGGAAAAAACCAAACATTTTATACCTTCCTGCTAAAGAGAAGATTCAGTCCTTTACAAAGCAGAGTTGTGAACACAAGACATTTGCTATGTATGTGGTATTTAATTTAGATAAAGGAAACCTGTCTTTGCAAACATTTCTGCATTGCAGTGATTTTCATTTGAATAGCTACAGAGTTTTCATGCAGGCTAGAAATTCACAGGAGTCCACAGAAGTGCCACTTTTGGCTAGATACTAAGTGGGCTGTGTTTCCATCTGTCCAGTAAGTATTCTGAGCAGAAGTGTTTTATATAAAATACACACATTTATGTAAGAGTCTTCTCTGAATATTGGTGACTGTCTCAGTGGTTTATTCAACATGTGAACAACACTGAAATAGGTAACCTCGTTTTAAGCAAACAAACAAAAAATTGTTAAACTGATGTAAATATATTCACTTACTCATATACTTGCTTTAAATATCAACATTTAATTAGAAAATTAGCAGCCTTGTACACTTTTTTCCGCTTCCGTGTGCACACATGCCAGTTCATATTTTACAAGCCTTTAATTCATATTCTAATAATGTCTGCACTGTGAACAGGACTTGAGAGCTCAAAGAAGAAAAAAGGCTTTAGAGATTTCTCATCAATGGTATCAGTACAAGAGGCAGGCTGATGACCTAATGACATGGCTGGATGACATTGAGAAAAAGTTAGCCAGTCTGCCAGACCACAAAGATGAGCAGAAGCTAAAGGTAATGTTGTTTTGGGTTGGCACTGATAGATCTTTTTGAGTGCTAGATTATCAGCTGAACAGCTAGCGAATGCAACAAACAATCCTATCGTATAGCTACAGAAAATTATAAGTTCAGTTCCTTATTTCTATTTATAGTAAAACAAACCCTAATTTTCTGTGTTCAAAGTGGCATTTCTTTGTTGTACTATATTTTGTATTTGTTTCTTATGCAGAATGATATATAAATAATTTGAAACACACTAAATATAATGTTTTGTCAATAATATAGAAAGTGTGCAATGTATTAAGAAGCATCAAATGTTTTCTAGTAAAAAATTTTAATTGATTTTGTGTATCTTTGTTCCAGATGAACAAATGACTTACCAATACATGGATGACCTCTATCTCATGTTAGCACATTCATTTTCATCAGAACATATTCATATGTCACTGTCAATCTCTATAGATTTATTTACATTCTGTCAAAGGTTTTCCTGGTTTATTTTACATCGTCTTTCTTTGCTTCATTCTCTGTTGAGTTTCCCACGGAGTAAAATAGGAGTTAACTAGTACATCAGAGAGTCTAATAGTATATTTGTGAGCTGTTTGAACACTATTTTTCCTGAATATGCTGACCCTTACTGAGAAAATAATTTCTCCAATTGCCCATCACTGTGTACTAGCAAGAATCTGAACATGGAAACTGTTTGGCCTCTGCTAACAGTTTCAGAGTCTAGCAGCTCTTAGGATCTCTACAGCCCATCTCCAAGAAGGTTCTTCAATTTCAGTTATTTTTTGTTTTGTTTAAATATAAAATGAGATATGAATAACATGAAAATAAGCTGTAAATTTTACTTGTGACAATAAAATGGAAATGGATTTTCTGACGGAAGTATTTTGCTAATTTTAAGTTGATTGATCTAGTTAGCTAACTGTCCTGGGCCCTGTATTGGTTTTGCTCACTAGGAGATTGGTGGAGAATTGGAGAAGAAGAAGGAAGATCTGAATGCGGTGCACAGGCAGGCTGAACGCTTGTCTAAGGATGGGGCTGCAAAAGCAGTGGAGCCAACCCTGATACAGCTCAGCAAGCGCTGGCAAGATTTTGAGAGCAAATTTGCTCAGTTTCGAAGACTCAACTATGCACAAATTGTGAGTTGTTACTGGCAAACCCATATGTTTGCAACTGCTACTACTAACAGCATCCTACTAACAATGAGAGCGTCAGGGTCAGTGTCAACTCTTCAGATATTAATAACAAAAGCCCTATTGTCTGCACCTGGGGGAAGCTTTATATACTCTGATTCAATAGTGATCTGCTTTGGTCTTAAAATTGCCCTTAAGTTAAATCAGTCAATTACAAAAAACTCAGCAATGAAAAAATTGTGTTTATTTCTGTTGCCTCATTATTTTTCCATAACATTTATCAGTTTAAAAACGTTAGTTTGCCATGCATCTATTTTTTTCACTGAACATGTAAAACACAAAAGTTGTCTTTTCCAAACTACCCATCCCATGCCAATTTTAATTGGATTTTTTGTTTGTCCATAACATGTTATACTCACTTTAGGAAGTGATTGGAAAAATTTTTTATGACTCTATATATGCATACCCTCTTCTTCAAATGCTTGAACTCTCAAACAAGTTTTTGTAAGAAATTGTAACTTTAAATTTGACAGGATGAAAACATAATTTTACAAACCATCTTCATGTCTTCTGATTTTGAGTTGTTTAGTTGTATATAAAATACAGTTATTCTAACTGGTTTATACATGCTGCAGTAACTGGGTAAATAAAAGGGAAATAAACTGTCAGTATTCCAAATTTATGAACAAAACATGAGTGTTACACATTTAGAAGTTTACTAGAGGTTGCTTTTGGACTTACATGATTTTTTTCTTGGCATTTCTACTGCTCTGCTCATTGTCTTCTGGGCTTTTGATTTTATATGAAAAAAGATAAGATTTGATTTTAAGGAAGTTGTTGCTTTATGTGCTCTCTGTAATCTTAAAGTGCTAATGGTAAAAGGGTGTTTCACCAAAATATCTTTTTTTCTTTTTTAAAAATGCAGCTAGATTGCAGAGGGAACATACTGAGAGGATAATGAAAATTTAAATATGTGAAGTGTTATTTTTTAAGTGATATATGGTAAACTATGTTTTAAAAAATGAAAAATAATTCCAAAAATCAGCAATATGTATAAACTTTTGATGAATATATTCCTCTATATAATGTACCATATTGTGTATTTTTAACTTTTCTAATACTAAGTTACATAATGTATATGTAAAATTAATACTTTGCATAGTTATGCAGTTAATGGAAGCAATCAGAGAAACATTAATTTTGGTTTGTATGTTATTAAATCTTGTTCCATCTGATTACACTATTCAGATTACTATGGTTTATATTAAACTTGATGGATGTAATCAGTCGCAAATTGTTTATATTGACATGGAGCTAGAGTGAGATTCACTTTGTCTTGTAAATAAGTTGGCCTTTTTTTTAATGAATTTATTTGTTCCTTTGATAATCAAGTAAGAAATCAGATCGTGCATGCAATTTATATAAAAACATTCTGCTGTCACTGTGCTTTTTATGTCACTCACTGCCTACCATGACAGAGGATGAATATATCCATTACAAAATTTTACTAGCAAATCAATAAACTTTATTTTAGCATATTTTCCTTTCAAATCTGTAAGGTAGATGCATCAGCATGTTTTTGAATTGCTCAGATGAGTACACTCACCAGCTTTTTAAATTCATGTACTTATGTTTCTATTCTTAAAATATATAATTATATGCCATATTTATAACCTCAAAAGGTTAAATTTTTAAATATTCTCAAATATTTCTTGCAAGAAGGCTACTTCTTACTCTATCTAGGGAATAAGGTAATTCAATGAAATTTACATGTACACAGGGCAATTACTGTATCCTTCTCATTTCACATGAAAAATATCTTGTCCTGTTGACAATGACTAAGGTGATATTCATGTGAAATATTTCAGAATTTATACAGAAGCTACGGAGATGAAAGAGGCAGAATATTTTCATGACCCAAATCAGAGTGAGAAGTGCAACAGCTTTGTTATTGTTACTGTTTTGACTTTGCTGAATTAGTGAAACAGAGTGAATTTCTCAAGGGTTTTTTTTTCGTTTTCTTAAACAGCTTAAGTGCCTACCTCACAGGGATGTTGTGAGGATGCATTAATTGTTTGTGCAAGACTTCAAAATGCAAAAGAAAAATGAAAATTCAAACTATTCACTTGAACACATGCATATACCATAAAAAATAACTTCCATAGAGATTTTCTATGTTAACCAACAACTGAATAAAGCCATACAATAAAAATACAAAATTGATTTTTTTCTTTAAAGCAAAAGAAATAGAAAACTGCTGCATTTTTTAATTTAGAATTTATGGTGTATTCCGTAAGTTATTTAACAACTGAAAGTTGTTATTATAAATCAGTAAGGGTTTAGTTTCACTGAGTATCTTGCAATTCATTACGCTTCATTGAATAAACATAGAAAGACTGCACTGAAGAAAACCTTTAATTATAGTGGTTAATGACAGATTTGCATTTCTTACCTTCTTGGAACTAATATATTTTTGATTTCAAAGTGTGAAATGAGAATTACCATGCTCCCCTGGATTTTACTTTTCCCCAGTATTTGCTGGGCACAGCTGTTGGAAGGATATAGGAACTATAACCTTAGAAGGATTTATTCTTTCTAGCATGCTAGATCCTTGTTAAACTCTCATTGTCTCACAAATACATAGCAGTAAATGCCCAACAACTAATTGAAAAATAATATATAGGTCTCTTTTTAGAAAAAGGGATTTCCTGTCACCGCTTTTGAGCATAGAGTATGTTATATTTATTTCACCTCAAACATGCATGTTCTGTTCGATAACATTTTTGAGATATGAATCAATTTGGTATAGTGGTCCTCTGTGAAAATTGTCAGCAAATAACATATGACATTCTATAAGGACAAAGGTGGGTTTATTGCATTTACTGATTAAACATGGTACACAAATATATAAATGCAACTGAACACAACCTAAAGTTACATTGAGCAGAAGAAGAAAAAAAAAAAAAAAAAAAGCGAAGTTCTTGTTGTCATACAAGTTTCTTCTATCATGCATTGTTGTCTTTATTCATATGTGGCAGAATAAACAGTGGGCAGAAAATTGGTTGGTAGTAACACCGGGGGTGAAATCTGAATAATTATAAAAAGGAGTGAAATATTTCACTAACATTTTAAAATTACGATTAACCACTAAATCCCACTGAAATCCATAATAGTTTAAGGTACTCTTCAAAAAAACCAAGCCTTTACAGTTTAATTCTAAAACAGTATGAAATATTTGAGTATTAAAAATGCACGTATTTAAAACAAATATAACAGTAAAAAATAACATTAGAGAGGCTAAGGAACAATTATTTCTAAAGCAGCTCTGCAGAATCTGGTAACATTAAGCCCTGGCAGTCACACAGTATTTTCAGAAAAGTTTTCAATTCCCCCTGCTATAGACTAAACATGAATCTTCAGTTATGCTAGTTTTCTGACCACTCTTCCAGGGTGTTAAAAATAGTTATCCATTGCAGAGAAAAGGGTAGATTTGGATCATTTCATTCAAATAAGGATCAACATCAGTTATCAATATGTTGATTAGGTTAACTAAATTATCATAATGTCTGTTTTCTAGAATTTTTTATCCCAATATTTTCATTCCAACAGTCTAGGAGCATGTTTGTGTCATGGCTCAGCTTAGATTTTCCTGGAGCTGACTGAAATTACTCTGGATGTAGGGTGCTGAAGGCCTTTATCATTAGAAAACATTTTCTAGATGAACACAGGTGCAGAGCCTACACTGTAAATTCTTGTTTCATAAATGTCCTATTACCATATTTTATCACAATGCTCAGCATTCTCTCTCCTGTTATACATGGTGGTCTTTCAACTCTCCTCTCTTGGCTGAACTATGCCTGCTGGAAATAGTATGACAGAGTATCTTTAGGAGAAGAGAACCTCTTGCAGTCTGTCAAAATTATGTGTCTACTATTGTATATACAAGCAAAAAAACCCCAACAGTTTCAGTAATTTTATTGGTGACACACACATTCTATTGAAATTTATGATCATTCAACTACTGAAATATTTAGGCCTGCATTTTGGCTATACAGAATTGATAAAATGATAAATGACAGGAAAAACTGTCTTTTTCATAGCAATTAGACTGTGTTCAGATCAAGAATGAATATGGAATGTAGTTACACAAAACTTGTATTTATTTTTATAAGGTAAGTGGTTTAGTCTGAGAAGTTCGATAGTTGCCTGCAACATGGATGAAATACCACCACCCTTAGTACTTAATTTTTCCAAATAAAATACATTATTCTCTCTAAGATCCTTTAAAGCATTCAGAAATTAAAAAAAGCCTATCTCCTAACTGGATATTCACTTCAGGTGGGAGAGTATGTGATCAGCTTCTGGAACCAGATTAAGGACTGATCAAATTTACAGTTTGAAATTCAAGACTTTGTTCATTCCCAGTCTTTAAGAATATCTTGCAATTTTCAGTTAATATTTCCCTGTGGAGCTCTATTTATTTAGTTCAATAAAATTTAAACCTTTTTTTCACCATTAAAGTATGTCTATACATCAAGATAATTTCTAAAACATAAATCAAACATTAAATAAATATATCACTGTTAGATAAACACAGGACTTGATGTCCTGATTATCTGTCTGCATCAAAACAACATGGACACTTCAATGGTATTTTGTTACCATTGTTTTCAGTTGTTTTCCACTGTTTTCACAAACACTGGCACTGGAATGAAGTGGTTTTCTTCTCTTATCCTTGCTTAAATGTTTCTTGCGTTAAATAAACAAGTAATGGTTGCCAAGAAGAAGGACCAAACTAATTCTTCATTATTTCTAGAATGAGTGGAGTGAGAGAAATGGAAGAGAGAAAACACATTAAAAAAAAAAAAAAAAAAAAAAAAAAAAAAAAGCAGGAAAACACCTGCTGGACAGAAGAACTCTACAGTGATGGATTGGTATCCACTTCACCTGTGCACTTTGGGTCTCTTAAGAACAGGACAGAGGTGATACTGTGACACCATTTAACTTCTCTGACACTGGCAGTGGCACCTTTTTTTAAACAAATAGTTTTACACAGCATAGCTAAAGACTGGCCTTTCTTGACTGTGGCCTGCAAAAAGCAGCAGGAACTTTGGGAAGAGAATCACAGGTGAATGTTTGCACCTATTTTCCTTCAACCTGGAAATTACTATCAGAAAATGTATTCCAAATAGTTTAACTGTGCTTAAAACCCTTTAATTTTCTGTCAGATTTAAGATAAGGTTATGGGAAAGATGGGACAATAGCCACTGAAGATGGATATTGTCTTTTATATAGCTCAAGAAGAGGTAATTTTATAGATGTATTTTAAAATGCAGTTTACCTTCTCTGTCTAAAGTGAATGCATGGAGTGTTGCAGTCATTTGAGTGAAGAAAATCCATAGCCTTTTTTTATATAACTGGACAACTTTTCTGTGCTATTTTGAGTTTTCCTATGGCAAATTTTTCTTCCCGCATATTTTCATTGTTAATTCTGTATTCACTCTCATCACTGCAAGGCTATAATATTTTAGCTATAGAATTAAGTTTAAAAATCCCATATTGCAAGTGACAGAACTTTACAGAAAAGATTTTCTTCTGCCATTTTTCATTATGTGTTATAAACTTTAGTGAAGTGATCTAAATTGCATTATTGAGTTTAAAAGTGAAACTCAGTATCTTTAACTTATCACATAGGAGTGAAAACTCTTGTTGCAACATGGAGTAAAGCAGGGTTAGAAATTTTTTTAAAATATATATATATATACAAATGTGGTCTTAGCCATGCTACAGGCTTTTCTTGCTGCTCTCAGAATTATTGAGATGGAAAGAAGACCAAGCCTTTGGTTAAAAAATCATGTACAATACAGCACTCAGTCTGCTTTAAGACTAAACTGAGCATTATACTACTATAGTATTTTCTTCTTTATAATTACCCAGCTATTTGGAAAACAGGGCAGCTAATTGTCATCTTATTTTCTCTGCTCTAGTATATTATGATTTATTAGTGTAATAAATTACATGGTGTCAATTTTGATGTCAAAAATTACTTGGCAATATTATTGCTTAAATAATAAGGGAAAATACCTCCTGCAGAGTGATCTGGCCCTAAGTGACAGTATTTTTTGAAGAGATGATGTTCATCTCTTGTCTACAATTCAGAATGTCAACATTCATAGTTGGAGGTGGGGGTTTTTTGTGTGTGGGGTTTTTTTTTGTGGGTTTTTTTGTTGTTATTGTTTTTTTCATGGACGCATCTGAGTATACTCACAAAGGTAGAGAAGGAAGCAAATTTGTAGATGTACAGTGTGAGTGCTGGATTTTCTATCTGGGCATATTTAATTAGTTTTCAAAACTGCTATATGGATAGGAATTTTGTTCACATCATTTAAAGAAACTAATTTTTCTCCTGTAGTAACAAAATCAGCCTAAGTGACAAAATCTGTTGTTATTATGAATGGTTGTATCTCTATAAATACAGATTAAAGATGGTAAATAATTAGGTAACACTTTTTAACAATTGTGGAAGGTATAAGAGTTTAAGGTTTAGGACTTTGCTCTTTGAAACTGTTTGCATTAATTACAAATGTGGTACTTTAATGTTTTTTTTTGTTTATTTTTTAAATTATGTCAACATTATCTAACAGATGTAGCTGACATAAACATCTGGAAAGTTAGCATCACAAACCAGAAGTCAATTCCAAAATAGTTTAATCAATTCAGATATCAATAGTCTGTATTCTGTTATGTCTGAACTTTATCATTAATTGGTTCTTTATCATTAATTGGTGGTCACTCAGTAGTTACACATGCATACTCAAGACTGCCCTAAAGCTTCATGCCCTTAGGCATCATAAATGCTCTCTATGATTGTGGCACTTCTGTAGTCCTAATAAATCGGCCATTAAATATGCTAGCATTGACCAAAATCTCTTCTAAGTAGGCTGACTTCAAGAAAATTGTGTCATATTATTTCTGCCACTATTATCACTGTTTCACCTCTATTGCCTATCACTGTCTGAGAAACATGATTTTGAAATTCTATTTTGAGGAAAAAATAACTTAAAATTCCTTCTATTCTTTTGGATATTTCCTGCTGTGTGGCTGAGTTTATGATACTGGTTTAACAAAATCAATAGAGCGTGTCACAAATGAACATTATAGCTGCAGGGATATAGGACTGAGTACAAGAGTTTAATTTTCTGAAGTGTCAAGTAGATATTTACTGAAGTATGACATGTGTAATGTCTGTATGTATTTTAGGTGTGAAAAATTACAAGATAAAGCCAAGAAATTGCCAGCTCCTCTGGATTTATGTATTCTATAGTTACCATATAAAAACTTTCAAATATGTTTTGTCTAGTGGAAGGTACACATATAAATCAATCACAAAAGGATTTTCCAGTTAAAACCTTATAACATACTAAACAACATTTTAAAATACTTGTTGAAAATCAGTTGAGGATGTAGATTTTGCAATGTTCTGATTTTTGTCATTCCAAAATGTAAGCGTTTGCTTATTTTGTGATTTCTGATACTGATAATGGCTATCTTTCTTGGCTCATTGGTAATATCTCCTCCCAAAATCCTACTAACTGTGCATGGTCTGAGCAGTGTTTGTTAAATACTTATGATATAGCCTCTTTAATGGATTTAATAATTCATTTTTTAATGTTACAAATATCTGTTTAAGTCCATGACAGTCATGGATTTCTTTGTCAGTTTTACTCTACTGCAGTTATTAAGATTGAGATATGCCATCATTATCAGAAATAATTAGGATATATGCATAATTTATTTAGAACAAGAGACATTTTCTATATCCTAGTAGTTCCAATTAGTCAATAATGCCATAATGTTAGTCTATTTTGTCTTTCTTCCGGATATGGTAACATTGCAGATGCAGTATAAGATACACATTACTCTATTTTTTCTTCTTTTCTTTTCTTTCTTTTTTTTTTTTTTTTTTTTTTTTTTTTTTTTTTTTTTTTTAAATATACTTACATCACATATACTGAATTGTATGAGAATCTTTTGCCCCAGTCTCATCATAGTTTTAATTAATTTATTTTTTTCTTTGCTTTTTCTCTTAGCTTTGCTTCCCAGTGGAAGTTAACAGATTAAAAATTAACAGCAGAACTCCTGGAATTTCTGAATCATCTTAGAAATCCCTTATTTCTGTGCAAGTTAGCATGAGTTTTCAAATAAACTGCTTTTAGTTTCAATGTGTATCTGTACCTCACTTTGAGGAGAGTTCCTATCTAGAAGCAATTATCTAAGCCAGAATAAAACAAAAAATTCTTCAGCAAGTGAGAAAGGAATTGCCAAAGGTGGTCATTTTACTACTTGACCAAGTGTACTTGACATCTTGGAGGGCCCCAAAGGCATGAGGGTGTGAGGAATACAAAGGATTGGCTGCAGTATCAAATTGCTTTGCCATAGTTTTTAAACTATAGTTTTCAACTACACATTAAAAAAAAAAAAAAAAAAAAAAAGTTACAACTATGAATACTCTGGATTTACTGTTTTAAATTAATTGCTATAACTTTTGTCTCTGTCTTTCTTTTCCTCTTCCTCTGCCCCCACCACATTTAAATAGGAAAATAATGCACTCATCAGAGTGTAGCAGAACTCTCTGAGGTATTGGGAGATATCCCATAACTGAAGCCCA
Source organism: Hirundo rustica (assembly GCF_015227805.2). Taxonomy (NCBI): domain Eukaryota; kingdom Metazoa; phylum Chordata; class Aves; order Passeriformes; family Hirundinidae; genus Hirundo; species Hirundo rustica. Next base: position 108,972,951 of record NC_053451.1, on the reverse strand, counting down.
TACATACACAAAAGAGACATTTTCTTATGGAGGAAACTTTTGCATTTCAATCGAGTTATGAAGGCAACAAATAAGACAATATAAATGGAATTAAGTTCAGGCTGGTTGATGCCTGTTGATAGATCATTTTCAAAATCAAAGCCTACAATTTTCTATTGCTGCTCCTAGAGTCTAAAATTTACTGAAATGTTTTCTAATTGATGCCATTGTTAGGAATAGCTTCATTTTGGCAGGCTTTATTAAATTTTATGTATAGATCAAGTAGAGTTATTTTATCACAGAAGAGAAACTGGTAAAGCAGCATTTCTCAAGTAAGGTATGCTATGGCAGAGAAGTTTTGTGAAGGCATAAAGCACCCTCTGTCCAAGAACAGTGCTGAAAATGGCCATGTATATTTTTAAAGTCCCTTTTTTTAATATGAGTGAGTGATGAAATCAGATACAAGCATTAAATGATATCACTTAATTGTTGCAATGCGCAAGATTTTGTGGACTGCAACATTCTGCAACATGAGTGGAAAAAAATCATATTCATGAGACTATATTTATGTTCTTACTTAAAAATATGATTTTTTTCTCAATATTTTAGAGATATTTTGCTGTTTCCAAGTGTCTTTTTAAGGTCTTATCTTCATAGAATTACATAAGGAATTTATACATTTTTAATCCTAATTGAGTATTTAGGTCTCTACATCCTTGAAAGAGATGCATTTTTTTGTGCTGATAACTTGTTTGTGATTGACTAAGGCCATCCAACCTGATAGTGAAATTTCCATGTAATCACTATAATTTTGATCTTTCTGCTTATATGCACACTAACAGGTAAGATATTCTAGCAACACTGAAGGCAGAATAAATTTCTCTGAATGTCAGCTGAGCTCACCATTCACAGTTGGTGTAGGAATGGGTGAATAAAAGCTTTTTTTATAAATATATACTTTAGAGTGGTTCTTGACCTCTGATAGCATTTTATTATATTTTTGTGTGTCTAATTCTTTATTTGATATCTTGATGGTGAACGTGGGCTAGCAGACACCATGTGATTCACAAGTTTTTTGGACTCTTATTTTTTTCATATGTGTAGCACACCACGTTTATTCTGCAGAGGTCACAGACTTTTTACTGATATGCAGCTTCTTGCAAAGGCCATTTTCTCATGTCATTTCACTGCAGGAGTAGGTACATTTGTTTGTTTTCCTTGAACCTCTCACCAGGATGCTGCCAGGAGCAGTGGTGAAATAAAACAATGCAGATGGGAGTATTTTACTCCTCCCATGTTTGTGTGAAGCCATCAAATATAAAGCACACACACTCTAAGGTTTGGAGCCCTATCAGAGAAGAGACCAACAAACAAAACAGTTGTTGAGATCTGACACAAGAAAGCTGGAAGCTTTCTGAGTGTAAACTCTTGAACAGCAGAAGTGATGTTGGGATTGTTCCCTCTGCAAAAAGAGGAGAGGAAATGGATACACTGAGATTGGTGAAAGGTGTTTTAACAACAAATTTCCCACTGTTAAATGGAAATGAGCAGCATTCTCCAAGACTAGTTAGCTCTGATGCCACCGCTGTGTAAGATGTAGGCAGTAATGGTCACATGTATTTCTGTGGAGAAGGTATGTGAATTTCTCAGCAAAACCCGCATTTTTTCAGTACTTTTTTGTTGAGTTTTTGTCGTCATTTTGTTTGATTGTTTTGTTTTGGTTTTGCTTATTGGCCTTCTCTGGAAGGGACGGGTCATGAATTTCTTTCTTATGGTTTTGTTGCCCTGGTAGGGCATGGTAACTATCAATAAAATCAGTTTAAGTGGAGTCATGTGTATGGAAGGATCGTGTTACTTAATTAAAATTATGTAATGATGGGGAAGAAAATTCAATTTACTATTTGAGACATGGTAATGCTTGATAACAAGCAATGCATGAAATGTTAAATCTTACACAAAGAAGTTGTTCTTTTAGAGGCAAAAAATGATTTGCACATCATTATATTACTGACAGGAAAAAAATAAAAAAGTAATATTACTAAAATTGTATTTTACAGAAATAGTAAAATAGGAAGTGGCCAGTTAACCCAGCATTTCCCAATCACTTAACAGTTTCTTTGTATTTTATATATATGTTGTACTATGTGTTTTTAAAAATACTATTTTAAGTATTTTTAAGTAACTCTAATGCATTCTGTCATTTTATCAGATTCAACTTATCCAAACCCATTTTTTAAATGGTTATCTAAATCTTTAATTTCCACTTTCCTATTGATTTTTAATCCTTATAAAATCTTAACCTACCGTGGTTCTGATGAGCCATTTTGGCATTAGCAATTGCATATATATCTACTGAATTAGTATTATTTTAATAGTACTTGCTCCCAGCTGCAGAGATCTCCTTTTGTAAGTGTTTGGGGTTTTTTTGTTTTGTTTTTGTTCTTGTTTTTTGTTCTGGTGTTTTGTTTTGTTTTGTTTTGTTTTGTTTTTCTTCTTTTTTTTCCTCACTACAGTTTTAGGATATGATTCATTTTCAGCTTTGCATTTCTAGTAAAATGCTTGTCCAAAATTCTCGGTTTTGGTTCTGAGATTCAGGTGGTTTTAGAGTCTTTTTGCCTTCTGCAAAGCTCTGAGCCAGATGCAAGAAAGAGACGGAGTCTTCAGGTTCTGATTTTTCAAGGTTGCATGCTTTGTTTATTGTTTCTTATCTTACAAATTTCTCAGTGCCCAACAAAGGTCTCTGCAGCTGCTCGGGCATCTGGTGACTCCTCCTCACTGGGCTGCGGCGTTATCTTTTATACTAATTGTTACATGTACTTTATTTATCATTATTTGCCAATACCTATCACTTATACTAAAAAGGTCATCCCTGCTTTGGCCCAATCTCCTTAAACTACTTTGTGCCACCATCACTGCAGAAAATGGAGTGAGGGAAGAAGAAAGAAGAAGCAGGAGACAACGCCCCAAATCCTCCATCTTGCTCCCATCCACTTCCATACTAAAAACCCAAATCTACTGTTTTCTCACCCTGTGACGAGCTAAACTACAATCTTTCACACTCTTGTGGCTTGCAATCCCTCCCGCAGTGCAGGAAGCCTTTCCCACGGACTGAGATCAAAGCCAATGTCCCTCTGGGCTCTGGGCCAGGGTCCCAGACCCCCCTGTCCAGGTCCCAGACCCTCCAGGGCAGCCAAAGGAATCCCCTGGACTCCAACATCAAATATGAGGAAGGACTTTGCCTGTTTTATTGTCTGTCATAAAGCAATTCCAGGGAATATTGGGACAAGCTAAAAATGCTTCTCTTTGCTGATTAAAATTGTCAGTTCTGGACATGCCTACCCTCCATTCCTTAGTGCAACATGACAGCTTCTGCTGTGGGTTCTATGATAGTTTCAATGCAGGAAAGATAGAAGGAAAGAAATGCCTGTGACCTGTTGAAAACCTCAGTTAAGACAAAGATACCTAATCCTTGATTTCTAAAGTAGTATCAAGTTTTCAACTCTTTTTAAAAAAGAGTATTCAGAAACTAATGTATTTTGATTATGGCTATTTTATTTATTTATTTACTTACTTACTTATTTTAAGAATATATCAAAATATGAGGACAAGTTCTGGTAGGTGTCTACTTTTATATATATATCCTTTTGGTTATTTATTTATTTCTCTGACTGTAGTGTCTTACAGTTTAGCTAATAATATAAACAGTAGAACTATACAAGTAATCATCCACCTATGAGAAATATCTAAATTTTCCTGTTAGGGCAGGGTGAATATCTGGCTGCATACACCCCATCTATCTTCATAAAAGTGATTGAAAGGTACCCGATTTTGTCACAATAAATAATTAAGTGTGATATCCATGAAGTGCTTAGACATCCCATTTCTACTTGACTTTTTTGTAGTTTAGAGAGAGAAGACACAGATTTTAATTTATCTGAATGCATTCATGTGCAAATATGTGTATATACATATTTATTGGCCTAAATTTGGGTTGAAAAGAATAGGCTAATCTCATATAACTCTAGACACTAATAGTACTTTTTATGCCACTTTAACATACTCATGTGACCTCTTTTTTAGTGGGAACCCTTGCACACCTAGCATGCTCTTTCCATTGCTGCAAGTAGAAATATTCTGTCCTCCGAGTCAAAAAGAAAAATATAAATATAGTTTAAATGTTTCTTATGTGGGTCTGAAGTTCATTGCTATATGTAGAAGTGTCACAGTGTAATCTTGAGGAATTAAAATATATATTGATGCATGCAGGTCTCAGTGACCTGTTGTGATTCTCCCATTTCCTAATAAAATGGGACAGCTTTTTCTTTAGGTTTACCGGAGTAAACTGTTATTTTTGCAGAGCCTGTGATTCATGAAACATACGGGGGGCAAGCCCTTTTTTTTTAAGGCAATTTATTTTAAATAATAAAAATTATAGCAGTGATATGGTAATTAGAGAGTTTTCAGTGTTAGCAGATGTACTGAAAAAGTCATTTAGTGAGAAAAGTGTAAGCAAAGCAATTAAATTTGCATAAGAAATGCAACAGAATAACACAAGTCTACAGATAACTTTATGGGCTTTATATGTGATATGCATACATCTTCTAGAGTGTGTATATGCATATTTTAAGACTCTAAAGAAAATTGAAGAACCAGATGACTCAGCTCAGTAACTGAAGAGAGAAATATGTCCTGAATTAAAATGAGACACCTTGCAGAGGTAGTGTGTGCTTATATTTGTTTTCTTTTGCATAATGAGTAACTAAATAATGATACTGTTTTCTTCAGGACCACTGATCAATTGTCTTTGACATAAATCGCTCCAAGTATAAGTAATAGAATTTTTGAATATTTACCAACAATTACTTGTACATTTCTTTGAGGTAAAAAATAATTAGCGTTTATATTTGTGCAAAGACAGACATCAAAAACAAAGGATCTTGCTTCCACACTAAGAATCCATAAACAAACTTATGCTTGTGAAACCACAAATAGTTGATATCTTAAACTTTCCCTTTTTCAATGGACATGCAGGTGATTTAGTATTTGGAGTTCAGTGAAAAGAAGCAATCTGAGGTCTCCCTGCTCCAAAGCACACTTTTATCAAACTATTACTCTTTTTATTCATTAACAAATCAAATGGGAAATACAGAGAATTTATATAGACAACCAATTTTTTATTACCTTGTATGTCAGTGTGCTTTCAAATGCCATCAATCAATTAAGTGTTTTCCTGGAACCAAAATATTTTGGGATATACATTTGGTGTATGCATGTGCTTCCAGAATAGGGTGTCTATTTCATATCTTTCCATTAAAAAAAAAAGAAAAAAAAAAAAGTCCTAACTTCATGAAGAGATGTGTTGCTGAGTTTTCTATTAGAAATAAGGATGTATTAAAGACCATTCAAATCAGAAAATTCCAAATTGTTCTTGCTAGATTAAAGAACAAGTTTTTAGTATAGTTGGAAGTATAGAATTGGCATATATATGTTGCATTTTATTTAAAGAATTGTGTCTTTTATACATGTCATTAGTTTACTTGATACCTTGAAATTATTTATTATTTTAGACTTGGCATGCATGAAATTTCTTAATGAAGGACAGATTTTTCGAGAGGTGCTTTAAAATGAAAGGGCTAGCACTAAAATCTCAGTAATGTCATAATCTCAGCATACTCTTGCACTTCCTCTCTGCATTTCTTTGGAGAGTAGAAGAAAAGCTTGCACACTCTTGCATGGATCAATTCCAGTACCCACCATTTCAAACACACAAGGAATATGAGTGATCTGTGTCAGAAACCTCAGATACTTCCTGCATTTTTCCTTGGAAGTTACTTTTGATTTCTTTTTTTTTTGTTTTGTTTCTGGGTTGTGAACTGGCAATTGCATTGTTGTAATTTTGTCTGGTGTTAAGAAACTAAAGGAAGCATTCTGTTGTATATCTACACTAGCAAACAGTTCGTGAAGATACAACTTTTGTGATGACTGAAACTAGGACTGTGGAAACCACTCATGTGCCTTCTACATACCTGGCAGAGATCCTTCACCTTCTGCAAGCCTTGTCTGAAGTGGAAGAGCGCCTTAATTCTCCTGTTCTGCAGGCTAAGGACTGTGAGGATCTCTTCAAACAAGAAGAGTGTCTCAAGGTAAGATGGAAAGATTTTCTTGACAATGATTAGATTGCATCATTTTGGGGCTTCTGTATGTTGGCAGCCTGTGCTCATTCTGAGACAACTGTTTTACAAGTTCTAAGCCAATCTCTGTGGTGTGTGCTTACATGGATGTTTGTATTTGGGGGCATATTGGGGCAAAATATGAAAAAACACTGAACTGTTCATTTATTTTACCTGTTTAACCTGTATTTGGAGGACAAGAGCATTAGGGTATCCTCATATTGTCTTGTGAGAGAAAGGATGATGGAGAGGCATAGTATATTTAAAGATAGAATTTATGGTTAAATATTTGGGGTTTGTATGGATAATGGAAAAAAAAATCTTCACTGAAATGTTTTTTAAGCAGTGGAACAGTCTGCTGAGTTACCATCCCTAGAGGTGTTTAGGAGATAAGATGATGTAGCACTTGGGGACATGGCTCAGCAGTGGGCTTAGAAGTGTTGGGTTTGATGGCTGGACTCGACTTAGATCTTTTCCAATCTAAATCACAGAATATTCTGAGTTGAAAGGGACCCACAAGGGTCATGAAATCCAACTCTTAAGCGAATGGCCCATGCAGGGACTGAACCCCCAATCTTGGTGTTATTAGCATCATGCTCTGACCAACCGAGCACATGTGCTTAAGTTACTTTGTGATTCTGTGTATATACTGTAAGTATAAGTAATTTCTGAGTAACCCTGTCCATACCCAGTCTTGGCTGTTTTATTTTAGTGTGTGATTTCTAAAATTATTCCTATTGGAACAGGAGCAAAACCAAATAAAATTTAGTTGTTGCATACCATGTTAGACCAAAAAACCTTGAAATCTTATGGGATCTGAAATCCATGTAGTTATTTCCATTTAGTTAGATAAACAGAGAATATTATCCAGTAGTTAGATAATGTAGTTAAGAAAAAGCAAATTCAGTATTGCTAGTATGACTTTAAATACTACTGTGTAGTTGCTTCAGTGTTTGAAATATTACTGCTTGGTTTGTTCAGTGCCTGCAACACTGAAATCCTTTGAAATTGGTGGAACCAACACAGAATTGACATTAGAAGAGAATAAGATTAAAGTTATAAGCCTAAGTAGATGAATGAGTTATCAGCTTTTGCAGAATAATGTGTGAGGAAAGCCTTGTAAAAAAAAATGTGCCAAATGCTGTATATAATTACAGCAATTCCAAATTGTCATCCAGCATGAAGAGAAGACTGTATTTCCATTTTTCTGATTATTTAGGAAAAAGAATATTTTAAAATAAAAGTAAATATTAGTCTAAAGAGGCTGGAATTTGCCTACAGTCAGCTGTAAGAAAGAGGATTAGAGAATCAGGGCAGTGGCCCTGGCTATATGATCTGAATTTTCTTCTGTGTGAGCCCATTTATCTCTTTCTACGTCAGAGGATTTGTAACAATATCCATATGATGCTATTAGCTTCTGTAAAATCACACCTGTTTATAATTCTTATACATTCAGATATATTATATATTCTAGGCATTTGTATACATGCACATGTGCACACACACAAATATTCTTATCAGCTTGAGAAAATCAGGATGTTCACAGTCTCTGAGCAAGGCAGTAGAGTTGGGTGGTGAAGCATAAGGGGGGAGTGTTGTATCAAAGGAAGCACAGAACTGGTAATAGGATGTCAGTCAATAGGTGGCAAATACTAGTAGGCTGTTTCTTTTGCCACTTCCAATTTAGTACCAGTAAATTAAAGTCAGTATGAGTATTGAAGCACAAAACATGCCAATCTAATTGTCATTCTTCATTTTAAACAGTCTCTTCTGCACAGAAAACAAACAAACAAACAAAAAAACCCAAACAAAAAACTAGTCATATACTATGTAAATCATGGCTAATGAGCACCTATTAGATCCTTGTGGGTGAGCTTCTGATCACGAATAGATTGGGTGGAGAAACAGTGGTCTACCTCAGGAAGTTTACTGGGAAATTGCTTCCTTTTAGTTCTTAATGTCTTGCATTTGGGCTAGCTTTATCTGATTTATATCCGTAAGTAATCTGTTGTTCACCCATATATATTTGGTATTATTGGAGTTGACACCAACTTTAATAATATTGATTAGAGGTTACAAGTAAGTACTACCATAGGTTTAATTTAACTGAACTATTAAATTGTTATGAGATGCATTTGTGGGCACAGTTCCATCTTCCTCCAAAATAAATCTTTTAGAAGAGGCAAATGGGTCTTGCACATTCGTGGGCTTTTGGAAGGGTATAGGTTTGATCTGAGCCTGCTTAATGAATATTTATTTGCAAAGAAAAGCATCCATCATTGTCATTATCCCGCAGTAAAAATAGAAAAGTAGTGCAGAAATTGTTCAGCCGCTGGTTGGGAAAGGTTTGAAATTAAATTGTCGTTGATTTTTTTTCTCTGACAGATTTGCATGAATCAAATTACAGAACTGTCATGAATAGCTCTATGTTTTAAAACTGAGCTTTTTTTTTTTTTTTCACTCCCATTCAGAAAGAATCCATTTTAATTAATCCATAAAAGGAAAAATAAGTTTATTTACAAGAATAAGTAGTAACAGCTTTGGACATTTTCTCCGGAGTAAATGTGTTTAGTAAAACTTAAACATGATTGCTCATTATAAAATAAGATAAATATTGAATACAAATTAAAAATTGCTAATATCAATTGTCACACCATTGATATTTTTATATCAAAGTCATGTGAAATAGTAAAAGATGAGGTTTTTCAGCGAAAATTTGGTAGCTTTTAACATTTAACAAACTGTAATAATTTAATGTGCACATTTATTGTATCTGCTGGAAGCAGCTTATAGGAATGTTTTCATTTTAAGCTTTAGGGAGTAGAAAAGTCAGATAGAGAAACTTCATCTCATAAAGTGAGCATTGCAATATTTTCGTCATCCCATTACAAGCTCTTTCAAGTATTATGACATACAGTACCTCGGCTTTTCTTTATCACTGTGCTGACAGTATTTAACAAACAATTTAAATATTACAGTTCTGTCAAAGATGAAACTCGAGGTGGTTGTACAGAAAATTGTGGTTCATGGATTGATGGATTAGTAAAGTTGGCCTGATACACTCTCAAAACAGGACAACTGTTATAAGCACAGACATCATTTCTTCCTGTTACTGACGATGTTCATATTGATGGAGTTCACAATCTTTGAGCTACCTGTGTAGGACTGATTGTGATTACAATGAGTTCCATTGAATGAACAAACATAGAGATAAAATGCCTTCATATTTTAGCTAATTATCCTTCCCTGGAGCTGATGTTTCAAATATTTCCTAAAAGTTAAATCAGTGTAAGAAATTGCATATATTTTACTTAACACGGTTATATTGTTCATACTAAGACAAAGTTTTCCTGTGCAATGATTATCTCATGCAAGCTACTTGACTTGTTCAAGCTCCAGATTATTTAGTGGGAGGCATATACACTGAAATAAATGCACTGATTAACCAGAGAATAAAACTAACATGTATTTCTCTTTGCTAACACATAGGAAAAGTGTATTAAAATAAAACGGTATACCTGGAATTTAAGAAGGCTAATTTATAACCAAATGTGAAAAAGTTGCTAGTAGAATTTTTAAGGATCACTGTCATAGACGTGGCATAGTTTTGCCTATTTGTTACGTAATTCTTTAACTTTGAATTCAAAACTTCCTGTGGTTACTTGCATTACATAATTATAAAGCAGACCTGCAGTAGGCCCATACATATTAGTCTCTTCTTTTTTTTAATTTTTTTTTTTCATATTCTCAATTTTGGCAGGAACATCTTATTGTAGAATATGATTATACACTTAGTTATCATATTTTTTAATGATGTCATAGTTTTAATATGGAAAGCCATCTGGCTCTGAGGAAGAGATTTTTTATACATGTAAGATAAATGTATATCTTGCATAATCACTCCAACAATTCTGCTTCTATTTCATCTTCTTCTGTATTTCCCATTGGGCATTTGTTTAGTTCATTAAAAATTGGGTTGGTTTCTGTCTTATTTTATAGATATAGATATTTTAATTCTCTGATTCATCTTTTCTCTTCCTTTTTCCTTTGGTAATCTTCCATCTACTGACAGATAGAGCAGGGTTTTTTGTACTGTTTTCTACTGTCTCATATTTCAGAATACAGGAATTCACTGTACACATCACACATCCAGTATTCTGGCAGCAAGAATCCCCTTTCAAAATGGTTTATGAAGCCAGTCATACCCATACTAGATATTTTAACTCTTATTTCTATACAGTTTTTTAAATTGTAAATAATTTGTGGACTTTTTCCAGCAATCTATGATTACTAACAACTGTGCTCTTGCTGGGTTTCATGTTAGTACAAAAACCATGAAATACTGTAATGAATCTGCTATACATAAAATTATAAATCATCATTCTACAAATTCTTGATTTCAAAAAAAAAATATTTTTACACATGAGAATATATATTTGGTGTGTACTGAGTGATTCTTATCAAGAAGATTCACGTAATGTGAAATTCAGAGTGATTTTCTACTGCAGCTCAATAAAACTCAATTAACCATAACTTAGAACTGAGTGTGCTCACATGCACTCTCCAAATAGATCTGTCAGTAACAGACAGTGACAGATTTGTACACAAATAGCCAAGGAACTGAATTTTTACAGGAAGTTGTCTTTCTCTGGCTGATAAAGACAAATTCCAGTTAGTGAAAATGAACTGGGGCTTGAGTCCCTAGCACTCGGATTTCTCTTTTAAGAAGAGTGAGATGGATCAGTCCCTAAAGGCTACTGTCACTTCAGCAGCTAATGATTTTCTGTTATCCTTTTTTTCTACAAAAATTAAAGCAGTGTTTGCTTCTGTTTAACCATGTTACAAAATCTCCCCAGGCATTGTTGATAATTGTTTGCAGATCACTCTCTTCAGCATGAAAAGGAGAGGGAGAATATGTGTGAGATACATGAGTTTATGTATACACGTGTATATATACGGGGTTTCTCTTTTTTTTCTTTTCTTGTGGACATTCTTATATTCATTTACAGCACATCAGCTGTTGTGGCTCATCTCTCTCTCACGGAGCCCTGGCTAGCTCGGGACACAAACCACAGTTGGAAGGATTTTTCCTCAAGGCCCCAAAAACCCAGGAGCAGCTGTGAACCTTTTCCTTTAGAGAGAGATCAGATTCCCGTAGATGGCAAAGGAAGGTCTGCACTTGATCCGAGGGGAAATCAGAGCTTTATCCAGTCTTTTTTCTGTGGCCCTGTGCCCGCCTGGGTCAGGAGCCCGTTCCCTGTCCCCGAGCCAAGAGGGTTTTCCGTGTGGTCCTCTGGCATATATGTAGGGAAGGGCTAAAGGCGGGGACAAGCCACTACCCAATCAGGGACAAGGTGGGAGGGGAACAGAGTTGGATTAAATTCCAGTGTGGGAGAATGGGTGGGGAAAAGGGTCAGGGACAAACCTTGGGATGATACATTTTCCAGGGGAACAGGGGGATACAGAAGAAACCATTACAAAACCCAGTATAAAAATGAAATACAATATGAAACCAAATACTACACAGCAACAAGCTGTGTCATCTTGTTCTGTCTTTAGCAGCTGTGCTTTAAACAAAAGCAAAAATGTGACATAGAAATTCTATACCTTTTTCATAGACCACTAATTTTAAACATTAAGGGATATATCACCTACAAATTCTGAAGTGCTTAGATGTATTTAATAATTTTTTAATATTTAGATATATTTATTGATATACTTGGTTGAAAAAGCCTAAAATTTAAATATACATAGGCACATATATAGGCACTCATTTGATTACTCCAACATGTTGAACACAAGAAATGCATTCTTGGGTGGCTCAGCTGAGCTGATATTCAGACCTACTGAAAAGAAGGCAGCTTCACTGGGATGCTTAAATATGTCCTGTAAGCTTATAACACTTCAGTTACATTTTCTCCTGTTCTTTAAATATGCAAAATTTAATGAGGGATGAGGTTTTGTGAAAATGCTGCCTCCTTTATAACATGGGATATTTAGAGGCATTTTATGTTTTTATAATCTGATATTTCTTATCTTTAGATTAATAACATTGAATGTCCGAATTATCCATGCCCTGAGTGTGCAAAACAAAGATTTAAGTAGACCTGAGTAAGGAACACTGAGTGTGAGACATTTTTTATGGGAAAGTCAAATGAGGTTTGTTGAGTAATGACACAGACCCAGCCAGCCTTCCCTGCACATGATGGATTGCTGACAAGGAGGAAGCATGTACCTGATTGTGACTCATTCCAGAGAAAAGACATCTACTGTTCTCTCTTGATTTATAATTATTCATTTAGTCTGCTAAATGTAAGTCACGTTTCTCAAGACCTAAAAATTCTAATTATTATTCATATGGGGGATGTTATATAATGTACTCTTTTTACCACACCCCCCACACCCCCCAACAAACTGCATATTATAGTGCTAGAGCTCTAGGAACCCAGAGAACCCAGAGTATTTTTTCTTTTGTTTTGTGGGGTGGTTTTGTATGCATTTATTTCAATGTATTGCCTTCACATTTATTTAAGGGTTTCAAGTCTTATAATTTACAAAATAGTAAATGCAGTGTAATTAATTAGTTTAAAAAAAATTACAACCAGTTTTGTCACTTCAAGTGTTTCTAAAACTTTTATTAAATTCTTAGAAATCTTAAAATATTTTTCCAGCAATCTGGAGGATTAAACCATTTGGATAATTATCCCTAAATCCTTGTTGTTTTGTATTAGTACTGCTAGTAATACACCAGTACACTCTATTGTATCCCTGGTTCTAAAAAACTGTTTTTAAATCAAATTCATTACAATAGAATTGTGAACTTGACTAGTCATGAGATGGTGTGGACTGTGTGATTATTTGAAGAAAAAAAACAAACCCATTTGTTGAATCGGAATTCATAAATGTTGAAAGACAAGGAAACAATAAGTGCATTCTACATGGCTATCATAAAAGTTTATTAAGAAAAATCAGGAATTGCAGAGCTAGAAGCCAAATCAACAGCAGGCAAGTATTAGACTCCAAAAGTTAAAGAAAGGCAGGAGAGGGAGAAGGCTTCCCTGCTCATGGACCAGGAAGTGCTTCACTTTGGTTCACTCTGCCCATGAAGTTTGTCCAGTTTATAAATGGCTTTCTAACACTAACAATCTCTTTTCAGTAGCTACACACATCTCTGCAGCTTTGAGTATACTAAATTTTATACATGGGAGGTAACTAGTAGAGCAACGCTTTAATACCAACATGAAAATTAGTATTGTTCATTGCAGTTTTGAAATGGTTTGATAGTGTTCAGTAAATTGGAATAAATTGAAAGTTACTATTTAGTTTGATTAAAACCAGGAAAAAGGAATGAACAACCAAAACCAAAAAGTCATCAGTGGATGGTAAAAAATTTCAATGACACCTGTTACTTAAGAATTTTGGATTACGCAGTTTAATATGCACTGAGTTGTACCTTCAAAATATTTTCTCAGTGTCTACTTTTATCCAGAAAACAGCTGTTGTTCGGTAATAATATTTTTTAAATTATAGAAGTAAAACAGTAAGGAGTACAGCTTGTCTGTATATATCATATATAATCCGAAAACAATAGCAAATAATTTGGAAGTAAATAATTTGAAAATATTTAGAGAAGGGCATGTAAAAACGACCTACAAGAGAGGAGACGAAAGTGATGAGATTTTTGGAGACGTAAGATTTACTTGTTTAAATTAAGAGTAACACATTTTGCATAAAAGGAGATAGATTTTTATTTGGTTGGGGGTTTTGCCTTCTAAATTATTACTGAAGGTTTGTGATATTCTATGCCTAAACCCCCAAATATTGAAAGCTATGGTTTATTTAAACCAATGAGTGTGAAATTTCCTTTGCTGAATGTCTGCCATACATTTCTTTTGATCCATTAGTGTAGACTGATTTCAAGACATTTGTATACCTCATTCTCGGAAACTTGGATAGTGAAAAGGAAACCCATTATTTTTCAAGCTGAATGAAAAACCATCAAAGGACCATGCCTTTTTTTTTTTTTTTTTTTTTTCTCCTTTACTGTCATGTTCCAGAGACATGAGATTTTGCAGTGTCATTTTTGCACCAAGTTTTTGCCTTTTGCCAAGTGAATTTAATGCCCAATACTTTTGGTTTGCCAGATCATTGTTTTTGTGTAGTAATTGAAGATTTTCTCAATGCATCTTGCTCAGTTCTTCTGCAACTCCTCACAGTGGTCTCATTGCACACCCACAAAATCATCTCAGCACCTCAGCAGGCTCCGCCTGGGATTGTAAGGCTCAGGCTTTTGTTCCTGGTGATTGCTCCAAGGAATGGTTTCTGAATTGGGAAGTAAAGGGAAATGAAAGGTCAGGAAATACTGACATGCAGAACTTTAGAACTTTTTTAGAACTTTTGAGTCAATAACACTTTATTTCCCCTCCAGCCATCATCTTCCTCAGATCTCTTTCATTCAGTCTTCAAAGAAAGATGAACATTCAGTTATTATACCAGGTTATTGTAAAATTACTCTTATTAACAGTGTTATGGTTTAATTAGTGTTTTGTATCAATTTATTTTGCTTATGAACCATTATTTTTATTTATAAAAACATTATTTTGTTTTTTATTTTTTTTAAATCTTGATATTACAGAGCATTAAGGATAACCTGGGGAGACTGCAGGGTCATGTAGAAATTATTAACAACAAGAAGACACCGGCTTTACAAAATGTTACACCAAAGGAAGCAGCAAATATACAAGAAAAGCTGACTCAACTTAATTTTGAATGGGAGAAAGTTAACAAGATGTACAGAGATCGACAGGCGTAAGTAACTTTTAAAACTTGCTCTTTCTAATAGCTTTCTTAAATATTTGGCCTAGTGTTGATGATTTTTGTTTTCTTCTTTTTGTCACAAACAATACTTTCTTCTAACTAAGCATAGAACATTTACGTATAATTGTAATTTAATTTGTGGGTGTTTTTGTAAAACTGAAAATATGAAAATATTTTGACCAGCTGTCACTTGCATTTAACCATTGAACTAGTAATGGTACATAAATTACTATGACTTATGAGATACACCTTTTTTCCAGCCTGAGTATTTAAGAGTTAACAAATAACTTTGCCTTAGATTAAAAAGTCATAGTTTCAAGCACTTATTGAATTACCATGGAAAAGTCCTTGACAATTCTTCTGAGAATGAATGACATTAATCTGATAAAGAAAATCATTATGTATGTATGTATCTATATATCACTAGTTCCAGTCACTGAAATTTTCCATTCAGAGGAATTTTACAAAATTGGCTCTTCAGGCAATGCTGAAAACTTGACATTAAAAGTTTTATTTGATATGCCACCTCAAAAGACAATAGATTGATATTTGATAGAATATCACTTTTTGCACTACACATATGTTTTCAAATATCACTTAACTAAGAAAATGTTGTTAAAAACTTTGTCATTATACAAAAATAAAAATTAGCTTAATATGCAAATAATTATTGCATTAATGATAGAATGAGATATGATTCTAAACACATAAGCGGATACTGGAAGAAAAAAAAAATACTTCATGTGGGTTTAGCCTGCACTGCGTTCTACAATCCAGTCCTTGGTAACTTTCATGTTTTCTTGTTTAGAAATATTGGTAAACAGCTGTCAGTCACTTTGCAGATTCCTAGACATTATTTCCACTGTCAGCCACTCACTAGCATTGATTATAAATTGCTGGAGAGAGAAGAGAGTAAAGCTTAAAAAAATAATAATCAGAGAGGTTAATAGTAAAAAATCTATGTCAGTAATCTTCATGTCATCTTTGATTTGTCTCAACATTTAGAGTGTGAGAAACTGAGACATTTGTAATCTGGTAAAGTTTACAAATTCTCCTTCTATGCCTGTTGCTATTTTGGATTTTTTTTTTTTTTTTCCAAATAGCAAGTGCTGTTCTAGTGTGCTAAGAAAAATCTTTTTTAAGTCCTGATGCCATGTACAAAAATGAAGGATAAGTTAGAAAAGAGGTTGAAGGAAATCTGCCCACACAGATAATCAGACCAGGAGATATTGGTGTTGAGCTTTTCCCAGAGACTGTCTTTGACCAAAGTCTTACTGGCTCAGTACCCCAATCTCTGAGAAACCTTTGGAATCTCCTTTCCCTGGAGACTGGCTTTTCCCAGCCTGTTGCTATTTTAGTAGACCAGTCTCTGAGAAACCTTTGGAATTTCCTCATATGCATTTTCTGCCACTGGTGCCTACCAAGCACAGCAATTTACTGTTAGTTGAAAGCTTGGACTATCATCACTGATGCTCAGGTATTCAGGTATTTAGCCAGCAGCAGAAGACTTGTGAGGTGAAATGAATTAGTGTTGGTCGAGTATTTTGAGGTCATCAGATAAAGGCACTAGAGAACTGTAAAGTATGATTACTGTCCAGCTGGCATTTCCCTGGGGGACTTATCATCTTTCAGTATGATGGACAGCGACTCAAGGTGATAATAAGCTTGAATGCGGTCTGATTCACACACCTTTCTTTTTTCTTTTAAATCTTTTGGGTTTGATGTCAGCCTTATTAACTGTGTAAGAGGCTTTGTTTGAACTCTGGTTGGTCCCTACACTTCCTGCTGTTTTGTGAGGTGCATTTGGACTGCACACAAATCCAAGGGATGAGGTGAAGAAGGACAGTATAGCCTTTAGCGTTTTACTTCTAGCAGTTTGTGTCTGTAAGGGTGAAAGTATCAGTGTAACTCTGCCCTTGAGACACGGATGAAGCTGCAATTAGGAGATATGCTATTGATGATGATGCTAAAGGACAGTTTTGGAATTGTTATTGGAGCTGTCTTGCTTTCAAGGGAGCATGTCTAAGTGAATTGGGAGTATTCCATGTACCAGGAGCAAATATACTGGAACTATGTTCATTTCTGAATATTGGTTTTATGAAATCAAAGGCTTGCAATAACATGGAAATTGTTATTTTAAGAAATGAAAAGTGATCTATCACCATGACAGATGGAAGAACAAAGCAACTTTCCTTACCACTCTACTTACTAGCAGAGAGCTTACTCTAAATCTCATAGAAGCCATTAGAAACCTTCATGTTGCATTCTTTTGTGTGAAATTGATTTCCTAGAAGTCCTGATTCATATCTAGATACTTTGTAATTAACTCTACACTGAGTTCCTTTTAATTAGAAATCAAAATAGATTTTCAGTTTGTTTTGTAGCAGAACCTGTGTCAATTTTTCAGAAATACACTATGAATGGTAAGTACTCAAATAGCTTTACAAGTGCAGTTATTCAACAGTATTTCAAAACCTTATTTCCCAGTTACTTTAACATGTTTCCTCTATTTAAATCAGTTAATATTGTACTTACTATAATATAGCAGACAAAATTTCATTGGAGAAAAAAAAAAAAAAAAAAAAAAAAAAAAAAAAAAAAGCTGTGGTCATCCTGGAGTACTCTTCCAGGGGCTTTAGAAACCTAGAATTAATGTATACTTTCACTCTTTCACAAATACAGTGAAACACTAATCTTCACTTACTAATTTTTTAAGTCAAGACTATATGTAAGCATGGTTCTTTGATAGGAGTGACTTTTTTTTCTGTTCCAATTAATTTCAGAACATAGTAACACATTGTGTTTCCAACAGATAAATGGCAGTGACATCATCTTACACCAAGTGGAATTTGTTTCCTTGGTTTCAGTTTTATGAGTGTAAAGCAAACTCCAGGAAACAGCAGTGGCATGATTTGTCTTTTGTGAGCTGAAGAGAAATTTATGATTTAATTTATAACTTTAACCTTTGCTTGATGCTAAATTTTTATGTTATCTTTTCCAACAGTTGTATTAAGGTAATAGAATCTGAATTTTGAAAGGTAAAGTTTCAGTGCCAGTAAGAAAAGTCACTCAGATGTCATAGTTTTTCCTGTCCTTGTACGGGAATTTCACAACAGTCTTCCTTCTTTCCAGGAGTCTTAAATACTGGGGTGTTTTTTGTATTAATCATGATTATTTAGGAGTGACACTTACACCAGGTTCCTATATACTTTAAATGAGAACATATAATTTTTTGGGGAAAAAAAACACAACAGAAGATAGGCTTTTAAATTACTGTCTTATATAACTTTTAAAGTTATATATCTTTCTTATCAGCATGCCACTTGTAAGAGATATTGTTTGTCTTTTCAGGATATTGTCTTCCCAGGAAATTTATGCCTAAGCCTTGCTTCTGTAAACAAGTGCTCCCTAATATTAAGGGAGCAGTGACACTGCCAGAAATCACTGAATCATTTAAGTGCAATAAAGTTTTCCAGAAGAGATGTTAATTTGAAATATTTATTTAGGAATTGAAGATGCAAATACAAATTAAAAAAAAAAAAAAAAAAAGACACAAAATGCAGGAAAAAATTTAAAAATACTTGAATATGATTCAAAAGCAACATACTAAACTTTTACAGATACTGTAGATGTTGAATATTTTTGAATCTGTTTCTTGATGATGAAATGAAATTCTAATGGACCTCTTATTTTAATGCCAGGCAACTAATTTTTGCCTTTTTTTTGTCTTATTTAAGAATTATCTTCTAGGGCCTACATTACAGACTATATTAATGCACATCTAATTAATCTCAAATCTACTAGAAGTTAAATGTTGTGAGAGAATATGGGGAAGTTGGTATGAGATATCTTTAGGAAGTGCTTCTTGATAATTCTGAAAAGTAGAAAAAAGTGAAATGCAAGTCTTATATCAGAAAAGACAGCAAATCCATAATAATGGTAATAAAGATACATTGACAGCTTTGTAAAATTCACAGAATTCACAGACAACTAGCAATTTTTGTAGTAACAAGAGTAAACCATAAAGAAATAGGTAATAGGTTTATAGTAAGAATTAGTTTCATTTTTTGATAACAGTACAACTGTCAACTTTTTCTGAATAACCTTTAACTAACAGTTGATTAGCTTGGTAAGGCCAAAGGGAAAACATTTATTATACATAAAGAATTGATTCATTGTCTGAGAAAATTCTTGCAGTAATATTTCTAAGACAACACGTTAGCAGATGTCATAAACCCTTATTGACATATATTCTTTTGAGTTGAGAACTACTCCAATCCATGGATCAAGATATTAGGAAAAAGAAATGAAATACATTCATTTTTCAAATATAAGTAACCAGCCTGTGTTCTGAATTACTGCAGGTCCAGCAAGTCTTGAGGATATGCCTGTCTATGGTATCTGAATCAGATCCAGCTTCTGTGCTCTTACTGCTTAGTAGAAATTACAGAGATATAATATCAAGAGATCTGCATTCATCCCGAGTGATGTATTAAGATTATAGTTATCTTTTCATAGTATGAGGTATTGTCTTGGAGTAGTATCGATAGGCAACTGACAAGTGTAAACCCAGATGTTAGAATACTGAGGAAATTATTCCATTGAATGTAGATCTACAGGAACATTTAGGTACCCCAACCCTTCTTTCATGTCCTCAATGTCTCATTTCAGAGGGGCCCAGCTCTCTCATTCATCTAATGCCAATCTTGTATAGATTTCTCATTAACATTCCACTATATAATCCTGCTTAGGTCTGAATCCCCCTGTGACTGTTCATTGTACAACTATTTAGCCTTGCAAAGAAATATTAAAAGGGCACATTTAGAACTTTTAAGAAAATGGTTTTGTAGCCTTGAGGGCCATATCTATCTTAAGGAACATCAAAATGGAATTATTGTAGGCGATTCTTTAATTTTAATTAGACATACTAGGGGGCCGTTTAAGCTATTTATGTTTTCCTTCCCAGAGTTTCTCAGTTGTGGATTTCCAATTTTCACCTGTGACACTAACAATGCTCTGTAAATGTGAAGTCATTGAAGATATGAGTCCTGTGACCTACCTTTAGCTGTCCAAGTTTTAGTTACCTATTTTACAGTACTTGCCTATGTTCTTTCTCAATTAAACACTGCCAGGCAATCCATTTCACGGGTAACTTTTGCACTATGTATAGTGGGTCTGCTGACTCTTCAGGGAGACCAGACAAGATAAGAGACACTACTTTGGGACAGATAAAATTAGGGGGGATGGGTCTTAAGCTAGAAAATATAACAAAAAAATACAGTTTAATTTATATCTAAACGTGTTATATATCTCTTTCACTAAGCCCAGTCAGCATTTCTTTGTACTTGCTTTAACTCTGACAAAGTGAATGACAAAAATGAATGTTAGCTGGCTTTGTTTCAGTACAGGGAGAAAAGCAACAAGTGGAAGGCATAGGTATTGTAAGAGATAGTGAGAAATAGTGGCTGTTCTCTTCCAAAAAAATCTGCTCACATATTTCTGTTGAGGTTGTAAGTCTTGTTATTAGAATTACCCTTGGCTCGGGATTCAAGGTGAAAGTGAAAGCCAGAACAGATTAGTTCATCCCCAATGAGAGAAGAAAATTATTTCCTTTCTAATGTTAATCTCAGAATAGCTACCATGCCTTAGTTACATGCAGGGTAGGTTTTTTTTGGTTTTTGTTGTTTTTTTTTTTTCCTTGCTTTCTTTCACAGTGACTCAAATTGTTCATTTAGATTTTGAAAAGGGCAGCTTATAATGCTTGACTCTTACAGCCAGCGTTAGTTGTTAATTTCCATACCCTGCTTACTGTACAAAATGCTCTCCATAGCAGTTGCTTTATAATCAAATTCTTGCAACAAATTTGCTACTTAATTTGCCCCCATAATATTGCACCATCAAGTTAATGTATTGGTTAATTTCACTGGTTGCTTAATTGCTTGCAAATAAGTAATAAATAATGTATAACAAACATGAGTAACATATAAATGTTTTATTATGGACAATCTAGATAAGGCTTTCTGTCAGTTTTTATAATGTAAAGAAACACAAAATATGCAGGAATTTTTTTGTGGCCTGCTTTATAAGTAAAAAGATTAAATTTATAGCAAGCTGGATTTTTTTTTTTTTTTTTAACCTTATATATGGCCATTAAAATGTCTCTTTTCATGGGGCACTATATGTAAGATCATCTTCTAAATGGAACAGCTATAAGTAAAATCTAAAATTATTTGTAAAACTTAAATAGCAAATTTGAGGCAGGGTAAGAAATAACACTGTAGCTTTTGGGAAAAGAGCTATGCTTATTGAATTACTGTCATAGTTTAATTAAAGAGTTTAAAAGGGAAAATACTTGGTATGGGAATTGAAGGTGGCTATATTGTAAAATGAGGTGAAAATAACTTGCTCAGAATTTCTTTTGATAAGTAGAGGAGATAATCTTGCATGTGTTTGTGCTGTGAAAGTGTTTCAGCTGAAAAAGAATCTTGTATGTTTTAAAATCGTCAACCCTCAAGCCTGACAATTAGCATAACTTAGCATAACTTTCCTGTAAAATGCTCAGTGACAAAACTGCACCACATTCATACAGGAATTATTGTAGAGCCTTTTTCTGCTGTACAAACAAAGATTTTCACTGAAAAGTCTAGGAAATGTTATGGCTTAGTCATGAATATGTGGGCTGTAGAACTATGGGAATGCAAATATGTATGAAGAGAAATGCAGCAGAAGCAAATAGACTCTGAGCCATCTGGATATGAACTGTCTTGGGCCCTCATGTCAGATACACAAAAAAAATACGACATTGTGGTCAGTGTCATAAGCTGTGAGGCCCAGCTGGAATGAAGGGTATACTTGCTTTAGGGGCAGTGCTATGTTAGTGCATTCACAGATAGCCCTGATTTATAGCCAACCACCTCAAAGCACAGGCAGAGCTCATTCATGCTCAGCTGCATCCGTCCATGTAGATAGAGCCTGAGAGAACTGCAGGGTATCCTCAGGTCCCAAACTTTATTTGCGGTGACTCCAATTACCTTCTGTAAGTGTTGACGAATAAGGTGTACTTTCACTGTTGGTATTGAATCATTGCATTGTGCAGTGCCAGAATTTTTCAGCTGGATGAATATTTAGCTGGGTCAGCTGTGCACTGGATGAAGGATGAGGTTGCAGGAGCTGCCATTAGGTCCAATGAATATTGGATGTACTGAGGGGAGCTCCTTTGCAGAATTCCCTTGAAGCTTTTTAAGGAATTGCCGCTCTCTAGTTGCCGTGGTGCAGTGTACACCTCCCTGGAAGTACCTCCCGGGAAAGCATTTTTGACAGTAGAGGGAGCCTAGTCTTTTAACATCTGTAGCTAAAGTCAGAAGTTACAGTTTTCTGTTTTATACAGTTTTCATCACTGTTGTTTCTCAGCTCTCAGTACACATTCTGGCTGTCATCTAATAAATATAATTTTCTTTTTCTTCCTCCAAGGCAGTTTGAAATGAACCTTTTTCTTGTATTAAATGTATTACATACACCCCTGTGTGCCAAAGAGACAAAGAAGACACACACTATAGTTAGAGTAGAAAACAGCAGATTTTGTGATAGTCTCAGACCTCGCTACTAATAATTTTGAGTTTACAGGGTTCAGCCTTCTGTCCTGGTGATATTCAGTAATTCCTTGGGGGTGGTAAGCTTTCAAATTTTCTTTTCTTTATGAGCAAGTGTGTGAGGTGATTTTGGTGAAAACTAGTCAGTATTTCTGGTGTTATCCAAAACGTAATGGCAACAGAACTGACAAAAACTGTTTGTCTAATTTTTATAGCACTAGGTACACTACACATTAATAGAGTAGATTCTGATCCCAACGATTTTGACCCTTGAGATTAATTTAGCCTTTTTTGTTTGTTTGCTTATCTTTATTTGTCTGTGGAACTGTGAATATTTTTTAAAATAGAAAAAAGTTTCCTTTTTAAATTGAAGCAGAGTATCACAGGAATGTTTCGTAAAAGGAAGCAAAAAGCCTCTTTTCTATTTGCTGTTATTTTGGGGGTCTGTGGCATCCCATCCTTAACAGGAAGGGAAGGTGTACCCAAGATTTATACATGCCATTTTCAAAAAGGAACAACAAAAGTCAGATGGTGAAAATATACTTCCCTCTAGCCACCCCCCGGCTCTTGCTAGCTCAGTTATTCAGGGGTTTTAGGGAAATATATTTCAGAGAGACAGAATAAAGATTTCAAAAGAGTGGCTCTCACCCCCCAGGCTTCCATCCAAGCTTTATTCTCAATGTGATGTTCCAGGAGCCTGAGGAGAGAGAGAACCAGGAAGAAACAGGGGTATATCTAGTTTTGGGCCAAGGAAAGATGTTGGCCCTGAGCCAATACGGTCAGGTGTAAGTATAATAGGGAAAAAGGGTTTAACTACATGGCACAGGCTTCAGCGGGATTCTGAGGGGAAAAACCATTCCTCAGAGGAAAACAACATGATGGAACATAAATGCTTGCAAAATTTCATTACTGAATTATAAACATGAAAGAAATTGGTATAAGTCTGTTATAGTATAAGTATACGGTGGTGGATTTTGACTAAGGGGTCACAGGTGAAATGGAAGAGGGAGAAAGAAATTTAAGAGAGGGAGAGAGAGAAAAAGAAAGAGAGAGAATGAAAAAAAAAAAGAAAAAGAGAGAGAAAAAAAGAAGAGAGAGAGAGAGACAGAGGAAGGGCCACAAGGATCCAGCTAATGGGGCGAGCACCACCCAGGCTTTGTGGAGGCACCTTTTTAAAACTAAGTTTTCCTCACCTAGGAGCTAAGTTTCTTGCTTTCTATACAAATAAGATATCATCATCAGTTTGTTCCAGACCTCTCTGAAAATAAGTCAGGGAGTTAGTGGGGGACTTTAAGAGTCTTGATTGGGGAATAAAGACTACTGGGCTGGCCTCTGGCCAACAGTCCATGCCCTCTCCTCGACCTCATTCCTGTACTTGCCCTGTGCTGTTTTGTTCTTCACTCCAGGAGCCAGAACAAGGCCAGTTGTCCCAGGAAAGTGCTGCCCTGCCTCTGCCTGGCCCCTTCTTCAGCCACATGCTGTTCTTACTCACAGTGTGTTCCCACCAGCAGCCCTTGGTTGACTCCATGGCTATCCGTGTTTGGGACATGCTTAACCCCTTATCTTCTGGGCTTCTGCAGGGGACTATGCCATAGATGAATTGCAAGTAGTTCTTTGCAATGTGATAATCTTTGTTTCTTCCTGGAATATATAGTTTCCTTCTGGATTAAACTTTCATTATTTCATGTGATTGGTAATTATTGTAAGTGCCTAGTTGCTTTTCTAGTACAAGAGAGATTAATTCTTAGCGTAAGGTTAAAAATGTTCTTTCAACAGTTACACTAAAATAAAATGAGTGACAATTATTTTGCTCTCCTATATAATTAAGGCTGATATCACTCAGGAAAATTGGATTTAGTAATAACTCCATTAAGACCTTGAGGCAATTCTCCATCTATTAGGGCAACATAAGGATAACACTGTAAGTTTCTATAGCCTCAATTCGAGTTAGATTATCTGATTTATTCTTTCTGTCCACAAGTCTCATATGATGGCAA
The DNA here is from genome assembly GCF_015227805.2 of Hirundo rustica. Lineage (NCBI taxonomy): Eukaryota > Metazoa > Chordata > Aves > Passeriformes > Hirundinidae > Hirundo > Hirundo rustica. Next base: position 108,948,399 of record NC_053451.1, on the reverse strand, counting down.
GAAAATTAAAAAGAGGTGGGTAGCAAGACTGAAAAACAATAAGGAAAAAAATTCACATGCAATTCCCATAGAATAGAGTTTACCTATATTTTGCTTCTGTGCATTCATTAGCTGGATGGCTGGAATACAGTTGCCAGTCAAAACAGAAGTCAGGGACCCTCTGTTTTTCTTTTTGGAGTGTTAAAACAAGTAAAATGTTCTTTCTTCTCTCCAGCAACCAATTTTTCAAAATCCTATAACAGCACAATTACCTTTGAGGCTTCCCTCTCAGATTTGGCTGAAATTGGCTAAAAGGCTAGAAAATTTATTCTTGGAAATGAATGATGAACAACATAATCACTGAAGTTTTGTTTCCTTAGGTTTTATTTGCTTAGCTTGTTAGTCATAAAAAATTCACTAGAATCCCTTTTAGGAACTGATCTCTGGGTGATTACACCTTGCTCCCATATTTTTCCTTTGTCCTGAGCTACTGATGAAAGTGCTGTGTAAGATCTAGCTATGGTGACTTAGTGTTTTAATTTCCTTAATAAGTGTCACAGAATCACAGAATAATTCCAGTTGGAAGGACTGTCAGGGGCTCTCCCAGTCTAACATTCTGCACAAAACATGGTCAACACTAGTAGGTTACTTTAGCCAGGCAGGTCTTAAAGACCTTCAACAGCAGAGACTGACCCACTTCTTGGAAATCTGTTCCGCAGCTTGACTGTCCTCATGGTTCAATATTTTTTTCCTTATATCTTGTCTAAAACACTCATTTGCTTTTATATCTGTTGTCTTTCATCCTCACACTGTGTACCCCTCTGAAGAGCCTGATTGAAGCTCTTCAATGACCTCCTCACAGAACAAGTGCCCCAGCCCCATGATTTTGTGGTGTTGTCCTGTTGAATTCACTCCAGTTGGTTAAGGTCCTGTTTTGACCAGTGCAAAACCAGACACAGTGTTCTGGATGTGGCCCAGTGAGACCTGAGTGAGAAAGAGCAGACTTCTCTCAGTCTGCTGGCTGTGCTGCTGTCAATGCAGCCCAGGATATACTTGATTGTTTTGGCTAACAAGACACACTGCTGGTTCATGTCCCACTTGCTGCCCACAGGACACCAGATCCTTTTTTGCAAAGCCACTTCCCAGCCAATCAATTTCCAAACTATATTCTTGCAAGGGGTTCTTCCTTCACAGGTGCTGGACTTTGCATTTCTTGAATAATTCAATGGGGCTTCTGTTGGCTCAGCCCTATCTAGCAACCTCTGAATGGCAGCTCTGTGACTCAGCATGTTAACTTTTCCACCTCTGATATAACCATGATGATCGATGGAGAGCTTTAGAACAACCCTGTTGGAGTTGTTGGTAGATGAAAAATTAGATATGAGCAGGCAACATATACTTGCAGCCCAGAAAGCCAATGGCATCTTAGGCTGTAAAGTGTCTGCTCTCCCAGTGTCCTGGGGTGCAGCCTGGCTGGGGGAGAAGACTTGTAGGGTTTGAGTTCTGTGACGTAATTCTTGACTTGCAACTACACACACAAAGTTGTCCTTCAGTTGTGCTTCTGAAGAAGGACTTCACCTCCTTCAGTCATGCCTATGACCATGAAGAGCAAGGGGAGCCTCTTGGTCCTTCTCCTTTTTTATAGGTTCATTATATTTTTCAGACTTTATGCAGTTTTATTCTTATAGAACTCTGATGTCATACTCATGAAGAAAATATATGCATATAGCATGTATGCATATACCATAATGCTTCTTTGAATGGTAGGGGGTACTGCATCTTGTGGAAAACCCTGCAAAGAAATCAGGACCGTCTGATATAAACATTCTCCCTTTAAAACCTCTAAAGTCTCATGCACTCATCAGTAAGATTTCCTGTGGTCTCTCTCTAGAATCTGCTTGATACAGACCTCTGGAATATGTTAATAATCAGAGGTTATTGTTCTGTGGTCCTGCAGTGTCTGTCCACCTTATCTAGGAAAGGACTTGGATTTCTTGAACTTTTAAACATTTAAAAAAATTCAAAAACCCGAGCACCTGCATCTCAACAAACCAGAAACTGTGAATATTATTTCTATCTATGCAGATTTTCAGAAATGTCTTCTAAGTCTCATACTTCATCATTTTACTCACAGTGTTTCTTTCAAACATTCAAACTCTTTATTGTCAGTTCTAGTTAATAAAATTCTAAAAGTGATAATGTTTGATTTTCCTTTATCACTATTAAAAAAAGAGCTTCCTTCCACCATTTTTATTAGCTATTATTGTAAAGTACTATGTCTGGCTGCAGAACTCTTTTTCCTGGCCGTAAATTTGCCTTCCAAAGTATAACACGTTGTTTTAGTTTGAATCCTCTGTACATTTATCTTTGTGTGTGTAGTTGCATGCATGTATGAAAGTGCTTTTAGCTGCTCCATTCTAATTTTTCAGTCAGGTTGAGAGATATTGCAGTTATATTTAGAACCATTTTGAGAAAGGGTAAAGAAACTTAATCTTTATAAGGCTTTATGCTCCAGATTTTATTGACCAATGCAGCAGTTTATTCTGCAGAACTGGAAATTTAGTGGTTTTAGGTAAAAACACCTATTTGCATAATTCTTGGCTGCCGTAAGGCTTGACTTTCTAAGTGGTTTTGCCAAGTTGGTCTCGACATATAGGCCTTTAGAGCACTCATCTTCCTGGGCAAAAGAAGGCCTTTGACTGCTGAATCAGGCACTTTATTCCTTTAGTTCAGATGAGAACTTCTGACACTGATGTTTAATACCAGCCTTAGAAAGGAGTAGTCTTGTGCTACTTCCTTGCCACAAGGGGGAGAGGGTTTTTTTCCCCCTGTTTCCTTTTCTTTTTATTTTTTCCCTGTTTTCTTTTCTCTCCTGCAGTGATCATAACTACTTGAACAGAATTTTCGCCTTGTGTTCTTATAATATTATTATGAGTGGGATGCTCACACTTGCCCAGAAATACACTCATGAGATGTGATCTCATATCCTATGAGTTCATCAGTATGCATCTCATGATAGTCTTATAGCTTTTGAGAAAGAAATCATATGGACTAAGAAGTGATATGGTAATGTGAAATTGAATTTTCTACAAACAAAATGAGAGGATACTCTGAAGAAAGAAATAGGCTATCAATAGTTGTATGTTTTGTCTGTTAGCATAGTTAAAGAAAAGCAAAATATAAGGAAAATGTAGCTGAGACCATTCTAAATATTCTTTAAATAAAAATAGTCAATAATTTGTAACATCTATTCTAAATAGTAGAAATAAATGCCTCTGTTTTCCATTTTCTTTTCTCTGTGAGAAAAGAAAAAAAAAAAAAGTAAACTCAGTTTCAGTAGCTGTTTAGCAGCAAGCACATTTTAAAGAATTCCAGTTTCTAGGATTCATATATTTAGTATTTTTTCAGTAGCTGTCTGTCTCAAATTTCATCCAACATCTCAGAATTGTATGCCAAAATCTAGGTTCTTTTAATGTTTTCAATATGATAAAATTTTCACCTTGATTTTTAAAAGGGATATCTGAAAATGCTGACAAAAAATAGTAAATCTCAGAATTGTTGTGTTCTAAAGCAGTAAAAAGTCTAAACTTTTTAACTTAGGAAAATTAATAGCTTAGGTATGCAGTCTGAAAAAATCTGTTTATTAATCTTCTGCTTGGAATGTTTAAAATGTTTTGTTTAAATGTTAAAATGTTTATTTTGCAGAAATATCTATTAACATGCTTCAGTGTATAGACTGCCTATATTACTATAGCATAAAATATGCAGTAATTGTGAATGCTTTCCATGTAGAACTAAAAAATTAATTTGCAGGTTTTACTACATAACAGAATTTAGTCATCAAGACATTTGTTGAATATTTTGGTTTTTCAAAGCCAGACTCTGCCCCTTTGTAAGGTTGTGCGTATTATGCCTTCTTTAATGGTAGATATTCTGCAATTAAAGCTTGATTTTGTGGTATTGTAGGGCCGCTCAAGACACATTGCTTTCCCATGATACTCTGGCAAAACCTTCAGAAGTGTTTTCTGGCTGTGCACATGACACTTCTACTCAGATGTCATACAGTTAATGATGACATGCAAAGAGATCATAAGCAATAACAGAAGTTGTCTTATGTATTAAATAGTTCTGAATTCTATATCTAGACCTTTTAACCTCTTATTTAGTTTCCTTAAGAAATCTGGCTAAATCAAAACATCCTAAAAAATTATATTATTTTCAGTTAATAAATAAGACAGGAAGAGGTGTGATATTCAGATGCTTTTTAAAGGTTTGATAAAAATACTCTAATTTGCCAAGAAATGAACCTTAAATTCCATCCTGACACTCTGCCCACAAGAGCACTTCCCTCAAGTGCCACCTTTATGAACATAAGGAGGGACTGAAGTGAGAAGCTGTGACAGATGTTAGAAATAACAAAGTGTTTGGAAAATATTTGCCCTTTATCCTGTGATTTTTTTTTTTTCCCTGTTTTTCCTTCTTTTCTTCCCTCCCTGCTCTCCCCTGGGCACTGCACCCATGGGGCCAGGGCTGCCTGGTGTCTCTGCCATGTTCCCAGCGCTGTACAGGACTGACTAACAGAAGTGTTTTTTCCATCTTTCCAGCGTATTTTTTCCTTGCTGTCAGGATACAGAATGCCCTCTGACTAGATGGAGACCAAGATGAAACGTAAATCTGGGGAATCACTGAGTTGCTCTTTTCCACTCAGGTTCACAGGCCCTCATGTAACACAAAAATGTGCTACAGACACCTACTGTTCCATGAATCTTTTCCTCTGAACTTTTTAAGGCTCCTCTGTAGTTAGTGACTTATTTCTATTATCCCCTCTGATTTCAGTGTAGAAATGGTGAGATTAGGAATTTACCGTTGAGGCTTTTCTATCGAGGAAAAAGTATTTCTGGTTTTCCTCAACAGATGAAAGACTGCATCTTACAATGAATATTAATTTTAAAAGCTACTATGCTAATAAAATCAAATCAATAATATAATCAAGCAAGAAAATTTAGTTAAAAAGCATAAAGGTCAAATACACCCCAGGTTCAAATATTTTAATTATGATTGCTTTAAGCATTTTTTTTTTTTTCCTTTTTCACTACGCACAACTGTGTGCCTTGTCTGTGTGTGTATAGCATTTGATAACATGGTAGATCAGTGAAAAATCAGAAGGCATAGATATACTTAAGAAAGAATAATGCTGCATTTTCATATTGTCAGGGTGATTAATGACAACCACTGTAGTTTGCCAGTAAAGAAAAAGGAGAAAATGTTGCTGCCTTTCTGAACTGATACTCTTTAGTAGACACTGTGGGAGACTGCAAGCCCAGAAATAAATTCCTCTAATAACCATGAGTGTCTTTGTCCCTGCAGGGTGCTAAGCAGACCAACAATTCTCTTCACTGTCTTTAAATCCTCTGGCACAACAGCAATGCCAGTTCAAGTGCATCTCTTTTCTCCCATTTGGATACACAATCCTTTGGTCAGTTCCCCAAGTCTTTCTGCATCCTATAAAGCACCATCATCTTGCACATACTGTACATAGCAGGATAGACCTTGTTTCCAAGGTGTCTTCGTGGGAAGCACCAGTCAAACATGGTGATCCTAGCAACCATTGGGCTGTGCACGGTTGTGGTTTTGGCATCCTTTCTCCAATCAGTTCTGAAAAGGCTGGTACATTTGTAAACAATTCCTGTGTGCTCTGTTCCGTTGTAAAAATGAGAGGGCAATTATCCACATCAGACAAAGAGAAGGGGATCTGTAGTTTGATGGCGTGAAAATAGAAAGCTTCTGTAACCACCTAATGCTGACTCTCTTCTGGCACTGTAAGTCAGAAGCAGCTCCACTGCTTTCAGTGGATTTGCACTACTATAGGAAAGGAAAAATTTAAAAACAAAACAAACAAACAAACAAAAAACAAACAAACAAATAAAAAAACGCTAGAACTCATTACTCTTGAAAGAGATAAAAATCATTTTGCAGCAAAGTTTTGTTTCAGCTTGTGGTCCATGGAGCAGTAGTACACAAATATACAATCATATATGAAAACATTTATAGAATGAGACTTAGCAGTCATCTTTGAGTGTCCAGGTCAATTCTCACCTGGATTTGCTGTTTTTATTAAACCTCTTTTTCAGACTTGTCATCTGCTGCTATAGTCACTAGTAGCAGACATTACAGATGCTTTGTTTTTGAAGTCAAGTCCATGACATTCAGTGCAGGCAAGATGTAGCATCTTGCCTGGTGAAAGAAAATAGGACTTAATCACAGTTTCCATATCCTTTTTCTTCACCAGCTCAGGTTATTTCAATAAGTGTTGCTGTTAACTCAATGATTCTCCAAAGTATCCTCTAAAGTATTAATATTCCTCTAAAGTATTAGTGTTCCTCTAAAGCAGGGAAAATGGTGACATTGTTAAAGATTATGGAAGACCAGACAGCTACAGAACCTGAGCTGGGTAGGGCCACAGACCTCCTGGTCCTGGTACAGTGGAAGCTGTAGGAGAGGGAAACCCAGGGCAAGAACAAGAGGTGCAGACACCACTCTGCCCACTCTGGCTGCTCTGACAAGAGAGGATGTGACAAGGACATCGCTGGTGCAAGAGAATGTAACTGGGACTAGAAAACAAAAACATTGTGCTGCTGAGGGAACAGGGACAAAGGGGTTCGAGTGGAAAACTTTGTACAAAAGTTATAGAACTATAGATACTGGTGATTAGTGTTACAAAGTGACTTTTGTTTGCATAGCATGGTCTGTCCTTCAATCACTGCAAATAGAAAGGTAGAATACATTGCATTGAGAGTACCTGCTGGAAATGTTGAAACAGTAATGTAAAACATGCTTGACATGATCTGAACAATGCAGAACATGTTAAGACAGAGCAGAAATGATAAATCAGCATTTATGGTCATTCAGGGATACCTCAGTGAGCTACCTTTGAGCCCTCTGTGTACTTGGAAGGAAAATAGGGGAGACTGAAACTGAGGCTGAAACTCTTGATTTAGCTTGCCCTTTGTGCTTGCATAACTGGGAGCTCTGGGAGTGCTACGTGTGGCCTCTAATATTCTGATAGGGACAGAGGAAGAGCACACTTTTTGTGAAGTGTAAACTGCGTAGGCTTCTACAGTCTTGAATATGATATGTCTGTGAACAGAGTAAGAGAAGGTTGTATTGAAAAGAAAATAAAAAGGTCTGTGAATAACTTGTAGTTTTCTAGGACTTATCATTAGCTAAGATTTTTATATTGTACAAATTTCCAACTTTGATTAAAGTGCATGGAATGGTTATTCTCTACCTTAACTCTGAATTGTCTGGTCACTAAACAGTGAAATACAAAGCAGAAGTTTTAAAAACCCCACAGTTTTAACTCTTTAATAATTCCCTCTCCCTTTTATTTGTAGCTTCAAAACAACAATACTGTCTTTCACAAGACAGCTAGACAGCTAAGCTCATTCTGTTCCTCCATTTACTTTTTGTTGTTGTTTAATATTTCTATTTTATCACCTATGTAAATCCTTGGATGCAGTCAGGGTTCCTCGCCAGCTGGGCTAAATGACAGCAGGTTGCTTGCTTAGCACTTTCAAAGGGTGCCAAGCCAGGATGCTCCAGATTCCTTACCTGTTAACAGAGAAGGAATAGCAATAGGTAGTGGGGATAATTTTGTTATTCACTGCCTTGGTCCTAGGTCAAGAGAAAAAATAGTAAATCATGCATCATCATCATGAATGCATAGTTATTTTATGTATTTGGTATTTCTAAAACTGCCCAGTGGTATTCTTTCTGTTGCTGTCAGCAGCATTTGTCAAGGAGACTTTCTGTACAAACTCAGCAAATCATCTAGTGAGCTAAACCTCACCTCCAGGTTAATGACTGCTCAACCTAGCCCTGTGTTTGCTAAAGGAGAGAGGGACAAAGTGCAACTTCTCATTCTCCAAACAAGTAGATGAGGATGAGGATCTAGTGACAATTTTCAGACTCCTGAAATCAGCAGCCACGGTATGGAGCAGAGGGGCCTATTTCAGCATACACTTGGCACTTAGGAGCCCTTCATCCCCTGCAACAGAAATCTGTTGATCTCTTGTTTCTTATTTGTGAAATTGTTAGCACCATGATTTGATAGTGACATCCTTTTGGGTTTATGGACCTACAGCACTGGGGTTCACTGACCCTGTATATTCCTGTGGACTCATGCTCAGTGGAGTTTATGATGACAGTAGTAGAATCATAGAATATTGAATCTAACTCCTGACCCTGTGCTAGACACACCAAGATTCACCAGAGCATTGTTCAAAGGCTTCCTGAACTCTTTCAGCCTTTGTGCTGTGACCCCTTCCCCTGGGGAGCCTGCTCCAGTGGTCAGCCACCCTCTGAGTGAAAAACCTTTTCCTGATATCCTAAAAACTTTCCCCAACCTTCCTCTGCTACCCAGTTACATAACCTCTGGTCTAGCTGACTTCCTGGTGAATGGTGGAAGCTCTGGCCATCAGCTACTGCAGATGGGTCATTTTTTGGGTAAAAAGAGATGTAAGGCTGTGCAGTGTATGCACACCCTGGAAGGGACCCAGCACCCAGCCGGGTGAGCCTTGACTGTGCTAAACAGGTTTAATCTTGCACTCCATCTGCACAAATCTTTTGCAGTTGGGCTTGACATTAGTACTGTTTGAGGAAAGAAAGGTAGATTACTACCCCAGAGCGGCACACAGATTCTGAGCAGGATGTCTGAATTTTAGTCCTTTTACTGCATCACCCTTTTTTCCCCTTAGTAGTAGAGAGCACAAGAAATCTTGGCTACAGTGATGTGATAATCCTTGAATTTTAACATTTTCCCTAGTCAGCATTTTTGTATTTAAAGTATCTTTTGAAATGTAAATTATTCACTGAAGTCATCAGTGTGTACCAGGCAAAGAGTGAAAAATCAAAATAAAGCCTTTCTATACATATATATACAGACAAGTATATATTTATGTACATTGCACACAGTTAAATTTTCTGTGGCAGTGGCTGTTGGATTAACTTACTATATAAAAAAAAAAGTATTTGAAGTTACACAGAAGATATTAAGATTTTACTTCTGACAACGAAGAATCTAACAATTAGGATTAAATGTAATTTTAAGGGATTCTTATTTTAATGCTCTTGATATTATAAGTAATACAACTGGTGTGTTGTGTATGATTTCCACTAACGTGCAGCTCCTTCTGTCATCTGGTTGTCTACTGAGACATATTTATAGTAAGTAGAATAAATTAATTACAGAACCTTGTAATACAAGGATGTAATTCCATCTAGTAAAAACCCCTGAATTGGAACCTTGAGATGTTTGCTATATAAGGGAAGCAAAGGTAAGTAGACTTTGCTGGTGTGTCAAAGCTTTTCCCTAGGGCTAACGTCCAAAACTAAGAAAGATTGTTTCATTCTTCAACAGCTTGAAGCTTTTTCATTCTTCAACAGCTTACTGGGCTGTTTTTGGCTATCACAGAAGGGAGTAGGATTCCTTCTACTTTTCATCTCCTTCCCTTTCTTTTGTGTGCATATGTCTCCAAATGAGCAGCATGTTTTCTTCCACAGTAATTTCAAGCAAACTACATACCTGCTTGGCTGTTTGGTTTGGGTTTTTTTTTTTTTTTTAAGTAAGTAGAGCCCTAAGTTTTTAATTTTAAACACATTTTTGTAAAAATCTCAATGTAGTTATTTGACCTTTTACTATTAAAGAAACAACGGAAGTAAGAGTTCTCTAAAAAATATAAGGAAGATCTTGGTGTGAGTGCAGTATTTTTTTCTGTATTTACAGAGGACAATGTGCTTAGTCAGCTGTTTCTTTCTTCTACAGTTAAGCGCCACTTTCATAATTTCAGTCCATTCTGTATTGCAGAAGCTCCGTTAGGATCAGTACAGTTCTTTGCTGGTGCTGGAATGTTCCTGTGACAGTCACCAGATTCACCTGGGACCGAACAAGATGTAATCAGGGCCCAGAGAACTAAAAAAATACCTTACCACAGCTTGATAGAAAACTGTTCTTCCCTAGTTAAACAACTTAGCATGTCCTTTCCCACGGCAATCTGGGAGAAATTAGCTGAATGAGAATGCTGTATTGATCCCCCGGAGCTGGCAGAGGACTGGGAGCCTTTTTCAAACTACTCTAGGGGTTTTCTTTTTGGAGAAATCAAGCTGGCTGTCATCTTGTAAATGGCACTGTAAGGCCCTCTCCCTTTCAGAAAGAGAAAGTTGCTTAAGCTTAAAGAGCTTTGCTGTCATTACTTTATCCTCCAGGGACTATCTCTTTGTGTTTCCTAGTTACAGGAGGAAGGGGATGAAGGACCAATTGCAGAAGCATCCATTGCAGTTGGCTTGCTGCTCTGGCAAGCAAGGAGGGATTTTCAAGACTTTCTTTAGTGTTGGAGACAAAGCACTGGGAATCTCAAAATCTTTTTGTGAAAATCTGAATCAGTGCTTTATTCTACTGATTAAAAAGAAGTTTGTGCCCTGGAACTGCAGTTCTGCAAATTTTAAGCAAAATGTAACGATAATTTGAAATTGTTGGTTATTGGTCCGAGCAGTGTAAGAAACAGAAGTGATTCTCTTGCAGGTGTGGTAGGTCATGGGCCATTACTGGGATTGGAGTGTCAGGTTTGTCTTCCAGGGAGACACTGCCATTTCTTTTTGGTTCCTGCCTAAACTGCCATTTCTCTCTAACTTATGTGTCTGGCAAGCAAATCTGAATAGTTGGAGAAAAAATATATTGCTAGGCTGGAAATCCCTGAGGTGCTAGCCACAAGGTAAGGTGGGAAATATGATTAATAAGGGCAAGGAACTGAAGCCTATTCAGCCAATGTTGTAAATCTGCACTTCATAGTTGTACCTGATTGCTCTTAAGAGTATCTCATTTTTTCCTGTTAAAACTGAGTTGTTCATTGTGCTAAATATTAATAGTAATAGAAGACATAGTTCTTCCTAATAAAAAGGATCAGTATTGAAAGAAAAGGAAAAAAAAAAAAAAAAAATTAATCCAGCACTTTGCCCTGCCCCTTCTTCTCTTATGTGTTGTTCACAGTCTTCCTCCAGATTCTCACCCACTTCGGTTTTCTTTTCTGTATATTTAATTTAGTAGCAGTAAATGTTGTCACAATCCAAACTATACCTATTTGTTTTGCTTTGAGAAAAAGTGCAAACCTGCTTGGAAGATTTATTTCCAAATTCCAAACTCCTTGATTTTATGGGCAAATTAAAACCCCTACATTAAGTTCAACATAAGCCTGTGTTACATAACAATTAAAATTCTCATTGTGAATCCTGGACAGTTTTCTTAGAAGGAGTTCTCAGGGGTTTTTTATGACACAAAAACTTCTGTAACTCCCAGAGGCTGCAGTTGCAGAAAGAAATAGGCCAAATGTACATAATTCAAAAACTTTTTCTGGACTTAATGTCTCACAGTGCCTGATTAATGTTTCTGTATGACACAATGGGGTGATAAAGACCCTAATACTCTTACTGCTGTAAACATGCCAACAGAGTCATTATGTGCCAATTAACGTGACTATGTGTGCATGTTTAAGAGATGGGCAGCTCCATCATGCTGCCCAACTCTTTATGCTAAAAAAAGCACCCAAGGCTCTCTTCTGTGATATAATACTGAAAAGATTTATAGCTGTGAATTTTCATACCAAAGTGGGTCTCTCTAAAACATCAAAATATGAGTTAGGAAAAATTCACTTCGTGAAATACGCAATGTGAATATTCTGCAGAGCTTTGTACATCGCTTTGCTTTAGTTAGTTTATCTACAGAGAAGTAAAATATACCTTATTAAGTAGCTAGGTCACAGTAGCAGTGGCAAAATATGGACATTTTAATCAAATCTGTTTTAATATATCTGACAGTTCAATTAACAAGTATTAACTAAAAATATCTCGAGTGGGACACATAATAACTAAAAGCTAATTGTAACTGCTTTGAAATCTCATATTTTTCTCTTCATAATTTGTTATGCCTAAAGTCTAACTATAGTTCTTTAGGATCATAATTGCACATTGTTTTGCAAGAAAGTAAAAGTTATTGTACTCAAATCAGAGAATGGAACATGTTAGTTATAATATTAAACAGAGCTCTAATATCTCAATATAAACTTTAAATGAATGAGCAAACAAACTTAAAATGTTGTTATGACTCAAAGACTGCTAATCTAAATACATATCTATTCTATATATAGAGAGAATAATATGTATTCTACTAATTATTTTCTTTACTGAGAGTGAATAAAGATTGTTAAAATGAACATGCCATTTTTAAATTAGGCTTATTTTTAAGTTCCATTTCAGAGCTTTTATTCTGTGGATAATTCTTACTGTCCAGTGGGACTGACATATGGACTATATGAAAGATCAGAGACTCATAGATATGTGAGCTTCTTTTCTCTGATAAGCAGGCGATGTCTCTTCAGCTTCTGTTGATTCTTGCTGTATTACTGTATCCCCAAAGACGAGATTTCTGGTTAGCTTCTGTGTTCTAGAACAAAACAAAACTAACAAAAGAAAAGGTCTTTGAGGTAGGAGATAACTGAAGACAGAAACTGCATTAAACTTACCTGTTAGTGTCTTAATCTGCATGACCTTAGAGTCTGTGTCAATTATATTCTGGTTTTTTGGTTTTGTTTTTTTTTTTCCTCTTGATTACTGAAGAATAGGATGTGCAATGAAGACTCTCCACTGCCCACAAAGATTTATGAAGGCCTTTGCAGCGGTGGCTGACCATGTAACATTGTACAAAGATGGCCTCTATCATCATCTCAACAACGTCTTTGAATTTATTGCTTGCTTGCATAATTTGAACTACTTTCACATGTGTTTTATTCTTTGAGATCAGTGATGAACAGACAGGATGATGTATTTGGGATTCTTTATGGGACCCAGAATCACAGACTATCCTGAGCTGAAAGGGACCCGCAAGGATCATTGAGTCCAACTCCTGGCCCTGCACAGGGCAGTTCTAGAGTCACATCCTGTGCCTGAGAGTTGTACAAACGCTCCTTGAGCTCTGTCAGGCTGGTGCTGTGCCCACTGCCCTGAGGAGCCTGTCCAGTGCCCAGACACCTTCAGGGTGAAGAACCTTTTCCTGATATCCACCCTAAACCTTCCACATACAGAATAGCCACAATTTATGCTTCTGAGAGTTACCTCCAGGACTCATAACTGTCTTCTGGAAGAAGTTATTCCATCCAGTCATTAGAAACTTTCCAAACTGAGTTGGATCAAGTGGTAGAACTTCTTCTCTATTGCATGTTAGACTAGAAAAGAATAGAGATAATAACCTTCTGATAATGGCCTTTGTAGGCATCTGTGCATTGTTTAAGTTCTCCATATTACAATCATATTCATTTAGCCAAATTGCCTTTTGCTATGTATTCATGAAGTAAGATCTAGCTTGATAAATTTTAATTGACAGTGTTGAAGGTATTTTGTTATTCACAAGACTAATATATATATGATATTGCGAACTTTTTTTTTTTTTAAATTGTAAATTAGTGTGTATAATTTGGGTATCCTTATATATGGAGAATATATATTTGTACATATACATGTTTATATATATAAAATCCCTCATAATCATGCGACCAATTTTTTTTTAGGTTTTAGGTGGTAGTAGTTGCCATTGGTAAGGTAACTTTTGCCATTCAGCTCCTTTTCAAAAAAACACATTGTATTTTTCCTGTTTATCCTGGACATTGCAAATGCTTTTTTTCATCACAGTAAATCATTATTCACGGAATAGGTGTGAGGTAAAAAGCAAGCCTTCAAATGCCACTACTGTGAAAAACCTTATTAATTCTAATGATACTGGAAAATATTCTATCTGAGCATAGTATAAATTTTTGTTTGTTTTTCTGTTGTACTAACAGGTGGCAGAATTATTTGAGACGTTTTTGTTAAGCACAGAAAAGATACCGTAAGGTGTTTAATCTAAATAGGCTCTTTATGACTTACAAATATTTTCTGCTTGATAGCAGTATGATGTACTCTTTCCTCTATCAATACCGTTTTCTCTGTTTTTCCATTCTTTAAGTCATGTAAGTCATCAACATCTTAGTTTCAGAAAAAACAGAGCTGTTTACTATATGTTACTCTTACCATAACACCTAGTAACTGTTACTTGGACCTAAGTTTCTTGTCTCAAATGAGTTTTCCAAATTAAAGGAAAAATGGGTTTTAAATGAAATTTTATTGTAAAGTTAAACAAACAAGCAAACAAACAAACAAACAAACAAACCCCCATCACTTATTAGAAAGGTTTTTAACCGACTGAAAACCTGTAAAAGACAAAAAAATACCTTGGCCAATACAGGCATCGGTACTGTAAGAAGATAATGCTAAGTGCTCTGATATTACTATGATTTTCAGTGAAACGAGGACATCTAATTTTCCAGTATATATTTCTCTACACATCTACCACACCTTAAACAGGATAAATAACATCTTTGAGGCTCAGGGAGTCAACAGCCAGCATTAACCGGTATCATCCGTCTTCTGTTATTCTTCCTGCTCTAAAGCCACCATTGTAAGGGCATATCAAGATAGGCAGGGGAAACATAAGATTGAACAGGGCAATTTTGGAGGATAAAACATGTTATTACAGGTTGAACTAAGAACTCTGTCACTGGAAATCATGGGATTTAGGCACGTCATAGTAATTGCAGGGGACTACTGAGATGACATCCTGTAATATATACTTGGCACTTCACATACTTAAGCTCTATGCCACAAATTCACTGTTTTTTGGGTTTTTTTTTATTTTAATTTATGAATTATGATGGTAATTTGAGGAATTTCTGAGAACTTATTTCCCCCAACTGGATATGATTTTCCAGCTCTCTATAAATCTGGGTCTTGCACCTGTCTCTGTGTTCAGGCTGTGGAAACTATCATTGAGCCTTCTCCCAGATGGGATCTGGACTGCAGCAGAACCTGGGAAGCAGAATGGGCTGCTGGATTTCACTGATATTGACTCAGACTCTGTCCATGGGTGTTTTGTTGGGGTTGGGACCAGCATCTTGCTCTGCTCTGTCTCACACCAAAGAGTGCTCTGCATTTGGTTCAGATGAAACCCAGGTGAAGATCATCTCTCCAGGAGCTTGTCCAGTGTGCTCCAGCAGTTATGGACACTTGGTCAGTGGAATGTGGATGTAGCTGGGCAGTCCTTGGTAGGACATGCATCCTCTGTGCTGTCTGCCCCACCTTCCAGCCACCACCCTGGAGTCACAGGAGCTGGGGCACTGAAGGACAGTGGAAATGCTTGCTCAGTGTTTAAACAGCAGCATGCAGGCCAGTTGAGGCTTCCAGCTCTGGAGAGCTCCAGAAGGGATGCCTGAGAGTGTCAAGGTTGGGGCAAGGGGCTGCAAGCAGAGACCTCTCGCAAAGTTTCCACGATACCTGAAAGAGGAGAGAAAAGCTGTCTCTGGCTGCTGTGGACAGACTTAGAGGGTAGCCCAGGTCGAGATCTGAGTTGAAGAATGGCCCTGAAGCTCTGAGCAGAAACCCCAGCTGAGGTTTCTCACAGTCATTTCTCGCTAAAGGCCGATGACAGCTCATGCTGCTGTGCCACATCAGAACTGGCCTTAAGGAGGTCAGAGCCCCTGGGGCAGGGAAAGGAGGAGAGCATCACCCTGACAGTCAGCAGTTAATGTGATTTTTCACTCATATTTAATTTTATCAGATGGATGCAACCATAGGGTGGGTGATAGTAACACACTGCATTATGCTGGCTGTGTGCAGTGTGCACTGTCACCTTTGGAAGGATGAAATGTGCATAATGCTCTTCACATGCAGGCAGAAATACTGGTTTGAATTTCCGTAAAATTGAGCCACTCTTTGTTCCATGTAAAATTTTTGCTTTGGGGTTTCCTTATCATGCTTTGATGGTTATTTTTCAGAAAGTTATGAAATTTGTGGTTTTATTACCAATTGCATGGATATTTTTAATGTACAAGAGAGTTGCAAAATACGCTACTTTTTCACCTAGGTCACATTTAATCAAGCATTCTCTAGGGAGAAGTTGTTACCTACACTTAACCCAGGTGTTGAGGCAAAGTTTTCTAAAATACATGATTTCATCTCTGTTCTGATGAAGGAAAACTTTATAGGAAATAAAGAATTGTAATTCTGAAGTTCATATGCCTAATAAATAGTTTTGGTTAGCCTAGAAGTAGAATGTATGTTTTATAAATTATTCTGAGCGATTCTGCACAGCATCCATTAGAATCCAATGCATTTGCTGTGTTATTAATTGTAAGTAGTTATTAAGTTTATTGCTCTCTCATGTATAATAAAAATGGATTTGTGTATGCCTAAAAACCAACAACGACTGACATGACCTTGCTTTTTCTTAGCTAATTTAGTTGTCATTTTCTTTGATAGAGACTGAATAGTATTATATCAGTAACTAGGAGGAGAAGAATAATACAATCAATACAATTCAATGTATCAAAATATTTTTAATGTAATTGTAATGTAGAATGTTTTTAATTTATGTCATGCTGCAGAACCTGCTTTCTGGGAAGAGGAGAGAAATTAAATTTTGAATTGATGAATGCCATTGCTATGGTTGTTTTGGTTGCAGTTCATTATTTATTTGGTAGTTTATGGGTGAAAGACAGGCTGCAAAGGTGTGAACAGAATATGTAGAGCTAAATGCTGATCCAGAATGGACCCACAGCAAAACTTCAGATCATGATCAAGATATAGCAGTGTCAAAAATGAGATAATCACCTTCAGTCCAAATGCAGAGAGGATATAGAAATTAAATATAAACTAAGAACCCACATGAATTCTGTGAAGTCAAATTAAAACATCAAAACCTCTGAAAATGGGTTAACTCTTTCTTTAAACAATTCAATTGTAGAAGTTGCTTGACAAAAACAAGATTTCTTATTTTGTTATCTATAAGAATGACCTTAAATAATAAAGTTAATGCTCTCACATTCTAATGCATAATTATTTATTCTACTTTGATGTTTTGTGTATTTTTTACAAGGTGCTAATTGTGCTGAATCAAGCTGACAAAACTGCAAAATTTTTGGGTTAATATTAGCATAATCCTGCAGTACACTGTTTAGCAGCAGTATAGAAATGAAGTTTCTTCAAACATTGGGACTGTTTTTCCCAATATGAAGAACAAAACACGTTTCTTACAATAACAAAAGACATAAGTCATGTCTTTTAGGAACTTGTATAAATAATAGCTTTCTTTTTCTTGTGGGTCAATTGATTGTGAAGTTTTGCTGAACCAGAATCTATTGCAAAAGAGGGTTTCATAGTTTATCAAGGAATGTTACCAAAATATCTAGGAATTAGTTGAAACACAGATGCAAAATTAAGATCTGGTTTACAATAACAAACCAATAGCCTTTTGTACCCCATCTTATATTTGTCTTTCCTGTTCTTAAAGGTCTTTCCTTTCACCTTTGCACAGCTTCTTAAAAACACCAGTCTTGTGACACAGAGCATCAAGTGCAATCCCATTGTGCAGTTTAGAGTCCCACTGACAGTACATCCAAATTGGCATTTGTAAATCTCTGAGCAATATAATGTAGTATGCTACCAAAAATTTTACTTCTAGAAGGTCAGGTCAAAGTGTTCAAAAGAGAGAAAGGAAGGAAATGACCAACACTTTTATGGCTTAATGTAAATTGTGTTGTGTACGTACCCTAGCAGTTTTCTTTGGTTCCTTTTTTACATTCTTGCTCTCCGGAGGCAAAATAAATCCATTATGTACTAATATGATAAAATGAAATTGCTCCCACAAGCCACTGCTTAACGTGGTCCCTGCTGGAGCGTGGAAAAAAAAAAAAAAAAAAAAATATATATATATATATATATATATATATATATATATATATATATATATATATATATATATGAAATAATTGGGCCAGTGTGGCAGTTGTTCTTTGCTTATCAACCCAAACATGCTCAAGACAGAGGAATAAAGCTGCCTTATTGTCAGAGCCCATGTACAATGCTTATGTGCTTTGTGGCGTGTGCAAGTTGTACATTCTCATTCAGAACCTCCTGCTTGGCTTCAGGGTGTCTGTTTGCACCTTGTTTTTGAGGATGTGCTAAGAAAACCAGAGAGAAGGACACATCAAGAAGGAAATAGTGCCCAGATTTCAGACAGTCACCCACTATCCACTATTAATGGCCCCACAAAAGCCACTATTTTGGCTTATGCCTGTCAGAGGGAAAGGGTTTGAGCAGGTGAAGACACAGATGAATGCCTACACTGGGGTTTTTTTAGCTCAGTGACTTGTCTCTGATGGCAAACAGGGTAAGGTAAGGGTGTGCATAGCCTTTAATTTTCCTCTGCTCAAAATTGTGTGCTTGGGGATTCCTGAGGCACTTTCTGAGTTCTCATAGTCCTCGGAGTACTGCTCCCTAACAAATTTATTTTCCATTATGCTGTGCCAAGGCTTCAGCAATTTAGATGTTCAGCGTTGGTAATTAATTAGGTTTCTCCTTTTGTGGGTTTTGAACTTACCACCTGGTAACAGGATTGTGCATGGTAAAACAAGCAAACAAACGAAGAAAAGTCTCTTTATTTCTAGACTTTAAAAAGCTGTTGGAAGGAGTATCGTGTATAAGCAGACGTAATACAGAGCTTCAACAAGGGAAACTCTCAGTTATACTCAGGAGAGGTGTCCCATAACTTCCTAGTGCAGGAAGCTGCTTGATGATGTTCAAATGGACCCACACCTGCCACTGCAGCAAAAATTACATTTTCTCTTTTCATTGTAACAGTATTTAGGTATTTAATCACTGCAAGAACCTTGAATTTTAGTTGCCTGGTCTGCTGATAAAGTCTACCTGATTTTTTAATATTTTATCATGGTTTATACTTATACAACTATTGCAAATTTTGTTTTTCTTCTCTTTATGACTGTTATTTCCCAGAGCAAAAGAGGGAGGAAGAAAGTAGGCTGATGGAAGATTCAGTTTGCAATTTCTGGAATGCAAATCCAATGATATTAATATCAAGCCCTACTGAATTTTTTACATTTAAGCTTCTGATAAGCTTCCCGTGATGAAAAGAGTAACTTTGCTTTGTGAGGAACAGAAGGAAAAATGTTTTAATGTAGTGTCCAAAAAGAGAGATGATTCTGGACCAAAAGAAAAGGAATTTTATTTTTATTTTTTATGAGATTTTTTTTAAAGTAATTTTTTTTCCCCCTTGTAACGCTGAGTAAGGTAGTTAAAAAACAAACAAAAAAACAACAGCACACAAACAAACAACCCAAAAAACCCAAACAAA
Source organism: Hirundo rustica (assembly GCF_015227805.2). NCBI lineage: Eukaryota > Metazoa > Chordata > Aves > Passeriformes > Hirundinidae > Hirundo > Hirundo rustica. Next base: position 108,929,135 of record NC_053451.1, on the reverse strand, counting down.
CAACTCCCCCACACCCACCCCCCCCACCAAAACAAACCTGTCATGTGCCCTTCAATTATGGTTTGACAACTTTGAACAATAAAATATGTTAACCATGATAAATTCAGTCATTTTAATAAATAAGTTAGATGAGTGACTACAGTATTTAATCAGGTCAATAGTCTGCTTATATTTTCTTCTAAAAAATGAAAAATCATCAGTAAAATGGAAAAGGCTATCTGTATTCCCTCATAGTAATATAATTTTGTTTGGTGAATTAAACTCCTTAACATTCAAATAATTGTATAGTTTGCCCATATAGAACCAGATTAACTCCTAGAGAAATAATTGAGCATCTTTGTTTTTATCCTTTAAATACACCCTAAACCCTATTATAATCCTGTAAAGGAGGATTATTAAACTAAACAACAGTAGCACATTTAATGATTATCTTCTAACAAATCATTCTGGCTAATCTCTGATTAGTGATTACATTTCCACACCAATCTAACATACAAGATAACTGAATTTCTTAAGATGCAGGCTATCTGCAGACCCCCCTTTTAATCTGTTTTATAATATGTCTTCATTTCATTTCTTTAGTATTTGGCAGTGGCCAAGTCAAACAGTTCTTGAAGCAAAAGATCACTCTGTCACTGTAGACAAAAACAGGTCAGATCTTCCCAAAGTGCTGGAAGTACTTATCTGGTCTTTTTGTAGTGAACTGTAGACTTGCAGACATGGTAGTAATATTTTTCATCATTGTTTATTGTTTAATTTTTTTTTTTAATGTTCTATTTTTTCAATCATCCTTTTATTTTGGGACTTTTTGTTATTTCTTTGCATCATTATTGTTATAAAGTAAACTTTTTACTCAAAGTAAAAAATAGGAGAAAGGTCTTGTTAAAGAGTCCCTTTGCACAATGGAAATGGAAATTCACTTGAAGACCATTGCATTTTCTTAAAAGAATTTTCAAATGGATTAAAAAATAGATTTGTGGTGCATTTGCTTATTGATAATTTCACTTCAGAGGTACTGCCATATTGCCATTTGCTATAACTATAATAAATGCTAATATATTATACCATCAATATATTACTGATTTTAACCTGAGACATCCAAAATACAACATTATTTTTTTTTTCTCTATAGTCAATAAATAAAGTATAAATAGATTGTTATTTCATCTCCTTTTATACTTGCAGACGGTTTGACAAATCTTTGGAAAAGTGGCAGATTTTTCATGCTGACATGAAGAGATTTAATCATTGGCTAAGTGAAACTGAGGAGAAGCTGTCAAGAGCACAGATAGAGGCTGGAGACGTGGGGCTTGTGAAAACCAAGCAATTTATCCAGGTATGATTTGATTAGCCTATATCCTGTTTTTCTGTGGGGTTTAAGAAATTTGCAGCTGTGGTTAATCTGTATAGTTTTGCAGTTCATTTAAGGCGGATTTCTAGTGGGCAGTGACAGTTTTGTTCAGATGTGCCTGCTTTTCTGGTTAACTACAAATTTTCACTAGCTTGTTATAAGATACATTTTTTAAAAGAATTAAGATATGAGATGACATGGTATATTGTGGTATTTTCATAGTTAAGTATTTCTTTGTTGTTTAATTAAAGTGCTCTTAAATTTCTATACGGTATTTATGACCAGCAGGAGTATCAGACTTTTAAATTCTTGTGGAAGAAAAGTAATTAGCCATTGAGCTGTACAAGAGATATTCCGTGAACGATGTCTTGCAAGTGTTGCTTATTTTGCCTGTTTCATGTTTTAATCAAAGAACCTGGAGGATGCTTGTATTTGTGAAATGCAGTGTGACAGAATAGCCACTTAGTTGCTATGTGTCCAGTTCCAATTTGTATGCTTTTCATCTTCCAAGCTCTTTGAGCATCATAAGGAAAATAATAACTCTAGTTTCTTGGTAGTTTATTGCATTTCCCTCTTATGTGATTCAAATGGTAATGGGCATGAAGAATTAATTCCAAACTGATGTTTTGGAAGTAGATAGTTTCAGCTGAATAACTTGACCAAACTCTGGATTCACGTTAGAAATTGCTACTCGTGCAAAAGAAAAAAGTGCTGTTAAAGTAATTGACACTTGTACATTTCAGTTGCTGGACTGAATTACTTCATTTCAGGTTGAAAGAAGTTAGGTCTGTCTAACATTAAAGCCAGACTTTTTTTTGATTGCAACACTAACCTACTGCTTGGCCTATAGTTTAAAAAATAAATCATGTCATCTGAATTTTAATATTTCAAGTCAACTTTTTAGAGATTCACATTGTTATTTCTTGACTGTAAAACTGATGAACTGAAAAGGAAACAAAATTGTGTAGTGCAAGTATGTATTAAAAAAAGGTATAACTGTTAAGTAACACACTAAGCTGAAGCAGTTAAAATAGCAATTAATAATACATTTTCTGCACATTACTTTCAATGCTTTGAATACTGAAGAAACGTGTCTAAGATCTGATTTACAAAATAGAATGTCATCAAGGAATTAAAGATGCTTTTTGCTGCATATGTAAAAGATAGTAGAGCTTATGTGTATGTTCTCTGACACTTCAACTCCTTTTCTCAGTCCCACAATTTGAAAAACATATATATTACTAAAGTAAGATGTGTTTCTAGGTTGACACAAAGGTGTTACAAAGTCTTACCCATTCTTCTTTGCTTTGCCTGTGCACTGTCACCTTTCTTGGCACTATTCTTGGATCCTTGAGCAGTTTCAAATGATGTTTACAAAAAAAGAAAAAAGTTTGTCTCATTTTTTTCTAACCCCTTGCTAAATCAGCATTCTCCCTCGGAGGAGCTTGATTTTTGGGAGTGCCCAGGTGAAGGTAAGATGTATTATAGATGTTAAAAATGCACTGGGTGTGTAGCACATTTCAAAATCTCACCAGATTAGAAGCATTATTTTCTTATCATCATTAAGAAAGATGTTCATCCCAAACTGAACATCACACTGAAAGACCCTGAGATAATGTTGTGTTATGCAGAAACTTATATTCCAGTGCAAAAGACTGCTTCTGTTTTACATTCCTCTTTGACCTAGCCTCCTTCCCAATTGTTATCCACTTATTATTTTCATACGCAACATATGAGAACATTTTGAATATATGTTTGCAGAGTGTCCTCTTCTTTTTGACATCCTTTTCCTTTCTTCCCTTCTCTCTTATGTTAGAAATCCCATGAACTCACGAATTTGTCACTTAAAATTTTCATTTAGTTCAGTACAACAGACAAAAGTACCTTTCTAATGCAAAAATATTCCAACTAACCTCAAGAATGCAGACCCAAAGTTAGTTAACATTTATTTGTGACAGAATGCTTAGTCTGAAGTTGCACTGTTTCCATTCTTTTCATTGCTTCTTTATTTTGCTGGGTCTTGTTTCAAAAATGTTAGGCTTCTGTGAAGCTGACTGAAGAGATCATTAGAATTTCCATTAGGGAAACAGTTAAAACAGCTGAGCGTTCTGATTTACTAGAGTAGCAACTTGTTTTATTAATGAGATCGTGCTGCTTAGTGAACCATATTCAGAATTAACAGGATTTGTTTGAAAATGCTATACAAGCAAGTGAATAGTCTGGTACTTAAGAAGGAACTGGCTTAGAAAAAGAAAAATATACAAAACCTTCAGATGTGTAATACTGTTTCTGAATCGGACTACTTTGGAAAAGTAAAAATTAATGTGTTCATTAATATTCAATAAATACATAGAGTAAAATGCTTATATAAAATGAAATTGTCAACAGTATGATTAGATGATTATGTTAATAGTGGTTAAAATGTAATTACATTTTTCAGGTGTATTTGGGGAGGGCAGGTGTGTTCCTCTTTGCTGCATAATGGCATGGTATTAAGCAACATTATGTATTATAAATAATGTGAATGAAATCTAAGAATAGTTTCGCTTCAGGTCATGAACTCTTAAATATTCTTATTGTGAATTTTTCACTAGACTTTCTGAGATGGTGTTGAGAAGAAATATGTCATTTCAGTTTTTAAGAAATTGTAATTGACATATTTTATGATTAGGAGACTCAAGATTAAAAAGGATATTTCATGGATAGCACATCATGTAATCCCTTTGAAACATATCGGGCTCTGTCCTTAAAGTAATTAAGGATTTTTTTTTTCTCTCATTATTGTGATAGAGAGTTTATTCTGTCTCTTTACTCCTTAATTCTTGGCAACTGTAACATCTTCAGCTACCTGCATTTGCACTTAGTTTGTTTATTTTGGTGCCAGGACTGAGCTGCAGCTCAGTTTTATCTGCTCCTTGATGTTTATCCCCTTCTGTTCATACAGGCTGCAGTCATTTTCCCTATCGGACCATGTTCAATACACTAAAGCCACAGTTTTCTAATCTGCTTTCACATGGTAGCCAGATGTACTGGCTTGAAGGCAAAACCAGCGAGAGACTCCAAGTCAGAAAAAACAATTTAATAGGAGAGGGAAAAAAAAAAAAAAAAAGTAAAATAAAATAAAACACATGCAATGGTACAAAAGATCACTGACAGAGTCAGAATACAACCTGAAACCGTGGTGGTGGCAGTCCAGATGAAGTGGTCTTGTTGAAGCAGTGTTCTTGCAGAAAGGTCTGGTAGCTCTTGTCCTCTGGGAGTCCAGTGGGTAAGGCTGCCTGTGCTGTCCCAAGGCCCCGATTATATCCAGGTGGGAATGCTTGGCTCCTCCCCCTGGGCGGAGCATCTCACAATGGACTGATATCATTTTATCAGTTTTGCAATGGGTCCTTGATTGCCTATTAAACAGAGATAGCTCCTGGGGAGAGTTATCTATGAGTCATGCAGGACGGTATTGATGGGCCATTAACAGAAGATAGTCTGGAGGGAGGGGGCACGGGAAACAGTGGTGCACAACAACATTTCATGTAGATGGTGAGAGAATACATACTTTGGGCACATTTTACATTGTAACCTAGGACATAATCCACCCCTTATTCTATGACCATCTACATCATACCTAAATTAATACATTCTTACAGCTAGATAGATAAATATACACATATACAGAATGAAACCCTACACTCAATTCTCACTTAAAATTAGATCTCCTTGTGGTACACAACGGGTTTCCCCATCTTTCTGCATTACCCACCAAGTGGAACCAGGTCCTTGAGCAAAAACAATCCCACGGATGGGTCTGCCTTTGCTTGATGTGGGATTAATCCAAACAGTTTTTCCTAAGATGCCTTTCATGTGTACCACAGGGACTTTATCTCCATCCACTGTGTGCAAGGGTTCAGACTGGGCAGGACCAGCTCGATTGATTGACCCTCGAGTGTTGACCATCCAGGTGGCCTTTGCTAAGTTCAGTTCCCAATTTTTGAAAGTCCCCCCACCGAGCGCCTTCAGGGTAGTCTTAAGTAACCCATTGCACCGTTCAACTTTCCCGGCAGCTGGTGCATGATAAGGGATGTGATATATCCATTCAATGCCATGTTCTCTAGCCCAGGTGTTTATAAGGCCGTTCTTGAAATGGGTCCCATTGTCTGACTCGATTCTCTCAGGAGTGCCATGTCTCCACAAGACCTGCTTTTCAAGGCCTAAGATAGTATTCCGAGCAGTAGCATGAGGTACAGGGTAGGTCTCTAACCATCCAGTGGTGGCTTCCACCATAGTTAGCACATAGCGCTTGCCTTGGCGGGTTTGGGGAAGGGTGATGTAGTCAATCTGCCAGGCCTCCCCATACCTGTACTTCAACCATCGTCCACCGTACCACAGAGGCTTTACCCGCTTGGCCTGTTTGATTGCAGCGCAGGTCTCACAGTTGTGGATGACCTGTGAGATGTTGTCCATAGTAAGGTCCACCCCTCGGTCACGGGCCCATCGGTATGTTGCATCTCTCCCCTGATGACCAGACGCATCATGGGCCCAACGGGCTAAGAATACTTCTCCCTTGTGTTGCCAGTCTAGATCCACCTGTGATACTTTCACCTTGGCGGCTTTGTCCACCTGCTCGTTGTTGTGATGCTCTTCATTAGCCTGACTCTTGGACACATGTGCGTCCACGTGTCGAACCTTAACGGTCAGCTTCTCTACTCGGGCGGCGATGTCTTGCCAAATCTCAGCAGCCCAGATGGGTTTCCCTCTGCGCTGCCAATTGGCCTTTTTCCAGCGGTTCAGCCATCCCCACAGAGCATTAGCTACCATCCACGAGTCGGTGTAGAGATAGAGTCTTGGCCACTTCTCTCGTTCGGCAATATCTAAAGCTAGCTGGATGGCTTTAAGTTCTGCAACTTGACTTGATCCACCTTGTCCTTCAGTAGCTTGTGCAACTCGTCGTGTGGGGCTCCATACTGCAGCCTTCCATTTCCGGTTAGCGCCTACAATTCGGCAGGAACCGTCAGTGAAAAGGGCATATTGTCTTTCAGTCTCCGGTAGCTCGTTATACGGTGGGGCTTCCTTGGCACGTGTCACTTGTTCTTCTTCTTCTTCAAAAGATAATCCAAAAGTCTCACCTTCAGGCCAGTTAGTTATAATTTCTAGAATCCCAGGGCGATTCGGGTTTCCAATACGGGCGCGCTGTGTGATGAGGGCAATCCATTTGCTCCATGTGGTGTCAGTGGCATGATGCGTGGAAGGAACCTTTCCCTTGAACATCCATCCCAGCACTGGTAGTCGAGGTGCCAAAAGCAGCTGCATTTCAGTGCCAATTACTTCTGAGGCAGCTTGAAGTCCTTCATAGGCGGCTAAGATTTCCTTCTCTGTGGGAGTGTAGTTGGCTTCAGATCCTCTGTAGCTTCGGCTCCAGAATCCCAGTGGTCGGCCCCGAGTCTCCCCAGGCACCTTCTGCTAAAGACTCCAAGACAGGCCATTGTTCCCGGCTGCTGAGTAGAGCACGTTCTTCACCTCTGGTCCCGTCCTCACTGGGCCAAGGGCTACCGCATGAGCGATCTCCTGCTTGATCTGGGCAAAGGCTTGTTGCTGTTCAGGGCCCCAGTGGAAATCGTTCTTCTTGCGGGTGACCAGGTAGAGAGGGCTCCCAATCTGGCTGTACTCAGGAATGTGCATCCTCCAGAAACCTATGGCGCCTAGGAAAGCTTGTGTCTCCTTCTTGCTGGTCGGTGGGGACATGGCGATGATCTTATTGATGACCTCAGTGGGAATCTGCCGCCGTCCATCTTGCCACTTTACTCCCAGGAACTGGATTTCTTGGGCCGGTCCCTTCACTTTACTTCGCTTAATGGCAAAACCAGCTTTCAGCAGAATCTGGATGATCTTTTCTCCTTTCTCAAAGACTTCCCCTGCTGTGTTCCCCCATACAATGATGTCATCAATGTACTGTAAATGTTCAGGAGCCTCACCCTTTTCCAGTGCAGTCTGGATCAGTCCGTGGCAGATGGTGGGGCTGTGTTTCCACCCCTGGGGCAGTCGGTTCCAGGTGTACTGTACGCCCTTCCAGGTGAAGGCAAACTGGGCCCTGCACTCTGCTGCCAAAGGAATGGAGAAGAAGGCATTGGCAATATCAATGGTCGCATACCACTTTGCTGCCTTGGACTCTAGCTCGTACTGAAGCTCCAACATGTCTGGCACAGCAGCACTTAGTGGTGGGGTGACTTCATTCAGAGCACGGTAATCCACAGTCAGTCTCCATTCTCCACTGGACTTACGCACTGGCCATATAGGGCTGCTGAAAGGTGAACGAGCCTTGCTGACCACCCCTTGGCTCTCCAGTTTCCGAATCATCTCATGGATAGGAGTCACAGAGTCTCTGTCGGTGCGGTATTGCCGTCGGTGTACTGTTGTTGTGGCGATTGGTACCTGTTGTTCTTCAACTCTTAGTAGTCCCACAGCACAGGAGTCATCTGAGAGACCAGGCAAGGTACTCAGTTGTCTGATGTCTTCTGTCTCTACAGCAGCTATCCCAAAAGCCCAGCGATATCCTTTTGGATCTTTGAAGTATCCATTTCTGAGGTAGTCTATGCCAAGGATGCATGGGGCCTCTGGGCCAGTCACGATGGGGTGTTTTTGCCATCCATTCCCGGTTAAACTCACTTCGGCCTCCAATACAGTCAGCTGCTGGGACCCTCCTGTCACTCCAGAAATAGAAATGGATTCTGTTCCTACATACCTTGATGGCATCAGGGTACATTGGGCACCAGTGTCAACCAAAGCCGTATATTTTTGTGGGTCAGATGTGCCAGGCCATCGGATCCACACAGTCCAATAGATCCGATTGTCCCTTTCCTCTACCTGGCTAGAGGCAGGGCCCCCCTATTCCTGGTCATGGTACACGTTGCTTTCTTCCTGTAAATATGTTCCTGAGGTCCCTTCAAGTGGATCAGTCATATCATTCTTCTTATACTGTCTGGGGTTCTGTGCCTGAGAGACTGGAGCAATGTTGGCTCTAGATGAGCTCTTCGTGGTAGGTGTCTCTCTCTTCAGTTCACGTACCCGGGCTGCTAAGGAGGAGGTGGGTTTTCCATCCCAATTCCTCATGTCTTCTCCATGTTCCCGAAGAAAAGACCAGAGGTTACCCCGTGGAGTGTATCCTCTCTCCCTGGCTGGTGGGTACCTGCTCCTAATGGCAGAGACTCTTGTTGGTTCTGGCGAGATGTGGTAAATTTCTTCCTTAAGTTCCTTTTTTAGTTTCTGATGGCCCTCTTCAATCAAGCTCCGGACTTGCTCAGCCAGCCTTGTTTCCACGGATGAGACATGGGTACGAAATGGGGCGGTGACAGTATCCTCATAAATTCTTAGTTTATTGACCAAGACGCCCACCTTGTCCTCACCTTCCCTCCATTGCAGCGTTGCCAGGTAACGGGAGTACATCTCTGGTCCAAGCCGTGCAAATCTCAACCACATCTGCGATGTGCACTGGACATCATCTGGGCTTTTAGGAAATCTCTCGTCTTCTGAGAAAATGATCTCCAGCACAGCCAATTCCCTCAGGCATCGGGTACCTTGTTCCATTGTGCTCCATTTTCCTTGGTGCACCTGGAGGTCTTCTTTACAAAGGTATCTGTCCCTCACACTTGTTAGCAGTCGCCGCCAGAGGCTGAGAGTTTGTTGGGTTCTCCCGATCCCCTGGTCAATGACCACATCCCGAGACAGCGATCCCAGTTGCCTGGCTTCACTTCCGTCCAGAATGGTGTCATTGGCTGCAGCGTCCCAGATGCGGAGCAGCCAGGTTAGGATGGACTCGTTTGTCTGGCGGGTGAATTCCCTCCGCAGGTCACGCAGTTCACCCAGGGATAGAGAGCGGGTGATGATCTCTGGCTCTGTCTCTTCTGCTGGGTGCGAAGGTCCTGCCACATCCTCATCAGTCATTATGCGGACTGATTTGCTCTTTGATTTCTTCTTCTGAACAGGGGCAACTGCCACTGGTTTAGGTTGTTCTGCTTCGGTGACAGTTTGTGTGGAGATGCTGATGGCACTTTTGGTTTCTTTCTCCTCTGTGACAGCTTGTGTAGACACTGACACTGTTGCTTTGTTTTTGGTTCCTTTCTCCTCTGTGATGGTCTGAGTAGATGCAGAAACTGTTGCTTTGTTTTTGGTTCCTTTCTCTTCTGTGACAGTCTGCATAGATGCGGTTCCTGTTTCCTCTACGACAGTTTGTGTAGACATGGATGCTGTTGTTTTGCATTTGTTTCTTTTTCCCTCCTCCTCAAGGAGACGCTGCACCACCCCATGTAGTGTTTGATTTCTAAACATGGTGCAGGCCGTGCAGAGAAGGCAAAGCAGAACTAACAACAATATTATGCTGTCCTTGGCACCTAGAGAGAACTCAATACTTTCGAAAACTGCTGTGCCATACCTAAAAGACTGGAAAAAATCATTCTTTACCCCTCCCCACAGGGGCTGGGTGCGATTATTGAGAGCCCAGATGTAGCATTCTGGACCAGGACAAGAACACAAAATAGAGTATATATTCCGAATGATGCTCATTGCCTCAGAGGTTATCATACAATAAACATAATAGACCAATACAGCAATTCTGGTACCATACCCTGGTCTACACATGAGCATTAAGACCGGCAAATACTGCCCCATGTGTGGGAAAATGTAGAGAGCTAGGTATAAGATATATGAAAGCATGTTGAGCATCATAGCGGACAGCTGTTTCTTTTTTCCTCACTACAAAATTGTAATTCTGACTTTTCTCAGTACCTCCTGCCCCACGTTGGGCGCCAAAATATATGTACTGGCTTGAAGGCAAAACCAGCGAGAGACTCCAAGTCAGAAAAAACAATTTAATAGGAGAGGAAAAAAAAAAAAAAAAAAGTAAAATAAAATAAAACACATGCAATGGTACAAAAGATCACTGACAGAGTCAGAATACAACCTGAAACCGTGGTGGTGGCAGTCCAGATGAAGTGGTCTTGTTGAAGCAGTGTTCTTGCAGAAAGGTCTGGTAGCTCTTGTCCTCTGGGAATTCAGTGGGTAAGGCTGCCTGTGCTGTCCCAAGGCCCCGATTATATCCAGGTGGGAATGCTTGGCTCCTCCCCCTGGGCGGAGCATCTCACAATGGACTGATATCATTTTATCAGTTTTGCAATGGGTCCTTGATTGCCTATTAAACAGAGATAGCTCCTGGGGAGAGTTATCTATGAGTCATGCAGGACGGCATTGATGGGCCATTAACAGAAGATAGTCTGGAGGGAGGGGGCACGGGAAACAGTGGTGCACAACAACATTTCATGTAGATGGTGAGAGAATACATACTTTGGGCACATTTTACATTGTAACCTAGGACACCAGACAACTTGTCTCTTATTTCCTGTGCTTATTTCTCTTTCTGGAGCATGAGTTCCCAAAATAGCACACTATTACCCAAACTGAAATACCATCTGTACCATCAACAAGGTAGCTCAGGTGCTGGGTTTTGTGGTTGTATCTTACCATGGATGAATGCTAGAATAGAATTTTCAGTCATCTATCTAAACATTTATTTCATTTCCTTCTCTTCTGATCTGCCTTGCAGCCTCGATCTACATTCCATTCCATATGAGGAAAAAAAAAAACCAAAAACAAACCAGCAAAACCCACCATTTATGCTAGAAACTAATGCTAGGTTAATATACAGCAAATAAGCAAGGAAGGATTAGAATTGGGGTATAAGGGGGCTTGTGGTGTCACAGGTGCGTGATAAAAAGCTGCAAAAAGAGGAATTCTACAATAGTTTAAGAACTGGGCTGTGAAGTTACGTACCTAAATCATTACTTGAGAATTTGAAAATATTTTTATTTTAATATAGACAATTTTGAATATTTGTTCCTTGCATTGGTTTTAAGAATTGCTCAATGGCCTATATTTAGTATCCAACTGTGGGTTGCAAGTTTGACTTCATTTTATTAAGTGGTGCAGTTTCAATAGCGCAATTATGAAGTTCTGGGTGTGAATTTTGAAGAAATTCCACTGTATTCATGATGTTCATTTATTGTGACTGGTCAATGACGAGTATTTTACTTTTCATAATTTCACTGATTCAAAAAATATTCCTATTATATCATTATTAATTTCTCAAGCTTTTGTTTGTTTGTATGTTTGTTTGTTTTCATTTACCGGCATAAATATCAAGGATATGTTTAATTTTTAAGGTCTCAGATGACCTTAAATATTGGATGATGGGCCTTATCACTTGTACTCTACCTTCCAAGGATACCCTAGTTATAGAAATTGCTCTGTAAATTACAGATCTCCAACTGTTCCTACATTGAACTGTCCAACAGTTACAGTTTTGAGTATTTATCCCTGCCTGCAAAAGGCTTGTGAGTGACTCGTGCCTTCTCTAGACCTCCTTTCTGCTGCACCATGCTGTCAGGAACATCATATTTTCGCCTTGTAGATGTTTAGAGTAAGAAGATATCAAGAATCCAGGCTTCAGTGCTGAAAGCTATGGTCATGCTAATAATTTCCCTCTTTTATATCTAAATTGGATTATATGGATGTTGATGATTTAATAACCACCAAATTTAAGCAGTTCTTTCTGGAATAGAGCACAAATACAATCAGAGTAGAGAGGAGAAAGAAAAAAGTTTCAGTGCTCAAGGCCACGTATTTTCTACCATGAAAGGGTGGATAGTTTGCTCTGTTTCCCCCCAAATATAAATATTGTAAAAAATACTTTTTTATATATTTGGCTTTTTGGCTTTCATATGTTAGATTTTGTATTTTTACATTTATTTCCTGCTTTACTGAGTGATAAAGGTTATTCCAATAATTTCTCATTCTCCTTATTCCAGTTTGGATTCAAATGGTTCAATTTTGTTCCACCTGCCTCAATTTTGACTTGTGTTTTTTGGTGACAAGAGATATTGTCAGAAAATTTATAGAAAATGCTCTGGTCAACGAGATTTCTATTGCTCCTTAGTGACTGTGTAAGAGAGAGAAAATACAGAATTTGGAGTAAGTGAGAAACCAATTTAGTGTTGTTTTAGAAAAATATTTAATTATAATAATCAATAAATTATAACAATCAATATACACCCTAAAATGTCCTTCATATTGCAAGGATATGTCAGGAAGGATATATATCTGTCAGGAATGTATTATTGCCTGATCTTTTTTTAAATACAAAAAAGCTCACTATCCCTTACTATTATGTCAAAAAGAGATTTTATAGTCTTTATTTTGTTTCATTTTATTTTTTAATGTTCTCCTTAACAATTTTACACAGTAAAAATTAGTACTTTGACTAAATATCCTGAACTAGGCACTAAAATGATGTAAGCATGATTGCCAGCATACATGACTCCTGTCAGTTCTTACTTACATATTGCCTGGATCATTTATTCAGAGATCACTGCTTTTCTTTCTACTGAGTATCACCCTCTTATCAAACACGTCTGAGTGCAGAATGCTACTGCCCCTAAGAAAGAGAAGACTCAGAGACATCTCAGGGATTTCAGTCCTTTGTCCAGTTTCTAAGGTCTCAGTGGAAATGTTTCAAGTAGTGCACATGAGCTCTGCATGTGACACCTGGGCCCTAACTGAGCAAAAATCTTCTTTTTCTGGTTTGAGTTCATCTCAAAAATAACTTCATGGGCCATTCTTGACTGAAGTTCTATAAGCAGTGGAAAGACTTCATTTTCACTTAATTCCTAGTAAAATAGTTCCTGCTTCTTCCTTGCACTAAGCGAAATATTAAATAATACTGTGATATTTACAAGTTAATTTCTGTATATATATAAACCCTTAGCCTTTCTTTTACTGTTGAAAGACTCCTCACCTTTGTTTCTGCTACTAATGGAAGTGATGAAATACCAAAGTAATTTATCCCAATTTTGTAGTGAAAATATTTTCTTATTATTTCAAGCCATAAGAAGTATTCCTTCACAAATAAATCTGTTATTTAATTCTTCTTTATTGCACACCGTGCCTAATTTACAGTATCCTATTAAAAGTTTCTAATTAATTTATTGTCACTGGTAGTAGGACATTAAAATGTCTGAAGGCTATGGGAAATAATAAATTTTAAAGTTGCTTATGTGATTTTGCCTACTCTTGCACCATTAGGTGACAATTTGCAGCTTATATTTAAGTTTTATTGTAAATCATGGCATTGTTTATTCTGAAAATAGAATTAAATCTTGTTAGTTATTAATTAGGATGCATTTTTCAAACATTTCATTATGAAAATTTTTGAAATACCTGCTAGCACACAGATGTAGAGTGGCATCATATTTATGCCTGAGTAGAATGAATAAATGTGGGTTTTTTTCCTCTGTCTTGGAGAAAACAATGTTCTTGGACTGGATCAGTCTTGGTGGTACCTGGCTATAACAGCCTCACTGTTTGGGGGAATTTATCCTCACCAGTTCAAGTGAGTGCTGGTACATGGGGATCTGGGGAAGAGATTGAGGTCTGTACCTATTTCACAAGTTTTTTTGGTGTGTGTGTTTTTGTTTTTGTTTTTTTTTGGCTTTTTTTTTTGTTTTTTTTTTTAATATTAAAAAAAGAAAGGAAATGGAAGATGCAATTTTTTTAAAATCAGTGGATTTATCTTGGTGTCAGGGCTAATCTGGGCATCATGCTTTTGTCATGGTATAGTCAATCGGACCATGTCTTGGGAGGTTTGGGAAATGAGTGACACAATGAGTGACGACTTTGAAGGCAGGTGATATTGGCTCTTTTGCCTCACAAAACATTGGTTTGCTTCCATAAGTCTTCCAAAAGTACATCCTGTATTGCATCAGAGATCACTATGACATATGATTAAATCTGTGGGTATTGATGCAGAGATGTGAAGATAACTTGTGAGACTTGACAGCCTGGGAGTCTCTAGGCCTGGCCATTAAAAATGCTTGCATGAAACAATCAAGGACGATTAAGACTCTTGGGGAATAACTTTCTGTACATATTAATTCTATAAATTAGTACAACTAGGTCTTCCTGGGACCCTTTTCATGAATAGTTTTAATAATCTTATTTAGAACCTTTCATCCCAACAGATTTTGCAAGCTCTATCCATCACATACAAATTTTCATTTCCATCTAAAGCCATAAAATAAAGCCCTGTAGTAGTCAGGCTGGATGAGACAGTAGGTTTATGTTGTGTTGCTTCAAAAAGTGAACTGTTTTAAAAGAACCACTCTGCATTATAAAAATCTGCATTATGAAAACCGTAGAATTTATGCAGAGCAGAAAACAAAGGATCAGCATCTCCCTTACACTGTCAAAAAGATTACAAAAATTCAAAGAGCTCAATCATTAGAAATTAAAAAATCCAGAAAACTGGAGTAGTTGTTTTCAGAAAACTGCTTTCTTTAAAACTAGATATGTCCTGCTAAAGAGTTATCAAATACTTTATTACCAACACTTACTTGTAAGAAAATCCTTTAGAGAGAGGCTATTTCTTTCTTTTATGCTATTTAAAGCTCCTGGAAGATTTTTTTTTTTTTTTTTTTTTTTCTCACATCGTTGCTCACATCAAGTTGTGTATGCAATTAATTTTCTTTCTAAAATTAAAAGCTGGAAAACAAAAAAATGATATTATTTTAGTGAAGATTATGGCAGAAGTTCAGGACAACATTAGATATTTATGAGAGACATTTTTGATCTCAGTTTTGTTTGTTTGTTTGTTTTTCTATTATAGTTCAGCAGACAGCAAATATTTTATTTTTCAGTTTTCCAAAAATAAATACAATACAGATATGCTGTAGCTTCTTATTCAAAATCTAGGCTTTTGATGGGTGTAAAAAAACCCCAAACCTATATAAACTACATAATTTTTAAAATCTTTAAAATCTGTTTGACTTTTCACAATGCAATTAAGACCACAATAGGAAAAAAAAAAACAAAAACAACCCAAACTTTTATTTTATAGGTCTAAGTATTTTGCATTTGCTGAATATCTTCTAAATTCAAGCTATAATTTTACCCTGATTCTGGTTACAAGGAGAAATAATTTCATTGAACGATTGAAGGATATGTAATATATTGTGGAGTGTGGCAATTTCCAGTTTATGCATTGATTGGAACAAGAGTATAATGGACTGTTGTATTCATCCTCTGACTATATTAAACTTTAGATGTATATATCTCAGAATTTTGCTGATTTCAAAATTGCTTCTTGAGTTTTGTTTTGTTATTTTAATAAAGACAGCAAACCTTTGGCATACATAAGGGACAGACCTGTCAAAAATGCTAGAAGGGAAAGAAGAAATGAAAGAAAACATATTCTGAACAGGTTTTTCAATATACAATGACTGTATTAGAATGGCAAATGTTTCTCAGTTTCACAGTATTATGTGTCTCACCATATCCCCCCAAAAAGTGACAGTCAAAATTAATTATTTGTCATTTCTGTGGAAGTGTAGTTTAAAAGAAGATTTATAAAGGTGTACTAAAACTGGGCAAGGTGCTGCTACTGGGTTGTTATTACATATTCATATAAATATTCAGGAAACAATTTTCATATGTAAAAAATAATATTTCTGAATTTCAGGGTCCTAAGATGAGCAGAGAATTCTATAAATGTTAATTTTCCATTAGTGTGGTGAAAATGGGAACTGTTATTCACCTGTGTTCTGTAAGAGTTCATACAAGTTTTATTCTACTGAAACCTAGAAATAGATGCCAATTATTTTATATAAATTAAGTGATCAGCTTTATTTATTTATTTTACGTTCTTTGATAATGTTCTATTTCCTTCCATAGCAAGGCAAGGTGATTCTCTACTCCCATGTAGTGGGAAGAACATATCAATGACAACTACAGCGCTTCCCCCACCCCCCACCCCTTCTTTTTTTCTTTTTTTTCTTCCCCCCCCATTTTTTTTTTCTTTTACTACATTATCTGGCTATTTATATCTCATTAAGCTCATCCTGTGTTCCGTGATTGAGTCACTACAGTTGTCCTAAATTCTTCCTTTAACAGTTGTTTTTAAAAGCTGAATTGGAAAAGATCTGTTCTGTACATTGTATGTAAATAATTTAATTTAATGGGATGACTTGCTAATAGGTGTTTATGTGATGGTTCTAATACTGTTATTAGAAAATTAGAAAATTGACTCCTTTAAGAAAAAAACCACAAATATGAATATTTTGTTATGACTGTATTTAAGACTTAGCTTGTGCCTTCAATGGCAAAAAAACCCACAAAAACATTAACAAAACCAAAAAACACAACCAACTAAAAAACCTCACAAAGCTATCTGATTTTGTCTACTTAACTTTCCAGAGAGTGAGATTCTTTCTGAATTCACCCAGACTATTTAGAGCTTTTTGTGAAGAAATCTAACAGAATTCTAAGCACAAATTAACATCTGCTCTGAGTGAATGAGCATTTGGTAGATGTTGTTCAAGAGTAAAGTAGATCTCAGGAGCAGCTCCAATAAGACAAAGTACTGTAGCGTTTTCTATTAGACTATAAAGGCTTCAAGGCAAGGATTGTTTGTAATTGCAAAGTCTGTTGATGTGGGGAAACCCCAGTTTTAGCTGGGTTTTCTCTCAAGATCTCAAAGCCAAACTTTGCATTTATGATCAATTCAGAACAGAGGTTAGGAATAGACTGGAAATACTCCCTGTGGTTAGATTAAATGGTTTTGCAATTTGAACTGTATACTTCAGTTTGAGTGGCTGCTCTAACATGTTTGAACCCATAGGTTGTGTTACACTTGTGTACTGTTTTGATTTTTGGAAGACACACCAATATCATTTGTGATGACTGACAAGAATTTTTGAGTCTTTTGCTAGTACTTATGTTACTTCTGAGTGCTACAGGATTTAGAGACTCAGAGGAACCCATGCTCCTGGGAACAACCTTGTGATACTACCTCAAATAAGGCCTGTTCTGGTGTTTTCTAAATTTGCTATCATTATCCTACTTCATTACCTCTTCTTTAGTTCTAACAGCTTCAGCAGTGGCTCCTGTTACACAAGGCTGATGATTCTGCAATCTTGCCATAAGCAAGGCAGAATAGAAAGTCAATGAAATTAGGCTGATAAACTTATTATCTTTGTGTTTATTTGTTTGATTGTTTGTTTTAGAAGGGAAAGAAATTTGATTACCCCAACAGTACGTTTTGTTTTAAAAGTACTAATAGAAAAGCCATCTAGCAATTCATTCTGGTGACTTGATTTTTTTGCTGCAGTATACCATGCTTTTGGAGCATAGGAAATTTAACCATTTAAAAATCCTAAATTATTAATCAGCAAATATCAAATTGAAGGAATGACCTAATTACAATTAAATTAGGCAATGACCTAACCTCTGATTCACGACAACAACATTCATACCAAAATCAATTCACATGCCTGCTTATCAAGAGAGATGTACAACTATATCCATATGTATAAAGGTAATTCCCCTAAATTTTGGTGCACAGTTCTATGACATATGTTGAATATTACATTTTAATAGATAAAGGTTTATTATTAAATGGAACAGTAATGGGTTTTCATGGATATTTGTCCTTCATTTATATTTGAAAT
This sequence comes from Hirundo rustica, assembly GCF_015227805.2. Taxonomy (NCBI): domain Eukaryota; kingdom Metazoa; phylum Chordata; class Aves; order Passeriformes; family Hirundinidae; genus Hirundo; species Hirundo rustica. Next base: position 108,911,249 of record NC_053451.1, on the reverse strand, counting down.
GCTGCTGGTGCTGCATCTTGGTCACTGTGTTTTTCTGTTATAGAAATCCAATTTACTTTTAAATGATAAAGCTAAAACTGGAATTAAAGTTTACCATGTTGGGGTTTTTTGGTTGGTAGGTTTGTTTTTGTTTGTTTGTTTGTTTCTTTCTTTCTTTCTTTTTCAGACATTCATAGATATTTTTACATTTATAAAGAAATTACCACATTTTTCAATACTATTTAGTGTATGGCTAAACTTCTTAGTGATTTTGCAGATGATTTGACATTCCTGGCTTTGTCCATATTTTACAAACTGTTGTACTGTAGTTGCAGAATTTAGGTAACAGCTATATTTGAGAAAAAACAAAAACAAAACAAAAACACAGAGGAATCGTAAACTGCCGATTTCTTTATATACCTTAAAAGAATTTTACTAACTCCTTTGTCTGTGTCACAGTGAAAACTCCAGGCATAGTGTATTACTTACCACTTTCTTCTGTCCAAAACTATCTTGCTTTCACTTCTTTTTCAGAATGGTTTTAGGGTGTATTATTATTATTATTATTATTATTATTATTATTTATTGGAGTGCTCAAGACTTTGAGCAGAGTTTGCATTCTTTATTCCTAGAGGTAGACTGTACTTTCAGTTGCACTGGTGCATGTGCTGCTTCATTTTCTCTTTGCTTACTAACAGACCTGTAGTTCTCCATCACTAGAGACAGTCTCTTAGTCTTCAAATTCTTTAAGAATGTAGGACTGATTTACTTTTTTCCCCTAAATACAACTTAAAATCAGATTGCTTAGAGATTTTGACTTCTCTTGGGCTCCAGCAGATTTCCTGAAATGCTTGGAGACCAGTCAACATGAAAGCAATATTTAGTTTAAAAAAACAAACAAAGCAAAACAAGTTCCTGTCAATGTGAGTTTTGGGAAACAAAGAACAACATTAAGAATTTTAAATTAACAGTTATTTTGATATTGAACCATCAGTCTGGACTGAGATGAAATTGTAAGTGTGACGCAGTAATTAGAATCAAGTAGGAACATTGCTGTACCCTCATTTCCCCAGATAATTTATTTCAAAGAGCAAATATTTTCCTTTTATTTCATTCATTTAACTAATCTAGTTATAATACTTAATGCTTTGACTAGATTTATGTCTGATTCTTTTCTAGTTGATTTATTTCTGGTGAGGTCTCAACAGACTTTATGCGTTTTAAAGACATGATTTTTTAAACACAACCCTTGGGGTAACCTAAGCTCATTTTCAGAACACAATCTTTGAATACAACTTTTGTTCTTAATCCTATCTTCCTAATTAGGAAAATTTCCATACATCTTCTATTTTGACAAAGAGACATTAAGAATTACAATATATTTTGTCCTGCCTATATGGCTGGATTATTTGCAGTAATACTGAGAGTGATTGAAGGAAAGAATAACACATTTAAGAATAAAAACCACTTTAATAAAATGTAATTATCTCATGACTGTATGGATAGTTTTCAAATTTTTAAGAGCATCCTAGTCTTGACTCTTATATTGGTATATAAAAAAGCATGCACTTTCTGGCAGTAGAAATTATAATTTTGAGCACATGGCAGCAGGAGAAAAGAAAAATATAAACTTGGTAGAGTTAGTGTGAATGTATAAGCTGAGTTTAAATTCTGCAATTAATGGAAAGATAGCAAGTGAAGTTATGTTTAGTATGATTAAAAATAAAACAAAAAACCACAAACTATGTTATAATACAAATTGGATATGCACCATTTTCTGAAGTTCATTTATGACCAGAATTTTTGTAAAATGCATGTATGCAAATAATAATATTCCGTATTTCTTCTTTATGTTTCAAAACTGTTCACGTTCCTCCAAAAACAGAATAACAGCATGCAAACATGAAATAATATAGAGAGCAGCTTAGAATAAAATTTAAATTCTCTTTCTAAAAGCTCAGAATAGGGTAAAAAATGTTGCCATGTCTTTGAAGGGTCCTTATGAGTAATACCAGATGCAGAAAATAAAGCATCAGTTAAAATATAACATAACAGGAAATTTCTGTTTTCCTATGGAAGTTTTTTTTTTAAGTTGCATTTCAAATCAAAATGAACTTTATAGAAGAACTTAGAGCACCCCATCTTATTATTGCAGACCAGACAGTATTGTCTGTTCACAATAACTAAGATGTAGACCATTTTACCATTTGGTCTTGGCAGTATTTTCTGTAGTAGCGAAAGAAAGCTATTCAAAATGGTTTGGAAATTTAGCATCCTAATTAAGCTGGTTTATTACATTTTAGGGTACATTGTCTTTTGCTTCATAATGCTGTCAGTAGTACTTCCAGTGGGATGCAATTACTTTTAAAGTCAATACCAGCAGCTATTATATAATATTGATTTAAAATCTGTTAAACACCCTTAACCTCAGAGACAGTTTATCATGAGGATAAATTAATCGTGTTAGCTGTGCTTGATCTCATGAAGACAGTACAAATTTAGAAACTATATAAACAGGGCTAGGTAATTATTTTGAGTATTGCTGTACTGTCATACCAGAATAGCTTCATCATAATTAGGCACATTAAGCAAGTGATGAACTAATATAACAGTAGACCAAGTAATTTTTCCCCATTCTGCCAACAAATTGCTGAAAAATTCTAAAAATACTCCCCCCCCCCATCTTAAAGTATTAAAATATAAGTTTCAAGTGTAGGTATGAAATCTGAAATTTTGGCTATCCTCACTTTTGACTATTTTTACTTTTCTGTAGTTAACTCAGTTCCTCTTGAATCTATCATTGTTCTACTATTATATGGGTTTCTGGGTTTTATTTGCACAGTTACCATATAGTTCTTAAGATGTTCGGTTTTAAGTATCTATGTTTTTAAAGATCTTTTTAAGATCTCTAAAATTTTTCTATCCTTTTGTTTTCTGACTTCTGGTAAGTTTTCTTAGTTATTTAAGTACTTTATATAGGAAAAAACCTAAAGAGAGTATAAGTAGAAAACCAAAAAAAATTTTAAAAAAATTAAAAAAAAAAAAATCAAAGAATTAAGAATTTAAATTCATCCTTTTCTTGCCATTGGCCTTTATAATACAGGTTTTACATTTTTTTGCAACAAAGAAAAGCCAAGTCAAGTGACCCTTGCATTCTAATAAATTCAGTCTTTCGCAGCTTTCATTATAGCAGCGAGAAATTCAGATCTCAGCTGTCTGACAGCAGGACATGTACCAGTGATTTCCACACATATATCTGAATATATAAATCTAATATATCCGTTTTTGAAGAATGACAGGTCAGGACAAGCACCAATTAGGGTTTAGCAAGGAGTAACTAACATGCATATTTCTGCATAAAATGCTGTATTTGGATGAATATCAGGTTGTAACACAGCTCAAGAGTATTCCTTTTCTGCATGGAATTATTTCCAAAGCACCTCTTCAGCTATAACTATGATTTAAACTAACATTATTCCTATTATATTGTCATTATCATTAAAGTAATTCGGAACAATGACCAGTATCGGTCAGAATGCCCTTCTGTCAGAAAAGGGAAACTGTTCCTCTCCATTCCGTATTTCCAGCCCTCCAATGCTTGCAGTTCTAGTGTGAGTCAGAAATCAGCTGCCATATTCTGTTCAATGGAATTATTTTATATAAAAATTGTCCAGATGTCATAATCTAAAGAAAAACATATGGGGAAAATATAGAAATCTGTAGTATTTTCTTCTATCTTACTAACCTGTTGTCTATAGTCAACAGAAGTCCTAAATTAAGTGTAATCTAGCTCCAGAACTTTTCTATCCAAGTCTTACCCAACGGTCAAAAAAACACACAGGAAGCTTTGAGATTCTTTACTGTGTTTTCTACCATTTCAATTTTTTTCCCCCCATTGGTAAAATCTCAATGGCCTCTCTGATAAATGGAGTGACATTGCGAGTGGTATTTTCTCAGATTTTTTGACTCTTATTCTGTTTAACTAAAATCAGTGATAAAGAATTAAGTTTCTAGTGTTTGCAATTAAGTGACTTTACCAGTACATATCTGTAGCTGGAGCCCCTGACGGAAAAGTATAACCAGATGAGGATTTATTTTACATTTTTATGTCCACAGACGACTGTGCAGAATAAAATTATTCCTATTTTTTGAGGATATTTCCTAATATTCTCAGGACACAGAAAAAATATTTAATATTATCTATGGTTTTTGAAAAACTGATTTGAAAACACTGCACAACAATGCGCATTTTTTTCTTGAGTAAGGCCAAGCTTGATTGAAAGCTGGGCAACACCTCCAGTATGCTTTTTTTCTCTGATAAAAGTTTAAAATTAACTTCCATAAACAAACAGATTTTTGTTAGTCCAATGGGACATGATAGAAAATGGATCTTCAATTCAGAGCCAGCATATTGTGATTAAGGGTCCCAGTGAGCTTCATAGCTCTTTTTCCATCGCACAAACTGGACTCTGATCTGTTTATAGCTCCTGGGAGAACAATACTGTAATATAATTTTCACATGTGAATGTAGCACTTTATCTACCTTGCATAAATCATTCTTTGAAGAAATTTTACAAGGCTCTATTGGAAGCAAAAGCTGTGCAAGATATACACAATATGGGTAGGGAACATACTCAAATGTGACTCAAAATCATGTGGCATCAAACCAAGCAGAAAATATGGTGGAAGAGGCCAGAAATGAAGGCTAAGGCAATATAGAAACACGATAATGATATAGAAATAATGTCTTAAAGTATAACAATATGTTTTGTTCAAATGTTTAACTTTTTCCTATAATTTTTGTGTGTTTCGGCATGCAGGTGATTAGACAATTTCTGAAAGTTAGGACAATGCACCTTTCAGGAAGGATCAAAGAATGCCCTATTTTTTCCCTTCTAGCAATAAAGTGGCACCTCTGGAACTTTTAGTCCAGATCAAGAAAGAAAAAAGTAAAATCTCCCTAACTGGGAAAATTTAAGAAAGACAATTTTTAATTTGAATTAAATGTATTCCCTAACAAAACCAAAGCAGCTGAGGTTAAAGTAAATGTTAGTTCAACTGAGACAGTACAAACAGAAAAATCTCTGGACATTTGCAAAAGCCATCAAAACTATTGGGCTGTCCTTTGCAGCTGCTGTAATGTGTAAGCATGCTTATTTTTTGTTTCCATATTTGGTTGCTGGTGGCTATCTCTTGTACCATTCTACTTCATAGAGTTCTACTTCATAGTAGATTTCTGAGTTATGATTGTATGTACAGGAGATATATATCTATATTGATAAATAGATAGATATAGATATATCTATGTATGTATGTATGTATGTATGTATATAGGCTCTTAGCACTCATTTTATTTTGTACGTTCTTTCTACCCAGGCCTTCTTTTATAAAGTTTCTGCATATGCACTCATAAATAAGATGTCAAGACATGCTATTTCTGTCTAGCAGAAAGTTATCTAGTGAGCTGATCCCCACAATCTATCCTACGCTGGACGACTGGAGTTTTGAGAGACTTGGTCCTGTGTCCTACCACTGAACATGAAAGTATCTAAATGGTGTGAAGTGAGGCACCAAAAGTGAAGGATGAAGTGAAGGATCTGTCACTGCAACTCAGCCATGTACATCCATAAATTACTATTCTGGTCAGTTTATCAAATATAGGCTCTTCCAGTGTAAGAAACACATGGTCTATCAGGAAAAGCTTGTAAGAAAAAATGTAGAACTCGGATTTTTTTCTCTAAACAAAAATGAGGGATTTGTCTATGGGTGTTGCATTTTTTGTTTATCTTTTAGGAAAAACATTTTCTAGTTATACAGTAATGCTGAGGAGTAGTAAAACTAATTTTAAACCATAGGCTTTCATAAAAGCACGACTAAGTGGAAAGGCAAGCAGGTGATTTTGAAATGAGGTAGTGATGTGGTAAGAAAGCACATCTCTAAAGTGAACTTTCAATAACTCTATTGTCAGATTTCCTTTTTTATCTTTTCTTTCTTTATTCTACTAGAAAAGTCCTGTTTCTACCATAACTGGTACTTTGCAGTCTTGGATCAAGGAGTTTACTTGTTTTGAAGGAAATAAATAATGTACTTTTGGAAGGGCTTTTTACAAAACTTTCAGGAACTCTTTTGCAATATTCATAGCAGCCATCTATAAAGGAAATATTATTTTTGGTCAGCGTGTCTCCATGTCTTGTGTTAGAGTTTCAAGTAATCAGGACTTTGACAAAAATTCAATCAATTTTGAAGTTAGACAAGATGGACATGTCTTTCCCTTTTCTTTTTATACAGCCTTGATTGGTTTAATTTGTCTTGCAGACTCATAGGGCATGTCTGCAGTGATTGAAGTAGTAAACTATTGACCTTAATGGAAATAAAAAAGAAGAAAATCCCTATTCCCTTCAGGCAATGTTTATCATTAGGTATCTAGAGAGCCAAAAAAAAAGGAGTAAAGTGCAATACAGTTCCTGAAGCATCTTCAGGATTTAAAGAAAGCTCAGATACTCAGTTGCCAGGAAACTTGATAGTAAGAATGATGACTACCACTTAAAAGGTCTCATTTTGAAAAGAATTTACAGAACCTGATTGTGACCATGATACAGTGGATGCGAGTATGAAATTCTCGCTTGGCCAAATTTTATGGTTCTGAAAAGCAACATAGTCTAACACATTTTCAACAATCATGTTTGCATATAAAACCTCAGAGATAAATTTGGGCTTTTATTTTTACTTCTCAGCCAAAATTACTCAGAATGACATCTATTTGGACACTTCCCTGCTTTTCCAATTAAAATAGCAAGTTTTAGGGGAATTAGTACTGCTGAGAAAATTATTGCCTTTTTTTTTTTTTTTTTTCTTCAGTATCAATGCACTCTAAGAGTAAAATCTTATAAAATGCTTATGTTTCTTTTTCCTTTTCCTTTTCCTTTTCCTTTTCCTTTTCCTTTTCCTTTTCCTTTTCCTTTTCCTTTTCCTTAAATAGGCCATGGTCAACCTACTCCCTGTGAGGGAGAGATTTTCCAGTTCTGTGCAAAATTGCATCCTTCAGTTGGTACTCCCAGCAGAAAGGGTTTTGAATGTAAGAACTTGAATGACATGGCAAGAACTGTATTACAAGTGGGTTTGTGTCCCGGATTTCTTCTTTCTGAAATGAATCCTGTCAGTTGGAAATGGGTGTTTTCCTGTCTGAAGATCAGAAGGATCCTTCCATAAGATCATAGTTTTTCCTGCATACCAACTGTGTGACATTGAATAATAAATATTTTGCCTAATTCAGTCTAATTATTGGGTGCAATTAATTGAATTTTGTCTCTTCAAATATCCCTAGTTTATACAGTTTATGCTTGTTGAAGCTAGCTTCAACTTGAATGGCTAAATCTGGATTTTCTTTTTTTCCTCATAGACCTTAGGCAGGAGGTCCCCAAACAAATTTCATTATTTCTGGTTGTTGGGAGCTACCATTTAAATGAATGATTCATAAGTTTTCTGCAGGACATCTTTACTCTAGGTTGAATAGATTCAAGAATAAGCTATAAAGACAGGCAAGAAATATGAGGAAGCAAGGCAGAATGCAAGTATTTTAAATTTTCCTTATTTCTAATTTTTTTTTTTTTTAATTCTAATGCTGAATGTGCTTTTATAGTATTTATTTTTATAGTTTATGACAGCAACTTACACTATTTTTTTTTTGTGCATGCTTTCCTTTTTTCATACTACCTGGGTTGGAGAAGAAAAGGTCTCCCAACAATCATATCTGGCTCTGTCCTAGTGAGGGTTTCATCTAAACCAAACTTAAGAATAGAAACAGACTTTATCTTTCTTTGTTGTTATTTTGGAAGGAACATTCTATTTTTTAGACCTGGTTATATTTATTTAATGTGAGGTGCCCTGATGAGGAATAAAAAAAAATAGTTCAATAAATAATGAAATAAATAGAGAAGATAATCAGTTTAAGGAATGCACTTTTTTTAGACATACTCAAATTTAAACAGTTATTTTGCTCCTGGTTGCAGCTCTGTTAAACTTGCTGTTGGGCACCTTTTGTAAGTTTCAAATGTCTAAAAGAACTGTTCACTGCATGGACTAAGGTCAGAGATCTTTATGCTTCTACTTTATGCTCAAGACCATGACACTTTTATACTTACACAAAAGAAAGCTTGGTGATACATGCTTGGCATGGACTTTAGATTGCTCATAGTTTTCCTTCTAAAAGGGTATTAAATGAAAGAGCTAAAGTTCTAATAACTATGTAGTGCAGTCATAAAGGAACAACTAAAAAATTGTGAAAATATTAATCCAATAAGGTTTAAAGTATGTTGTAATTATAAAAAGTATGTAGTGAATATAAGTAATGTGTGATCAAATGACTGCCTGGCAGTTTTTGGCTTGACAGTTTGATAGTGTGGAGCTAGTTCTGACCTAATTGGGGCAGAGTTAATAACTGGTGGTTACACTGCATAAAACCAATGTGTGTGTCAGCTCTTCCATGCTGTTGGGGAGAGTGTAAAGTTTTTGAGTGTTTCAAAACGGATCAAGTTTTCTCTTTTCCACCATTTTTTACTTAGTTAAAAAATTCTTCTATTGCATAGTTTGAAACAGTTAATAGATGACTACTGACTTCTGACTTTTGAGGGTGTAGGACTGTGGGAAAGTTTGGAGTAAAGCTGATCTGGATACCATATTAGTAGCCCTACCCTACTGCTGAAATGGAGGCAGAATTGAGAAAATAGCTGTGCCTTTAAAACTGGAAGAGATGGGGTGGGAAGAATACTTCTAGTACGTCTTCTGGGATGTCTCTTGACCCTTATTGGATGAAATTCCTAACTAGCTGTCATTAAAAACATCTGCCCAAGATATAAATGCAGGAAACAGCAGTGGTTTAGTTTAAAAAAATAGAGATCTTCAACTGAATCATAAGTCAATTTTAAGCTTAATTTTGTTATCTTCACTGGTGTATTTAACTCTACATGTAAAAGACTGTGAAGTTACTTTCAGTAATAGCAGGTCCCAAGGTATTTGGTATTTATATAGCCTTACAGTTTCTTCTTCTGCTATTTTGATCTAGTGAATTTTTTTCATTTTATTCTTATGAACTGTATATACACAAGAAACATAGAAAATATTTAATCTAGCTCAGTTTTTATATAGTTGTTTTTTGTTGTTGTTGTTGTTGTTTTTCCCAGAAATATGAATTTAATTTCCTCCTTTATATTGTAATTCCGTGATCTGTTCTACCTAACAATCTTTCTAGGGTGTTTTGAGGATTTAGGAGTTAATGTTTCAATATTGCTTTCAAAATGCAAATGGCACATAAGGTTTTATTCACACTAATAAATGTATAACTGTGATGTATCATTTTCTGACACAGCAGTATAAGTGATATGATGTCAAGTTTATGTTTGACCTTGAAGACACTCAGTGAAACTTCTGCAGCTTTCCTAAGATGGATAAAACTGTCTATTATCTGCAGCTGTATTATTTAGCCAAACTGTGGCAGTATTCTCTCCCTATTATAACTTCCATTCAAGCCTTCAACAATTAATTTATTCAATTGAGATGGTATCTATTTTTTATTCAGCTTCATAATATTAACACTATGCACAATGATTTTATTTACTTTTTAGACATATACCTTCTCAAGCCCAATTCTAAGCTTTAACAAGTAATAAAGAACAATTAGATGACTTTGCTTATAAATTTCTAGAATATCCTGTGTATTTTATTTCCATATTTTGGGGAAAAAGAAAATTGTAGCTGATATTTACTTCATTAGAAGGAGGCAGAAAAGATTCCAAATATAGAAACTGATGGTCATGGTACTATAAGAAATCTATATTGAATAGCTGCAAAAACATCAGCAGAAGCCTTAGGGGTGTTTTTAATTGATAATTTTAACTATTGTCAATCATAGATATTTTGAATTGTTTAATAAGTAATTTGCATAAGCTATGCATGAAATTCTCTGTCATCAATATATAAGTTACTTAGACTGAGAACAGAAAGAGGACTTATTAAGTATGGGCTGTCTTTTTCATAGCAATTTTTTTTCTTTGTGAAATAAAATACCACTTTTCATTGATGACCTATCCTTGTAATATTCCAGCCTGTCACACTGACCACAGCTATGACACAAATAGAACATGAGAGTCCTTTGTGCTCCTGAAAATGTGGAGACGCTGTAGCTGCGTTCAGTGTCTTGTTGCTGATGTTGGTTGACTGAGTCAGAAAAGAAACAGAAGAAAGAAAGGGTGAAAAAGGAAAAAAAAAAAAAAAGAATTTGTCATCGACTTAAATGTCTGTAATTTGAATGACATTTTATTTACTGTAAGCCTTGTACTGTCCTCATTTTTTGCTAATAAAAAAGCAGGGTTTTTTTTAATCACTCTTGCCTCTGCTGAAGGCAGTCAAATTATCACTGTTTTATTTCTGAATCTAACCCCATGTTTCCCTTTGATCATATTCACATCACCATCATCTTTCAGCAAAGTGTGCACATTTTTCATATTGGATACCCCAGATAAGTAAATTTTATGTTCTCTTCAATAGACAGATAATCAGGGAAAGGACATAGGATTTTCAAAGTCATCTGAGAAGCAAGGGACTAAAGGATCATCAATTCCACCGCGATAAGACAACTTGACTCCTTCTGATTCTTTGAAAATCAGGAATAGAATAAATGATTCTGCACTAAGTCTCAGGAAAAAAAAAATCTTTTTGAGGACAAAAAATTTGAGGTCCCAAGTCCTTTTGTATTACACTGCCTTTGTAACTGAGACACCAAAATGAATATGTACAAACAGACTTCACAAAACGTTAGGTAGAAAAACAGTTATATCTCATTTTATCTTCTTATCAGCACTCATTTGGATATTACCTATCTGTCAGATGATATGACCTGTAAGCTCTCTAGACACACTCTTGCTTCACTTTTGATGTATTAAATCAAACATGAATACTGTGTCGACTTTTCATTTGCTCTGCTCATTTCTAATATTACTCACATGTCTTCATATAATTCATGGATTCATTTTCATAATTAAGTTGTATTTTTTTCAAGGAAAAAATTACGCATTAGTGTGAGATTAAGAAAATTTTGATTTTCTTCCTTAATTAACTATTTTGATGGAGAAATTTGGTGTAGCACAAAAAGATAAGATGCATGTAAGAGTTTAAATATATCCATTGAAGTTGATCACATTACTATAGGATTGAATTAATGAGGGAATAAATCAGTGAAATAATACATAATCAAAATGAATATTTAAGACCCAGTGTGATAAAATACAAGTCTAAATAGAACATGCATTTCTTTGAAGCAGAATAAATTCATCTTTCTAACTGGTGTGCATACTTTGAGGGATGTTCTTTTCCATCACAGGACAATTTCTCATGCTAAATTTCATCTTGAATGGAATCACAATATGTGCAGAAGGAGCAAAATCAATATTAGTTTTAAAATGTGCTTTTCAGTGGTAGGATGATATATGTAAATTTATATATTACAGCTACTGAAACTATTCACGGTGCTTAATGTAGTTGACAGACTTCCTGTAATGCATCTCATAATTTTTTTTCGAGATATATGGCAATTGGTCTAAAACTTCCAAGCAGCAAAACAATTATTGACATTTTTTCTCTCAACTGTAATAATGAGAATAATAGTCTGAAGATAAAAATGAAGCTTTTTAAAATTTTTGTTGGATGGTGAGAATAAAGCAGTTATTGCCACAAAAATTTGCCATCTTTTAATAAATGTTTTGCTAAAAATTCATTAGTCTATAAAATCTCATATCCGATATCCTGTGTGGACAGGCCCAATCCAACGGACTGAGCTGTGATGATGTGAATTGCAGTGTGAGAATTCTGTGTGAACTCCCCCTCCCTGATAACTTTTGGCGGAGCAGTCACTTTTTCAGCCAGCAAGGCAGGGGATCAGTACTGGTGGTACCAACAGAGAGAACGTGTCTGAGCCTCCCTGTGCCCTTTGCATCTGTACGACTGCAAACACAGGCTTCTGGCAAATTGGTTCATTTGCCTGGAAAGAACAGGCATTTCACGATGTTGCAGCATCATTTTTTCGGATGTGTTAGTCAAAGCAAATTTTAGAGGTAAACTCACTACTGCATCCAGAAGTAATCGGTGCACATGCCAAGAGCTGAAGACAGGGGATGGCAGCCACATCAGGAGAAGCAGGCAGGATATTGGCAGAAGGATCTGCAACGCTGATAGCACAGCAGGTGCCCTAGCAGTTACAGGCAGTAGTTTTTGTTAGAGGTGAAAGAGCAGTTTCTACTCCTTTCTGTGTTCGACTTTGATGCTGTCAGTGTTACGAAATTTCTTACATTTCCATCCCGTTAGAACTTGGCTAGTAATTTTCTATGGGTAGGTTATACTAATATACCTTACTCTACTCTTTTTAATGTAACTTAAAAAAAAAAAATTAGGTATCTGTAATCTAAGCTGTTTTCCCTGACAGCAACAAAACTCAGCTTACTTTACTTTAGACCTTTATTTAAAAAGAAAAATGAAAGGTGAAATCAACAAAACAAATTGTTCTTTTGAGTGAGTGACTCAACAAGAGAGTTCACCCATGAGAGTTTTTGAGTCTTTTGACTTATTTCAACTTCCTGAACACCTGCAGAATATCTCACCTACTATGCAGGGACTTCCAACCTAGAGACACACAGCATAGTGAAACCGTTCTTCACAAATGGTACAAAGCAAAAGTCCGTGTAATTTTAGCACATTTTTTTTAATGGTTAGAAAGTCTCCAAGGTCATCTGGATGATCTGATATAGCTGCTTGATATGGGTGTAGTTCCAAAGTGGGGTGTACAAAGCGTAAGGTTTAGTCTGTTGACATTCCTCTTCACAAAAGTCACTTAAAATGATCAATATGAAAACAGGAGTGGAGGTGAGTAAATCAGGACTTTATAGGAGATCCTGCTCCTCTACAGCATCTCCCGCTCAAGGTTCAGAAAAACCTGCATTGTCAGGAAAGCTTATAATGGATTATAACTAGAACTTTTCTTGCCTAATAGCTGGAAACTGGATGTATCTACTTCACAGTAGGTAACCAGTCTGTAAGAAAGCCAATAAAAAGGAGCTTGCCTCCTGAGTTTGTTTGGCACACATGGGAAGAGGGATGGGGAATCACTACCTCCTGCAGCTGTGTTATACAATGCTGAACAAGGACCAGTGCTGTGAGAGGGTGTTCACCTTTTCAGGGCTAACTGAAGGTTATATTTTTCATTCTTTTGCTCTTAATTTGACTTTTTATTCTTAGTTGTGTCCTTGTAATAGTTGCAGTACTTGATTGTGTACTGCAGCAGCAGGGCCTTTTTCCCTAGCTTTGCTAGCTCCTGAATTCTCTCACAGGATGGGAAGTAGAAAACACAAACTTAAGTTGTAAAAGCATAAAGGATAAAGAACACCATGAGCCCTGAAGTCTGTAGAATTCTTAATGATAATATCACCATTATCCTACGTGCCTATAAACTATGCCAACCTCAGGTGTGATTGCATCTTTTATGCAGTTTCTGTTCTCAAGAATCGTTGGCCTAGGAATGACAGGAGTGCTTAAAGCCAAAATGGAAGCATTTTTAGCAGTAAGAATAGAGAATTGGTAATAGAAAGGAGCCATTTTTAGATTCTCTATGTCTCCTCTCTACCTGTGGATGCTTAATACCTGCTGGAAATAACCTAGACGAAAAAAATACCTACTTATAAAGTGCCTCTTCTGTCTGCCCCTTTCTGTGCTGTTTTTGCAAAAAAAATGAATGCTGTCTTTGCGATAGAGTCCTTCTAATGCTGCTGAAATTATTTTTTCTTCTGCATTCCTATTATGGTACCTGTCTGACTGAAGGATGTCAGGCTCCGCAGGCCAGTGAATCAAAAATTTGAAAGCTGATAGATCTGGCAATCTCATTTAGTAACATTCACTACTTTTAACTTAAGTCACTCTTTTTCCTGAGAGTTTTCCTGACTCCTCCTGGTTTTGGCTACCCAACTCACACTACGGACTTGTGTTTAATGTGCAGAATATAATCTCCAGTATGGTCACAAACATAAGTGTCAGTAATCAGGGCAAGGTCAGTCTGTAACCTAATTCCTTATGGAGATGTTCTAGATGATCCAAGAGTAATGAGGAGACTCTTCCAGGATCTGTCTGGCCACAACACGCTCTGAATATGGACCCTCTACACTGTTGTGCTTCTTTTCACATTCAGATTAAATGTTTTCTACATTATCTGGGATCTGCTGTGGATTATCTACATCTGTTTAAATATGCAGCCTTCAGACTGTTGTAGGAGAGCTCATGGCAAACAGACACATCTCTCTGTTGAATTCCTATTCATTTGCTCTCCACACACGAGAGCTTAGATGACTTAGAAACCATTTTATATCTGTGTAACTCCTTGATAGCTGCAATCAGTGGGGTCATTTTAGTGATTTTTGTTTTCTAGGGTCTAGTCCTCTGGTTTTCTGAAAGAGCTGTGATTTGGGAGATGGGATGGGTTAGCTCTGCTGAAAGGCTGCAAAATGTCAGGAGGGAAGGAGAGCCTACTTTAGGATGTAGTGTAAATCAAAATTGGGATTAGCACTTGAATCTTTTTGCAAAAAGTTTCTTTACATTTGGTTCTTGTACACTACAGTCAAAAGGAATGACAAATGTATATTTAATATGCGTGTGCAATATTTCTGCATAGGGCACGAGAGGGACTGCTAAGTGCACATGAAATGTGTGTGCAGTATGACTCCTGAAACGGTGCTGTAGCACTGTAGCAGCTACATAATGAATTGTTTGCAGAGAGGTTATCTGGTTTCCTGCTTACTTAAACAGTCATCAAACATAAACAAACAAACCATTTAAAGTGTCTTTTGTAAAGGCTCTTTTGCTTTCAATTACTTTTGTGAACAGGGAAGATGATGGACTGACTGTCCTTAAATGCTAAATATTTTAATCACTCAACTTGCAGCTAAGAATTATCTTCAGTTCATAACCCTTTCAATGAGCCTGTGTTCTGTCCCTCAATTAATATATTTAAGTATTTAATATAGTAACTTATTTATTAATTTATCTATTTATTTTGGTGATCTTAACTAACCTTAACAAGTACTGACAAAAATCTTCTTTAAGGTAGAATATTCTAGCAATATTGTAAGCTTTACTTGTGATGTGTGTGTAGTATTTTTCCCCTTGCAATTAACAGCTAGATTTTGCATCTTGGCTCTTTCTTTGAGATGCTGCTTTCATTAGGTGCATGGGTTTTACCTGGTTTTAAAATTTGCAATATAATTTTTATTGCATTACAGATGTTTGCATTATAAGACAATAAAAACAAAACAAGATTGAAAAAGAGCTAAGGTATTCCAGCATTCTAGGTAGTTTTCTAGAGCTGTTCACAGGAGTGTGTTTGAGTGCTGATAAGGCACTAACGATATTAAAAAGACACGGGCAGAGCATAAGTATTGTTTTTCCTTTTCAGTTACTAAAGGATGATTCCTCCACGCATTAGCCAAAAATGCAAAACCAAGGAACATTTTGTACATAATAAAGTTTTCCAGATTTACATCTTAAGAGAGTTATTTTTTCTTTAAAGATAAATGAAATACATCTGGTATTTTAACTTCTCTTTATTGTTTCTAAACTAATTAGAGACTGATTGCTTAGAAATCACATCTGTTTGATGAGGTCAGTAGCAGCTGAAAAACTTATACAGGCCAATTTAACGCCTCATAATTGGTATGCAATTTGGAGTGTGAACTCCTTAACATTTAGACAGATACAATGTTTGTAGAAAAAAAAAAAAAAAAAATACGCTGAATAGATATAGTTGTGAGCCATGTACTTTACCTTGATGGTCCTTTTTCTTGCTTAACCTTTATGATGTGTCTTATTTGTTTTAATGGGTCCTATGACCTTGGGGGGGATTGAGGTGTTCCTCCTCACCCAGCCTCAGGAAAAAAAAAAAAGAAAAAAGGACAACTTGAAATAAATTGTGCTATTTAAACTATATGCCATATATATATATAAAATATATAATTTCCCCCCCCCCCCCCCCCCCCAATGAGGTCATCACCTCTATGGTACATCTGGACTCTTATCTTCCTGGCAATTTTACTTCTAACCTCAAATTGCTGCACCAGTGCCAAAAGTGTAGAGCCACTAGAAAATGGTATTTTCATTGTCAGCAAGTGGAAGTAATTTTTACACTACTATGGTCTGAGAAAGACTGTATGATAAAGCATATATCGTGTGCTATTCAATGTTATTCCTAAAATGGCAAAGGCCAAATTTGCAGGGGATCTCTCTAGATACATAAAGTTCAATTTTTATTGTATATAATGTGTACATCATTAGCTATAACAGATAAAAATGTTTCATTTTAGACGGATTCATCAGAATCTGTGTAAGTGTAAGCATTGTTGTGGTAAAGAATATTTAAAGCAGGTGTAAAGTGCCAGTAACAACTCTGCAAACTTTTATTCACTCTAGACTGACTAGAACATAAAATGTAAAGGTGGAACTTAAGTGTAGATTTTCTGCAAGGACTGGATAAGTAATGCAGGTGAGTCTACACTAATGGGCCATTTTATTGGAACTTCAATATCTGTGTATAACAGGGAAGAAAGAAAACATTTTCTTTACAGTTAGCTGAATCTAAATGAGTACACAAACAGTCTGCAGAAAATTAGGAAAATTGTAATCTAACTATATCTAAAATTAGCTTTATTCACATATTGCACTTTCTTTTCATGATTTTAGCATAGGCTGAAATGCTCGTGTTATCCCCTAATATGTTACTTAGGCAAATAGTTAACACACTCTGTATTGAAATATCAGCTGTTAGACTGATGGCATCCCCTGCGCAATGAGAACATTACAGAAGAGTAGTTTTTGTGGGACTCTGAAGAGCAGCCTGTATTTCACAGCCCAGACTTACCCAGTATCCAGGACAGGATTTTTCTCTTCAGACGTGCCCCCCCTCTTCCCCCTCCCGCTTCTCCCTTTTTCCCTTTTAGATCCTTGGTCTGTCGCTCAGTTAGTGTGTGCTGTTGAATCCAATCCGCAGGCGAGGGGAATTTCAGTCCAGCTTTTTCAGGGAGCCGCGGATACACACAAAGTTGGCTGATGTGCCATTCAGCATCCCAGCAGCTCTCTCTCTTCACACTCGCAATGGCAAAGCTTTGTGCGGATGCACTGCTGCATGCTCTGAACTAAAACCGTCTGGGGGAACTTAGCAGGTTCTGGACAGCCTTTTAAAGGTAAGGATGCGAAAATAGGCGTGCTGGAGAAGGAATCTGCCGGTGGAGAGCGTGGCGTGTTAGTGCTGTGCAGGCTGCATCTTAAGTCTCCCGTTCTGATGCAGGAGTCTGAGAGCAGTAGGTGGGAGGGGATGCTTTTGTACTTGAAATAAGAAGCCCCAGATTAAGTGTTATCTCAGTGACTACTTTGGAGCTTGTGACAAACGGTGCGGGGATCAAAGCTTTCTGAAAATACCTCTGTCAATTATTTATCCGCTCCCAAGTTAAACCCAACTGTATTAAAAACAGCAGTAGAGGCCAGCAGCCCAAAGCTGCAAGGTGCTTTGAACATCTCTTCTCTTGCTGCTTTTTGAAGTCCCCTTATTGCAGTCAGTTTGGTTGAATACTCTTGAGAGAGCATTTCATGCACGCTTATCTCTATTGGAGTCTTTTCTTTTTCTATAATCCACCAAGGAACCATATGTTTTAACAATAAAAGGCCATTTTTAATGCTCAAATCTCATACTGTGCTTAAAAATCTTTTAAAAGACTACTTTTGAAAGGGCCATATAGATGTCTGTGCATTTAGGTTACAATTGACTTTCATTCAACTGTTGTAATAGCTAAGGACTTCACAAAAATGTATTTTAAAATTTAATTTCACTTGTAAAGGAGTTGAGGCTTTCTGCTTAAAATAACCTTTATCAGTAATGTTGTTTTTACTTTTGGGTGGTCTGCTTCATCCCTTGATGTCTCTGCCTGTTTTAGGTTAACGTTATATCACATGTCAGAATAGCATGAGAATATTGATGCTCATAGACTAATCAGGGGTTTACTACTTCGATCATAAAGTGGCTTTTGTTTTTAAAATTGTCCAAGTTTTTTCAGTATTTTTTAATCTCAAATCAGAACATGAAGTGCATAGTGTTTTTAAAGTTTATCCAGGTAGTGTTTTAACAAACAAACAGTATCCCTGCTACTGTAGATTTCTAGTGGTGTGCATGTTCAACAAAGGTTTGTGGCAGCATGCATTTCTTCTTAAAAAGTTTCCACCTGACAATAACTCTGAAAACCTTCTTTAGGAAAAAAGTACAGAATGCTTGTTTTCCCCGATCTTTAAACATTTTTTTTTTTTTTTCTGGTAAACTTCTTTTGAAATTTAGTGTGGAATTTTTGTCTTCTTAGAATTGCATGTGTTACCCCAGGCTGTTGGGAGTTTTTTCCCTGCTGTTTCTTGTGGAAGTATTTGAGTCATTACCATGCATTTTCCAATCTGAGTCTAGAGTAAGTTAAACCCCAAGATGATATCTCATGAATTTTTCATTTTAAATGAGGTGTTCCAGGTAATAACATGAAGCAGAAAGTATGATTTTTTGCATACCACTGTTATCATAGTTCATAGAAAGTATGAAAAGAGATTATATATTTTAATAATTAAATGACTTATGGAATTGCAGATTGATATTTTCAATGGTTTTTCATTACAGTTTCTGCCATTGAGCCAGTGTGAGGGCTTTGAGAAAGATGGAGTGCTGTAATTACCAGGTGCACATGTTCATTAATCCTTTCTACCTAGAAAAAGCTTCAAGTTCCTTTCCAGTGGCATATTCGTAAAGCTATAAATATCTAAATTGTGTCAGCCAAGAAGTCACACAGAATGGAGGCTCTTTTTGAGTTCAATTTCATGCACTGTTGCTTTGGTCTTGTGAGGGAGTGCTTTGCATTCTTCATGATGGATATTTGTCCTCTTCCTTATAAAAGTTTAGAAAACAAACAGTTAGGTCATAGATTATTTAGTCTCAAGTATGTGTGAATAAATTAGGACAAATATTCCTGAGCATAAAAATAAGTAAAAATAGCTTTTTTAAGTGAAGATAAAACAGAAGAGTTTTTCTAAGATAATTTTAAATCTTAAACATAACATTTCAGTAAACAAATTAGGAAAGCTAGAGTTTAGAGTTAGGAAAAAGGATGTTAGAGGAATATCTACAGTACTGTGCATTTTTTTTTTTCCTTTATCTATTTACTGTCAGGTTAAATAGCATGGTGATGGAATACTGCAGTTTTATTCTCTGACTTCCTTTTAAATACTCTGATATAATTGTCAGTCTTTAACTTTATTTGAACAGAAAGATTAGTAAATCCATTTGTATCTCTGTCTATTTCCTTGTGGATGTCTACACATAATCATTTAGGTATTGTATTTAATTACAGAGCATTAAAGGTAATTTTCATCAGATGTTATTTTTGATAGATATTTGAAGCATGCAATGGCATCTTTAAAATATCTATATATAATTTCTCTGTGAACATGCATATATGTGTGTGCACCTTTTAAAAATATCATTGTTAGCATTGGAACTCCACTGAGGTGTTGATTTTACAGTCAATTCCCTGTCTCCAACCTGCCATTTGACATACAGGACTGTTTCAGGACTACACAACAGTTTATTTGAAAAACACTGAACTGTCTATTTCCTTCAGTCA
Source organism: Hirundo rustica (assembly GCF_015227805.2). Taxonomy (NCBI): domain Eukaryota; kingdom Metazoa; phylum Chordata; class Aves; order Passeriformes; family Hirundinidae; genus Hirundo; species Hirundo rustica. Next base: position 108,891,540 of record NC_053451.1, on the reverse strand, counting down.
CAATTGTCAGTAATTTTAGACTCTCTTAGAACTTCTGCATTAAGGTCTTTTTTGATCACAAAATTATTTAGCTTGTTGTTGTTGTTGTTTTCTTTTCTTACAATGAGCTCAGAAAATCTCAAATAACAGATACTGAGAAGAGGTCATACCTTGCTTGCATGTGAAAATGGTAGTTGTTATCAAAAATAAGCTTGAAAAAAGGCACAGATACCGCCTATAGATAGTGCACTTCATTCACATTATCAGCCTTTATGAATTGCTCAGGAGATCCAGTGCTTCCCTCCTCTCCTACAAAAGTGGATTAAGACCAAGTGTTTTGGGTTATTTATTATTTTCCTCAAATAAGTAAAAAAAAAAAAAAAAAACCAAAAACAAAACAAAAAAACCCCAACACAGTACTGTATCTGTGCATTATTTAGAATAGAATGCATACAAGAGGTGGGATGGCAAGAAGGCTGGATGCTGTGGCTGGGCTCCAGGTTGTGTGAGAAGAGCCTCGCCTCCCTCGAGGGAGCTGTCCAGCAGCGGCTGCTCACCAGCAGCAGCCCTGAGCCCGCTGCCCTCACCCCCCTGTCTCACAGCTTTGGGTAAACATGAAGTAATTAGGTCTCAGGATGTTCTCTTCCCGGGAGCTGTGAGTTAGATGGGAAATAGATTACCTGGTGTGGATCACAGGCAACTTCTTTAGTGGTTTATGGGATTTGGGAATGGGTTCAGATCACCCTGTCAGTGTCTCAGTGCAGCTTCTTGACAGGTAGCATTTGGGCACAGTAACAGTGACATGGGTTTAGCTTAACATTCTTATGTTAAATAGCAAATTTTTTAATAAAGATATTGTATTGGCTTTACATGGCAAGGTTTTGGTAGCACAGGGGTACAGGAGTGACTCCAGTGAGAAGCTGTGAGAAGCTTGCCCCATGTCCAGTTAAGCCAATGCCAGCCGGCTCCAGGATGGACCCACCACTGGCCAAGGCTGAGCCCATCAGGGACAGTGGTTGCACTATCTAGGATAATATATTTAAGAAGTAGGGAGGAAAAAGTGCTGTGCAACAGCAGCTGGCAAAGAGAGGGGAGAATGTGAGAAAAAGAATTCTACAGACACCAAAGTCAGTGAAGGAGGGGGAGGCAACCCATGGTGAAGACCATGGTGAGCCAGCTGTTCCCCTGCTGCCCATGGTAATAAATTAAGCTAATTTCCCCAACTCAAGTTTGTTTTGTTCATGACAGTTAACTGGTAAGTGATCTCTCCCTATCCTTATCTCAACCCATGAGACTTTCATTAAATTTATCTCACTTTTCCTGTTAAGGAGGTAAGAGATAGAATGACTTTGGTGGGCACCTGGCATCCAGGTATCCAGTATATTGATAAATACCCCCAGGATAAATCCAGGGCTATTTATCAATATACTTTTATTTTTGCATAGTAATTTTTTTTAATTGTTGTGTTGATTATTCAAAGAATATGTCTTTCATACCAACAGATTCTTAGTCTACCCCATTTTGGTAGAGGTTTAAAATTAGTTTTAGATTAGAAACTATTTGATTATTTCTCCCTGTTAAGAACAGCCTGTGGCAAGACTGAAACCACATTAAGGCACAACTTTTTTCTGGTTCTTCAGTTCTAATGATCTGCAGGGAAAAATCCCTTCCCTTCCCTTCCCTTCCCTTCCCTTCCCTTCCCTTCCCTTCCCTTCCCTTCCCTTCCCTTCCCTTCCCTTCCCTTCCCTTCCCTTCCCTTCCCTTCCCTTCCCTTCCCTTCCCTTCCCTTCCCTTCCCTTCCCTTCCCTTCCCTTCCCTTCCCTTCCCTTCCCTTCCCTTCCCTTCCCTTCCCTTCCCTTCCCTTCCCTTCCCTTCCCTTCTTCTGGGCTGTAAGTGCCCATATCTGGCTCATGCCCAGCATCTCACCCACCAGCACTCCCAAGACCCTCCTGCACAGGGCTGCTCTCAATCTGTTCATTCCCCAGCCTGTGTTGTTGTTACCAGGGGTTGCTGGTATCTTCATCTCATTCTTTTCCTGCTTGATGTTATCTCTGTTTTCTTCCCTGCCTTTGGTTTTGGCCACTAGCAGTGTCTTCTTAGTCTTGGTTCCTCAGAAAACAGCTAAGACGTTGCTGCTATATCCAGCATGACTTTAAGGAAGATTAATGACATTCTACTGAAAATATATTTTGTCTTGGATACATTTTATTGATTTATTTTATTTCATTTCTTTTTCTTTTCTTCTCTTTACCCATTAACAAAGAAAAGTTAGATAGAACAGGTGAATACACACTTTTGCATTTTTGTACTTATGGACAGTATAACAACTGTAAAATTAGCTGAAATTATTTATGGGTGAATAGAGCCTCCCTGATGTCTTTTTGTAGATTCCATTTTTCCAGCCTCATCTTCCAAAATACTGACTATTTACTCAAACCTCCATGTCAGGAAAGAATGAGAAATTACATTGTGCAGAAAGCAGTGAAACACCTTCACATTATGTTAAATACACTGGTTAGCATGCCGTTGCAATTTTGTTGATGGACGTTGAGTATGGGGTGAGTTTGATCAAGTTAGAGTGGTTTAATAAATGACCATGCCTTTTGCAAAGTAATGTTTTTTTCAGTCTAACTTCTGTGTAGCCAGTAATGTAGATTTGCATTGCCTCTAGCAAAAGAAGAAGCTCAAGATCTGTCTCTTACTTTTTGGATGAATGTAATTTAATCTCTAGTCTCTAACATAATAAAGGAGGGTCCTGTTTTTAAGAGAAAATGGGAGCCATAATTGCTTTTTGCGAGAAACCTAATTCTATCAGTTTGTGTTAGGCATATTCTGAGAAAACTTACGGATTAAGACCCCGTTTTTGGCACATAGTGCAGCTTGGATTTTATATGGCAGTGGCAGGATGCATGTGCAGGATTAGCCTGTCTGTACATCCAAATGGCAGCCTTGAATATCTCTGGGCAAAATCTGGGATCTGGACTCTAGTTGTGCGGAGGAATGTGGTAGTCATCAGACTTTTCAGCTATGTTAAAATGGGAGCATACATTATTGTCAATGCATAATTCTTTTCAAATGCATTTTTTCAGCATAAGGGTAGAAGGGAATTTAGATAGTATGATTTTGGATGCCAGAAGATTTTAATTGGTAATATCACATACATCTGCTTCTTTTTCTCATAGATTTTGCTTCTGTTTTGAATAACTTACTGAAATTCTGCTATATATGTATGGCTTTTTTTTATTATTGTTGTTGGTTTTAAGCTTTTGGTTTGATTTCATAACTCATTTGCTTAGTGTTCCTTCTTTGTCATCTTACCAACCTTCGAAGCATTTTGTACAGCATTAACCACAAGAATTTTTCTTCCTTCTTCACAAAACCATTAAGCTAAGAGGCCAAGGCCTTTTGCTACCTGTGCTGTGATAAAAGTTGTGGTTGTAATGCCGTAAATGTGGTGACCTTGGTCTGACCAATAGTAGCAAAGTAACCACCATATTTCACATCCCAGAATGGACTGTAAAGCAATCAATAAAGGTTTTATCAGTGGTTTGAACCAACTGCTTTGTAGACAGCCTTGATCTTGGACAGTATCTGGGCTCTGACTGTCTTTGTGGAAGACCGTGCCCAACCTGTTGCATCTTTAGATCATCCAACATCTGCACCCACCTCAATTTCACAGAAACCGTTTCCATCTCCAGCTCTCTGACAGTCAGTGTTGTCAGGAAACCTCTGCTAAGTTTCTATGCCTGAGTCAGAATAGAACCAGAAGGGAAAAAACCTCTTTTTCTGCTCTCCCTTATTCACTTTGGAAAGTGAAAATACTGTGATCCTTTTCTCATCTTGCCCTGTCCCTTCTCATCACCTGCCTTAGTTATAACATGGATACAGGTTGGAGAAACTGCCATCTCAAAGCCTCATGGCTTTCTGTCCATCATGTATTAGCTTTTTTATTGCTTCTGGAAATTAAGATGAACACATACATTAAAAAAAAAAAAAAAAAAAAAAAAAAATTCTGTAGAGGTTGAGCCACTCATAAATCTCATTATAAATCCTTAAACAACTAAATCTGCACTTTCAGTGTCCTTGACACTGCCTGCAGAAGTACAGATATTCCATTTGGAGACCATATACTCTGGACTTTCTCTCCAGTGGAATGGAAGAAGATGCAATGTGTGCCAGAAATTCCATATGCAAAGTAATTTTACTTTATTTCATCCATTTTAGACTTTGTATCATACAATAGTTTTGTGTGTTCGTTTAACAGAAGGAGGCTGCTCTTCAAACCTTAGCAGTAAGAGGAACAGATTGAATTTTAATTTTTTTTCTCTGCAATATTACTGAACTAGCCAAAATGAGTGATGTGTTAATACGTATAATAACTCAGTATATTTGTTCATAAAAAATGATGACTGTTCAAATTTTAATTCATAAACACAATGTTAGCAATACAATGAAAGCAGCAAGGTGAGAAAAGACAGGAAGAAGATCTGAGATCCACTGAGGGGTTTCTTTTGACCTGGAGCATTATTCGTGTCAGAGTTACAGGGCAGGTGCAAACCTGAAGTAGCAGGTACATACTTCCCCTTGTGTTGTCTCCTTCTACAATATGTTATCTGGTAATTGGTAGTCTGCCCTTTTGTGTTTATTTTATGGAGATTAAAAGGTGTTGTAGATTTTGTGAGGAAGTTAGGAAATGTATAGGACTATAAATTTCACAAGAGTTAAGGAAACGTAAAGTCAATGAAGTCTATCAGACATCCTTATGCCAAGTGGTATTTATAGTTAGAACTTTTATATGTTTAATTTACTTCCAGCTTTGACATTAGTGAAACCTTAGAAATTTCTCCCTCTTCCACTTAAGCTATGTTTATAATGATTGTAGTCCTTAGGGACAACTAATCACTGTATTTCTAAAATCTGTGAATATTTTTTTTTGGGGTGTGTGTTCTTGTTTTTCTTTCTTTTTTTTTTTTTTTTTTTTTTTTAAATGTATACTAAATGTTTTAAAACATGAGAATCATGGGAAAATTGGTCATACAGACTCTTGACCCTCTTTTGAGATTATTTGTTCCCCCTAGAACCTCACAGGGAAACAGCAGAGCCACTGAATGTCAGCAGTAGCATGCTCTGCTGAACTTAAAACACCTCTGCTTTCTAGCTTCATGAGAACCAGTGGGTTTGATGCCAAGGAATTTTAACTAATACTAAATATAGCATCAGTTTGAGGGCATATCTAGTAACATTACAGTGAGCTTCAAATGTTACCGTCATTCATAAGATTTTCTATGTGCCTGGTCTATTATGACTTGCACATTCTGGCGGAGTTCCTCTTATTATTCATGACAAGAAATCCTAACATCAGCAATTTCTTGACAACGACCCAGTTTTAGTAAAAAGAGCATACTAGAATTTGTCTTAATGTCTATACTGCCTAACCCCTTTATTACTGCAATATTTCATGCCGTGCTACCTTAGGTTTTTCCTTGCCTCCTGCTCCCTGTGTGCATTGTATTTCTTATGGGACAAAAAGGCTTTAACAGTGACTGAAGGGCAGAAATGAAAGTTGATTCATCCTACTTTTTGTCTTAATGGTTTGACCAGTTTAGAAATGCAGTTAAATATGCTTCCACAGTACACAATGGAAGACTTACTGGCCATTTCAGTTCTTCTTGTTAGAAAGATGATGTTCAGTTTACTCTCCTGGTTCCTTGCTGTAGTGTGGAAATAAGCTGCCACAGATGGTGCACATGACACTGTAAGTAATCTTTTTAGAAACGCAAAATGATATATTTCTTTAATAGGAATTCATTTCTAGATGATAGTTTCTGATCTCTAAGCAGAAGAGTCTTTAAGATTTTAATGAGGCTTTTCATTCCAGACTTCAAATGAAACATATCTACCAATCTTGTTCATATTTTTATGAATGTGTAGTTTGTTAAATATATATATATATATTCATATATATATATATATATGAATATATATATATATATATATATATATTCTAAGTTTTCTAAGCATCTAATGATTTTATTTTTTCAGGAAAAACACCTAAAATGCTAATCTCATTACTTGATTGATTAATCAGTTACTTTGACTTTTGTTTCTTAAGCATCTTCGAAGTTAGGAAATTTGACTTAATGTTATGTGCTTTGTTTTGGTCCATTTGTTGTTGTAAAAGAGAGGAAAAGAAAATCTCCAGTCAGCAACATGAAGTCTAGAATTTCCTTCCATATTTACACCATAAGAGGAATCAAATCCCTTGTTTCTTGATCTCGAGTTCAGTGTAATGTTTTTTCCACTGAATATCACAATTACTTGAAGCTATTGATCTTGTCAGTGTATCCAAGCACTGTTTGCAGAGATGTTTCTCTTCAACAGCATTAAAATTTTTAACTTCCTCATTTATTTTCTTACACGTAGAATGAAAATTAATAATTAAGTAATTAATAGACACAGTAATGTTTATTTGATTGGAGTTTATGATGCTGCCTTAGTAAATCATGATTCTGTGATTTAAGTGAAATGTGATTTTTTCCATGCAAGCATGCTAACTGTTCTTGTGACTTTGGTTGAATTTAAATACGTATATGAACAGGAGGGAGTGAGTGATGTGGTTGAAGGGGAAACAAAGGTTATTACATCTTAAAAATATACATAATTAAAGAATCAGAGCACAGCAAAGTCAGCTTTAAGGAAGCCTGAGGATGGCAAAGTGGGACTGGAAGAAAATGCAAGATTTACTATAGTGCATAAGGAAAATCTGTGACAAGAAAGAACCTTAAAAGAGCTGTCTGAAACTCCAGGAGGCTGAGGTCAGAGTGGCATCACAGTAGAGGCAAAGATGTGGAGGGCTGCATAATGTTCTGCCTTCTAGGTGGCTGGTTGTTGATGAATCAAGGGTTAATCTGAGAATGCTGACCTGGAGGATGACTTAGATGGAAGGGATCCCATATTTCATCTTGGATCACCAGGGCAAAATGTCCCTTTTCTGAGCTGTCTTGTGCCATCTCGGTCATTACAAGAGAGGTAGCACTCTTCTCAAAAGATCTCCATAGAGCTGCTGATCATGTATTGTGGAAAACGCCAGGCAGACAGGAACAACTTCCTTAGCCCCTTGCCTCTGGGAGACCATTTTATTGTTCTTGGAGCTGTGTGTGTAAATAACTGCTAAATAAAGCATGCTTAGTTTCATACTGACTTGGAGCACACTGATCTGCGAAATGGAACATTTGTATTTCATTTAAAATTGTTTACTATTTCTACACAAGAGAGCTATGTAGGCTGTGAAGGGATTGTTGATGAGGACATAGTGAGGCTTGTGTTACATTTTGAGAATATCGCTGAACTTTTTGACTGTAAACTCTACCCGTCAAGAATATAAACAGGATTGTGCTGCAGCTGCAGATTGCATCTGGCCTGCATAAGCATATTTAGACAAATTGTGCATGATTTGCATGTTTTTATTTGAAACCTCTATCACCCATTATACAGCGTTTTCCTGTAATACTGGGCTGTAGCCAGGCAAAGAGAATGAGGAAGCTGTGGAGAGGCAATCAGATATTTAAAGGACTGGGTCACAGGGATCCCCATCTAGATGGTTTTGATAAGCTGGATAAAATTCTGTAACTCTAGAAAATTTAGAAAGGGATTTGTAAGGGTTACACGTCCGTGTGCAAAGTGTGGAATGAAGACTCTAACTGAATGCAAGTGTGTGTTATTCATCCCTCAGAGATGCTTGCGTGCCTGCTTTTTGCTTCCATTCTCCAGGAAGATGTATCTGAAAAAGAGAACTGAGGTGGGAAAATAAGAGGAAGGAAGAACAGCTTGGTGCAGTGAGAAGTAGGTTAGAGTCCTGAATTGTTAGTGTGGTGCAAGATGAGAAAGGATGGAAATGAGATGTCAATGAAAAAAATTTTAGTTTGTGTTTAGTGATGTAGAATGGAGGCAGAAAGGAAATAAATACGTACTCCAAAACAAGAGGAAATCATTGTTTCTTGATGTCCACTGCTTCAGAGGGGATAAAGGAAGGAGACAATACAGGAAACCAAGAGGAGGTAGATATCTACCTTTGAAGGCTGGGCAGAGTTATCTTTGTGTATGGGGAAGGTGTTCCTGGAAGAGGTAGTATGAGAGTGTGTCTTGAGTCAAAGACAGTGAGGAGAGATAGATGAGTGTTTTGGTGAAATGCTAAAGCCAAGCAGTTGTTGCTTCACAACTGTTAAACTCACAGGACTGTTAGGGAATTGAGAAGACAGGATTTCTAAAGTCCTACTCTATCCATCAACTTAAAGCTGCTGTGCAACTAACATCTGTCTTGCATAAATATATTGGTACAAATTTGCAGGATTTTGCTTATGCATTTCTCATCTATAAGTTATGTTTTACAAGTATTTGGATGTCTCTGCCTAAGTTGCTCATGGCATGCAAGTTGCTGAAAGTTCCAAGTAAATGACTGAACAGTAAAATCCCCTCTCTTTAATAGCCTGAATAAAACTGTGGTACCATTACTGTTACTTGGTCTCTCAAGTTGTTTTTGTTCAGGCTAGTGCAGTATTTATGCTCCAATTTACACGGGAATTAGCTTTTCTTTTTACTGATTTTTTTTTGCCTTTCTCCAGCTGGAGGACTGAACCTCCTAGCTGTGGTGCATCAAAAAATGCATCCAGTATTAACATCTGCCTAGTCTCATCTTTTTACCCCTGCGATAAATCCTTGAGTTGCCCAGAGCCTTGCAATGCAACTACCCCCACATTTCCCTTTGTAGTGAGTGTAACAAAAGACATCAAACAACTCCAGTCTTTAAAGCTAAGTGTATTAGAGCACAAACTAATAAGCTAGGATAAGGTGGCTTTTAAGAGATTGAAAAGTCAGATCTACAGAGACAGATGAAACAGAAGTATCTAAAAGAAAATTTTCTCTTTGGTTACTGTGTGATTGTGTGTTGGTCCTTTCCTGCATCCTTCCCTATGGGTCCCATGACTTTCAGTGTCTTCTTAGTTGAATGAACTCTAAAATATCCCTCAGGGTTCTTAGGAATCTTTTCTTTCCTCTGAAAAGAAACCTCCGTACTGCTGATAGCACAACCCAACTCCACTCAAAGGCTTGCAGTTTGCTCTCCTGGTTTCCTTCAGTGTTGGTTGTCTCTATTTGCCCTGCTCTGTGCCCTGAAGTTTCAATTCAGGTCCTCTGGGGAACCAAGCAGTCTGCATTTTTCCTCTAGAGTGGAAGCACAGTTCTGTAGCCAGCACCCTGCAGGAGGAGTTCTTCCATACTGCCCAGCTTGTCTTGCATTTGAAGCACTATAGTACATAGTACATGCACAGTGAGCTCTACAGCAGCAAACAAACACTGCTGCCATCTGTTACATACACCCTCATACAAGATAAGGTTGTTTATATACGTATTTTTTTATATCATATAGTTATAGAATATAGACACCAATGAAGCCAAGGGTTTTGATAGAGTTTAATGTTAAGTTGAGCATTTTAGAGAAGTATGAAAGAGATCAGTGGGGTGCTTGAGGCATACAGAAGAATAAAGTATCTAAAATCCTGGAGTTGATCAGATTATGTGTCCGTAACGTACACAGGAGTACAACACATGGGAGATACGGATCTATGGGGAAAGAGGGAAAGGCAGGAAATAAAACAGAGTTGATAAGTGTGCAAATGGAAATCTGGAAAGAAAAAAAATGAGGAGGAATAAGTGAAATAAAGGCTCCAGAGTACAAGGAAATATTTCACAACAAGATTTGAGAAAAGGATTATTCTAGGTAGTGAGTTTTCCTAAGGTTATATTAAAAAAAAATTACCTAGAGAGCAGAGAAAGATTCCTTTCTGACAGGTAAGAGAAGTAATTTAGGAAAGAATTTGGTATTTTCTATTTGGTATTTTCTAGTTTGAGGAAAAGATGGTATCCTGAAAAAATTAATAAAATAAGCTAACCCCCCCCAACAATGCAGTTGTGCCTCTTCAAACTAGAACTAAGGCTTAAAGAAAGATGTAGTCTTAGAAGAGAACTGTAAGGAAGTGTAAAGGGATTTAAGATGCCACCTCTAACTATTTTAACAGATCGTGTGGATCTTGAAGTTTATTGGCATCTCAGTAGAGCCATTTGTAAGATTATTTGAGATTTTAACTGCAATTTAAACAACCAGCAGATAGATTAGACTACACTTACTTATAACACATAGACCTTTTGAGACTCTAATGACACTGGCAACTTTCCAGCTTAGCTCACCCTCAAGAGGAGATTTTTAACTGTGCTGATACTCCTTTTCCAAACGTGAAACAAAGAAAAAACCCTATGTCTTTCCTGAAGGCAGTTGGTATTCTGCCTGCAGGAGCAAAAGCCTGAGAGAAAACCTTTTCCTTTCTGTCCCCCAGGAGGGACTCTATACCACTTATCCTTCTAATAACTTATGACGTGTACAATTGTGTATCACTTTAGGCCCATGTGGATGCTGCACCCTCTCAGGCAGTTCACTCCAATATAAAAATACCTGCCTGAATCCCATTGTGGACACTGCTGGTTCTTCATTTTCCCATTGGAAAAACTTCACACCTTACTCCATATGGTAGAAATGCACTCCATAGGAAGCAGCAACCATAGAATATAACTTAAAGCTAGCACTTGAAGTGAGGTAAGTCTGAACCCCTTAGGTTCTTCCATATAACAACCAAATTCAACTATTAATGCAAATTTAAATTTATAACTGTATTAATTTAATTAATAGTATGAATTTCTCAAATTCATGAAGCAGTGGGAGGGAAAAGCACCTTTTGCAGTGGGAATTCAACCTTCACAGAATTCATATGTGCAATAGCAATAGTCCATCTTCTTTTCAGAAACCTTTTCCTTATGCTATTGTTGAGAGAAAAGAGTGACCCCCCACAACAAACCTATTCATGTGCTTCTTTTTCATAGGCCCCAAATAGAGGCTGTGCCTTGTTGAGATTCTTCCTTGCCCAGGGCAGGCATCTTACATGGGAAGGTGACAAGCACTGAACCCTTTGATTTGTGCTGTCTCTCAGCTGAGATCAGCTCCAGCCATAGCACTCATCTCCTTTTTCAGCATGAAATCAAACAGCTTAGTTTAAACCTTCAAAATTGCCTATTTGCTTTGCAACAGGCAGCTGAGAAGAGGAATGCTCCTTTAGTCAGGCACTGATCTCAGTGGGGGAACAGCAGTTTGTTGTTCCCTCTGAATGCAAAAGTGCATTTAATCTACCTTGAGAGATGTGGAGTGCTGCAGCTCCACAGTTCCTTTAGAGAGCCAGAAATGTGGGCTGCTACTGAAAGCAACAGTCCCACCCCTTTCTTTGTGCTGGAAGTACTCTGCTCACTGCTGTAGGATGAGTAGCATTAGCAAACTGGAATTAATTTCCCAGATAAAAATTAACCTTATATTAAATCCGTCTGAGAACTAACCAGGAGAAGAAGATTTTTCATCCACATGGCTGTAGGAGTACCAGGGCTGGCACAAGGGAGTGGGGTGAGGGGTGCCTTGCAACAGCTTGTGCTTGCCTTCCTGGGACAGGGTACTCCCCAAGAGCTGTGGGCATTTTCACAAGTCTGAAAGGAGCAGGAGCAGCCTCAAATACCTCCACTGGTGTTATCAGATCAGTTTAAGCAGCTGCTGTCTCAATCTCAAGTCGTTCTCTGAAAGGGCAATGTGGGACTTACTGAGCATGACTATTGCGTGTGAAAGGAACGATTTACTCGTTTAAGGTACCTTCATTGTGGAGTGGTTCTCCCCTTCTTCTGTTGTTTTATTAGCAACATTCATCACCATATTCTCCACATACATAAAGTGATTTAACATGTCCTATGAAAAGGGGAATAGAATAGAATATTACTTTAATAAACAATAAAACCCCTCTCATGATTTTTAGAATAAGGATGCTCTGTTTTCTTGAGCTAATATTCAACAATAGAAGAGGTAATAATAAAACACATGCTTAATAATGTAATCCTTCATGCAGCAGGTTAAAGTAAACAAAACTCCTGTTGTTATTTCTTTGAGTTGTCTAATTTCCCTTCTGGACTGTGTTTCAACAAAAAGATCCCTAGAGATGCTGAAGGCAGGAAAAATAATATGCACAATCAGTGTTTTCATTTCAGGGCACAGGAGTATATTTCCATTGCACTGCTAAAACCTTGTATGCACTTTTTGTACTTTTAATAAATGAAACACCTAGATGTGGATACAGGAGAGAAAAAACTGAGTATATTAATTAGCAGTAATAAGAAAGGAGCATTAATAAGAAGAAGATAATTCACATGTTTTAACTTAAAGCAATTGATGCATAAGAGTTGTCCTTGATGTTTTCTGTTGGTGGTTTGAGATTTTTGTTTTGTTTGGTTTTGGTTTTTTTTTTTTCCTAATATATCCAATCTCAGTAATGAACTTTTGGTAATTATAAAATAGACCAGTGGAAACCAAAGTGAACCTAAATATATGAAATTGTTTGCTCTGAATTCTGAATTCTGCACAGATTCACATGAAAAACCCAAACACCTTTCCTGACCCCTAGTCCAGCTAATAAAATTTATTTTCTTGTAAAACAGTGAAGCAGAAATTAGCCTCAGTTTTCAGAGCTGTGTTTTCCAACCTTAATTTCCAATTGAAGTTTAGTAGCCTAGGAAACAGAATGGCTTGTACAGTTCATAAAAATAAAGATCAGGTGTTTGAGGCCAATCATTTTACTGTATATCTGTTACATTGGGATTGGTTGCTGGAGGAATCTTCTATGTCTTTTTTTCACCAAATCAATGATCCCATTTCACCTTTAAAACTTTCCTTGTTATTTTCATTTATTTGTGCCTTCATGATGTTTGTCAGATGCTATCATGTAAGAAATAAATGAAAACTGTGCAGAAAAGGCAAAGTAAAGCAAGGACTTGTCTATCAAGATCTGCAGATTGGTGGACATTTAAATAACAATGTATACAATTTTCCTTTTAGCCATCATATCCCACATTGAAAAATACCTTCTGTTAATCCCATTTTTGTGCAAGTCAGTAAATCTTGAATCAAACTAGGAGCAGAAATATTGAATAGAATTGATTTGAAAGTTCACATGAGGATGTAACAGAAGGAGGGTTGACCTCACGCGTAAGGGGTGCATTGTAGTAGCAGTCATGTAGACAAGCATGAATCATTGTGTAACACTTGAAGTAATAAGATTTGCTGTTACCAAACTTAAAAAAAATAATCCTGAAACCTAGATTTAAACCTGTAAAATGGTTAAAACTTGTTTTGTGTTGTAAAAAGATTTGGTTTATAGTAGCCAGTTAATATGGTGTTGTTTAAAGTTTGTACAAAGATCAAAGCTTTAGCCTGTGGCATTACAAGAATATGTCAAAGGCTTTCAAGAAAAGTTAGAAAAGGCCAACAAACATTTATATGGCACTGGCAACAATAGTGGTACTGTGAAATGCGTTTCAAGTTTTGTAATTTTTTAGTACGATATGCATCTTCTTTTTTTCTTCTTTTTTGCTTCAAGTTTTGTTTGAGTCTTTTAACTTTAAGCAAAATAGTTTAGATGCATTAAAACTTAAAACTGTGAGAAGGCTGCCTATATCATATTAAGCTGTTAGGTTCTGATTATCTTCTCAAAATTAGTCCTTTCAAGTTAGTATAGTCTATTTTATTTTTTTTTTTTTTCTCAGCATGTCTACTCTGAATAGAGTGAGAAACACTCAGCTATTTTGGATAAAATGTTGGTATATTTTTTTCCCACTCACCTACACAGTAGAGTAGAAGCTAGTGTTATGTGAAACACATGGAGGTTGTATTTTTTAAGTTCATATTTTTAAATTCTATTGTTTACTGTATCTAAAGGCTCATGTTTCATTAAACTTGTGAATCTGAGAAACCGCAATCATCTGAATGCAGGCACCTACATCCCTTACTTGGAGATACTGCAAAAATTAGTGTGCTTTTCATGCACTTTAGAATCATGGAATGGTTTGGGTTGGAGGGGACCTCAAAGATCGCAGAATCATAGAATTGTTAAGTTTGGAAGAGAACTCCAAGCTCATCAGGTTCAACTGTCAACCCAGCACCACCATGATGCTTTACAACTCTTTCTAGTGCCTTTCCACACTCTCAGTAAAATTTTTCCTCCTTATATTTAATCCAAATGTGTGGTCATTGCTTGAAACCATTACCCCCTATCATATCACTGCATGCCCTTGTAAAATGTTTCTTGTAGGTTTCCTCTAGGTACTGGCAGGTGCTATAATATGTCCCCTGAGCCTTCTCTTCTCCAGGCTAACAGCACCAGCTCTCTCAGCCTGTCTCCATTATAAGAGGCTATCCAGTACTCTGATCATCTTTGTGCCCTTCTCTGGAATTTTTCCAGCTGGTCCTCATCCTTCTAATGCTGGGGACCCCAGAGTTGACACAGTTCTACAGGTGGGTCTCACCTAAACGGAGAGTAGAGTAGCTGGATAGAATCACCTCCATCAGCCTTCTGGCCACACTGCTTTGGATGCAGCCTGGGACATGTTTGGCTTCTGGGCTGCAAGCAAACACTGTCGGATCATGTTGAGCTTCTTGTTCAGCAACACCCTCAAGTTCTTCTCAGGGTTGTTCTCAACCACCTTATTTTACTTAAGTCTTCCCTTTGACAGCTTTCTTCCCTTCTCTCATGGTGTATTGTGCCCAGAAAAGGATAATTTGTTTCTGATGCTCTTTCAAGAAATTTGTGTTTACAAGAGAATGATTTATAATGTTTTTAATTTACTTAATTACTTTGAAAGGCCACTATCTAATCTTCCTTAAGAGCTATGTCTTTGCAGGTTTATGAGGATTACAATACTCTCTAACTGGGTTCTTTTACATATTCCACATGAAGAGGGTTTAAGGTTTTAATACCAAATTTACTCACTGGAAGGTATTTGATGTCACATAGGATTTTGAGCAATGTACCCAAACCCCAACACAAGCATGGCAATTGCAGTACAGGTGCAGCTGAATCCCAGTGCTCATGTGATTCCCACTGCCAGTTTCTGTGTGCTGCCATCATGATACTGCACGTCCTCAGTTCCTTGGGAGGCATGCATGGCTTGAATCCAGCTCAAGTCTGCCCCTGGTTTCAAAGTTCCTGTTGCTGTTTGTTCAGTTTAGATGCTCTGTGTTGAGCTGTCTGGATACTGCTCTGGCTGTCTCAGGAAGGTAATACTTTCTCTAGATGGTTTTAGGGAAGGGCATTTGCCTGACCCATCAACCCATTCAGCCAATGCAAGTCTTTACAGAAAAGGCCACCCTCTGGTCTCTTTGGCATTGAGTTCAGCTTTCTTCACAACTGCTGTGGACACTCCCTAGATTCTGTTCATAGTTTGTGCCTATCTTCTTGGAGCTTTCTTCTGTTGCAGGGCTTTGTTGATCAGTTTGTTGTTTCAGTGGAAAAGTATTATATGAGGTTCTGAGTGGGGTTTTTTTGTGGTTTGTTTATTTTTTTTTTCAATCAGTTGTGTTTTGAGCTTTAAAAAATAGCTAAGCAGTGAATAATAAAATACCATTCTGAAATAAAAGCATTATACTAATTTATCTCCTGTGTGTAGTATAGAAATATAGTACCATATATGCCATGTGTTATTTCTGATAATGTCCGTGTTAAGGAGGGATACATTAGAAATGAGAAAAAAACCTCTTCTAAACAGATAAAACACCTCATTCTTCCTTATGTATCTGTTCAGACAGTTCACTCTTTAAAGTATTGCTAAACATGTTGTGGGGGTTTTTTTTGTTTGATTGGGTTTTTTGTGGTTTGTTTTATTTTGTTTTGGTGGGGGGATTTTTTTTTTTTTTTTAATGTGTTTGAATGGTACTTAGCAAGTTATAGTTTGTGATTTTCCATGAACAGGCTGAAATTAGTGTCACCACTCAGCTGACAAATCATCACAGAGGGTGGTTTCCTTTCTTCTCCCCTTTTTTCCTTTCTTCTCCCCTTTTTTCCTGCCTTCTGTCTTTGAAATGGAAATCTCCTACCTTTTAAACATGGCTCCAAGGTATAACCCGCTGACTGCATAAAATCCAAAGTTTTAACATGCCTTTATTTTGCACAACAAATTTTTATAATTGATACTGTTAAAATATAGGTTAAAAAAACCCAGCCCACTTAGCAAGTCCAACCAATAAACTGATTATCATTAGCCTCTGATCCACAGGAAGTAGTGACCAGGTTTTTAGGCAAATGCTTAGAGTTCTGCCAAAAATGCAAAATTTTTTATGATTGAAAGCAATCAACCTTTCTTAATACCTGTGTTTCATACCTTTTAGTGATGGGTGACGTAGATTCACATATCCATGAGAAAATAAAAGGAAAATATATTCATTTCCTTATGGAATAATACATTAGAATTGATGATTCTGCCTTGCCCATTATATCAGCTGAATCCTTTAATGGGACCATTGCTGATTATATAATAATTCAGTAATTCACTTTACCCCGTCCTTGTACACCTTGAGAAATTAGGTTGCGGTTCTGAGGGAATGTGAAAGCAAGATTCTGAAGAAAAATAAAAGAAAGAGTGAGAGAACAGGATGTTTTGAAATTAAAATAAGTATGTGAAAATGGATTGTTGCTTTTAATTAGTCTTTTAACCTTAATTATATAGGGGCCTTGAATTTTCAGAAGTTCAAAGTAGTTTTGTTCACTTCAGTTGCATTTACAAGCAGCAGAAATAAAATAAAAAAAAATGAATTTTAAAAAAAGCAGGAAAACTGAGTTTTGCTGTTTTCTTTTGTTGCTTTTAACTGGTAAACATGGCAGCAATGTGACCAGACACCAACAAAAGTTGGGAGCATCCTGGGCTGAACCAACACAATCAGAGACAGTAGGTCATTTGAACTGATTATTCCCCTTTATTCATCACTGGCTGGACCATATCTCACATGAGGTGATCAGTTTGGGGATGCACAGTGCAAGGACGACGTTGGCAGACAAGAGCACTCAGGGGTCACCAAGGTGGTCAATAAGGTGTGGAGACCTTACCCTGTGAGGAGAGGCTGGGGGATTGGGGTTTGAGCAGTCTGGAGGAGGGACAGCTGTGGGAAACCTTATCAGCCACCTGTCCTTACTTACAGGGAGTGAGAGAGGCAGGAGAACAGTGGACCCTGATCATGAATTGTGAAAGGTTGGTATGACTGGACATAAGGAAAAAAAAATATCCCCACAAGAGTAATTAGGTACTGCATCAGAGTGCTCAGAGAAACTGGAATGTTTGTGTTGTAAGTGGAGTTTGATATGCAATCAAACTAGGTAAGTAGCTCACATGTCTGTGCATATGAGGTGACATATGGATGTGAAGGAGTATAACTTATGAGATGTGTTTGCCTGGAGTCAGAAATTGAAAACTAAACCTTGCAGACCAGGTTGCTCTTTCTGTAGACTCTTATTTTCTTTAATAAGTGGAAGAAGAGAGGATGCGCTGGAAGGACAGTCTAGAGTTCTGACAACTGACTGAGAAAATTACAGTGAAGTGTGTTTGTGTTTGTAGTGGTGCATTTGTATTAAAACAGGGAATTAACAATCCTCTTTGATTATGACTCCATATTTTACAGAGACATACTATGATCATTATTATTTTTAATCTCAATGTCTGAAGTAATTTTGAGTTTCTGAGTTATGTTCTACATTTCTAAATTCCAAGTGATATTTCAAGGTGAGTAGTTTGGCTATAAATGTGCGGGTTTTTTTCCTCCCAATAACATTTTGGCCAAAAAGTGACTGACTGGCATGACACACAGCATATGAAATTTCCATTTTCTTTCTAAAGTGGAAAAAGTAGTAAACCCCACCTATCATCTCATGTTAACGCTGTACATTCAGTTCAGGCTTCAGTTAATTCCTGGGAATCTTACCTTCAGGTCCAGTGCACACAGCAAAAGCTTTCCATGGGTAAAGAGTGACATGGTGTCATTCATCAAGGAACAAAAGGAGAGAGTAGGCTTTTTTTACTTCATTTCTCATATTCTTAGCATACATGCCTGAGCCAGAGTTTCAGTGAAGTAAACTAGGTTCCACAGAAGAAAAGCAAATCAAGTTTGGAACTGTAATCCTATTGTCTCGTGCAGTCTTTATTGCAATACCTTATATTTCATGGAAGAACCACAGTAACCTTCAATTCAAACCAAGAAAAATGAGCTTTGTCCCCAAAGTGTCACACCTCATAGAACCCTAAATTTATTCTTTCTTCAATATTGTTTTATTGTAAGATTCATCTTTGTTTCCTGTTTATTTTAGTGTTGGGTCAGTTCTCATTCAACTTTACCATCTGGGTCAACCATAAGCAATATAATTTTTGCAAGATCAGAATTCTTGCAATTCTTGCAAGATCTGAAACACTTTAGAGTTAAGAAAGAAAAACAAAAAAGTCAACAAATCCCAAAAAACTGGATCCTTAGCTGGGCAACTCCTCTGTATTTCCACATTTGTTTTTCCTTTCTGATACATTATTTTCTTAGTTTTAATACATAATTTTGTAGCGGGTTACTTTTTATTTCATTTATGAATTAGCATTCTCACAAGAAATTTTATAGCTAGCAATGGATTAATAACTATGTAGAGGGGGGTTTTTTTGTTTGATTTTTTGTTGTTATTGTTGTTGTTTGGTTTTTTTGTTTAACCTGCATTTAATCAAAGCAGAACTGCAGAGCAGAGGTCAAAGCTGTGGTAAGAGATATTTGAGATGCATACCCTGAATTTAAAACCACACACTTTGGCAGATCATAGTAAAAAAATTGAGACATTGAGTTCATTTGAACTAAAATACCTCTGATGTGTATTTAAGAAAAATATTGAAGTAAGTGAATTTTTAGAATTTTTCAGTCAATTTATGACACAGATAACTTCGCATAATTTATGTTTAATGGTTATCTGAGGGGAAGTTTATATCTTACCCATTTTTTCTTCTAGTTTTTTTTTTCTTTCTCATGAAGATTACTTGTGTTTCTGTAAATTCAGAAAAGTCTACCCATGTTTACTTTTGTGAAACTTCTTGCTTACTTCACTCTGCATTAGTAGCTGGTCATAAACTGGTCCAACATATGTAATGACTGATTTAAGAGTAAGAGGCAATCAGCAGCATATCTCTTTTGTGGTATGTCAACATTTGTATTAGCAAGAACAGCATTATAACTATAGTAATGCTTTCTTGCCAATGATTTGATCAGAGTTATACAGAGAATCAGACTCAGTTGTTTTGATGTAAATCTAGGGCTTTGGGGTCTACACAGTCTCCACTTTCAGACTGACTTTTTGGGTGAAGATATTCTTTGAAATCAGAACTGTTCAGGCAAAAATTTGGAACAATATATATGCTTTTGTTTGTTCTTTAGCTATAATGCAAATTATACCAAACTACAATAGCCAGTATTGATTAGAATTTAAATGTGCCAGAACCATATATATACTTTAAATTCCAGATTATCAGAACACTGACATGCATCTAAAATTTTTCATCTTGTAGCACTTAAAAACTTCTATATTCCTTCTGTTGTGAGTGTTTGTGCAGGAATAATGCCTGTTTCTTGAAAGACATGTATCTCTGTATCCCGTATGTTCAGCATTTACCTTGACTTTCAACTGACCTTGTAGGTTAGTTTCGTTCTTGTACAAAAGTTCGACTTTAAAAAGCGGGTCATAACCCTAATGTTTTGCCTCCACTAGAGGGACCTTGGGAAAAGTCTTGAGTGGCAGTGTAATTAAATTCTCTGGACAGGGTGGTCTATTAAATGTTTTCATTCTCTCCTAATTACTGCCAAAAATGGTAGGCAGTACCTACTCAGATGGCTTTAAAAGTTTGTTTTGCAAATAGAACATATGCACAACAGGAGCTGGGAACACATCTTCACAAGTGTAAAATATTCAGATCTTTCATGTGATAAAACATGAGTCTCCCTGAACCTCAAGAGCAGACCTGTTCTCTTGGATAAATTCTTGTTTCTGAATACTAGGGCATTTCCACATATTAGGAATTAATTAGCTCTTGTAAGCAAAACCATTAAAAATCCTAGACCTATCCTGTAGGAAGTTAGATGTTTATTTAAAATGTGTTTATGCATATAAATATGTTTTATTTTAAGGAAATACTGATCACATTCTAAAACCAGTAAATATTCACAGACATAATGAAATGGAATGTGCACACCACTAACTACAGAAGGTATGTTAGAAAGCTGTATGCTTCAGGCAAGTTTTAAAAAACTGGAAATGACAGAGGGAATGCATAGTTGCAATTTGCTCTTGTTGCTGTGCTGTTGATGCACTCAGTTACAGCATTAGTCCCATTTTTTATGCATGGAAATGTGTTACATGTATGAGCATCTCACATAGACATGTCTTCAAACATCTCTGTCTCTGTTAAGTGTTTTCATTTGTATTTTTGGTTTGGTTTCATTTGATTTTTTTTTCAAGATAGCTGACTTTCTTCTGATAAAGTGTAAATTATTAAAAATAACCTTTGTGGTTTGTTTTAATGGCCCTTTGTATTGTTGTAACTGCTTTAAAATGCTCATGGATTTTTATATCCAATTGAGCATCTTTATGCGAGGAGGAATTCTGAGAAATTTTTTTCTTGTTTTTGATATGCAAACCATAGCTCTTTTCTGAGGAATCGACCTTTCAAGTCCTGATACAGAAAACACAACAACTTTAGGCAACACTCTCTAGCAGTATTGTTTATATCCTATTTATCTTTGCAGTGTTTGTTCCAAATTGATCCAAGAGCCTTGTGGCACTTCTCTTTTAGGATTTAACCATTCTGTCTGTGAGCAGCTTCACTTACCTGATGTGACTTAATACTGTAAATCCTTAGCAGAGCGAATGTCAGTGACTGACGCTAAAGAAATTTGGCTACCAAATGAATAATTACGCTGCAAAAATTACCCCATAAAATATGTTCTCAAAATACCTTCTTAGCTAAAAGGAACAACAATATAGCAGTTAAAATGCAGCTGTACTTGTAACTATCTTAATACAGCTAGAGTTCAGTTTTGGTATACAACTGAAGCACTAGGACATGTCAAATGCAGATAAGGAAAGACTGAGAGAATTGGGATTGTTCAGCCTAGCAAAGAGACGGCTTTGGGGTAACCTTCCAGTACCTGAATGGAGCCTGTAGGAGAGATGCAGAGAGAATATTTGCAGCAGTATGTGGTGGCAGGACAAGGGAGAATGGCTTCAGACCGAGAGAAGGTTTACACTGGATGTAAGGGATAAATTCTTTACTGTTCAAGTGGTGAGGCACTGAAGCAGGTTGCCCAGAGGAGCTGTGGATTCTCTGTCCCTGGAAGTGTTCAAGGCCAGGCTGGATGCAGCCCTGAGAAATCTGATCTAGTGAAAGGTATAGGAACTAAATGATCTTTAAGGTGCCTTCCAACCCAAGCCTTTCTGTGATTCTTTAATAAGGGAAAGCAAGTCATTTTGCATGACTGAAACATTTGGTTTGTACTTCCCACTTGTAAAGGATGGGTTTGTGTGACAGAATGCTAATACACAAACTGTATTGCAAAAGCATTTGTATTTATGTGTTCCAAAAAGCATATTAAGCTTTTTCAAACTCCTTAGTATTATAACAAATTGCTTCTCACTAAAGAGAGACCACCATGGCAGCAAGCCCACGGAATGTGGCAAATATACATGTAACCAAATATCACAGCCACTTCAAAAAGCAACCTCAGTTGAAAGTCTTTCTTGCTCCTTTTTGTAACCAAAAAATGTGGACTCGTATAAATGTTTAAAAGCATGTTGCTCTAAACTCACATCAATGCTGGCTCTTTTGTGAGAATTTGAGATTTAAAATTTTTGCTCCTGCTAAATAATGATGAAAAAACTCCTTTGTTTTGAAGTGTTGAGTAATTACATTTCACTTTAAATGTTTGTACATTTTCACTAATTAAAATAGAATGTATTTGAACTTATTTGAACAAGCATACTTTGAATGAGGAAAGGCAGATTTATTAATTAAAAAGGATGAAACAGGACATCATCTTAACATAAGGAAGAGACTTTTCTTACAGTAAAATCAATCATTCACTGCAACAAACTCTCAGACACATTGTGGAGTCCCCATTGGTGGAGGTTTTCAAGATGGGATAGGACAGGGTGCTTGATAATCTCATCAAGGCTCACTTTCCCATGGAAGATTGGATTTTTCGAAGTCCCTTCTAGTCAGTGCTGTTCTATGATTCTGTGACACAGTGTAGTTTTAAAAGAAAATGTCAGGCTATTCCAGCAAGAAATTAATTGAAATAACTCCTTAACCATAGGAAATGTCCAGTTTTCTTAAATTTACTGTTCTGATGATTTATTTTTCCTAATAACTCTAGCCAGATGCCTTGAGTTTTTAATCTAGCTCTACAGTCTTCTGTGTAGTCTAAAACAAATCAGTTTATTTCCTTATTCCCACTTTCCTTTGTGAATAAAACAGAAATAGTATTTAATGCCTTTTCTGGAATTCTACAAAATCCTGAGTTGACAAACGCAAGCACTTGACAGAAAAATGGATGATTGCGCACGGAGATGGTTGTATTTTCTTTTTCACCTTAAAAAGGGAACTTTTTCTTTAATGTCTTCACGTCTTTTTATTGTAAATGTTCCTTGTACTTCAAAGGTGAGGTTAATCATGATTCAGACTTTGAACAGTAAAGGGAAAAATTTTGGAGACCGTGTTTTGTAATGCTTCTTTGAAAGGCAGAAGCAGTAACAAAATAGGCCTACAAAATGCCAGTGTTCAGCTTCTTTTGCATAAATACCTAACAAAAGGAAGAAGAGGATTTTTATGCGATTTAGGTCAGTGATTTTTGTAATGGAAAGAGCCTTATCCTGTCAAGGAGCACATATAAGGAATTTCTATACAGATCTCTTTGGAGAAATGGGCTAGAATGAGGATTTAGTGCCTTACAACGTGAAGGTGGGTTTTGTACATGGAAAAAAAATCCACACATTTTTCATTAAGAAGAGGACATTATAATTAATAGCCAGAAATAATATGTGAATATTTATTATCCTCTTGTATTTTTACCCATGATTTTTTAACTGCCAGTCAGGGGTTACACTGTTTCTGTTTGGGAGTTTGGTGCCCTTAGTGAGTCTCTCAAATCCTAAACCACAATTGCTCAGATTAGGAGACTGACTGAGCAATGGAACCCATTCTGGAGGATGTTACATGGCTTATTTTGTGTAGAAACCAGGATATCGGAAGGAGGATATGGGCTGAGGTTTTATATCAACCCTATGTTTCTTCATAGCAGAGACAAAATTAGACCTGAGGACAAGGAAATATTTCATATCCCAGGCTGATGATGTAGACTGAGAGCAGTGCCTGTTGCTTTTTGTTGTGGGATAGTTGAACAGTAAAATAATTATCTGAAAATGCACATCTGAAATATCATCTTTCATGTGTGTGGAGAAATAAAGTTAGGCTTTTTAGAAGATTCAAGGTTGGATTTATGATCTCTCAAGCTTTTGATAAAATCTGGTCCTCAACCATGTGGTTGAGGATACAATTTAAATTTTTTGACAAATGTCTATCGAAGCCTTTCTACAGCTACCTGACAAGTGAGAATCAAATATACGATAGTCAGTCTAGGTTTAGAGGTAAAATCTATTTTTTAGAAAAATTAATAAATTGATATTTTCTCACTGACTCTGAAGCTGAAATTTTTAGTAAATGGATATAGTAAAGAAGGGATAGCTCAGCTGTTGTGATAAAGTTCATGACTTTTTCTAAGAATTTATAGTCCATGTCAGTTATCCCCATAGCACTTAATGGCACAAAAAAACCCTTGAAGTCTGCCATGTGAAAGATAAAAATAATGAAAAAATCCAGGTAGATTGTAACAAATTATGACTGTAGTGGGGCTTTTGCAGCCTGTTTTCATTAAAAAAAAAGTGCCTAAAAATTTAAATTAATGCTGACTTAGTGTAGTGCAGACTTGTCTATAATAAAATAAATTGATTCCCTATTTATTTTTCATTATTGTAAAGATATTGGATTTGCATTAATAGACATCAAAAGTAGCATCACTGAACCCAAGTCTTTCCTCACAGATTTTTATCTTTCTCTTTGAGCAGCTCACAGCCTTTCCAGTCACTTGTACAGATTTGCTGCTTCAGAGGTTGAATGTTTTTTCTAATACCTAACATGAAACTTTCTTGCCAAATTTAAAATTCAATGTTTTATGCAGATTACTGCCTTCCTTTTTCCGATGACCCTTTATATACTTAAGCCTATTTCTTCCTCTTTTCTTTTGTAGGACATAAGCTATGTTGTCTGGGTCTCTGATCTTTTCTTCTTTTCTTCTGCCTCTTCACTAGGGTTACAGCACTTCATCTTTCTTGAGGCACAGTGTTTGAAACTGGGTTCAGTATTTCAGCTGAATAAAGTGCAAAGATTCATCTGTCTTTCAAATCTCTATAAATTCTAGCAGAGCATTTGAACTCCAGTCTACAGGTTAATCAAAATGAAAAGCTAAACTGAATCTTCATTTCATCTTTCTCCTGCTTATATTTTTCTCTCTGCTTTTTCTTGTCTGTCTGTCTTTCAGTCAGAATGCAGAAAGAGTAGAAACTGAGAGTTTTGCTATTACTTGATGCAGAATTTATTTGAAGATTTTTTAAAAATAATAAAGTTGTTATGTAGAATTCAGCTTGGACAGCATTTTTACTAAGTACTCCCAAGAAAATAAATAAGAGAAAAATTTTAGTCAGGGTATTGTGGTTTTTTCCTTTTTTAGCTATTTTTAAGCAATAACCTGGACTAAGAATTCTCTAAAATCATTGCTACCCAAATCTCACTTTTTTTCCTATCCATTTCCTGCTGAAATTTGACTTAAGATATTCACTCTATGCAAAATTCCTGTAGTGAGACAACCTCCCTGTCTCATCCAAACACGCACTTTTGTCATCCTCCTGTTCTGACAATTTTCATTCTAACATTTTCAAGATTTTTATCTTCCTTTCAGTGTATTCTTTGCCTAACTAATTCTGTTGGCAGCCTACTGAAATGTTGACATTGGTCAGAAATTAATACTGTGGACATTATGAAGTTTTAACAGTGTGGCTATATTCTTATTTTGCTTCCATGTGTTACTGCTCTGAAAAATTTGCTGAATCACCTCACAAATTCATTGTCCCTGTGCGCTGTGCTGTTCCAAAGCCTTATGGATCCTTGCCAAGGATTGTCCCATCAATATTACACATTTGTGTAAGTTAAATGCTGGGAAGACAGCATGCTGGTTTGTGCTATGTTTTCAGGAGATTGCCTGCACAAACTGAAGGCAGGGGAGGTATAAACACCACGGGTCTCTTGCCTTGGGTTGGGTTGTGACACCTTTAGACATGATGAGGTGTTGGAGTCTCTGAGAAAAAAATGTACTTGCAGCCCCTGTCCTTACTGTGTCCTTCCTCATATTTCTGTCCACACACATTTTCTACATTACTGCTTTCACTGGGCTCTAAGCACATACTGGTATTAGTGACTTTTAAAATATTTCCACCAGGATAACTTTCTTGGGTACAAATATTGTAGTTTGAGTTTTTGGGGTTTTAAGCCTGTTTATATTGCTTTTCTTCAAACTAAAATAATAAAAAATAAATAAATAACCCCCAAACCTGTCATTTCTAAGGGAAACAGGTAGCTCTAAGGTGACCAGTCCTGAGTATTTTTATATGGAAGGATGTTTGTCTGCATTAAAAAAAAAAAAAAGACACCTTGAATATTTAATATTCTGCTTGCACTGTTTGCTAAGACCACCAGATACAGGACTGTCTTGCTGCTTCCAGAAAAAAAAACAACAAAAAACAAAAAACAAAAACAAACAAAAAAACCACAAAAACAAAAACAAAAAAACCACAAAAAAACCCCCAAAAAAAAACACCCCCCCCCCCCCAAAAAAAAAAAAAAAAAAAAAAAAAAAAAAAAAAAAAACCACAAACCTGCCCTGCACACACAAACACAAAATCTGGTTGGTGATAAATCATATATTATTAAAAATGTGAGTACAACCCAGTTTTCTATGACATGTTTAAGCTGTGTTTAAATCTTTGAGCAGGGCAGGAAACCAGTGGCTTTTCATAAAACCTATTGCATCTGTTTATTCATTTAGAATAAACTATTGCTTTAGTTCAAAATATACAAGCAGTAGCAATACAAGTTGCATTCAACTTTATCTCAATGGATATGTTATCAGCAATATTATTAACTTTTCTCCCCTCAGAGCATGAAAGTGTTTTTTTGAATTCTTTTTCAGTGTACTCAGGGCTGAGATTGGTTTGTTTTCTATATGCAGCTATGCTTTGTTCTGCATACTTTTTCTTCAATTTTGTCATTATGACAGAAATTGCAGTGTACTGTGACTCCTATTTTTGTGACTCTAGTGCTGTAGATTGGGCAATTCCTTCAAGATTGGCATTCTAACTCCTTCTTTCTGTTTCTAGCAACTTAGTGTCAAATATATTTCATCAGTGTGCTCTTATTACTTGGTTAGTCACTAAGGAAAGTATCTAATCAGTGCAATTTCAATTTTGATCTTGAAACAAATCAGGAATAGTCCTGCTACATTTTTCAAATTTTTCGTCAGTCTTAGTGCACTAATCAAAATTTTCCCGATGCACAAACCATTGGTTTCTGGTGGCATAGCTTAATGTCTCTTAAACTCCAGGTAAGTGAAATCTTGCTCCTTTCTTTTCTCCAAAAGAGCATTATCTGATTACACAAAGAGATACTATGTCAGTATAATTGCTATAAACTGCCTTTATTAGCCCCATGCTGATTCTTGCATCATTTTCTACTTAGCCATATCCTTAGTATTCATATTTTTCTGAAATCATGTATATTATTAGCATCAGAAGATAATTTCTTTTAGGAAAGTGTGTACTCTGTGAAATGTAAATAGAAATACACACAATGGTATTTTGGATGGCTGTTATTAAATAAAGCTCAACAATATATTCTTTCAGGGAATAGTCAGATGTTACCCTGTTACGCTTGTAGCCCAAGACTAAAAAAGGCAAAGAAGGTGACAGCACTGGTTGAGACTTGATCCTTCTCCATTGTTTGCAAACTGCAAATTATATTTTTTGCCTACAGTACAAAAAATAAAGAATTCTAATGAGAATCATGAATTATTTACTAACAGAGGCCTTGTAAATCCCCAAGCTAAAAAAAATGAATAAATAAGTGGTATTGAAAATAACTTCACTGTTACATCATTATTGCATTCTGTTACTCCTACATTTTATGAGAATGCTGTTTTATCACAAAGGTAAATTCTGTGTAGATGTGACTGTAAAATGTATGCACATGCAAATATATACAGAACTAAGAAAAGCTAGAAAATAAAATCTAGTCAGTACAATGAAAGATGGCATTTAAAACACATTTGGTTTTGTTGTTTGGTGTGTTTTTTTCCAGCTGAATAAGTAGAATTTAACTATCAAGCATTTCTTTTCAGTAAGGCTGTTATATTTTAATGCATTCATGTTTAAGAAGTTATCACTCACTTCTTCAGGGGAGGGGGAAAATAAAACCTTCTTACACTTTGGGTGAATCAGAATAAGTGCTATTTCTCTCTATTCAATCAACTTTGGAGAGAAAGAAAGTCTGTAGCGTGAGAAGAGCCGAAAGGAAGAACAGGCAATACTTAAGGAAATTCAAAGTGTTACAAGGAGTCGACCTTTGACAGCAACATTTGGCCTGAAATGGTGTCAAGTAGAATCACTGTTGACTTTCTGACTGACTTGTCAAAGTTTGTCCTTATAGATTTATCAGCAAAGCTCCCAAGATCTAGGCATGAGTCAACAGTCAGAAGTTATATCATTAGCTATTCTGTTAAAATATTTTTTTTTCTAGCAGTAACTTCTGACCTTGTAGTCAACTCTGACTAGAAATTCAGAATGACACCTCAAACTGCCAGGTTTTTGAGTACTTGTGTAGCTTCCATGATGATGCTTGTCTCAAGGGCACACAAATTGAAGATTGCTCAGAGCATAACTCCTTAATTTCTTCAGTTTCAGACAAAAATGAGTAAGACACAGACTTCAAATTTAGCATTTCAGTATAACAGTCTATCATTAAAAATGTGACATCTGACAACACGTAGTTCATTGGTGCCACAGAAGTTTCCAAGTAAAATATGTAAAAAAATATGTCACACAACTACAAGTTATATGATAACTGCAAATGCTTTTAATTAACAAACTGGAGAGATCTCCATCATACTGTCTTAAAAGGAACAGAGCTATAAGCCGTAAAGTATGTTGAAAAATTGATTAACTTTTACTTTTTTTACTAGCAATAAAAAATGATGTAATTGTATGTTATTGTATGATGTAGTGCATGTGTATTGAAGGTGATGTTAGCATACATAATACGGTGGTTTATCTTTTTATCCACAGTCAATATAATACATCTGAAGGCATAGATTTGATAAAAGAGGATGTCCTCCTTGGAATTTCCAGTATATATTAAATGCACAGTATGGTCCGCTATGGTATAAAGATACTTTTCTCTGTACACTTCTAAATTACTGAAAGGAATGCCTAGTTTTCTTTTTTTTTTTTTTTTTTTTTTTTTTTTTTTTAATTATATGAATCTTTCTTTACAATCTTAATCTAATTCTTATATACATAAGAATGGGCATAGTTCTGGTGTAATACATCCTTGACAATGGATTTTATTTATATAGGACAGTAATATACATGAGTGTAGAGTGTGAGGAATGGATTTTGAAAAATTTTCTCCATTGTTGCTTAGTTTGTCGTTTGATCCTGTTTCCAATTCTCGGTGATTTTAGTTTAGGAAAACTATTTGATTCTCAGATTTTTGAAGCAGACTTTTATTCATCTTAAAGTCATATATATATATATATATTTTAAACATGGCTCAACTATAAGAAAATAGGAATTCTTGAACTTTTGTTGTTAAGTGCTTCCTTTGTAACAAAGTCAATGGTTGAAATAGTCCTGTGTCCCTCATTATATATTACTGTTGTCTATTTACAGGTTTTTAAAGAGCAACCTTTAGTATAAATACCAGGGCATTTAGCAAAATAACTGTCCAAATTCATTAAAAAAAATATTTTTTCTTTGCTGTGAGGACTAATTTTCTCTGTGATGTTGTGGAGTAGATACAGCACCCAGTGAGCATGAGGTATCATTCCAGTCCAACTAACAGAGAAATACAAATATGGTACTGATAACATTATTTCTGCAAATCTGCAAGAATTTTTTCACATGCCCTCAACAGATATGCTTCTGTGTCATTTGTGCTAATTCAAGGTCCCTTAATCTCTTGCTTACTCTGTTTAAGAATGTCCCTGGGTCTTGTAGCATGAAGAAATGCCAAGGGGCAGAGGATTCAGCCTCAGCAGAATAATTGTGACCCAGCAATTGGTATAGACTCCCAATTATTCCTTGCTGTCCTGGAGTGGCTGAGTCATTATCCCTGGAGGTATTTAAGACATGTAGACATGATGCCTGAGGACATGATTTATTGGGGGCTTGGCAGTGCGGGGTTAATGGTTGGACTCAATGATCTAAGAGGTCTTTTTGAATTTAAATGATTCTGTGATTTTACGATTAATGAGGAAGCATGTTCTCAAATTAAAGATTCCAACAAGATATCTTCTCTCCTTGTAGCCTTGGAGATTTTTATAATATATATATATATTTAATAGTTGCAAGAGAAGGATGTTGTTCTTCCAATCAAAAACTTCACTCTTCGTAACTTCACTATTTGGAACATTTGGGTTTCATCAAAATAACGATTATTTAACTGGCATGTTACTTAATTTCATTGTCTTAAATTTTAGTGGCTGTAAGTGTTAATTATACTGGGTGAGATTTAACTTCATATGCTCTATCTCAGTTATATTTAGGGGCAAAATCTTACTTATTGAATCTCAAGGGATTACAGGGAAAGGTGAAATGTTCAAACTTTCTTCTTAGAATCCTAAGTTGCAAGTTGTCATTTTCATTTATGTGATATCTTGCTGTCACTTGGTCCCTTGGGTTTCCTCAGATGTATTTAGGTCAGTGTGCCAATCTAGGGAAAATAAGGCTTCTAATACTAGTTCAGGTTCAGAACAATATAAAAAACTTGCTTTCTGATGAGTGTACTGAATCTTGCATTTAGTTTGGTGAAAGAAATCAAGCTGTTTACTTGAATATTTTGGCAATCTTCTTTTCCCAGATTTTTTTTCCTCCAGTTAATTATATTCTACAGCAGTGTTGACTGTTTATATTTTACCACTGGAGTTATTAATTTGGAAAGGTGACATTAGAAAGGAAGATTCCTCTATAAATATTGAAATTATCATGTTTAATGATTTTTTTACCTAGCTTTCATTTGTGGCTAGTAAAGGCATACTAAACAATAAAACAATGAAACAGAGTAATTATGTTCTATTGAAGCATTTGCATTTTACTCCACTGATACAGACTCTTGACTCCTCTCAAGTTCAAGAATCTTTTTACAGCACAGAAATTCTGAAAATAACAGTTCTGTAGTCCATCTTCCCAAAGGACCTGCAATTCAATTGAAACCTCATTTAAAATATCAAATTACAGGAACAGTCATAAACTGGAATTAATTACACTCAAATTAACTGACTTAAATCCCCCATAATATTCAGTGCATGTTTTTCATGACAGAAGATGCAGAACTTAGGTCAAATACATAAAATTCTAAAGCAATAACTGAAAGAGCAGCATAAAAGCTAAGTAACAGTAGTTCAAAGACAATGTTTTGCTTGAAAGAGGATGCAACACAGTTTGATGGAACTAATTAATATCATCATAGTAATAAATTCTAAAATTTTTGTATATGTTTTCTGCTGAGTGGTTTCTATGGTAAGTTTCTGTAACAAAAGCATTTTCAGGGCCAAAAATGATGACATGTAATTGCAGAAGTTTAAGTTCCTTTTTTTTTTTTCTGTTATTTTCCGAAAACAGTAAGGTAATATTTTGTTTGAGATTTAGACACATGATAAAGAAAAGTAGCATATTTTGGTAGTGACTGATGTGCTTTAAAAGACAATTTCAGAAACCTTCCCCAGACGAGGTCAGAAATGTTCAGCTATTCCCTCATCTTGTATATAAAACCTCATATACCTATGCAGTGCTACTTTATGGCATTACTGAAGGATCTAGTCATTTTATACTTCATTTAAGGTAATTAGATTTTCATAACACTGAGCTTTTTCTAATAGAAATTCAGAGTGTGGTATTTCAGTGAATGTCTAATGGTTTATTTGAGTAGAGAATCTTACTGCCTTGGAAGCTTCAGTGTTGACGTTGTTGATGCCCAAATCCTTCAAGGGACAAATCATTAATTATTTGCTGGTCTGGACAAAACACCCTATTTAGATAAATCGCTCAGTGTTTTAACTGTAGTTGAGATGCCAAGCATCTCTCCTAAAGCCTGTGGCACAGAGAAGTAAGGGATAACATCTTGTTACTGAAAAAGCTCCAAGTAAGAGTATATTGTCTGAATACACTGCACTGTGTGTTTACCCTGTGTGTTACATAGAGTAACTTTCATAATCTCTTTCTCTGCTCACTGGTAACCTAAAGGAGATTGACTTGTAACCCTGTTAAGAAAATAAGAAAACAAGCTGAAAACTGAGAATTCTAGCCATTTCTTAGCTTGAATTAGTCAATGAATTTACAAGGTTCTTAACTGCACAACTTTAAAGAAGGATTTTCCGTTATGGTGCTTTATGTTTGTTGCTATCTTCTTTTCAATGTGTTAATTTTTATTGGTTCTTTGACAGAGGACCATAACAATGGCCCTCCAAGGATTTGTCATCCACAGAAATACCTTGGCAGAATTTGCTACTCTTTCATTTTCACAATTTGGATAGTTCATCAAGGGTGAGCAGGACTTGATTTCTGTGGTACTTTGATAAAATCTACACAAGTGGTGTGGAAAAGTAAGGCAGTCATGTCATGAAATTGAGAAATCTGGGATCTGTGCTGTGTATTCTTCCAGTGTATCTGTGACCAACATACACACTGAGCTGCAGAACTTTCTTAAAAGAAAGTTTGTGTCTGCTTGTCTTACCTGAGCACATGGGAACACATTCACAGTGTTACACAACTGTATGAAATGGAGGGCAAATCTTTTGTTGTACTAGTAGTGAAGACACCCTAAAATTCCCATATTTAGGGCTGTTTAGAAGGCTTCATTGTTGTAACATGAGTTATTAAAAAAAAAAAAAAAAAAAAAATTACTCTCCTTGAATCTTTTTCAGTTGATTCTCAAAAGACTCTTTGGCTCTCAAGTTTTCACTTATTTAACTTTTTTGAAGGCTCTCATCAAAGGGTAATTTAATTTCTCCAAAAGCTGGCACTTAGTGCCGTTTCATGCACCTCTGAGTGTCTGAGGCAGCCACACAGGGATGGTAGATGTATAGAGATTACAAGTGAGAGACTTTCTTGAGCAGCAGCTGGAGGTTAGCTGGGATTCCGAGGAGACAGTGTCTGAAAACCGGAACTCTGTATCTGCGTTCAGGCATGTGATCCTCAGGCTTTGTGACTGAAATGAAAAATGGGGAAAAGCTGCTCTCAAGATCTTTAAGTAATGTAGAGAGGCCCACTTTCCTTATTATATTTCTAAAAATAAAGGATTAGACAAACATTGTTAGATGTCTGTGTAATATTTAGCAAAAAATTTGCTTGGACAGCCTGGGAAAACATGGGTACAGCACCTACTTAAAATGTGTATTGTGAGATACTTCATATACATTTCATACTTTTATAATGCAGGTTTTGTAGTCGCTGAAAATGTCAAAGTGATTTGAGTGATATGTAGAGAAGTGAAAACAAATGGAGCTAAAGAACTGCAGGTTTGGGAAAAGAAGTTAGAGAGTAACAGATAAGGTTTCAAATGGCATTAAGTGACATAAATGACCTCTCAAGTAGTCTCTGCTACACGGGGCTAAAGAGTGCTCTTTATGGGCCACTAGTACTCAGCTACCAAAGCCAGGGAAATGTCACAGTAAGGGCTGTATCTTTTTCAGGCCTGTGATGATCCTCATTTGACTCCAGAAGCCAGAGTTGCAGGCATTTCGGAAATATATTGCCTGACTAAAATTCTAAAACACTTCTGTTACAAGAATATCATCAGCAAAGTGTCCACTCAACATGCCCTGACTAGTTGGGTAATGCAGGTCTCATTATAGAACCGTATATTTGCATCCTTTAGCATGAATATGATGTGAAATGTACTGGAGATTGTAAGTACTGTGAGCTGAATAATATAGTAAGAGATTCCATTACGAAAAAAAAAAAATCATAGGTCACTTCAAAGATCACAGGAAGAGACAAATTCCTAACATAGTGTACAAGATATTTTCCATTTGAGAAAATGGGGAGATTCTATGCTGTCATATCTTCAGCTGCAGGTGGAATCTACGATCTACAAGATATTATCCAAGTGTTCAGGAACAACAAAATGCTTCCTGCCTGCTGGCAGTCTAGGGGAAGTGTCAAACACAAATACTGTTAAGAAAATATGGACAGAGAAGGCTTTTGGAAGCCTTTAAATGATAACAGAAAGAGACCTTTGTGGATGAATTAGTGAATCATAGAATCATTTAGGTTGGAAGAGACCTTTAAAAACATTGAGTACAATTGTTAACACAGCTCTGCCAAGTCCACTACTAAACCATGTCCCCAAGGGACACAGCCATGTGTCTTTTAAATAGCTCCAGGGGTGGTGACTCAATCCCTGAACAGCCTGTTCCAGAGCTTTACAACCTCCCTGGTGAGGAAATTTTTCCTAATATCGAGTTTGAAACTCCCCTGGCACAACTTGAGGCAGTTTCTCCTCTCCTATCACTTCTTACTTGAGAGAAGGCACCGACTCCCATGTCACTACAACCTCTCTTTGAGTAGTTACAGAGAGCAAAACAAGCAAAACTGGTATGAAACAGAAGAGGCTTTTTCAAACAATAACTTTTCAAGAACCAAGCAATGTCCAAATATATCTGTCCAGATACAGAAATATTGGCAGAGGGTATATAGAAAAGGATTTATCAATGTAGTTAAGTGGTGATGCATAGAGATTTCTCAGACTTGAGGTTTGATAGCGACAACCTGAGCTTTGTAGACTGCTAAGAAAAATGAAAATGGGGACTACCATACTGAGTGAGTGTAGCTTTATGTACTGGAGAACAAGAGGAATGAATGGGGAAGAAGAAGACAAACATTTCTTCATTTTAGGTAATAGCACAATGGGAAGTGTTCATAGCATCCAAATAGAAAACAGCTGTAAATGTTTACAAAAGGCAAATAAAAACTAGAAAGAAAAATTGCCATGTTTGTTCTGCTAACAGTAAAGGTGAGATTTTATTGTAACACAGGATGCATCCAAAAGGAGCAGTCCTCCTCTGCCATCCTCCTCTCCAGCAGCACACTCCCAGTGCTTCCTCCCATCTCTTCTGGTTCTTACACTTGCTTTTTTAAAATAATGACAATCCTTTTTTGACCTGTGTAATTTCAGTTGGTTCAGTGAGTGAGTGCAGCATTGCTGGATTCAAGCTGAGACAGAGAGACAGTAATGCCTGGATGGCAGGAAAGAGTGGGACCATCCTTGTTACTGGAAGCCTGCCGTGTGGTTCACTTAATCTGTACTCCCAAGCAATCAAAAATGTTTTTCCTCTTCTCTCAAATGTATTTGCTTTCTAGACAGGGATCATATGTTTCTGCATGCCTTATAGTTCAGGTTGTATCCACTGCTGACATCCTAGGTTATCTAATGTTTTAAATGATTTTATAGCCAGCTGTTTGTATTTTAATTTTAGGTCCTCCACGTTTAAGACCCTCTTCAGCCATGTTAAACATTTCTTCCAAACTTTTCTCGTGCAGCAGGAACTGCAAGACATGAAAATCTACACCTACAAACAGTAAAATTTACATCCACTCATGACTCTTGATTGGAACCATATATAACAGTAATCAAAGACTTTGGGCTGGCAATGGACTGGGGAGAGTTGATTCTAAAATCTGTTTGTTCTTGGTATAGCATACCATATCAAAATCACCTTGATTTTTAGAAATGCAGATTCATCTTATCCCGAAGTACCCCCTGCTGGGGATAGATGTGTTGATTGCAAGCATTCTCATTGTAGAACAAAATTTCATTTGGAAGTACTGCTGACTACGTAATAGGATAGTTTTGTGGAGGAGAATTAAAACGATGGTGCAAACAATGTTTATTAATTAAAAAATAAATATATTGAAGGTTTGTTAATTCTTGTAGTTTTTTATATTCAAATAGCCAACCTCACCTCCTGAAGCTTCTTAAGTACAGTCTGATCTCGTTGGAATATTTACATGCTCCATATCCATGAATTTAATGTAACAGCACTGCATAAATTGCTACAGGGAGATTACTGCAGTGACTATTTAAATTAGTGAACTCCAAATCTAATTACTGAGTAAAATGGCTGAATAATACCATTAACTCTTATCATCAAAAAGGACCAAAGTTAGAATGCTTCTACACTAGGTAATTTAACGTTAATGTGTGGGGAGGGGGGGGGGGGGGGAAATCCAAAACAATCAACAAACCCCCGAAATCCTTAAAAAATAAAGTTTTCTACTTCCAAACAGAGGAAGCCATTCTGTCTCTCCATTTCAGCTAGACTTCAATGTACAGGTCTGTTATCTGTAGGGAATTTGATATATAAGGAAGCTGAAAAACCACCATTACAAGGAAAAAAAATACTTTCCTTCTCTCAAAGAACGTTGGGTAAAAACAATTTTTATGTGACTTTAAAAAATATATATAGTGACAACAGAATTATTTGCACTCCACTCCTTTCACTACTTGCAGGATCAGATGGAAATGCTTTCAGTAAAACTGTTGAAAGTGCATGAGATATGGTCATAAAAACTGGTGAAAGAGGAAAAAATATTAGGGCAAATAACTTAATGTCTATGCTTCTATATCCCTTCCTTTCCCTCAAGCAATGAAAAAGGTGGCAATATGAAAAGAACTTATTGTAAAAGAGTAAATCACCATCATATGCATAATCAAACACAGTTATGTCTTCTTATACAATTAAAAATTAGATTAATGGGCCAATTCTATTATAGACTAAACTCAAATCGACTTCATTTTTCATTAGAGGAAATTAATTTCCCAATAATGAAGGTATCCATCAATAAATATCATAAACAAACAGACATTCTCATATTAAAAAAAGATGTGTTTAAAAAGATAAATAACTCAGGGGTTTAATTTGTATGAGCTTTAAGGCTTCCTTTAATTTAGTTGCTGTGTATTTTCATGCTATGTTTTGTTTTAGCTCAGAGCTAAGTGTTGAGGTTGGGCAGGCTCAGGTCTGAGTTGAAAACACAGGTTCAAATGCAGTGGTAACATCTGTCTCATAACTCCTGTGAAATACTTGCACCTTTTCAAAGTTTTATCACCCTTCTTCCCCCGCCTTGGATTTTTTCTGACATTTACAAACAGAAAGTTCTTACCTCATTTCTTTGTCTTTCTTCCTTCACTGGTTGTATTCTATTGCCCATGACCAGTATTTCACCCACGTTTCTTCTGCCTCCT
The DNA here is from genome assembly GCF_015227805.2 of Hirundo rustica. NCBI lineage: Eukaryota > Metazoa > Chordata > Aves > Passeriformes > Hirundinidae > Hirundo > Hirundo rustica. Next base: position 108,854,967 of record NC_053451.1, on the reverse strand, counting down.
CCTCCTCCTCCTTCCTATATCTCATATAAATATTTTCCTTTTAGTTTCCAGTGGAAACTAATGCTTATAAAGTGATGGACCAAAAGTTCAGCTGTATGGGCTCGAAGGAAACCAAGCAGGCTTTCATCAGAAGCATTTGCAGTTGTCAAGGCTATGTCAGAACCAAGCAGCCTCTCTGAAACATCCCTATTATCAAGCATTACAAATTCCAGTGAAAAAAATACTTCATTGCATTTTGCCTGCAGATGTCTATATATAGATAGACATGTGGGATCTATGATGACATTTTGCAATAGAAGATAAAATAGAAGATGATAGAAAATATATTTGGTAAGCGGGACAAAGAAAATGAAAACAGAAAATCATTCCACATAGATATATGAATTCTGCTAAGTGGGAATAGAAAAGTAGAGTGGTGCTTCCATCACTGGAGTAGTCTGAAACAGATAAAAATTAAGTTGTATTCCTTTTGTAGTAAATAGAAAAGAATCTACTGACAAAGGGCTAAAAACCAGGTTGGTTGGTTGGTTGGTTGGTGGTGGGGTTTTTTTGGTTGTTTTTTTTTTTGTTGTTGTTGTTGGGGGTTTTTTTTGTTAGTTTTGTGGTTTTTTTGTTTTGTTTTGTTTTTGTTTGTTTGTTTGTTTTTTAAATTTCTGGTGTGTGTATTTTAGGTTTAGTTTTTTCCAAGACCCATTTCTGAGCAAAAAGACAGACAATGGGGATACCAGCATCCTAAAGTCACCCTGGGACAGTGTAGATCTAAGCGCATAATTTATCTGACACTTCTAACAACTGAAAAAATCTAACTTTTTTCTTGAATGGAATATTAAAGTTAGCTTCTGATTTAGCCCGTGATAAAGTAAGACTATTTGTAATTAAGACTTGAATGTATTATCTTGACAATCACTGTGCTTGTGTGTTCTTTTCATGTGCATGCCAGTGGGGGGATCTATTATGAGAAGGCCAGGAAGAAGATGGAATTAGTAATTTCTCTTTGCCAGGCACTGATTTATAGATCCCTATCTCTCTTTCTAATGTAGTAAGGATATCGAATATTAATCAACTGTGCTTCGAAACTATGCACAAATAAGCAAAATGCTTTAAAAATTCAGTTATAAATATTTTTATGGGTTTTTTTTTTTTTTTTTCCCTTCCCATGTGTATAAATTGATCCTCAGAGTATGGCTGTACTTAATAGAGCAAGCAGCACCAGTCTTGAGCCGCTGGTAATTAAACAATATCGTCATTGTTATTTCTTAGGAATTTGTTTTTACATTAACCCTTCTCATTTACATAATTAATGTTTAAATTTCCAAAGGTATATCTTTTACTGTTGTCACATCAAAGCCTTATAATCTCTCAATTTCTATAATAATAATAGTGATAATAATTATAAATAATAATGTTTCAGTGGAAAATTTCCATGATTTTCCTGTACTTACAAGTTACTTTTCACATCAGCTGGCTCCTTGAGAACATACAGTCTTACTCATATCTTCTCACTGAGTGTGACTATGCAAGATATTATGCAAAAATTTAGTAGAATTGAAACAGTAAAGAAGTATGTTCTTCTGTCTGAGAACACCTGCACCAGCTGCTTATATTTATCATTATATAAATTGTGCTGAAGTCACCAAATTCATTTGTTGGAACAGCAGTAGTTATTCTCATTCTATGGAATTTATCTGCAGTCGTGAGACGTTGCTTTCGTTAGTGCATTAACATTACAAAGCACAGCAGCTTTGGAAAATGAGAACTCTCAATTCATAACATGGTATAAAACATCCTCAGTGGACAACAAACTGATATTTCCCTGTTCTCTCTGAATACCTATCAGTGTGTGAAAACGTAGAGTATGTTTAGCAAAATTCATTGTCTGTTGCCCATATTGGGTTCTTTTTGTTTAAGGGTGATGGAGACAAATATGTGGGGATAATTGTAAAAAATTGAATGGTTTGGGGTTACTGGATTTTTAGTATTCACTCCCATTAATGAAATAAAAGTGTACAATTTAAAATATGCAAAGCTTAACCTAAATATAGGATGCTGAAAGGTTTGGACTATTTTTTTTATAGTGCTGAATACAGACTTCCTGCTAAAATTGTGCATTTTAGTCTGTTTATTTAAATTTAAGACTATATTTTTAGAGGGGAAAAATATAGTACATTTATTAATTTTCATTTCTATATATATATTACTAGTAAAATCTCTAGCACAGAAGGAAAAAGTTAATCCTACCAGTAAATTAGACATTTGCTCATATGATGCAGATGTAAGGAAAGTGGGAGAGGAAAGCTTTTTAGCAGCTCTGTTTAAACAACCCTTAAAAATTCAGACTCATTATGTCAACTTTATTCTGATAATCAGTATTGAAAAGTAATTATTCTACTCCTAATTAATGCCCAAAATATTATTCCTTAAGTGTGTATCACTTTTAAAGTCACAAATTGGGGAATATGAACAAAGACTGGTGAAATAGAGGGGAATTTCATCAAAAGTATTGGTCATCTCCCATCAGTTCACAGGAGCATTTGCTTTTGCAGTGAGCAAGGTAATTTTTTTTTTTTTTTTTTAAACTCTGCTTTGCTATTACTCAGTTTAGTAGACATTTACAGTGTTGTAAATCAGATAGAAATTTGACCTTTAGTTTTTATTTTCATCCCACATTATTGTGTGCTAATGAATAATCTTGTCTCTGGGGTGACACGAGCAAGACCATTGTGATGGAATTGCTGCAGCACCAGGTGCTTCTGCTTCTGGATCTTTATTGTTGGGGTTTGAATTGGGTTTTTTTGGAGGCCATCTGCAATAATCATGTACAGGCAGGTTGAGTGTTTAATCAAATACCTGATTTCAAAACTGTGTGTCCTGCCTCTTGGTACAGAAATATGAAGAGAGATGTAAGGACAGAATTTTCTGCTTTAGACTGCTTTAGGACTACTTTTCTTAAATGCAAGGATTCTGATAAGCCATTGTCAAACCTTAAAAAATGTTTTTGATCTATTCCTTAAAGTCAGGTAAAGAGTTTGTGTTACTTTACACTTCTTAGTGGTAAATTACATCTTGGCTTTTATCTGCTTTTTGTTTTCCTAGCAATAAGGGTTGTATTATTGTTATGGCTAGAGAAAGCAGAATAACACTGTCATATGAAGGAATAGAATTAGCAGGTAGACTTTAAAGGTAGATTTAGCATAAATTACTAGTTTGTCTTTGTAAAGAAAAAGAAGCATTGTATAGTTGTCTGTAGGTTTGGCGTTATACCTACATTAATTACTGGGGTAATGCCAGCATGGAGTATGACATGTCAAACTTCGTCACCCTTTGTGGTTTGGGTCCTGCCCATAAACTGCAGGGTATGGTTTTCAAAGTTGGTCGAGTCCTTAGAATAGTCCATTAGAAGGAACAAACACTTGCAGTCTTATTCAGGGCTGTGCCGCTCATGAAATACTGGAGAAGTGGACTGGTGTGGGGAATACCTTGGGTTATTCTGTCATTACTACAGTAAAAATATCTTAACTACTGGCTGCTGTTAGAACAGGCTGATGAACTTATGCTTCATAATTTGGAGTGTTTGCCTCTGGGATTGTTTGCCATGGTCTTGGCTTTCACTGTGATGCTGGTAGTCAAACCAGGATTTTTTTCAAGGCCAATTGTCTTAGTTTTCTATTGGGGCTGTGCAGTAGAGTTGTCTGAGATACGTTGTAAACTAATAGCAGCTTTTACTTGAAAATATTGTAAAAAAAAAAAAAAAAAAAAACAGCTTTGCAGGCTTTGTATTTGATGTAAGACTTTTTCTAATAGTTGATTATTCTGTTGTAACTCACAGCTTTTGCTTAGCCGTGGGAATATTTGCTTTGAAAGTATTCTTATCTTTGTTTTATTCTTTGCTGGCCAGCAGAGATTGCCTCAATATGCTTACAAATGAGATTATTTGCTTATCTAGATATCTTTCCCATGAAACTTGTAAAGGCTTTTACAAATATTGATGATGCTTTTATAGGTGGGCTTTCTCTTGATGCTTTGAGAAATATATTCAACAAGCCACTATTTTTTTCCTAATGAAGACATTAGTCCTCTAAGTTTGCAGAAACCTGATTTCTTTAGCCCACATGACTATCAATTGGCTTCCTTGTGCTCAAATGTAATGAAGATAGCAATTGTCAATTCCTGCCTGTTATATTTAATATATTTCATAATAGCATCTATACCTGTGAAAACTTTCATTGGTACACAGATTTACAGAGAGATTAGGGGCAAAGGATAAAAGACTAGGCTTGGTCTTGCAGGGAGAAGGCAGATGAGTGTCATAATGGACTGGAAATGCAGGAAAAATAATGAAGGCTGCTTCGATGAAAGAAAGGCAGGACAGAGGAAAGAGAATAACATTAGGCAATGATAAGATAGGAATTCAGGAGTGCATTAGTGACCAGGTGTGAATGGAACACACTGGAGAAGGAGTGTCAGAAACTTAGGGCAAGAGCAGCTCTCAAGGGAAAACTGTGGTAGCTGGGCAGAGGAGCCTTGGCAATTTTGACTAATAAGAATAGGATGAAATAAGAGGAAGAGCTAATCCTCATGGCTTTTAGCTCAGTTCTTGAGCTCTTTACCTACATTTATTAATGAGAACTCTGATTTGGGATGGGAAGTGGTATACAATAGCAAATAATTGCATCCTATCTATCTCAAATAAGTATCCAAAATCAGGAAATACTTTGACCTTTTGCAGTGTTTGGCCTAAATCTCTTTCTGTGTAATGGGGATAATAATAGATCCTTGTCTCAATGCAGGCCTGTGGAAAATAATTAGAATTGGTAAGCACTCTGACACTACTGTGATGCATGCTACAAACAGCTCATCATGGGACCTAATAATTCTTTCGCAATTCACAGTTCAGTAGTGGACAGCGAATAAAGCATGAGGTCACCCATTAAATGATTTGGGTAAAAATTAAGTACTGAATAGTTTCACATTGAATGATGTAACTATGTATTTAAATTTTGTATCAAAATTATATCTGCTCAAGAGGTATTATTAAATTTGAAGAAGCAATGTTATTTATTTTCTTATCTTTTGATCCTGCTAGTTTACAATTGTAACGCTATTATCACCAACATCTGGGTGATGTGGAGTGTATCAGAGAACATGGTTTGTGACAGGTAACTTGAAAGGTGACTGCACATCTGACAGGTGTCTTTCCTATATTTAGTATAATTTAGGGGTTATGTAACCTCTTACATAAAACATGCATTTTTCCACATGCATTAGTTGTGTGTAGATGCCATTTTACAGGTTTTTCTATGTACCCACAATGCCTTCTGAATTCTTCAGTACAGACATATGAACATACAGCTAGATTTTAAAAGTAAACAAAGTTATCTCATGTCTCATGTTTAGTGTTTCATCTTCTCTTTAAAGTCCAGGTAGTGCCAATTGTCGTGCCACAGTGCAGCGTTTCTGGGAGACACAAGGATAGAAGTTTATGTCTGGTTGCAAGTATGAAACTCATGACTCTGCTGCAAACAAAACAGAGTATCTGGTACATAAGATGTAGCAAGGAAAAGAGATTTCTGCAAGGATTTTTTTCATTGCCTGCATGACTTCAACGGCCAATAGGCATTCAAAATATGTATGCCTTGAAAAATCACGCGTTCTCTGGTTGTGGGGATTTGTGGGTTTTTTCCTCTGCTTTTGGGAAATGTGAGATTTCTGAGTTGGAAGATCTTGTGTATTCTGAATAGTCTCAAAACAGAAGGAAGGCAAATGAGTACCTTGAGCTGCAGAGGGGAATGATAGGTGCATTATCTGTGTGTCTCTACTGAAACAGTTAGGATTACAAGTCTCTTGAGAATTACACTTCTGAGTGGTGGGTTTTTACTGACAGATTTATCAGATCTGTCATCTTATATTAGAGCTTTTTCCTCTGAAAAATATGGCTCCTTGAAAAGCCGTAATTTCCTAAAGAAAACTTCAATTGTCCTGAAATTTTAGTTTAGGTTGTCATCTACAATATTTTTTCCCCCTCCAATTTGGACGTGCAGATGGGTCCCTTATTCTTTGCTGGGAATTTCTTTGATTTCTTTGGTTGGTGGGATGAGGAGCCTTTAGCTTTTACATTATTCATGTTGTATTAGGTTTTTTTGCTGGAATCTAGGGAGTACATTATATGAAATATAATTTGTTCACAGGAGAACAAAGGTAAGAATGTAATATAGAGTTCTCAGGAGGAATCATGGCACTCTAAGGGAATATGATTTAATACTCATGTGTCTTGGATTTAATTTTTCTTTTTCTTTTCTAAAACAAACAAACAAAACAACCCAAAGCCCTACAGTAGTTTGAATTACCAAACAAGCAGAATCTTCCTAATTGCTAACATAAAAAAAAAGAAATCACATAGCTTAATTAAACTGTGAAAGTGAATTCATTGTTTATGATTGTCAACATTTTTTCTTGATCTATGATAAAAGGAAAATTTGAAATACCAAAGCTTTTTAAGAAGACTCAATTCTATTTTTGCATAGTTTTACTATTTATTTTTTCATAGAATCATGAAATGGGTTGGAGGGACCCTAAATACAATCTAGATCGAACCCCCTGCCATGGACACGGACATGTTCCACTAGACCAGGTTGCTCAGATCTCCATCCAACCTGACCTTGAAATGGGGCATCCACAGCTTCTCTGAGCAACCTATGCCAGAATCTCACCAATCTCCCTGTAAAGAATTTATTCCCAATCTAACACTAACCTCCTTCAGTTAACGCTGTTATACCTTGTTCCTATCACTACGTGGCCTTATAAAAAGTTCCTCTCTGTCTCTCTTGTATATTCCTTTATGTATTGGAAGACTGCTACAAGGTCTCCCCAGAGCCTTCTCTTCTCCAGGTGTTTCCCTTAATTTCATTTGTTGTGTGGACAAAATCAGAAAGCACAAAATCAGAAATCCCCCTCCCCCAAAAATTATTAATGCCAGTCCTTGTTCTACCTCTTTCTGTCATGCTCCTTTCAGGCCTTTGCTGCCCTCAGAAGGCAGGACTTTGAGGGTGGGGGCTCCGAGGTTGGGCCTCTGCTAATCTGCTGGGACAGATGTGTTCTCTGCAGAGATGCGGCTCCTGGCTCATCCCAGGTAGTGGCTCAGCGAAGATGAGGATGTGGGAAGAGATCTGCTGACAGCCCAGAGGTCTGGTTCCCATGAGCCTGGACTTGTTGCTTAGGGGAGATCTGCTGGAAGGGATAATTATTAACAGATACAATCTTGCTTGCGCCTGTGGAAAACAATAGCCAATACTAATTTCATCTGAGCGCTAATTGTTATGACTGGATAATTTAATATTTTTTGTAATAAGCCTCAGGACCCATTTTATACTTTCTGCTGACTGCTCTGTTTATTATTCACCTAGCATGCAAGTACATTGACTGGCTGTGTTCAGAAAGTAACTGTACTAATACTGACTTTTTTAGTAAACTTTTGTAGTAGATCTGCTTTACTTTCTTTCCACTTTTTGTTTCATTGATCAAAGAAAGAAGGAAAATCTCTGTGTACATTAGTGATGTGCACCGGTGATACTCTAAATTTCCTTTAAGGCATAATATAAAGAGGGATATGTATAGATTGTGCTGAGAAAGGTTAAGGCTATTTGTAGTATACTTGTCTCACAGGAATCAGTGCAAACAAAACACTGAGTAAGCAGTGCAGTGTGGAGGGGGAATAGACGAGGACTGCACACAATGGAGAGCCAAGAGGTCATTTATATTCCAGCTGGTTGTTCAATGCTTATCTGTTTCATAACCTTTTATTTTGCTTGTATTCTCAGTAACAGGCTTACAAATAGTTTCTTTCTTTGCTTTTAATCTGTTTGTTCTTCATTTCACAATCTACGTGGTTAATTTTAAAAGGATTTCTTGGTCACACCTTCAAACTTTCAAAAATCTTTCAAAATAATACTGATTTTTTTAAAAAAACTTCAAAGGTATGCCACAATTATTCAAGTAACTAGACCTGTCTCTGCTACTTCTGATGCCTTAATGCACATTTCCATCCATAGGATTTTACAACTATGATATATATCTGTACAGCATTAATGCAAGAAGCTTGTGAGCCAGGTCACTAATGGTCTGAGTTCTGACCAATATTAAAATAATACTCAAAACAGAGTTTTCAGTCAAAATATAGAACAGGAAGAATCAGGTCTATATCACAAAAATGAACCCAAAAAGCCCATGGCAAAGTAAATGATACTATGAGAGCTACACAGTAGACCTTGGTCTCATCCTGTTTCCCACAGACTGTTCCTAATACCAAGCAAAGGCATGACTTTTATAGCTGGATCAATTATTTTAAGTAGTGAGAGACTACTTTTTGAGACTCCCAGTAGTATGCCATTGAGTTATAAAGTCAGCCTACACCTTTGGTGTAAAGTATGTTTCATTTTTCATGTGAATTAAGCTGATTTAATAGATGAGTTTAAAGGACAGACATTAGATCTCAGGTGGAAGAGCTCTCATGTAAGATCAAAAAGTAGGAGAAAGGGGATTTAAATGCTAGTCTTTTCTCCTGTAATAGTCATTAGAATAAATGATGGTCTCCCACAGGGATGTGAGTGGGAGGATATATAATATGCATATTTTATATTTATGATATATATTAAAATATGCACATGCATGTATGCCTATCTTCTCTCTCCCCCCCCCCCCCCCCCCCCGATTAATTTGGTAGGATTTCTGTGCATATTTGCATATGCTGTAAAGCTTATTTTTCTATTTATTTTAGTCATACACTGGTCCCTCAAACGCAATTGCAAATCTAATAAATATAATGGCTGCCTCCCAGACAAGCACCCCCTGCCCAGCTCTTCACATTATGCATTGTGGAATATCCCTGTGGTCACCTGGGGTCAGCTGTGTCCCCTCACAACTCCTTGTGCAGCCCCAGCCTGCTCACTGGTGGGAGGAGTGTGGAAAGAGAGCTGACCCAGTGCTGAGCAGGAGCTGAAACGCTGGTGTGTTATCAGTGCTGTCAGTGTCCAAACCACAGCACCACGCAGGCTGCTCCCCTCCTAGGCAGAGCCAGCACAGGGGTGCTCAGGAGCCGTTTTCTTCTGGGTGCAGCGCAGGAAGGATGTGTTAGATTCAGGCATGCACACACCCCTCTATAGATAAAACAAGGCTGTTGAGGACATCTTTAAAATTAAGAGAGATTTCTCTGTATGATTCAATGTAGTTGAAGACTGGTGTAACTTTTACCAGGCAGACATTTGATGTCAGGAAGTAGTCTTGCTTAAGAGATGCATACATTTTATTTTTTTTTCCCCCAGTAACTTTGTAACCCAAAATTTTACATCTTCTTTTTTCTTGCTGTGTTTAAAATGTCCGCTTTCTACTTGCAGAATACTCAGTATGTTTACTGTATAATCTTTCGCTGTGCAGGGTATTTGTAATTGGGTATTTAACCTATCAATTCCATGAGATTATGATATGTTAATCATCCTCTTACACTGTAAGATCAGGAAATTAAAAAGCAATTTGCAGTCTCGATGAATAAGAATTTTTTTAATTTAATGACTTGTGTTTTCATTATTGCTATAATATCTGGTTTAATTACTGTATAGATAGTAGAAAATATAAACAGTCTTGTTTCTTTACTGGTGGTGATTCTCTCTTTTAATCTTTAGCAAACTTTCAGTGTTCAGATGGATCTGAAAAGATGTCAACCATCTGTACTACAACTGTGGTCTGTTCTGAGCTCGTGTGAAAATTGGGTTACTCTTAATCTATACATTATACCTTCACACTTTAAACGTGGCAATAACACCTTTAAGGAGATGACAAGACTATATTTGTAGAATTTGTTGCATTTATTATGTAACCCTAAGCTTTACAAGCATTTAAGTATATTGCTATTATAAATGGTGATTTTAATTCTCATATGAGAACTGATAGGGATAATGATAACACATAGGTAAAGTAGTAAAATCTGGTCATAAATGAGTTAAGTAGATTTTTACTCTACTGTGGATTTGTTCTTCTGTTCTCTCGCCCATTATATTTCTTGCTTGAATGGCTGGTTAGGATGGACAGGGTATCTGCTCTGTGATTGCCTTTTAAAAACTAAAGTATGGGCTGTCCAAACTGGTGCTACTATTTTTTAAAAGATCAGGTTTGCATCAGAAGCACCAAAATCCTAGGATTCCTTCAAGAGAAATGAAAATCTCTGAAGTGACAAGAATGTATTTAAAAATATATAATAATTCAAGTGACACCTACTACAAGAAGGAAGATTAAATAATTCTTAGAATTTTTATATTGTATTTCAATACATCTCCAATATGATATTCAGGAAGTAATTATTTTTTCTGATAATTGGCTGGGTGATGAACTGCCAAACAGAGCAGTTTTAATCAAAGTTAATAGCTAGATTGTAAGTTATTGTTTGCATGCCTGTATGCATTTATATTCATTCCCATGAAATTTTGTTAATTTGCACCAGATGAGAGACAGATTCTTAATTATTTGATTTTAGTTTACCAAGAATAGATTAAAACCCAATGATAAAAATCTGCCTTGAAATCTGCAAATGCAAAATTATTGTTTTGGAAGTGTCATTTAGTGTCAGAATTTTCCTGATGGGCATCTCAATTTTGTTTTGAGAAATGTAGAATAATGTAAGAGTTTTGTTCCAATGTTTTCTGAAGAATTTTTTTTTTTTTTTTTTTTTAAATGTCTCTTAATTTTTCCTTGGTTGTACCTAAGTGCATAAACACCTGATGGGGAAGGGAATATGAACAACAGAGCCAGACACTGAGATCCAGTAAGAGAATGATAGGCACAATTCTACACAAAAGAAAGAGGGAACTTTTCTAGTGTTCAAGTAGTCAAAGTCTGGCACAGGTTTGTGGCTTCACCACAAAGTCTCCACCTCTTGAGGTGTTCAACCACCCTGAGCATTGTGCTTGGAGCAGGAGAGGACTGGACAATCTCTGGAGGTGCCTCCCAGACTCAGGCATCTGTGGTCCTGTGTCACAGGAGTGAGCAGAGATGTGAATGTACACTCTGCTTTCTGCTCTCAACACGCTTACTCAGGTTGTACTGACTGTAAAAAGATTGGGAGAAGGAATAACTCCAATACAAAGCAATAGGAATGACACTGTGGAACAGATCTGCATTTCACAATTATTTACACCTGTAAACCACAGGACTGGCACTAATAAGAAGCTCAGTGTCTCTGCCTAGTGGTGTAGCAAAAACAAAACAAAACAAAAAACCACTCCAGAACACATAACTAAAGAAAAACTCAACTTTCGAGACTTCTCTAGGCATCATAATGGTTTAAGAAATGCAGAGAGCAGGAACAGAAAACAGAAGCTTGCTTCACAAACAAGGAAGTACAGGATTAGGAAAATTCTTCTAATGAACATAAGAACATGAAACCAAAGCAGAAAATAAGTACTGAGCAATGATTCTGGGTGGAGCTTGGAAATCTTGGCACTGGGTGTTAAATTATGATATAAAGAGGCGAAAGTCAGACAGTCTATAAGCAGTCAGCTAAAATACTGTACAGCTCTGTGCTATAACAAAACCTAACACAAAATCCGTACTTTAGGCAACGTTGTATGATGAAAGAAATGGTTTTGTAATGCTATCTGAAGCAGTATGCCAGAATATAGCAAATGATACCTTAAGAAAATTGACATTTATAGCTGATGTCTTTATAGGACTAGAGCAGCAAACAAGCAAGCTGATAACCCATCAAAACCTATTATCGTAAATTAGTTGTAGTCATACAGCATCTTTCTGGAAAGAAAAGGCTGTTTTCCTACCTAATAAAAATTGAAAGTCCATCTATAAAATCATCAGTGATATTTCTTTAGAAATTGCTCTCCCAGGTAAGATATTGTGCCTTAAAATATGGATGAAGACAAAATGAATCAAACACCATATCAAGGTATGTATTTCCAAGCACTCATAGTTACTGAGCTGTAAACCACACAGTAAAGTGACACACATCACAGAGCAATGCTCATTCTCGTCATGGAGATGCCCAGTGCTTCAATTTGGTTTTGTCACACTTTCACCTCTTTGTTTTATGTTTCCTTGGGTTTTACAGAATCCTGTCCTCCATCAGTTCTTCACTAGATAATGATTTCATACAAGATGACAGGGGTCTTCCTAATAATTTGCACATCTCAGACATAGTTGTCCGAATTAAAGGAGGATGTAAGGTCGCTGATAACTCAGCACTCCTTCAGGTTTTTTTTAGCAAGACAATCCTTAAAATAAAGCCTAGCCAATGAATCCGAAGGAAAAGCTAATGTTTTCAATCTGCTAGCTCTAACTTGCAATATCAAATAGTCAGTTAATACTTTGTTTTGTCTCCAGTGATGTGTTTAGAAAGTTATGGTATTTTGCATCAGCTGTAAAGGGTTTTGTTTATAAGTTCAATAAGAAAACAGAACTAAGTCCAAAATATAATTTAAAGCAAAATAGCTAATTTTGGAATTACTGAATGGTCAATAAAGTATCTTGGCTTATAAAAGTATAAAGCCTAGTGGCTGTGAACACTGCTTATGAATGTAATAAATTATAACCATTTAATTTGCGTGTATTTTGTTTATTCTACATAGCATCTTTTTTCCTCATTAGAGCTCCTGCTTGTCTGCTCCTGTCTTCTATACTCTTGACCAAAGCTCAGTCTTTAAGAAGAAATTACATAACTGGTAACTCATCATGTTTAAGGCAGAGGAAACTTCTGAAGTTCAGACTGAGAAAGCAGAGAACAAGAGCCTTTGCAAGGGAAACCTGTGCTAATATTTAAAACTAAAGCATAAATATAAATCCACCTATATAGGTATGTTTTTTCTGAAAATTAAGTAGGTTCTCCCTTCTCTGCCATTTGCTAATAAATCATAAAACTGCTTATTTTATCATTCAAGAAGTAAAAATATACTCTACTTTATAAACTTGGAAGGCCTGCAGATAGACATTATTTATTGCAATGTACTATTCATCTTACAATTGGGCAGATTTGCAATTGCCAAAAAATACTTTGAAGTAAAGAGGGAAGAATAATAGAAATAATTTAGAGTCAATATATAATCACAAAATAAAAACAATTGTTTGATCTGGTACACAACTAGAAGAGATACCTGAGTAATTTTGCTGAATTTTTACTTTGTTAGTACAAGTAATAAAAGGTAATTTTGTCTCTAAAATTGTCTGTGAAGATGCAGAATTTGGAAAGAATGGAACATGTGAATCTTAAATACCAATTCACTTGATTTATGATTGTGTAGGAACAGCACTCAGATGTGCCCCTAGCCTCTATCTTTTGAAAACTAATTGAAAGAATTAAATTAGTCTAATATCTTACTGTACTCAATCTTATTATCATATAATCATAGCAAAAATGTTTAATCAAAATTTCAGATTTTCAATTCTAGTTTCTGTTAAGCCTTTAAGGGGAGATTAATGTCACTTAAGCTTAAGCAAAATCTTATGATCATGAATATATATTTCAGAAAAATAATTAGTGCTTTTGAAAAGCATTTAAAGTGACATTACTTACAGGACACCAAATGAATTTTGAAAACTACACCTTAACAAATGTAGTTGACATGACTGACTTCTGTGTGGGGCGTGTTTTTTCCATAATTATTTTAATATATTTGTTGTGTTGTTATTCACAGAGAAATTTAAAAATTCCTTGTAACCTGGTTTGGGGAATACAACTATTCATTATGCATGTCACTGGACTATATAAACAGTGTTTAATTTGTGAAAGTTAGTGCAGATTATAACTTTCTCTGAAGAGAAGCAGTTCAGAAACATCTGTTGGCCTTTTTAATGTGCAAGAGAGAAGTAAAAAGTGACATGAGCTGAGTCATTCAATCATTTTTTACCACATTCCCCTTTGAGACCTAAGGAGTGGTCAATATAAATATAGGTTGAGAAGTGGGCAAAGTCATTTGTGGCTCGTTTTTACAATTGTGTGCTTTCCACACAGCAAGCTCTAAGTCAGAATTGTGGCTTATAACAAGACAGTGGAAATCAACTTTTCTTGGACTACCTTTTCACAAAGATGTCCCCCTTCCCCTCCAAAAAACCTATGGTTTTCACTGTTTTCCTAAGGATCTGTATCTTCCAAGGACAAGTGTATACTTGCCTTCATGTTTATGCTTCAGAAGTTGCCTAGCAAATGTTGTATTACTGCTTGTCCAGCAGTCTCCAGATTTAAATTGTACACCACAATTATTATATAAGATGCATTTTGAAACCTAGGAGAGATCAGAAAAGTGAGGAAAATGAAGTATCGAGGGAGGTCCTGGGCAGGAGTGATTTGTCTGTGGAGTTACGTGCCGTGGCAGTCTGGGAGCCCGCACGGCTGGGATACGATGGATAGGTCAGAGGCTCTCTCACGCCTTCAGCACTGATGAAGATACTTGCTCATCACAGGTACTATGCAGGTGTGATTTGACCCAGTTTTGGGTTCTGTGCTTTTATCCACTCAGAAGAGAAGTCAAATCATGCAGACTGTTGAAATCAGTAAGAGCAGATGAAACCAGGTCTGCAACACATTATCCGTACCAAGTGCTTTCTGCTGCTGGTAATTGACCCTTAACTTGCCCTTTATGAGTAGATTAATATCACAGTTTCAGCAGTAATTAGATGAATGGTCATGCTGCAGATTACAGTGCCACAAATTGTTAAGCAGTGGTCTGATGACCACAGTAGAAATAAATGCTCATATAAAAAGTCCATTTCCTTTGGAAGGGTGGTTTGGTAAGGTTATCTGCCCTGAGTAGCTGGTATCACTTGTAGTACTACCATTAGAAGAGGACTGTTAAAACAGACATTTAAGCAATTTTTTTTCTCTGAATATAGAACTCTGTATCTAGATACTGTTACATAAATACATGTAATAATTTATGTTGATATTTAAAAAATAATATTAATATACATTTAAGTAAATATTGTGGTAATATTTGTATTTATGCATTAGAAATTTCTAGGAAGTGCCAGGATATAAATTGCTACATTTTTTTAATAAATAAACAAATGCCTTTTGGTTTATTTTAAGAGCCAGTGAACTCTCACAAAATTAGTGTAGTTGCATTGAAAAGAAAGGTTCAAATACAACATATGGTGTTCATGGAGAAGGAGAAATGCTCCCACTCAATATTGCAGAGTCCTTACTAAGTTTTGGACACTGTTTGCAGGAGTTGAAGATAGAGTATCAGATTTACAGTTTAGGTTGCATCTCATATCATCATTGGAAAGTGATACTTGTTAGTGCATAACTTCTGACTGGATTTTTGATAGCAACCACATGATAGAAAATAGATCAAGAAAATATTCCTCTTCCTCCCTCCAAGAGTGATCACAACAGTACTTCCTACCAACACAACGACTGGGGATTGCTCTTGGGTTCTCCAGCTGCCTATATCATCCTGACTTTTTCTCTTGCATATATGAGAAACCCTAGAAGAAAGCACATTCTCTGAAGGGTGGTTAGTACTAGGCTCCTGCACCTTCTCCTCTCTTCCTGCTTAGAAATGTGTATAGAAAGTAAAAAAAAGAGCATCTTCATTAACTCATAGAGCTTGGACTCTGTCCTGTTATCGGGCTTTGTGTCTCTGGAATCACATACTGCCTGGAATGCTGTCATAGCAACTGAGGATATTATCTACATTCTACTATTTCTCAAATTAGGTGAGTCAGACTGTTGGTCCTTGTATCCTGCAGAAGCAGAAGAGAATTACGGGTCATGTCACTATAACGGGATGACTGAAAATAAGTCTAATGATCACTGACATTCATACTCATTGGTTTGACAACTGGTGCAGATGCCAGCAGTGACATGTCTGGCTGTGACAGGCTTAAGCAGCCCTCAGTCTTCCGAGCATATGGTTTCATGCAACTGCACCACTGAGTCACACTAACAGTGCTCTCGGATAAAGCTGAGGGAGCAACAATGGGAAAAACAACAAACACTTTCTTGTTTTTATAGCTATTTGAGGATTTTACACTAGATACTTGTCTATTACTCTGAATTCCTCAATTTATATGAAAATAAATTCATCTGAAGACAGAGTCAAACAAGGAAATCTACAATTTGGTTCATATTTAGTGCCAAGATTGATGGAAGACTGTGATAAAATACATCAACACCATATGAAATTTCATCTTGGGGTATGGTGCACATCTTCCCTCTTCCAGTTTTGTGTTTATTTGGGTGTCTTCTCCCCCATCCTAATAGCATTGCTACAGAGATTAACATGTCTTTTACATTTGGTGTACATTGTTCAGGAAAATTTAAATTCCCAAATGTTTTCTGTCCATTCCATTTCTACTTCTTTACCAACTGCCTTTCTCTTTCATCACAAGCACCAAGTCTTTTGTCAGCTCTCTCTGTTGGTGACTGCATGTGTCACACCATTTTACTGTTTCATTTATTAATTTGGCATCAGTTATATGATTAGTCCTGTTACTTGCTGTTAAACCTCAAAACGTATTGTTGTATATCAAAGTGATAGAATCCAGAAGTCTGCTTATGTTCCCTCTCCTGTTCTAAGGTAATAGATTTGCACTTAAGCTACTGTTGTAAAATTCACATAAAATTTAAATGTAGGGCAGCTCTACTAAGTGAGCAAGGGCTGGTTTCAATGAGCTCTAATGAAATTACTTTGTGACAGTTTGTTGGGGTTTTTTATCCCAGTGACAGTAAAGTATTCTGATAACAGTGGATCTTTAATTATTGGTGCTGTTTGGGAAAAATATCATTTTATCAAAGAGATCACCTTGGCATATGACCTAGGATATATATATCTCACTCAACTCCTTATGTTTTCTGTCTTCAGTACAATTTTTTTACAATGATTTTTTTCAGGTTTTTTATTGCTATAAACATTTAATGGACTTTCACTGGAATTTGAATTTCAAATCTAATGCAAAAAGAATTCTAATGGCTTCTGTGAATTGGGATGGAGAAGAATTAATCTGTTGTCTTTTTGTACATTTTCTTGTTTACCACTCGTTGCCTTGTAGGTACTTAATTGAGGGTCCTCTGCTTATCAGCATGAATTGATATCATTGCATTCCAGGAACTGTGAACAGTGGGACAGATGTTTTAGGAGTCAGCAGAGGCATCAATAGCATACTGGCATGAATAATAAAAACCTCAACTTATCTACAAAGACAAAATGGAAAAAAAAAATCACACAGACTTTCTTTTCTTGTTCTAAATGAAAAACTCGTGCTGGAGCACATAATATGTTTAAGGTGCTGATCATCAGCAATAAACTTGAAAGCTCCTTCACTTTTATTTGGCTCATCAGGTGATAGCTTGTATAAACTGTGACGCTCTCCAGAAGAAAGGAACTAAGGGTCCTTTGGAAATATTTTAATTCAGTGTACAGCTTATTATTCTTCCAAGACCTTTCCCAGAAGGGATAGTTCCATTTATAAACCTGCCTGTGACACTCTTGTATATTCTGGTCAGGTGTGTGCAAGTGAAGACTGGGAATGAATAATAGGAGAAAAAAAAAAAAAGGGGGCATTTTCTTAACAGATCATAAAAAAAACCCCTTCAGAATGCCAGGTCCATGTAAATCAGGATATGAAAATGGACTAGATGTCATGGTGTGTAGCATGAGGCAGAGTTTAAATTAGGTAAAGAAAGGGAGCTGAAGCAGGGTCACTTTTTTTGAGGTTTTTTTTTCATAATCAGATCTATCTTTATGCTAAAGTAACCCACACATTCAAATATAGAGTACTACCGGTATTAAGAGGTAAAGTAAACCCATTTTTAGATAGGTTTTCTCATAAATTTTGTTTACAACATCTTCTTTGCAAATCTGACTTAAATATAGAATAACTTTTGGATGGACCTTTCTACTTTGAAGTTTTTACTGAGCCTGAATAATATTGAAATGATCAATTTATTTGTTTCTACATATCCTCAAAGTGAGATGTTTGTTTGTTTTCCCATGTGGGAATGAAGAGAGGAGAAAAGATTATGAAACACATGGGAATTGCTATCACCAATATGGAGGGCACAAAATATAGGTCTGCTAAAAAGTATGATCTCTATTAGTGTATTTTTGCACAAGTTTATGAATCACCCTGGCTCGACCAAGCCGTGAGGTTTTGAAAATCACATTTTACATGCTCTTATTAAGGGCTAAGTTGAATTTTGCATGTACATGCCCTGAAGTTTCAAACCAAATGAGCTTGTTCCAGCTCAAGTCCGCACAGGATTTTCCTTAATAATCACACCTTGAGTTTGCTTCAGACTGTGCTGGGTCCAGTTCTGTGCTTCTGCCATGTCTCATGTGCAGTATGGTCCATGAGAGCTGAAGATGACAATACCAAACAAACAACCAGCTTCATTAGTTTTAGGGAGTGAATTGAACCTAATATGAGAGGAAAAATGGTCTTAGAACTTGGTGGCAAGACACAGTGAAAGTCTGACCAGCGAAGGGATTAAATTTTAATGCTGGATTGTGTCTTATACAGTGATAGGCAGGGTGTTGGGACTGGAAATTAGGTTAGGATTGGAAGTGATGTTTTGGAGCCAGTTGGAAATACTAGATCTGATTGATGCTGAGACCTGAGACAGTAGAAAGTTGAGACTGAGATTTGAAGGGACAGGTTAGGTAACAAAGGCATACTTGAAAGAATAAACAGAAAATCTGTCTATTTTCAAGTGCTCAAGTCCCTGTCTTTCTGTCAACTGAATTAGAAAGAAAAACTCCTTGACCTCACTGCTATTTTGCCATGAGAAGGTGTTGAACACTGTATGAATCCCTATACCACTGATCAAAACCCAGTGGGATTATCTGCCAGGCAAATTGACATGTAGTACAACGCTTCTGCAATATCTGGGGTGAAATGCACTGAGGAGATGTACTTCATGGAGGGATTAAAGTCCACTGGTACAGTGTTTATTCATGGTTGGACATGATGATCTTTCTCAATCTAAATGATTCTGTGATTGTTTCCTGTCATAGTAATCACACAAAATTTGTTTCCAAGAGACTTGCATGAAAATATGTTAAAATGGGTGGAACTTTTCATGTTCAAGTGAGGGCTTTCAGAAAGGGAAAGGACAAGACAAAAATAATTGAGTGCTTTTCTGAAGAAGCATCTGTTCCAAAGAGATCATATGTGACACTGTGCAAATGTTTCCTCAGTGCTTGACTTGATTTCATCAGGATCTGACTGGCAGCAGTCCCAAACTCCACAGCTGTACTTGCACGCAGTGGATTTTGACCTTACCAACTGATCTTTCATTACTGGATGCTCTGACAGTCATTTCAAACTGACACAAGAAAGGAGAGATTCCTGACACGAATATCACTGTGTCTCAGTTCTTTGTTTTGAATCAGTATGTTACTGTCTCCTTTGTACATAAAGGGCAGCTTGGGATGTGCAAGATAGGAAAGGAATATGTTCCTAAAAAAGACCGTCTTCCACTGTGAAGGTGAAATGAAATAATCTCTAGGCTCTCTCAATGCAAAGAACTTCCATCCTTTTTCACCCATTGAAACAAAGGTTTTAAGTTCCAAAACTCCACACCTATATATGGACAATGGTTTTTGTTATAATGCAGATGCAGATGACTGAAATAAATCCTGACAGACTGTATTGTCACTTTCCTGAATCAGCATACTCAGCTTTGCCATCTTAGCCACGTTTTTTTTAACTTGAGTGTTCTTCTAATAATGCCAATTTAATTTGCAACTGGGTTACTCTTGCAATGAACTCTTATAAATTTGTTAGCATGTTAATTCACATTGTGTGAATGTGTGAAGTAGTACTGTGCCAAATCAAGTTTTTATTAGGAATGTTTTAGTCCTAGAGTCTCTCAAGACTCTGTATGGAAGACAAAATGTATTTTTCCTTTTTCACACAAATATTTTCCTTGTGATATATTGTTATATCTCTAACCCCATGCCTGAAATACACACAGAGGTTTCTTGCTGTGAATTTTCCACATTCTTTAAAGATTTACAACTCAGCAGAACGCTTTTCTATCTTAACTTGTTGTTTTCCTGTAAACCTAGATTATGTTTTAAAAATCCTTAAAGTGCTTATAACTTAATCATTTTATATTAACTGTTCAACTCAATATTCTTAAGGACCTTTTTGAACCTAAATTATTTGATGATTCTGTTCAGGATGAAGGGAAACAAATTTCCCTTTCCCAGAAAAACAGAAATATCTCAGACAGGTCTCTTTAGAAGTTTCTTAAACCACAGTTATAAATGCTGTTTGTGAAGAGGAATGAGCAAAGTTATGCAACTAGCATAATTCTTTTTTTGTTATTTTGACAGGGGGAAGCGTTTGGGGGGGATGGTGTAGAGAGGAGGGGCATTTTAGGCAAAACCTAGTACTCCTGACAGCTTTTGAGACTGTTTACACCAAAACCTCTTAAAAATTGATTGAACATGATTAATACACTTTCTGCTTCGTATTTACTCTGTAGGAGCTCTTAATCTTACCTATCTCCTCTCAGAGAAGATGATTAGATAATCAAGAGGCTAGATGTGTGTTTTCATTTCAGTTTGGGTTTTTTGCTTAAATGTGCTAGTGCGATATTTTCTACAATTATTTCACATCTATGTATTTTAATCTTAGAGATGAGGTAGAACAGAGAATAGAGTCAGGAATGATTTTAAGAATAACTTTTTTTTTTTTTTAATACCCAGTGGATGAATAGATGTCAAAAGCGTGGAATGTGTGACAGCTGGGGAAAAGAATGAGGTGATAAAAAGAAACACTTTTGAGTTGAATTTAAGGGGGAAAAATGCCATCTTTCCTATTGACAAGTTCTCACTCAGACTGTTAGAGAGGGTAGGGCAGCTCCTACACTTTAGTGTGGCTGATAATACACAGCCTTGGTCCAGAACGTGCAGCATCCCTGATGTATTTATCTTACAAAGCTCTTTCTTCCACTGCTCTTGGCTTTGATAGTTGTCTCTAATGCAAGAACTTATCTTTGTAGGCCCACACGGTACTACAGTATGTAGAGATAAACAAGTTAGGCTATCAAACCTGCTCGAAGTTTTGCATTAGGATAAAAGTCAAGTCATAGTCTCAGCTCTTTTGCTCACAGTCCCATCTTCCTTGCCACAGGTGATGTCAGGAACTGAGTCTATATTCACTCTTTAGAACCTAACTTACTGTGGCAAGATCTACCCATGAAAAACTACTTCTTAGTGTATGTTCTTAACCTTGAATATGTGCGTCTGTCCATGATGTATGTCCAATACCTGTGAACATATACCCAAGTATACGTGTATAAGTTCAGTGCAATTAGGAACTTTCTATCAGATTGATGAAGTCTCTACATGAGTAGGTATTTGTATTAAGGTGAAGTTACTGAACAATACCCTTAAAACGCTGCGTGCAACAAACATTTGTGTCTCCAATAAGGTTTCTATGGCATTGGTGAAAGTGAGAAGAGAGGAGAAGGTAGGACCAAAGAACATTCTTCCCTTATCCAAAGCTCTGTAATCAGTAGTGTTTTCTTGCAGTGTCCCTGTCTGTACGAATTGTGTGACAGTAAACTTCAAAATAACAACAAAATCCCCACAGCAAACGTAAACCCAAAACTTAAAGCATATTTAACTTCAGGACATAGGCAAGACAATGCAATTTGAAATTAGACTTCAGTGCATTAGTCATTTGAGTTAAATGAGGTGACTGTACATAATGTAGGTGGACATCTAGTAATGATTTCTCAGTTTAGTCCTCCAGTATAGCCTGAACAAAAATATTTGTCTGATTCCTGTTGGTAGTCAGTACTGTACATAAACTGGCACTGTGTTTGCTATGTTTTGAATGGATAAAGGAGTGTTGTTGAAATTGTCAACTAAAGAAACCAGAAGACTTTTAATTTTATGTAAACTGAGAGATTTGATTACTTTATAAATTACTCAGTTTCCAGAACTTGAGGATGGGGGAGTGGTTTCTACAAGGATTTCATGCATTAATCAGAAACACTGAAATGTGTGAGAGACTTGGTGATTGCAGCAGGGCATGAATCATTTCAAGTTTGCAGAATACCACTGCTCTGTGTGTTAACCTTGGTGAGGATGGCACTCACAGGAGAGCCTGATCCCTCGCTCATAAATTAAAAACTTAGCAGTGGAACCATTGGGAGATTAGTCAAGGAGTTTCTCTTTGGACCTGGCCTCTAGAAATATCCATGATCTAAAGTCTAGTTTGAAACAATGTCAGTCACAATTGTATTATGCTGTTTTAATGAAGTGGTCCCTTTCTCTCTTTGGGCAAAAATTTAGACCTTTTGTTGTAGTTATATTGGTGTGGCAGGAGGTGCAGGCCTACAGAACCCAGGACGAAAGTCACAGGCTTCTTAAAAGAAGTTTGAGTGGTTTCTTTGTAGTAAATAAGTGTATCAATGTGACTATTAATGCCCTTTAGAAAATAAACAAAGTAAAATTTGCAATTTTTTGGAAAGAGTTTTATTCAGGAGGAAAGTGTTAAGTAATGGATTTGAAAATGTTGATTCGGTGAATGTGGAATAGAAATGGGATTGGCATGGTTTACTACATTACCTTTATAATGTAAATATTGGTTAGCTATTTATTCCTACGTCTTTTTTCTTGAAGTATTTAGATCCAACTATTCATACAATTTTGTTTCCCAGCACATGTTTTTGGAAAGCTCAGCAGGTTGGGGGTGTGACAAAACCTCAGAGCCAAAATGCTGCGAGTTTGGACACAGAAAATTTAAAGTATGTTTCAGTCAGTAGATGAGTAAGTAAAAGAGAGCAAACCAGACATATCTATATAAATCCTGTCAGAATACCAGGAATAGGCAATTGCCCTATAGATCAGTAGAGTGTGAATATTATAGGTAACATATGGAGCCAACTCACATCTCACAAGTAGTTTTGTGCAGCAGATATTTCTAGAGCTTTTAAGGTTATGTCATCTTGTTTTAAAGCAGTGAACGCAAAGATGATTTGCCTCTAATTTCTTAAGGCCAATACTGGTGGATAAGGTAGCTGAAGACCAAAGAGGTAGAGAATGTTGAGTAGAGAGGAAAGGCATGGGTTGAGAACAGGTAGAGAAAAATATTGAAGATAAGGGGATGGAGACTGAATCCTTTCTAATGTCTGAAGTTGTAGTGTTGTTATCTTTCATGAAGTTTTACAGATCATTAGTCTCTTAACTGATGCTTATGCCTTTGGGTAGGTAGGGAAATATTTTTTTCATTTGACAATGCAGATAATATTCAGGTAGGATACCTCTTTTTTTAAAGTAAGGATTAGTGACATATAAGCTTGGGGGTATATTAGCCTCTCACTGTGTATGCATAGCTTTCATTAATGCTAATTAACTAATAATGATGAAGGTTCTGGGGACTGTCTGGAGATTAAAGAGCAGCTGGGAGATGCTGATAACCTGTGATACTGCTGTAGGCCATTGGACCTAGCAAGTCATTAATCTTGGAAGTACCTGGTACTGCTATAAAATGACAAAAGTCTTTGAAGATGGGGAGGAAATGGATGGGGTAGAAACAGACAGGTGGGCAGGTTGTAAATGAGTACAGGATTACAGGAGGATCCAGTCTCATAATGGGTACATACAGCCTATAGGATCTGCGAGGTCCTGTAGCAAAGGGAAGGCTTCTGGGTTCCTTGTGCATCCTAGATATTACATATCCAATTTAAATCTCCAGAAAGAAGAAATAAGTGGGAACATTGTGTGCTGTATAGCTGCACTTCTAGTTTGTATATTTCAAGGAATTAACTCCTTTTAATGTAGGTTATTTTGATTAATGTGAGTTCAATATGAGGTAAATAATTAATTCCAATATATGAGTTAAACATTTCACCATTACCTTTCATATATGATTCAAAACCATATAAGATTACATCATGCTTGCTCTCACTGTGTGCTTTTAAAATGAGTTGCCAAGGAATAGGTTTTAGATGCATTGTTAGCTAGGTTTTGATTCTCTCTTCTTCTGTCAGTTATATTGCTTTGTTGGGAGATTTTGCTAGCTACAGTAAATTAAAGTCTTTAGATACATTAAATTCAACACAAGCACAATGACTGTAGTTCCAGTGTGGTAGAACAATACAGGAAGAGCAGTGGGACCAGGTGATGAGGTCTGAAAGAGTTGTCAAACTAAAAGTGTGGTTTAGTAATTTGAATTCCCAATTCATTAGGTACAGACGTTATTTAAATAACATGTTAGACTAATTTAGGGAATCATAAGTCAAATTAAGTAATCAGTACATCTCATCTTCAAAAGGCATTTGTATTTTCTTGAAATTCTTAAAAGATTTAAGTGTCTAAAAGTGATAAATCATTGGCTGAACTCGCAGAACAGTTCTGAAAAGTCCATAAGTAGACGACTTTATAGAAATGCTGTTTTGAAAAAATACCAAAGTTTAATTTTCATTACCCACTTACAGAACTGTAATTATTTTGTAACAAATAATCAGCAAGTTTCAATGCTTTTTAGACTAAAATTTTACTTCAAGTTTCAGAGTTTCTCTTTGATTACTTAGTGAACTCCCTTATGAATAACCTAACTTACAGTGTTGATATGTCTTGGCACATTTACGTGTCCATACTCCGAAGTCCAGGATTTTGGTTTTATTTTCAGTGGACTGAAATGGCAAAAGACACTATGTCAAAGCATGTCTGTGACAGACCAAGTACCTCTTTTTCCTTATCATCTTGTCTTTTGCATCCAAACTTCAAGGTTCCACATCTGTTGTTAGTGCAGTGACATTCATTTAACTTGCAGTATTATTTGTGATACTGGCACAAGACTGCTATCTTGGGACTATTTATTTTCTTGGAGAATCTCTATGTCCCATTCATGTTATTCATGTGAGTTACATTTGAACAGAAGCCTTGAGATTTCTTTCATTTCTTTTCCTTTCTATTTGTAAAAGCTTGCAGTTTGGGTTGGTGTTTTTGTTTTTTGTGTTTTGTTTGTTTTTTTTTTCTTCTCTCTCTCTTTTTTTTTTTTTTTTTTTCCTTTTCCTTTTTGGAGGGGAAGCTGGGCATGCTTGGTTTTTTTAATGTATTTTTTTATTTACTGAATTAGAGTGTAGGAGCTGTTATATAACTTCCGTAAGCATTGAGGTCAAAGAATTTTTACATACGGGAAAAGCTAAAATGTGGTGCTTTTTGCTTGTTTACACAGCAGAATGGGACTATATTTTTAAAAAAATATTTATACAGATAATTGATAATCAGAGAAAAACACTGAAAAAAATATATACATTGTTCACCTTTTTTTCAGCTTTAGATTCAGTTCTTGTTCCAATAATTCTGTCCTAAAATTTTGGGTTAGAGGACTGAGGGTCAAAATTTTAAAGATACAGAATCACTTAAAGGATTCTTTGAACCAACAGGATGGAGTATTTTCCTTAAAAAATATGGCATACTCATATTTACATGGCTAACTGTTGGGGGCTTGGAGTAACTTTTTTATCCGAGAAGCATATGTATTGAGCACTTAAAAATGAAAGACATGATGAAGAGAAACAGTTTATTTGGACTCGTGCACTGTGCAGTCCTGTGCTTATTGTTTAGCAGTTTATCTTCCTGGGAACAGTGAAGCTCTTAACTGTGTGCCCAAGACCTCAAAAGTTTTTAAGACAGAGTTTTTCCTACCTTGCATGAGTACTCCTTTGCATTCCTTATGCAAATTGGAATGCTTGTAAATCAATAGCCACTGTACAAGTTTATTAAGTGAAAGACTCTATAATACAGGACTCTAGTTCTGTTCCACATCATAGCTGTGTCTGAATGACTTTCAAAGTATAGTTGTGTTTGAATGACTTTCCTGTTTCCATCTCTTTCATGAATATCTTCTGTCTACAAGGCTCACCAAATAGCCTGACTGGCTCAAATGATTATTTTTCCTGTTTGAATGAAGTGGATTTTGTTTATTTGACTCCAGTGACTTCCTTGAATAAAAGTCAAAAACATTCTTTTGAGGAAAGAAAACCAAGAAAAACTGTGAAATGCACTATCTGTATGAGTGGAGTTCTGGTTTACAATAAAATAGATTTAATTTCTATTTGGAGAAAATTTCCATAGCTATATCACAGAAAATGTTTTGTTTGGTCAACTGCTGTATCCTCTAATTTATTTTTCTTACGCCAGGAAAGGACTGCTGGCTACTTAATGATGTAACTGTAGAGAAATGCATTTATGGAACTACTGCTAGTCTTTTTTGAAGTATGGCTCTAGATAAACCTAGTGTGATCTAGAAGGTTCCAAGTATTGGGAATTCTTCATTTGTTTAATCTTTTCATTCAGGAACTGACTTACATTGCAAACTTTCTCAAAACAGTAAAAATCAACAAGGTATATTAGAAAATTAGGATGAAATTTACAGCATGCTTTGAATTGTCCGTAGTGCTGATTTAATTTCTTAGTATTTGTCCACTACAGAAACACGGAACATTGAATTGCTTGATATAGAGTTTTAATAAGGAGCAGTATGTATTGACCCTGAGGTTAGCTCAGTTGGTTTGAACATGGTGCTAATAATGCCAGTCTTGCAAGCCTGACCAGGGTATGGTCCATTCTCATATGAGATGGACTCAATGGTCTTTTTGGGTCCCTTCAAACCGAGAATATCCTGTGATTCTGTGATGTTATCCCAGCAGCTCTTTTTCTTGTTCTTCCTAAACTTTGAAAAATACAGATTGAATGTAAATCTGACTTGTGCAGGAATTTTTTTTCCCATGTTTTTCTGTCTCTTTGCCCAAATATAGCATTGAGGAGGCTTAAGGCGGCTTTTGTTGCCTATTCTTTTGAATTAAAAAAAGCACTTAGGTGTATTTGTTTCACATCTTAAGTGATCATCACTAATTAATTTAAGCCTGTATCTCACAAATGAGCACAATCAATAACTTGAGTTTGTGTTGCAGTGGCGGATCTGGCGGCTGTTCAAGAGAGCTCTCTTGGTTTGGAAAGACAGGTGTCTGCTAAGGAAGGCGGGAGCCTCCCTTGAAATGAAAAATGTAAACTCCCTCCTTCCCAATTCTTATAATTTTGAAATTAAGGGACTTTCAGGCAAAGATATGGGAATAGGAATAACAGTTCTTTACTAGGAAAATTAAAATAAAAATGCAGTAGTACAAAAACACACCCCATTGACGGAGTCGGAATACAACCTAACATCCTGTTGGTCAGGGTGTTGGTAGCAGTCCAGTCCAGTCCTCCTGGAGTGACAGATGTGGTTCTGTTGAAGCAACGATCCTGTAGAAGGGTGTAGTTTTCCTCTGAAGGTCCAGCAGTGGTGAGATGGGTCCAGTCTTCCTCTGGGAATCCAGTGGAAACAGGCTAATCTGGTGTTCTGATTCCCAGATTTTTATCCAGGTAGGAATGCTGGGCTCCTCCCTCTAGGTGGAGCATCTCACAGTGGGATGATGTAATGTTATGAGTCATGTGGTGAGCCTTAATGGCTTAATTAACAGAAGATATCCCCCCTGGAGGGAAGATGGGTCATGGAAGAGGTAAAGAACAGTGTCCCACCATACTTTTGGTTACATCTTGCATTGCCATCTAAGACAAGAACACCATATTAAATTAAAATTAATTGTTATATTTAAATAGTTAAAGAGATCAGAAATGCATTTGCTAAAGAAATATCTGTATCAAAAATTGATGTTGTATTAGAATTGGAGAGTATGGCTCAATCTCTGTCGGCGTAAAACTCACAAATCAAACTGCCTCAGACAGTGATTTGAGTGAAGCAGCCAGACCTTGCTGTGAGGTGGCTGAGTAGTGTTCAAAAAGTTCTCCTGATAACAGGCCTAGTGAAACAGGGCATCTGAGAGGGGCACAGTACCAAATGATGGGGCTGTGGATGTGGCTGAAACTGATGCTGCTACTCGATGAGGGAAAATGTGCCTAAACTTTCAATTTACTTCAAGTGGATTTTGCTGAACTTTCTGGTGGAACTGACAGTCTTTCCTCCTGATGTGTGTATTTTTTTTTCCCCCTTAAACTTTAAGAAACATTAATAATCTGTAGGCAGTTTTTTTGTAGAGGCTGGAGGGAAGAATTTCACACTCTTGACTCAGCGGTGCCTTTAAATAAATATATGTTCATATTATATGTACTGTAGAATCAGTTGTGTAGACTCTTTGGGGTTTGTGTCTCTCAAAGGTGGATTTTACATTAAGGTAAAATGCTGACATGTCATTTAGATACAGAAATGTCAATGTAGGACCCCTTTTAGAAAGATAAGAGCCTGTCAGGTTTCACTACCATAATATGTAATATATCATAAAAATTACAGTGCAGAAATCGATTCAGGGAGGAAAAGCATACTGATATGTTATAGACATATTTAAAAGCGGCCATTTGATTTTAAGATGAATAAAGTAGAAATCCCTATAAATTCTTAGAACAATTCATTTCTGCAGAGTACATTTTGTATGGTCCACTGAAGAAGGTTGTAAGATGCTTTTTCAATTCTCTGTATTACTGTCTTGACCTGGAGATTCACAAACCAAAATAACAGACTTGTAAAAAACTGAGGAAGAAACAAGTTTGCTATATCTAGCAGGGATTGAAGAAAGAGAAGGGGGAAAAACCACCCATACCCCACCTGAAAGAACCCAAAAAACTCCACAGAATAAATAAAAGGCACATAAACTCTTTCCCTCTAAAATCTGTAGGTGTGTCTTTCACACTTATTGCTATAAATCTACAGATTTAGGATGTTTCGAGAGTGAATTATTTCATATAAAAAGTAATTTCAGTCCTTTATTCTATAAACCAGGAACCAGAGTATTCTCCATTTGATACTATTCTGAATGCTCCTGTACTCTGTAAACAGTAGGCTTCTAAACAACAGCCAAAATCATTATTTGCTCAGTTTTCACCCATTTCAGCCTCTATAAATGTCTAAAAGATTAGATATTTAGGATTAGTATTACCAAGATGAGATAAAAATTAATCTCTTGCAAGTCTTTTAGCTTGGTTGCATAAGGCTTGGGAGCAGAGTAATGCCTGCCTTATTAAAGCAATAAAAAAATAGAAGAATTGATGAAATTGGGGAATAGCTCAGTGAAAGTGTGCCTGTGTGGGACAACATAATTTGAATTCCAGAATATGTAGGCAGTATTAATGATGGAGCAGAGAAACAATGGATTAGACCATCTTGGAAGAACTTACTTAGAGGTTGCATCAGGCTGGCAAAGTTTTTTATTGAAGAATAATTCTGAGATAAATCAAAAGTTTTGAGAATATTAAATTACTTTCTACATGAAAAATTCATGACTTTAATTAACATTTTTCCCTCACTAGAAAAGATAATACCTTTCCTAAGCAGTCCAAACACTCCTTCAAAGCAGGGGCAGCTGTGGGGTCAGATCAGGTTGCCCAGGCATAGAACCAGTCTTATACTGAAGATGGTACTATAGTAATTCACAATATACAGTAGGTGTCAATTTTCCATTCTGAAGCAACATAAGTAACAGAAACACTGAATTTAAGACCAGTAAAAATGTGCTGTACCATCAAGGGCAACACATCCATTTGAGTATCCTTTGTGGTGTTTATAAATCGGTGCAGTCAGCCAGGTGCACAGGGTGTCAGGGAGAATTTTCCTCCCCTATCTTTCCTTCATTGCTCTCACCTGATTCCTGATAATAGCCCATAAACTGGTATTCACCCACGCTTTTGTAGAATAGAAAAAGAAAATCTCTTTGTTGTTGTGTCCAATAGCAAACAAAACTATAGATGTTCAAAGGTGCAGGTCAGTAGATAAAAATCATTCATGTCCTGGTTAAATTCCGTCCCCAAATGAGAGTGGAAGGAATTACTGGAAGGTGGTGTGCAGAGTGTGTGCTGATGCTTTCAGGCTGTTTTGAAATGGTGTGTGTAAGCAGCTAGGAATTTAGCAGTCCAGGTGTTTCTCAGGAAGTGTTTTTTCAGTGGTTTTCAGGGTAGTGTCCTGCAAGTGAGGAATTGATAGCCTAGCTCTTGTTATTTCAGTGATATGCTGTGCAGCTTCAGCAAAATACCTATTCTTTCTCTTTCCCTTATGCTTAACAGCTGGAGGCATTACCTAATAAAAGCACTGGGGTTTATAACCATGTTATTTGCTGGTCATTGGAAATTTCATTGGTATTATCGATGGAGAAGTAAAAAGCTGACTTGGTATCAATACTGATTGCTCATCTCCTCTTTTTAAGGTTTTGCTTTTCTTTTTCTTTTGTTTGATAAGTTAGATTACGGGGGTGTTGAATAGCAGTAACTTTTTTGATTTTTTGATAGCATTTGTGTGTGTATTTCAGTGAACACACAAATCAAGCAACAAAGCAGAACAGGAAATACGTGTAGCTGTAAGAAAGTTAAGACTATGAGTATCAGTACAACCTATGTTAATGAAACCATAAAATGTGTTTCAAGATATATCTGATGTGTGCTGAGGCTCTAAATACAAATGCCAAAATAGTAGTAAAATGATAGAATTTTAAGGAGCTTTTTATCAGTCATTGACTTGTAAGTTTTTAAAACTAGATGGTGATCATTATAAGTCCTGTCTAACTGAATTATTCTATTTTATTCTAAAAGTTTTAGAATAGAACTGGACAATTAAGCCTTTCTACTCCTTAAATTTCTCATAAAAATAGGGCATCATAAATTAAAATGCAGGATTTTAAAGGATCCCCTATCAGTAACCATGTTTATGGTTCAATAATGTAGCTATTAGCTTCCACAGTATATTGTATTATGATATTTGAATTAATCTTTCTATAATTTTCATTTTAATTGTTAAGATCCTGCACTTGGGCTACTGTTTTTGGGTTTTTTTTCTGAAACGAAAAAATAAATTGTCATGAACAAAGGATAATTTGTGCTACTTTGCTTCTTTTTATTCCCACCCCCTTGCCTTCTTTCTAGTTCTTCAGTCAGTCCTGATGGAAAAAATTATACGAGATGATGTGCAACTGTGTCTTTTCCCCAGGCAGCTTCTCACTGCCGCTAGTTATTCTTTGGCAGTCTGAATCTTTCATCTTGGCATTATGATACAGCCTGAATGAGAAAATTAACATTAATAGCAGCAGCAAGTGTGAGGAGAGCTAGTTTAGGCTGCTGAATTTCATTCCTGTCTAGTACTCTTGAGGGGAGTAGGACCACTGAGAGTTGATGTGTGTGGAAAAAGAGCCAAGGCAGTGTGTTTGGACTTTATTTCCCCTTGTTCTTAGAAAAACATTCTTCTTTGCTGCTGCATATTTCCAATTTTTTATGTTCTTTTTTTTCCTAAAACATCCCCATGTGGATAAATTTATTCAGAGAATAAATTTACCTGTGAGCAAACCTATTTTGATGGATGAATAAAAATTTCAGATTTTTCTTTTATTTTTTAGGTTTTTCTTCCCCATGAATATCTATAAACAGTAGTAAATGTTCAGTTTTGATAGCTCAAAACTGAGGCAGAAGAAAACAAAATAGATGTTAAAACTCAAAATTTTTAAGTCAACAATTTTTTTTACTGATTTTGGAAGGGTATTTTTAGTGTCTAGGTCACAATTCTGAAGGCCATTATTAGAAATTATATTCAGGCAAGCTTTTGGCATGATGCCAGATGGTGTTGCCAACTTCAGCAGGAGAAGGGAAAAGCTAATACAGGTATACATACAGATTATTAGGTTCAGGCCAGAATGTTGAGCTCATTGAACAAACTGTGAGAAACTTCAAGACATGAGATGAGAAATCACTGGACCTGTGGAGCAATAGAATGAGAAGGTGACTGGACTTAGGGCACCTTGAGAAGTGGCTGGGCTTCACAGATTGTTAGAGGCCAGGAGAAAGGTGGCCAGACCTCGCCAATACCTGGGGGAAGTACTGGAAACCTTTTGGGAAGTGAGAACTTGCAATCCAAGTGGTAGTTATATAATTGACTTGGTAGTTGTATCATTGGTGTCATATTAGGCTGAGATGATCTGGATAGCAATATCAGAAATTCTGAATTTAGTAATATTGTAGGAAATCTGAGATTAGTTAAAAAAAAAAAAAATAGGCACAAGTGCTTGATTTGGGAGTAAGCAAGAGTAGAGAGAAGTATGTCAAAATGGAGAAGAAGGAGTACAATAGTGGCAGGTCACGTTTAAGCAAGCCAATAGTCAATATGCTTG
Source organism: Hirundo rustica (assembly GCF_015227805.2). Lineage (NCBI taxonomy): Eukaryota > Metazoa > Chordata > Aves > Passeriformes > Hirundinidae > Hirundo > Hirundo rustica. Next base: position 108,822,809 of record NC_053451.1, on the reverse strand, counting down.
GCAGGTTGGACCTTGCATCTTTTCACTGCAGTGTGATCTGTCTTGCATTTCAAGTTTGATGCTGATTATTTTCTGTGTAAGTGTGCTCTCATGTGTGTGACCAAATGTGACCTCGAAGCAGGGCTGTGCAGTGGGTGGGATGAGAAATTGGGTCCAGCTACTGGAGAAAGGGCCATGGGTCACAGGAGGTTTAGGGAAGTAAATGTAGAGATATCTGATGGAAGGACCAGCTGCTCCAGAGGCCAGGAGTCCTGGGCCAGCTATCAGGGATCCATGTTTGACTGCTGGTGACCTCCTGCGGTGATCCCTGAGGCTGGATGTTGGTGTTCATTGAGTGCTTTATGCGGATTTCAAAAGAGGTAGCTTCTCCAGTTACACTGACCTGTGTGGCCAGGCATGTTAGCACCAAGTGCATCCCTGAATCTTTGGCATACATGTAGATCCATTCTGAGAGGGTGAACCCCACAGCAAACAGCCTCCCTCCCTCTGTGCAGGCACAGAGGTTGCAGAGCCCATCCAAGTCCTCTTTTGGTACTTTGTCACAGATTGTGAGCCATGCAGCACCTGTGGGGCACGGCAAACTGTAATCAGTGGGGAGCCCCTGGCTGTGTTGGGGCTCAGGGTAGACTGGCATGGGACAGACTGGGGCAGGGACCTCGCTCAGAGGCCTTGTCCCACCATTCCCAGAGGTGGGCAAATAGAGCAAAGAAAATGGGCCAGTGACCCCAGGACTGCCAGGCATGGCCATGGGGCCAAGGAGAGCTCCAAATGCACAGCAGGGATGGATGTGCCCAGGTGCATTTCCAGTTGTAGCGTGGAAACACACCCCATACTGCGTCTGCTCCTGTTGGGCCACCACGTGGCTGTCACCTGAGAATTCATGGGGTATTTATTATGAGCCCTTGAAGCCGCATGCAGTAAGCAGACTTTTCATGCCGTGGTCATTATGCATGAGATTTGTCATCTTGTCCCACCCTGAGTAGATGCCAAGCCATGTGCTTGTGGGGGGTTTTCTTTCCTGCCCTGTCATCTCATGTGCTGGACGGAGCACAGCTGAGCTTCCCCTGAGAGTAGTGTCCAGTCAGTCAAATCTGAATTTGTACCTTTCAAGTGTACGTACAGACCTCTGCTCAGACTCTGTCTATACTCACATACTTTTTGCCAAGAAACTTACAGGGGAGTGTATCTGTGAAACAAGTCATGTAGCCTACTTTGTCTAGAATCTGAGTCAAGTGCTTTGATCCCCTTCTCATTAACAATTTCTCACTGTGTTGAATAAGTATTTACAGTTTATTTTCCAGCACACCTGAGGTGGCTTCCCTTCACACAACTGATTTTAAAAAATTTCCCTGTGATTAGTTACATTTTAACACCTCAGTTGCATTATTTACAGAAATCTGTTTTCAGCTCACTATTGGGAGTGTTGTTTGTACAGCAGTGCTAGCTGTCATTTCTTCAGAGTTGGCTGGGATTACTGTAATCTTCCTGAGGTGTGTAATTGCTCTGGCATTTTCTGGGAAAGGCCTAGGATAAATGGGCCCATAAATTCCCACATCCTATGCCATAGGGCCTCTTTACAAGGCTTAATTTTCTCATCTAGTAGGTCTCACAGTGCTTCAAATGTGCTATGGGAGGTGGATCAGTGGCCTCTGTGTCAAAGAGACTTCAGCTGTCTGTCTCATTCCTTTGCTTATTACAGTGTGACAGGAGATGCTTATGACTTAATAATTAAGTAGTTAATCCAAGTGACTGGTGCAAAATAAGTGAGACTGTTAATGTAAGTGTCAGCATTGTGGGTATAACTTTGCTCCTGCCAAATCTATTGCTCGGGGTTCAAAAGGTAGAGTGTATAACTTGAGGAAAAAAAAAGAAAAACAAACAAACAAACAAGATGGCGATCTGACACTGCAGCTCGTTCTGGTGTCAGTGTGTGTCCAGTGCAATCACCTATGAGAGGATCGACTACTGTCAACATTCTGTAGCTAATAGCATAAGAACATAAATCTTAAAATATTTATTTTAAATATCCCTTGCCAAAGAATATTAAAAAATGCACACTATTTCAGAAGTACTTTGCTGCAGGTTGGCTATTCTGGAAACAGTAATTTAGAAAAATGTAGGTGCATATATAGCTCATATTTCCAAGCTTTGGCATAAATCCAAAATTTGTGCTTAAAAGTACAGGCTAGAGTTTGACTTACTGTTCTATTCATAAACAGTTAAGAAATACAGTTTATAAAATATAGAATATTAATATTTTACTGTTTATCTTAAATTTCTATTTCCATGCTACCCTATTTGTGTCTTGACTTTTGCCTTCTGAATGCCTTCTGAATAGGCATTCTGTTTGAAACCTCAGTGGATTAGTTTTAAAATGTTTATAACAAGAAGGAGTAGTGTAATAAACAGGAACAGCAAACTGTTACAAGGATGCATTATTGAAAAATAAATCAGAATGTGATTATTTGAAGTCACCTAGAGCATTATTGACTTGATGACATCACCCAATTTTGCAAACTCTTCTGTGATTGGGATACGCAAAGCAATCACACGGAGACGAGAGATTTCGCAGGGCAGAGAGTTCCTCCGAGAGAGCCCAAGGCTGAGCCAAGCCCAGAGCCCCCCTGCCTGTTTATTTCTTACTTTTTACACATTTGTAGGTCTGGCTGTGGATTGGCTTCTGGAGTTTTCACCTCCCAGCCGAATGGCCAGACCAACTATCAGTTACAATTTTTTTCAGGTTAGAAATATGCAAACAAAGGACAGAGAATGAAAAACAAAGGATTTGTTTATGTTACATGTGTGAGAAAAGGCAGAAACTGCTCCTAATATTGTACAGAAGCTAAAAAGTCTGACTCCATTTTATGAACAATCAAAAGGCTTTAAAAAACTCAGAAAAACCAGGGTGACATTCTTCTCTATTTTTTGGTAGCTTAACTGGAAACGTTGAATGAAGGTATCTTGTGGGTACACAAGTTTTTCTTAATGTTCAAAAAGAAAGAATTAACAGATTAGCAGGCTAGGTTTCAGGGATTTTGTCTGGTATTTCTTTTTTATGTTTTCATTATATGTTCTTATTAAATATAAAAGCAACATAATTGTTTTACTTCATTTATGATAAATGTCTGAACTGAAATAGAGATTTTTTTTCATTTAAAAAGTTTCTTTTGATAAAATAATAATGAGTGTATTAATATTAAGGTTATCTTCTGATGTCATCAAAATTGCTAAAATAACTTTCAAAAGAAAATATAAATTAGGTGAAAAATGAACTGAGACATTTCATTTCTTTTCCCTGTCTTCTGGCACTTAGATACTAAAAATGTCACACTTAATTTGAAACTTATATTGACAGCTCCCTGTTGTTGATTCACATTTGAAAGAACAGAGTTGTTAAAAATGTGTGTTGTGTTCTCTCTCTATTTGCTGGACTTTTAAGAAAGGTAAAACCTGACCTCTGGCAGTTTCTACAGTTGAGTGGTTTGGGAATATCTTTCAGTACCTTTTAATACTTGTAAAAAGAACCCTAGCTAAAACTGTGATGAAAATTACAGTAGGCAGACTCAAGGGAGTAACTCCAAAGAATGTGTAAATTTAATACAAAAGCAAAACATCTGTTAGAAGATGTTTCTTAGGGCTAATGCAGCCTAGCATTTTGGATACTGAGTGGATGTGGGTGGGAATGGGAGTGGGGGCTGTCTATACCTCAGAAGAAGTGCTACCTCTTTTCATCAACTAAATACTCTAAAAAAGTTTGAGAAAGGAGAGTTTTACCTTATGGAGATTTTACTTTTTGCTTTTAACACTCTTCCTTTTGAAATATATGGCCAGAAACCTCTCTTATCTTGACACATTGGTGGTGTGTGGGTGTGGAGAAAGAAAAAAGAGAAGGAAAATATTTGTGAAGTAAGGGAGAGAACTGCATGCAGTTCAGGAGCATACACTGCATGGCATGGAATTACAGTGACATAAAATGCTTGGAACAGGCAAAAGGAAGCTTCTTTTCATAGTATCCTCTGATACTGCAAGGAATCACTTGGTATAACAATGCTTAAAGAAAGTTGAAAATCCTGAAGGTCATTTCCACTTGTAGATCACAAGAATCAAACTTATTTTTGATATTAAAAACTTTAGCAGTTCTAAACTTGTGAATTTCTGTAGTGCAAAACTAGAAAATGTTCTTTTAGGTATAAATAAGGTCAGTGACAGGCACTTTTGAGTAGGCATGGAATAGGATTGAAAATATCCCAGAATCATCAAGGTTTGAAGAGACCTTCGAGGTCATTGAGTCCAGCCGTAAATCTAGAACTACCATAATCACCTCTAAATCAGATCCCAAATGCTACATGCAGTCATCTCTTGAACTCTTTCAGAGATGGTGATACCACCACCTTCCTGGGTAACTTATTACAATTCCTAACCACTCTTACAGTTACTTTATTGGGGGTTTTTTTGTAACATTTAAACTGAACCTCCCCTCAAACAACGTCAGACAGTTTCCTCTTGCCCTTTCACTTGAGACATAGCAGAGGAGATGCACTTCCCCTCCACTACAACCTCCTTTCAATAACTATGCTTAATGTCTGTTCTAGGCTGTGAAATAGTTCATAGGCAAGCGTGGCATGCCCTGGCATTTCCTCTAGTTTTGATAGGACTGGTATCCTGCAGGCCTCTGCAATGGCACAGCTGTGTCATTTCTCTTCTCTCCTGGGCCTTCTCCATGTTGTTTCCTGAAAAGCAGAGCATTTCGCCCATGAGACTCTCTTATAGTCATTTTGCTTATGTAACTATTGGTAGAACAGAGCCTGCAAGAGCATGAAGCTTGGATAAATGGTAAACAAATGACACTTTAGTTGTTGTATTTCTCATTGTCGTGCCTTTTTCTGTCTTAATCTCCACTCTCTGGAAAGCAAACTAATTTCTGGTTAACTGCAATGTAGTCTAAAGTGCTTGAAGATCACACTGAGATTCACCAAATGGTGCACTTATTCTAGAAGCATCTCTGTAGACAGATTTTCTTGTCTATGTTTGTTATGGCTATTGGTGATTCCTTATTTTAGCAGAGTATAAAATTAAGGTGTCAGGATCTTTACCTCTTATCATGTTCAGAGAGCATGACGTGCCTTAAAAATAAGGATGATGGAGACATATTTGATTAAAGGGTCATATGAAGGGGAAGAACACATGTGAGTTTTCTAAACATAGTCTAAACTCTTTGGACTTAAATACTGTAGAATAGACTTTGAAGTATCGTGTTAATGGTTAATGTGTGAACCGTTTAAAAAAGAGGGAGAGGGGGAAGTGTTTTATTGAAAATCTTGCAATGAAAAGCCACTCCTATAGTCTGAGAGAGCATTTGTCATTTAAAACAGCAGTCATGAGCCTTCAAAATTTCTTTGTAAATGTAGGGTGAAAATACGTGCATATTTTGGCTGCAAATTTGGAGCTAAAACTAATCTCATGAGTTTTTTGATAGCTTAAACTCAATTAATGCTTCTAAATGGCTGGTGCTTATGCACAGCTAGGTATTTTACAGTTCTTTTTGTAATACTAGCACAAATTTTAACTGCTGAAGACCTTGCACTGGCTTTTCACATAATTTTAATATACTTAATATTCAGGTGAAATAATTACCTTAGCCACATCAAATATATTTAATCAAGTGTGAGGAAATGAAATTCTCTCAATTTACTTCAAAATTGACTTTCAATTTCTTATAAATACTTTACTTGGTTATGTCAGTCTTTTAAAAAGTGATACTTGCAAGACAAAATATCCTGTAGAGAAAAAGACTAAGTATTTCTGTGGAACAAATGCTCAATATTATTGTACTCATTTAGCACAGTGTAAGGTAAAAAACCCATAAATTTTAACCTGAGTATTGTAATATTACTGAATAGTTAAGACTATTGAATAAGTATATTGTGCATTCATTGTAAGTCCTATCCAATAGAGTAGACAATCAATTTGCTGTGTGAAGGGTCCAGTCTTTTTTCCCTTCATTCAAGTTATAGGAATTTTTGCCTCACGTTTGGATGCATCCAGAACATTGCAATCTTTACTGGCATAGAGTTTAAATGTTCCTTTCTGAGAAGAATTTAGGGATTTAATTTTTTTCCTCACAAGTTGTTCAGTGGTCATACATAACCAAAATGATTTGATGTTGCATGCAGTGAAAAAATATGAGGGAAGAATGCTTGTTGTTTGGCTTTTTTTCCCCCCCAAGCTTCTGAGGCTTGTTTTATTTCATGCATAGCTCTAAAGTACTGTGAATGACATGCAGTAGTTCAAATACAAGCTCAGTAAATATTTGAACATTAAGACTTATGACTTTATGCTGATATTATAGTTCCATGATGAAATGTGTTGCTGAGCCCTAGCTAATGAACTCTGGAGTGATGCAGAATTTATGGGCTTAAATGTGGCCCTTTGATGGGGTTGTATTTCTTTAGAAACCAAGCGAGTATGAAGACACAGTCCTGCCCTGTCTCCTACAGGTGTGTAGGCGTATGCCTTTCATAGCTCAAATGATCTTACAGGACTTACTCTTACAAATTTTCTATTAATAATAAACTGTTTTGTTCATCCAAGTCATGAACCAAGTTTGATCCATTCAAATCATGCTAAAGACACATGAGAATAAGTGAAATGCCCTGAAAACCTACTGTATTGTTGATTATGTTGAATGAATTATTTAATTCCTAAGTTGAAGCCTGAGATTACTTCAAGTATTACAGTACCAAGTAGCTAATGTTTTGCATTAATAGAATGAAATACATATAAAATACTGAAATAGGGCATTGGCCATCTAATGGAAATCAAAACAGGAAGACTTTTAAGCAGCTTGGTTTATTCTGCACATGTGTAAGGATAATCAGTTTCCTAAAATGGTGACAAATTTATCATTACCTCTTCAGAATGCTTTGTTTTCTGGATGATATGATAATGATTAATTTACAAAACTAAATGGTTTTTCATGAACCTCTATCTCCCTTTCATGGAGGTTTTTCAGCTGCCTTACAGAGCCTTATTCTCTGTAAGTCAGTAGAAAAAGAAGTGTTGTTCATTTCTTTCTGATCTAGTTTAAGCTTCCTGTCATTCACATATTAATGATTTATGTGTCATCCTAGTTCTATCAATATGTCAAATGAAATATTAGAAATCCACAGAAAACATCTGAGACGGAGAAAGAGATTTTACTATTATTCCACTTCTAAATTAGGAAGTTCAAGTACAAATTAGTTATTTGTCTACAATCCTGCCCCAAAAATTAGTGGACTATTTATGTATTAAATAATATCATATTCTGCCAAAGATCAATTTTGGAATAGCATCTCAAAAGATAAGGTAAACATTTTTGATTTTGGTAATTTTTTTTTTAATAATGATTCTTTATCATGCGCTTTGCACAAAATGGAAGTCTAACATCTGTAAAATACTGAAGTTATAGTTGTCACAGGTATGTTTTCCTGTAGTATCATTTAATATAAATTTATATGAATATTAAATTTATTTCAGTATAATTGCTAAGCTCAGTCAAAACATTTCAAGGTCTTTCAACAATAAGGCACATTTACCTAGGCTGTATTCATATATAAGCAGTCATAAATATACATGCCTTACATTCATATACAGGTATAAAACCCAATACATAAGGAAATATGTTTCAGTATGAATTTGGTACATATCTAATATAGAAATAATATGTAAAAAGGTATTTTGCTACCTTAGTAGATGTCACTTCCAAAGAATTTTAAACCCTAATTCTCCTTTTGTAAAGTACTTAAACTATTTCCTGGATGCTTTGTCTTTAAAAGTAATTTTTCTCTTCTTATTCTAGTTATTGTACAGCAAAGTATATGTATTTGAATAGTCAATGAGAATCTGGTTTGGATTTTCTTTTCCTTGAGCATCTGGAATCCAGTATTTGTTAGCAAAAGCCACTCCGTACTGAATTGTATCAGAAAGCTAACAGTTGATCTATGGCTTATAAGCACTAGAGTCAGTACTAGCATTAGTACATATAGTACATACTAGTAAATGTGCTAACCTGTTATTTTTATCATCAATATCTTTCCTACAAAAACCAGAGAAAATGTTAAACTTACTTGTCTTCCTATATGTGAAATTGCTTTTTTTCCCTTTGGAAGACAGTCTGCCACAAAAGAAAAGCAGTAACGTAATTGGTTGTACTGCTTCCCATCTTTTAAAGGATATTGCTGCATTCTTTTATTTATGTCTAGAAAAAGAGGCTTCTTTTAAAATATTTAATTTGTGAAATGAAAATGTGATTTAAAAATAAAAGGTATTAATGAATCTGTGGAGGTTTGCATTCAATTCTGAAAGCTTATTTTAAACAAAGCAAAAAAGTTTTAGTGAGTGTGTAGGTACAGACACTTATCTCTTTCATTCAGTTTAAATTTTTTAGTATTTGGGGTGGATGCAATTATTGAGAAAACTGATTACCTCATAATTGCATCAATAATTTGTGTACAAATGGGAGGAAAGTGGATTTTTTTTTTTTTATTACTTTTCTAAAATGAAATAGTTACTTCTGCTAAATATATTTTAAGTCCAATTTAATGAAAACACTTAAGTAGCTATGCTTTGCTGCACAGATGGCAAATCCTCTACTGCTGTTATTCTGTACATCAGGGTATGGTAAAATGTCTCATGATTCAATTGCCTATCACTGAGAAAACAGTGTGGTATGTGGATGGAGGAGGATAAACAAAATGCACTTCTTCAAATGGCTGCATTTTATCTGTTAGGAATGGGGTCAGCTTTCACAAGTTTTTCATTTCAGTGAACAAGTAGCCTGTGTTAGAAGCCAGAAAGAACTGTTCTGCTCTTGTAAAAGCTGTCAAGTTAGACTCCTTTTGCCAAGGGAAATGGTGTTGGCACACTGTGCTCCACTGTGCCTAAGGCAGGGAGCATCATGTACCCTGTGCCCCTTGATGCTGCTCAGCATTACCACAAAACTCCTCCCAGCTCTTGTTCGAGCTCTTGCACCCCTCTCCATCTCCCATGTCCTGGAGTGCAGCACAGCAGAAAACTGAAGGCGCTTCTGCTGTCCCCACTGGTGCAGCCCAGATCGGTGCTTCTTGGGTGAAGAGAGAAGGGAATCCTCAAAAATATCCTCATAAAATGCATGATAGGAATTCAGTGTTTTGAAGGACACATCAGGCTTTTGGAATTAAAAGAAGCAATATATGTGCCTTGCAATTTCCGCTTTGAAGTTCCACAGATTTAGCTGATCTGTGATAAAATCTTCTTGATTTTGGGAAGCAAACCTGTGTTGTGTTTTAGACAAAAGTAAAATGAAAAACAGTGGTGAAAAACTTCAGTACCACACTTAATCTCATTGATTGAAATGTTTAATTGAAGTGTTTACAATCAAAGCCATGTTTAGACTAAAGCTCTTTTCCAATTAGATTCTCTGGAGTTCATTTTCAAATGAAGTATACAGGAACTTAGCCAATAGATCATTTACTTCATAAAATTTCAGCCTGCAGAAAAACTGCAGACACGTTCTGCTATCTTCAAGCTTTTCTTTATCCTGTATTACCCTATTAGTGACAGTTTATAAACTTGTTTTCAAAAAGAGCTATATTTTAATGGGAAGCAGCTAAAAAGCTTTTGCAAAAAGAGTAGGACTAAAAACATCGTGAGTAATTATCATCAGACGCAATGGTACATAGGGATGCATTATAATACTTGCAGGGAATACACCGTACAAGCTTTTGATAATGAAGGCTTTAAAAAGTCCTACCTTAACATTGTCATACTATACATCGCTTGTCCTAGGTTCCCTATGCTTGATTAATTTTTCACATGAACACAGAGGGGTTTTTTTAAAAAACATTATTAAGCAACCACACTAGAAGTGCAAATTGTGCAATTTCAAAGTGCAGTTTAAAAGTTATTTCTTCTTTTAAGGACTGCATGTTGATTATGGGTCTTATCCATGGTCACTGGAAAGAGACCTGCTGAATTTTCTTAACCACATTTTTAGGATGCAAAAGTTACTATTTTTCATATGTAGTACTGTGAATCACTCCTATTTTAGCAATTTCCTAGAGGAAGGATTTAACAAAATGCAAATCTAATATTACCGTAACCACCATCTTAAGCTTAAACGCTCTTCCCTTTTCCCTTTAGCTTTTCTGCGCCTTTTTTTTTTTTTTTTTTTTTTTTTTTTTTTTTTTTTTTTTTAATCAGCTAATATATTTGAGGATAAGAAGTACTCTCACAGAATATGTTGTTAGGCTGCTACTTTCCAGTAATAGAAAAAGTTTTTAAGTGTATTTCAAATAGTCTTCTTTAGACAAAATAATGTGTTTAACATAAAGGCAGCTAAATTTCTACTCTGCCTTTAGAACCTTTTGGAAATTTGGTTGGCTTGTCCCATTTAATGTAGCTATATTTTAAAACTTCTTAACTGTACATTAAATAAAGATATCTTTAACTTGACCATTATGTCTGGATTACAGAAGAAGTTGTGTGTAACAATGTATCATCTTCCTGTGGTGTTAGCCATTAGAATGTCATTCTAATTAGCTGTTCATAACAATCCCATAACAACTGAAGAATGAAGTTCCATTGCTTGCTTGTCTTCTTGGATAATTATTTTTCTTCTTTGCTTTTAACTACAGTTGCTGGCAAATATTCTCTCTATTTCATTCTGAAATATTTCATTAATATGTTAATGTATTTTTTAAAAAAGGCAAAAAATATTAACTGTAGAAATATAAGAGTTAAAACCAGTAGTCTGCTAGGTCTGAATTTGGATGAGATAATTTTCATTCATGAAATGCTGCATGAAATTCTTGTAAGCAGGAATATCCATACCATATTCCTGGTATGCTTGCTGTATGGCTGGACTGAGTCCATCATGTTTAGCCATCTATTTTTCTTTCCAGTATTTGGGTTTGGGGAGGTGGGGTCACCCACTCTGCGTACCTGCACACTCAATGTAGACACCATCATTGTGTTGCTTCAATAAACTAAGTGGTTTCCCTGCTAACTTTCTTGTAATTTGATTACTGATCTTATTAGGAAGATGTTTATACAAAAAGATTGATTCATGCATGTATAGTACCTGGAGGGCATAATTTAAGTAGATGCTATTATAGGAATTTAAGAGACAAAAGATGTTTGGTCATTATATATTCAGATTTTATTTTCTTTGAAATGCTATATTACTTTTTGACTGAAAACAAAAGTAAAATGCCTTGGGTTAGATTTCCATCAGGACAAATGCCTTAAATCTTAGAAACTAAATGGTGTTTATGATTAAGCTTATTATCATATGTGGACTGCTGGGATCTGATCCTCTGTGGTGCTCAAAACCGGAATTTTGGCTAAGATGTTCAAGTGTCTCAACACCATCTTGCATTTACCAGCAAGCTTGTTTGGAAAATTTCAGCAAAATAAGTGTCAAGTGTTTATTCCATCACACCCGTGTTGTTCAGCTCCTCTGGAACAACCACCAGAGGTTCCCATTTTTAGGACTGAGAATTCTTGAGAGTAACTGGCAGCATAGCCTGTTGCTGGCACATCTCTAATATCTTACTGTTGTTTCACTCTCTTATATTGCTAAGGCTGATCCTGATACATCATAAATATAAAATAAGCCTCTAGCTAACTCAGCTCTTGCATTTAGTGCTAAATAAGTGTAAGTAAGATTAAAATCCGGCCTAGTAGAGTTTTAATAAAAAAAAAAAAAATCCTAACAAGATTTTATTTTATTATAGGTGGTATAAATAACAATACCTTGAAAATATAAATATTTTTCTGTTCAACCTGTTTTTCTGGAAAAGAATTTAAGAGTTCAAGAATTTAAGAATAGAGAAAACTTAAACTCAAACATCTTTCCCAAGGGTAAGATCTGATCTATGAGCTTGATTAGCATAACAGAATTTGAGGTACAGCTAAAGAAAAAGATCTTTCTGTCTAGTCCCAGATATGTTGATACCTTTGGTCATTTTTCTCTTTGGGAAGAGACTTTTGAGGTGTGTGCCTACCCTCTATGTAAATGTAAGTCTCATTAGCCCTCTTTGACCAGTTGCCTGTGGTAGATCTAAGAAGACCGTGTGTTTAAACACAGTGGAAGCAACTGAATGAAGCTGAAATGGTTGGTTGTTGTGCAGTCAGGTGTGGTTTAGGAAGAATATTGTCTGAGTCTTTCATTTGCATAGACTGAAAAACAAATGGAGTGGAAATCTATCTGTCCCCCATTCTTCAAATATTTTACCTTCTCAAGCCGTAAAGTTTTGTGATGCAAAAAATGAGAAGTGTTTTTTTCTTAAGGATTTGTGGACACTGAGACCACCTCAGTAATTATGATCCATTTTTCATTTAAAAGAAGGTTGAGGTTTCATGTCATTGTATTGATCTATTGAAAAACAGAGCTCACGTTCAACTGAATCTTTTACCATTGCACTCGATATAGCATGAATGAGCAATTTGAGTATGGTAGTCACTGTATAAAGAGTAATAGGGATAATATTAGACAAGTTGAAGTAGATCCTGCATATTAAACCTGGAGTAATATTTATTAGTTAATAAAAATGCAGAACTATGAAAGTTAGATGAATAACCAGTTGTAGAGTGTTACTTTAGTAATTGATGAGAGAAATAACTCTGCAGAATTCTGCAGGGAGGGGCAGGAGGAATAAAATGGAAGAATATATGAGTGCTAATTCTCCTTCCTTGATCCTACACATTCTTGTGAAATTTGCAAGTTAGATGTCTCAGTCTTCAAAAGGAGATTGTAGCCTACTGAAGTTTGCATTAGAGTAATATTGATTGCATAGAGTAAAAGTACATTCTTTGATCTTTCTATTCTCCATCAGTTGTTTGAGGATCACAAATCACTACCAAACTACCAAACTACCAAATCCACATATAGAACTGTGTCTTGGTGGGTTTTTTGTGGTTTTTTTTTTTTTTTTTTTTTTTGTTTTTTTTTTTTTTTTTTTTTTTTGTGGTTGGTTTGTTTGTTTGTTTTGTGGTTTTTTTGTTTTGTTTTGTTTTGTTTTGTCTTTTTATTTTTTTGTTGGGTTTGGACTGATTGGTGGGGGGGGGGGGGTTGGTTTTGTTGTTTCTTTATTTAATCTTCACTGGGAATTAAAATAATTGCCCTTCCAGTGATACTTATCTTCTTCCATGTCTGCCCAAGTTTGATAATGCCGTATCAGTTGGAGGTCTGTCATGTTATAATCAACCACAAAAAAAGGATTTTAATAGTCTAAAGCAAATACTTCAACCATCTTGGTTTTCACTGTAGCTTTAGTCTCATTTTCTGTTTGCAGTTACTTGTAGAGGTAAAATAAGGTCGGGAATAGCGACGTCTATTGACAATGAAAAAGAGTATGGTAGCTGTAGTGATTGTTAGTGCACTGGAAGGAAGTGAGGCAATGCCGTTTACTGCTAACCTTAACAGGCAGTGCTAGCATTTGTCAGTGCTAACACATGGTGTTCTGTAGAACATGACATAGTTGCAAGTCCTGTTGGGCAAATGGATCCAGAGATACAATATAGGATATTATACAACAGGCAGATCAAGATGCTTGATGCTTGTAAAATGCTCATATCATCTTGTTTGTGATGAAGATCATGTTCATGTTGGATGCAGCTCAGTTTAATGTCTCTCACATTTCTGAAATTTCCAATTTGTACATTGGAATGATCACATAGATCAGACCACAGGTCAGGCAAGTTTTAACATCCAACAGTGGACAATGATGGATTAAAAATTAAAATAGAAGTGTAACAGTAAAGTAGGCATGAAATTATAGTTCCTCAGAATTATCTTTTTCACCTCTAACAATTTGCACTACAAGGATTTCTGGGCCAAAGGTGGTACTTCTCTTTGATAGTTTGTATATAGCAACAAAGTTACTGAATCAAATATGGTAAAGAGAGGGCCTGTGTATTTTTTTTCCCTGTCATTCCAAATAATCAGGCATCATTTGGGTGTATGAACTATGCATGTATATTATTACTGAAAAGTAAGTACTTATTGATGAATAAATTTAGAGTTACATTAGACTGATGAATTGTTCAAGGCTGCCAGAATGCTTATAGATGTTTCTTGGAAAAATAGTTGCAAGTGTCCAATTCATTAGGAAGGAAAGTACATATGAAAATCAGCATCCACTTACACCACTTTAGATGTTTTTAAGTGTTACGAAAAAACATACCTTTTTAAAAATAAAGTTTCACTTTTTGATTAAAGACCAAACTGTAAGGACATAGAAGGAAAGAAAATTGAAATACACCTTTATTATGTTAACACACATATATGATTGTGAGGAAACCAGAGAGTCAAATTTCATTAAAAAAAATCCCCCCTCGTAATCCTGTCTCCTACTCATCCTTTTCACAGCAGTCAGAAATGGTACTTGTGCCACTCACTTGGCTGTTTGTACAGGCATAACCTCTTATTTCTCATGCTGGTTGCCAAGCAACTATTTTTGCATTTCATGCCTTGCACTGCAGGCATTAATTTCTGTCATCTTCCTCTTTTTGTTTATTATATACTAGAGAAACATGCATACGGGAAAATGAGGACACTTTTTTTAAGGGAAACAAAAAACCATATTTGGTAATAATCCATTGTGTTCACTGGATACTGCAGGGAAAACTTGCACAGGCATTTCACAGGGGACCTAAAAGGTATCCTCCAGCCTGTGCAAAATCAAACTGGGATTCACTGAGAGGGAATCTTTATGAAATGTTGAAAATATCTGCCCTCCAGAAGGTAAGCAAAGGAATAGCTGGCATTAGGGTTGTGTTCCCTAGTCCTTTCTTCCCTCTCTAGCTGTGTATTAGATATTTTGTACTGTTATGTAGCTACTAAGCTCTTCATACTCTCGAGTACAGATATGCTATCATAGACCCTGAACCTGTCACTCCTGATCAGTTTAAGTTGCAATAAATGTTTTAAGTCCTGGATTAATTTTCTTTCTGACACTGAATTGGTTCCCTTCTCTGTAGAATAAGGAAAGAGAACAATACATTAGAAAGATCATTTCTTTTTGAAGCTATTGTTTATTAATACTACTTTTTCAATCTGGCTATTAACACAGAGTCATAGAGTGTTAAGTGTTGGAGTGAAAATCATCTCATTCCAACCCCACCGCCATGGTGTGCGACGCTTTCCACTAGAACAGATTGTTCAAGGCTTCATCCAATCTGGCTTTGAACACTTCCAGGGCTGAGGCACCCACAGTTTCTCTGAGCAACCTCTTCCAGTACCTGACCACGATCACAGTAAAGAATTTCTTAATGTCTACCTTAGATTTCCCCTTTTTCTGTTGTACCCACAACTCCTTGTCCTATTGCTATAGTTCCTGATAAAAAGTCCCTGTAGGTCCCCTTCAGTTTGTGGAAGGTTGCTGTGAGGTCTCCAATGCACCTTCTTTCCTCCAGCCTGAACAGCCCCAACTTGTTCAGCCTGTCTTCGAAGGGGGGTGGGGGGAGGGGGTTGCTCTGGACTGTCTCCAACAGCTCATGTTAGGGACACCAGAACTGGACACAGTACTAGAGGTGGGATCTCGCAAGAGCAGAGGAGAGGGGAAGAACCACCTCAGTCTGCTGGCCACACTCCTCTGGATGCAGCCCAGGACACATTTGTCTTTCTGGGGTGTGAGCACACATTGCCGTCTCATGTTGAGTTTTTCATCAGCCATCACTCCCAAGTCTTTCCCCTCAGGACTCCCCTCAATCACTTCTCTGCCCAATCTGTAGATGTGTTCTGGGGTTTCTGTGACCCAGACTTTGTTTTGTTGAACATCACAACATTGGCCCACCTCCCAAGCCTGACCAGGTCTCTCTAGATGATGTTCCTTTCCTCCAGCATGCTGACTGTCCCACACAGTTTGATGTTGTCAGTGAAGATATTTAGGGTACACTTGATCCCTCTGTTGTGTTGTGTTGCTGACACAGATGGTGAACAGTATTGGCTACAGTACCAACCCCTGAGGGACACCACTCATCTCTGGCTCCATGTGGGCAATGAGCCATTGACCACAAGTGTTGGAGTATGGCCTTCCAGTAACTGAGTGGTGCATTCAGCAAATCCATCTACCACCAGTTTAGAGACAAAGATGTTTGTGCAGGACAGTGTCAAATGCTTTATGTACGTCTGGGTAGATGATGTCAGTTGCTCTGTCCCTATCTACCAAAGCTGTAGCCTCGTCATAGAAGGTCACCAAATTTGTTAGCTAGGATTTGCCCTTAGTAAACCTACGTTGGTTGTTGACAATCGTGTCTTTGTTTTTCATATTCAGCCATAATCAATTCGATTGACGATCAAATCTCCAAGTCATTTGGGTGTTTTTGTGAGAGTGTGACAGCAAAACAAGCTGGATCAGCTGTACTTAGCAAAAATTATTTTGGTCATGTTCAGCAGCAGATTTTATCCTTTGTGTACAAGCAGTGTTGACTAGAGAATATACTTGCTGAGAGCTGTATTCTCTTTTCAGTTTGTAGGAAGGACTGGTAAATTGAGAAATATGTATTGGTAGAGGTTGCACTTGACACTAGTGAAATTATTTTTAATATACTCCAGTGGATTGGGGAGTAGAACATCAATAAAAATGCTTACATCTTTTCCTTTTCAAAGACCTTTATGACAATACATTTATCCTCACAATACCACTGGGGAAAGTAGACAAGTATTAGCATTGTTGCTACACAAGGAAGCTGAAGCTGTATTTGTTTGATACAACAGAAGTGTTAAATGTCAGAGGCAGGATTACTAACCTAGTCCTTTGAGCTTATCTTTCATGGGGATAATATTTACTGGTGAAATAGTAAACTATATTTTTACTGTTGCACAGTTGTATACTACAGTTGAGGAAAATAACTTCTAAAGGTATTTTTTCTCATTCTTAGTGTTTGTAGCTAAACACCATGTTTTAAGGGATGACTTCCTTATCTACCATTGCTCTTCATCTAATCTAACATAGTTGCTAGTGATAAAATCTCATAATAAAGACATACTTGCATGCCACTAAAGTTAAATATATTATATAACATAGACTAAATTCAGGCAGAATTGCCAGACTCTGTTCCTGTATCATTTTCTTTAAATAAAAAGCCTTTGAACCTCTACTGGTGATATACTAGTTGATGAGTATAAAGGAATCATTCATGCGAAAATGAGGTATGAATATACGATCTACTTCCAGTGCTAAGTGACTGTGAAAAATTAAACCTTCACTGTACTGAAGTTTACTGTACTTTAATTTCTCCTCCAAGCCCAATTTCAGGATGCCCTCAAGCAATGTAGCTGTCTGGGAACATGAAAGAGTGGGGAGGGTGCAGAGATGTTCTGCCAGCCCTCCTCTGCTAGAGGAACCTCCTTCCAGGGAGGGCAGTAGGGAATGGAACAGTGTGTTATCAACAAAAGGTAGAACATTATTATGTCTTCCCATGTTTTGGTTTGTTTGTTTGTTTGTTTGTTTGTTTGATCTTAAAAGTGCAGAAGCCAGAAAATTGAGCATGGAAGGACCTGTGACCAAGGGGAAGTGGGCTAGCAGTGCTGTTTGTAGGAAACAACACGAAACCAGGCAAAATACTTAGATATCTGAATGGTGTATTTCTGGAATAGTTTTTACATTCCAGTTTGGTAGCTCTGAGCTGCATATTTCTGAAATAAATATTAGCAACAAAACTTCAGAAACTGTATAGTATGAAGGATATGCTTCACTGCAGTTGCTGAAAGGTTTTCTTTTAAAAAGTTTAAATATGTATGCTGCAACAAAGAGGAAAATTTGAGCACTGGATTCCAGAAAGCTTGTCATCTCAAAAGAAAGAATAATATTGTTTCAAAAATGCTGTCTTGAAAATCTGTAAGAAAGTTCATCTTAGGTTTTTATAAGAATGTACCAAGATCCATCCTGCTGCTGCCCTTGTGCATAAATAAGTGCATGATGAAGATGTAGCTGCAAAGGCAAACAACTGAATACTGTGGCTCCAGTGGGGGAGTATTCAAGTGGCTTCTGTTCCACTCCTCAAAGATAACACACAAATATGTAATATAATTTCACCTAACTGAAAGATTCTGCGTGGCCTCCATTTAGCTACAGTACAAAGGCTTCATCTTTTCAGATACTGAAACAGAACCCTTTGATTTGATTTCTGAAAGAGTTATCAACTGTACCAACAAATACCAATTAGCTAACAGCTTGCTAGGAAGAAATTGTCACTTTTTGTTGTCCTTGATAAAAGAATCAATAACATTTAGAAGAAAAATCAGGTGCCTTTCCAGAATCCTTTTTGTTTTCATGTTTCTGTTTGACCTGCCTTCCACTTTCTTTGTCAACATCTGCCAATTTCTACAGCTGTCTAACAGCATTCAGAGAAGACTATGGACTGAGTGAAAGAAATAATTTCTCCACTGGAAGGGTGTTCAGGCATTGAAAAGATTTGCCTGGGGAGATGATGGAGTTGCCGTCCCTGGAAGTGTTCAATAAATGACTGGATGTGGCACTTTGTGCTATGGTTTAGTTGAGAAGGTGGTGTTTGGTCAGAAGGTGGACTTGACGGTCTTGGAGGTCTTTCCAAACCTTAATGATTCTATAATTCTGTGGAAGCAAACTTGGGGTGGCTATTGCAATGTGGCCAGTGCTGTGTTGCTAGGCTGACATCTTTTTGTGTAAGCATAATCTGGTTCCACTTCTAATTCTGTGTGATACTGACAAAACCGCTCAAAACTCTGTTAAAAGTAGAATAATTTGTTAAATAACTAGTTTGAAAATAAAAATAACTAGTTTGAAAATAATCACTCTTTTAGAGACTGACATTCTTTTAATGAATTTCCTCACATATCCAATAATCTCCTAGAGAAAAATGTGATTTAGGAAAAACACTACAAGATTAAAAGTACTATTTTACTGATATACTCAACAAATATTGCAGAAAATTAAATCCTGGTAAAAATGGGTAATTGTATAAAATCTTAGCATATAATATGTTTAGACTACTTGAGACAATAGTTGAATAGAAGATAAGCATAAAAGGGATTCAAGAGAAGATAAGTCCAATTCTCTATAATTAATTGATCATACATGTGTTCAGATATTACCACATCCTTGATTTAATAAAGAAAACTAAAATTACAAGTAAAATTGAACTACAGAAAAGTTGTTCTCCCATTATAACTTTTCTGGTTTCCAGCAGATAGTAATGCTGTTGCTTGACAAATGCCATTTATTTAGTGGTTGCAGTTTCAATTCTGTCTGCAAATACAATAATAACAGTCTTGCCTTGATTGTAATCTTACCGTCCTGGGGACTAGTGCACATAAAATAGCCTCTGTTAGGATTTCTTTCTCTCAGAATCTTTCTGCAAGAAAGTATTTTGTGTACTATTTTGTGTACTTTATACCCCTAAGTATTCACAGCAGAAAAAAATCAAGCCCTTCCAGAGCAGCAAGTCTTACTCTTTCTGTACAATCCCTCCCTTGACATTTTCCACCAAGCAAGTTTACTGCCCATCACTGGGGCATTTGCCTCCCCAGGATATCCAGGTGCTAGGAATATTTATTGTAACTGCATTGTCATTGCATTTAGGAGCATTTTAACATGAACTTTAATTTAAATAGGTCCATAGTTGTCTAGATATGAAAGCATGGTTATTGCCGTCAAGGAGAATAATATTGACATTTAATTGCAGGTTTGTAGAGCACATTCTTTTTCTTTAGTGTTGCTCTTCCCTCATTACATTATCAGTGACGATGGAGTCCATTAAACCTGTGTACGCAAGAAAATTGAATGAACTAAGATAAATTTGATCAGCCTTCTTGTGCAGACAATCTTAGTTCGGAGGAGAGCGTCTTACAACAATTTAGAAAAAGTAAACATAAGCCATCATTATCCACGGAGGAACTTGCATTGATTTAGCTAAATCACTTTCTAAAGCTTTCTTTTTTTTTTTTTTCCTAGAGTGTTGCAATTGTGTAGAGAAAAACTTAACTAGATTGCCTTTTGCCTGCACAACATTAGGAAACTTTCCGGAAGGTCTCTATCTTACCTATATGCAACCCTGGATGTACAGACAGACTGGGGAACGAGAGGCTAGA
Organism: Hirundo rustica; assembly: GCF_015227805.2. Classification (NCBI taxonomy): domain Eukaryota; kingdom Metazoa; phylum Chordata; class Aves; order Passeriformes; family Hirundinidae; genus Hirundo; species Hirundo rustica. The sequence continues at coordinate 108,802,714 of NC_053451.1, read as the reverse complement.
AAGCAGCACCAGGGAATGGACCTGGGGGTCCTGGTGGATGGAAAGTTGAACATGAGCCAGCAGTGCCCTGGCAGCCAGGAGGGCCAAGCGTGTCCTGGGGGCATCAGGCCCAGCATGGCCAGCCGGGCAAGGGAGGGGATTGTCCCCTCTGTTCTGCTCTGGGGCAGCCTCACCTCCAGTGCTGGGGCAGTTTTGGGTGCCACAATACAAAAAAGACATTAAGTTGTTAAAGAACATCCAAATGAGGCCATGAGGATGGTAAAGGGCCTTGTGGGGAAGGCATGTGAGGAGAGGCTGAGGGCCCTTGGTCTGATCAGGGTGGTCATGTTTTCTCAAAACAACCACCACAGCTGGTGCCCAACGTGGGGCTCAAGCCCATGATCCTGAGATTAAGAGTCCCATGCTCTACCGACTGAGCTAGCCAGGTTCCCGCTCCAGCTGTGGTGGTTCTTTTGAGAAAACCAACGACCGCTGATGGCAAAAGGCAAGAGCCTGCTCTTTGTCCGGGGAGAAAATTATAGCTTTATTTGGTCCAGAGCTCCTTTAGCTCCTTCCCCGAGGAAGGAGCTTCCGACCGAGCCCCCGACTGTCCTGGGGCTTTTTCCCAGGGGGGGACAGGCCTAGAGGCAGGGACAAGCCTCTACCCAATCCGGGGTAAGGTGGGAGTGGAACAGAGTTGGGTTACATTCCAGTGTGGCGGATGGGCAGGGCCAAGCAGGGACAAACCTCGTGATACAGTTTCCAAGGGGGACAGGGGATACAATAGAAAACATTACTAACCTCAATATAAAAATATAACACAATATGAACCCAATTAACACGCTGTAACAGATCAGCCTGGAGAAGAGGAGACTGAGCAGAGACCTCGCTGCAGTTACAACTTCCCTGGGAGGGGAGGAGGAGAGGCAGGCACTGATCTCTTCTCTATGGTGACCAGTGACAGATCTTCAGCACCCTCATGGGGGAAAGTGAACAGGCAAATACTGATCTCTTCACTCTCATGACCCTTGACAGGATTCACATGGAGTTGTGGGGGGGGGAGGTTTAGGTTGGATATTGAGAGAAGGTTCTTCACACAGAGGGTGCTTGAGCCCTGGAGCAGGCTCTGCAGGGCAGTGGTCAGAACACCAAGCCTGACTGAGTTCAAGAAGCATTTGGACAATGCTCTGGGTACATGATGTGATTCTTGGGGTGTTCTGCTCAGGTCTGGGATTTTGACTCAATGTTCCTGATAGGTGCCTTTCAACTCAACATATTCTGTGATTCTGTGTAGTTGAGGTAAGGAGACACAGATTCCTAAGATGAATCAATATTTTTTACTATATATATGTACAGAAGTAAATTTATATATCTTTATCTATCTATATTTCTTTATTTTTGTAAAATATGGGGTTTTTTCAGTTATTTTTAAATTCTTATTTTAGCTTGACTACAGAAAATATAAGCTCTGGTATATACTGAAAATAGGGTCAAAAAGCTGCAGGGAACTTTTATGAACAGGCGAATCCACTTACTTAAAGACCACTGAACTGAACAGAATCTTAGTTTTTTGACCAAAGAGTTCTTTCTTCAAGAATCATGAGACCAAATGTGTGGGGGAGAAAGCTTTAATACCTTAATACTAGAAGACTACCTCTTCTGAGATGTGTAGGTCTGTACCCCAGAAGTGTAGAGTTTTTTTTAATGGACCTGATTCTTTAAAATAGTCTCTCTCATCAAAAGTTTAAGGTGGTTTTTTTTTTTGTTTGTTTTTTTTTGTTTTTTTTTTTTTTTTTTTTTTTTTTTTGTTTTTTTGGTTTTTTTTTTGTTTTTTTTTTTTTTTTAGGTTTTGGGTTTTGTTTTGCATGTTTAATTTTAGATGATTTTCTGTGATTTAAGAATCCTACAAATTTGGTCTCAAATTAAATGCCTTGTAACTATATGTATAAGCATATACTAACAGCAGGCAGATTTTCTATAGTATATCTTTGCTAGTTATAAAATTAGATGGTTATAATACTAAAACTACTTAGGAGTTGGGCATAAAAATATAGAGTAAAAGTTGCAAACTTATAGAAAGTGAAAAGGTCTTATTTAAATATTTATATCTCTTTCAAGTTACTAATTAGAATTTTGGCATCATATTCTGTCCTATAATGCAATTTTACAGTGCCTTAAACCCTGCATCTATCCTATATAAAAATAATATCTGATGTAATAGCTGGATGACATTCATTTAAAGATGTTAACAACAGATGGATGTGCTTGAAAATCCTAAGAAAAGGCTACTGGTCTTCTTCAACTGCTGTTACCAAATCCACAGTATCTAACTCACAGGTTAATGAGCTGACATTTGTCTAATATATTTGTAAAGCCATCATTTTGCTCTCTAAGCACGTTTAGTCACTGCTAAGTTCAGAATAAAAGAAGCTTGACTGATGCTGATATAATTAGTAGAAAATACATTGTCTCAGGAATTAATTGGTCCTGGAAGATGCACAATTCTGCTGAAGAAAGCCAGGGGTGAGCTATCTCAGTTTTTGACTCCAGGTACTTTAACGTGTTTTAAGTAGGAGGATGTGTCAATAAAACCAAAAAATTGCTACCGTTGTGTTACTGTGTTTTCAAAACAATTTCTGAAATGTTTTGAATTGCTTTGAGATGCTCTAAGTTTATGGTCTCTGAGTGAGATGGATTCATGATTTGACAGTTATCAGTGAGGTTGCTCACGGAATGAAGGAGAACAATTAGGTACAAACTGCAGTGCTGCTGCTTACAGGCAATGTCTTTTTCTCTTCTACTCAAGCCAGTTTTTCACATGCTGTTTGACACAACTGTTTGCTGGATCTTTGCTGGATGCTGACAACATATGTACTATTTTTCCTTGCATTTGTTCTCATATTTTGTGCTTCATAGTTAAAAGCTTCTTCATCTTGTCCCTGTCCTTGGATCTCACTTTCTGCCTGTAAAGCACATGTGCCACAGGCTGAGGAGAAGTGGCAAAGCTAAACTCAGTTATTTAGCAAGCTTAGTAGACAGCTGCTTGTGAAAATAGCTTTATCTATCTGAGTAATAAAATTTCATAAAAAGTAAAATAAAAGACCATGCTAATTTAACACGATTTTGTTTCTGAGTGATGGAAGAGATTGGAGGACAATGTTAATGTTTTATTTTTTAACCTTCTGTTGCATTAAAATTCAAATTTAAATGTCGTAAAATACAATACTTAAATTCACTATTCTCCTGTGTTTTCTTTCCCATTACAGATTATGCTTAAGACATCTTTTTGTTTGGCAAATGTTGTAGACATGCAGTGAAATTTTGCCTTATGGCAGGGTAAAGATACCCATACCTTATGGGGGGGATAAAGGTAGCTTAGCCTGGTAGTTATCCCTGTTGTTTTTACAGTAAATTTAAGCTAAGGGATTTAAGGAGATAGATATGCCTGGGGAAAAAAACAAAACAAAACAAAACAAAACAAAACAAAACAAAAAAAAAAAAAAAAAAAAAAAAAAAAACCCACAACACAACAACAACAACAAACCCAACCCCCCTCAAAAAAACTGTGAATAATAAAGTGGAATTTAAATAACTGAAATACCCTTTTCAAGTCTGATTTAGTTCAGCCAGATTAGAGGTCAAAAGGGTGGTTTAGTCCTTGATAAAATGGGCAATATTACAGTATTTCCATAAATTCAGACTTTTGTCATAACTGCTTGTTTGGCAACTTGTGTTCTCCAGACTCCAGTTAAGTAGTTAATTTGTCACAAGATATTTTTTCCCCAGTTATTAAAAACTGTCTCTAGCTACAGCTTTTGAAGTATACTTTGATTTAGACTAATAGAGTGTGGTGGTTTTTAGCATGGTAATTAATTAAGAAATGGTCTGCAGGAACAAGTAGATGCTTCTTGGCCTTGCTTTTGTGATTTGAGTATGTTGTGTTTCTTCCCCATCTTTTCATTCTCTTGTCAGCACTGTTTTTATGCAGAGTTGTAGTGGCTATAACTCTTGACCTGTGATTGCTGTAAACCCTTAAAGCTCAAGCAATTTCACATTCTGTTCCAAATGCATTAATCTGATTAAGTAATTCAGTATCATCCATTTTCTTTATTGATAAAGTCTCATGATCACACCTTCCTTGGGCACTGTAAAGACTACAGCCACAGTCCTCTTGAACAGCTAATGTGGGAATTCATTAATTTTTATTTCTATATTTATTAGCTAATTTTAAAAGTACAGTTTAATGAATTAAATTACATCCTGGTTTTGTCTATTTTACAACCAAATCTGCACTTAGTTTTTCTTGAAAAATGTTTTCCACTCTGCTAGTTTGTAATAATTAAGCTATGTGCTGATATAAAATGTTTTTAGTAAGGGCCTAAACTATTTTATTATTTTTTGAAGTTATTGTTTATCACAACATGAGAATAAGCAATTGAGTTTGATACACACTTCTTCAAAGAATTTACAAATTTATGTTTCTAGAATTCTCAAGTAGTTTCTAGTGGCATTAAGAAAATAAATCATTTTACAAGAGCAAGAGTGAGGACTCCCTGGTATTGTGGTAGAAGAGTGGATATGCAAAAAACTCCTTTTCAGATTCTACTGATTCATCTACATCAACTGCTTGATGTCACGATTTTTGGGGGGAGGTACATGTGAGAATTTACCACAGAAACTGTTTTTCAAAGGATACAGAAATAATCATTAATATTTCCTTTTGAATTGCCTCAGTGAACTCCTGGTCCCATAGATTCTTGCTATGAGAAAACCTCCCTTTTCTGTGGAGTGTGAAATTTATGGTTTGTCAGTGTTAAGATACCATGGCTGAGGTAAGGTTTGGGGTTGGCTTGTTCCTTGTTTGCTTTCCATAGTAAGAAGGAATTGAGATTGTTCCTTGTCTGGTGGCTTGGGGAGGATCACTGTGTTTGTTTTCCCCTGCGGACAACCCACACTGTCCATTTGGCCTTGATGCCTTGAGAGGGCTGACCTGGAACAGGGATTAGACAGAGCTAAGAGAATAAAGTAGGTATTTATTAAAAGGCCTTTAAGGATACACCTTGGGCAGGACAAGAGCCTAATCAGGGCTACACCCAAGATGGACCCAAAATGGTCACAAAATAGACAACCAGTCATGAGGTCTCACACTTTTATAAGTTTTGGTTCATTTGCATATTGGGATTTAATTGTCCAATTACAGGTCAGGTTATGAAGTCCCATCCTTCTTGTTTTCTCTCTTCAGTCCACTGTTTATGCTTTTGGGCCTGAAAACTTGTAATGGTCCTTGGTCTCAAACTGGAAAAGGATTTGTTTTGTCTACCTACTCTGTGAAGAGAGCTTACCAGCATTTAATGTGAGGCTCAGAACTACACACCTAGGCAGCACAGAATCTGAAAATATGAAAGCTAAAACTTAAGGCAACAGCCTCAGCACAGTTTAACCCTGTTTTTTTTGTTCTTTTCTGCTGAGAAGGAAGGCAGAAAGGAAACTGAATGGTGTATGTGATCTGAGCTGAAGAAGAAGAGTTTCTTGTTTTATACTGTTGGTGTTGGAAAATTGTGCTGTCAGTTCTTCCTGTCAGCAAGGATGTGCTATTCTGTGCTATTATCCTCTTCTGCCAAGGAAGAAACATAACCGGATGTCCTCCAGCTCTGAATCCAGGAATCCACACTTCCATTTCAGTAGACTTGTTTTCTGAAACTACATCTAATGGATGTTCTGAATCAAGGATTCAGGGCAACCACTGACATGGAGCATTTATTTCTAAACTCAGATCACCAATGTAAACTCTCAGCAGCTGCCTAACAGTTTTCAGTGAAAGTAATATGTCTGTACACGGTAGGTCTTGTTGCTTGCAGTTTGCTTTGTTCCTTTTTCACTGATTTTTGAATGGTATTGGGTGTCTGCATTTGATAACAGATCTTGGGTCTAATTCTTTCGTGCAGTAACAATTTAGAGCATGAAGTTCCTCGCTGTTTTATCATGTTACATTTTATAAAAAGGTAAATCTGCCTTAATTGGTGAATTTGACTGCTTTTAGACTAGATAGATTCGGAGAAGAAAAGAAAAAAATTGATAAGGACACAGATGACCTCAAACCACATGATAAAGAAAGTACCACTTATTTGGGCCATGGGAAATTAAACAGTTCTTTTCATATTTCAAATAATTTTCCTAATAACAAATGGCATAGTGTTATTCTTAAGGGATTTTAGTCTATACTTCATAGCAAAATTAAGAGGAGGCCAGATAGAGAGAAAAGAAGTACAGAAGGTTTAAGACAAATAGCCAGCATCCCATATGTGTCTCACCCGGACTGATCAGAGAGATCACCTCCCTGCACCTGCTGGCACTGCTCTGCCTGACACAGCTCAGGGTTCAGGTATTAAAGTGTTTCAAGGCCTTGCTACAGACACTGTCTGCTGGAGCATCTCCTGCACATGCCTCTGTTCATTCTGTGAGCATTCAGGATTACATTGCTCTGGCTTTCTAAAAAACAGACCAAATTGTGTACAATGCCTTAGAATCGTAATTGAGATGGGGATTTAAGATATTAAACAACTGAATACCCATAGAAAAGATCATATAAAAAATAAAAAGGGAATAAACTATTCAAATTGACACAGACACACAGATTTACACTGTTGTATGTCATGGTGATTACTTCAGAAAGATATATTTTACAGTCTGAACTAATGTGTTTGTGGAAACAGTGATAAGAAAACCAGGGATGGGTTCTTATTTTAAGGAGAAAGATTAGCTCAGGTGTTTAGGTGAGAGAACCATTAAGTTCATTGTAATTCCATCCACTGAGATCTAAATTCACTGCATTTTTAAAAGGTCCTTTTATTGTCTGTTAACGCAGACATTAAAGCAGCTGAATGAAGCTTACTTTCTCCATTCTCCTTCCCTGAGGGCTAGTTTATTCTTTTCCACCGTCTCCATTTCTTCCAAAAAGTACCAAAACATTTCCCTCTTAAATGACTTCTAGCAAGGGACTAAAAAGAAGAAAATTAAAGAAAAAAAACCCCTCAATCAATAATGAATAATGGAGAAAGAAATATTTTCTTCAAAATTTGCTAGTACTTTAATCTTCTGACCATTCCCAGCCCTCCCAGTCTTTAATATGGACTTAGCTTTTCCAGATTCTGTTCTTTACTAATATAGTATATTACTCAAATTTTGACATTTAGAGTAACATTAGGAAACTTTAATTATTTTTTCTTTGTTCAAAACACTAGCAGAGCACTAGTTCAAGTTCAAACTTTTCTAAAAGATGGTGGTTTATTTTAGTACAATTTAGAGGTGTAAGTCTTTATTTCTAAGAAATATCTTATACTATCTTCAGTATGAGAATTAAGTAAGAATTCTGTAAGAATTTAAATGGAGGGATTGTATTCTTCAAGCACTTCAGTGTCTGCAAAATTTTCAGTTTACAGAGGTTAAGTTTTTTCATCTGTTACTTTCAATGAAGGTAGGTAAACATTTTCTAGAGCTCATCTACAAAACTATCAATTCTAAAAGTACCATAAAACTTAGAGGGAAAAAAATAAGAAAAAGTATAGTCAAATCACCTAATTTTATTTTCAAATGTCATAGTTATGTTGGACTTTCAGTATAGTCACTCTGGCCCTTGGATTAAGTTAAATCAACTTCCAAATCTACTTCTAAACAAGTTTTAAGTGACAGCCTCAAAGTGTCAAGGTATACAATTTCTATTGTGTGTTCATTTTTGCAAGTTTACATCTTAAAAGTGCTGTGATAGTTATTTGAGAATGAAGTTCAAATCTGGTGTTTAAAACTACTTTAGACATGTCAGTTTTCTGCCTGAATCAGGGTAATATCTGATTTGGACACAAAGAATTGGTAATCGTTAAGTGAAGCAAAAGCTTATGCAGAATTCATACTTGAAACTTTTGAAATGTTTCATGATGTTCTTACTATTTGTAAATTAAACCATAAACATTTCTGTATCTGATTGTTACAGTAGACGGGAAGATACTGTCTTCTGATGGATGGATGTTTACAGTGCTGTTGAGGAATGAATGAAGATGATGGCAGTGCTGCCATGGTCTCCAATGCCCCAAGGTTTTTCTTACCTAGTGTCAAACCATTTTGTCTAAGGTGCTTCAGCTGAGCTGATTAACACAGGGGTTTTGCTTGTCCCATTCAGCTCCTAAATGCTGCTTCCTCTTCCTGAGTATCAGGGAAGAGACACTGAGGAAGTTTTGCAAAGATTTGCTTGTGGGCTCTGCATCCCTCCTAAGGCTGGGTGGATCTCGGATGTGCTAAGTAGGGCACATCACTCTGGGTGCTTGATGGCGCAGCAGTGGCCTCTTGCCAGTTAAGCTCGTCACTGGTGGACTCCCTTTGCTGCTGTCCCAGGGAAGATATTTTTCCTTTAAAACCACAGTAGTTTGCAAGACAGTAGTTTAAATTAAGGTGCACAGCATTTTGAGAACAAAAAGTCCTGTTTCTTCTGGGCCCAATTAAAAAACATAGTCATGTCCTAGCATGTAGTTTTGTAAACTATTCTTGATTCATCACCAAGGGATCTTAAAAATGAGTTAGTGTTTAGATAGGGCAAGAACAGAAGATTAATTACTTAAAGTGAATCACAACATCAGTTCACATAGTACTTTGTAGAAGTTTGAAAATTTGAGAGGACTACTTGACTTCTTTTTAATTAACATTTAGATTTCACCAAGGATTAGAAATGCCATGTGGAATTGTTAAAGTGATTCCAATCCAGCTAATTCTGGGTAATAATTGGAATAGGTATTAGCAGCACCATGATGGGTCTATGGTTGCAAAAGAGTGTTAAGTCTCGAATCTAACAAATATTTAAATCTGTGCAAGTAAAAAGCTGTGCCTACTGAGATTTTAAATCAAATTCAGCCACTTCTTTCCCCAGTTCAAGGGTCCTGCTGTCACAAGATGCTTTAAATCTATAAAGTTTAATGTAGGCAATGTAACTTGTGGTATTTCAAAACGTACACCTTTCTAGCTAGCTAAGCAATAATATTTTGATATTTGTTTAATATTAAAGTGCCTGAAAGTCATGCTTGCTTCTCAGCTGATACTGGAAAACATATTTCAAGCCCCAAATAATTAAAATAAGCTGCACACGTATTCCAGAGAGGAGACATGCAGTGAAACAAGAACAGTTACTGATAGTAGTGTGAATAATTGTACTGATAATTTGTATGAGTTTAGAGGGTCTATTTGGTTTTTAAGCATTAAAATGCCATTTCATTTAGCCCTGTTAGTGCTCCTGGCTGTTTAAATCTTGCTGTCATAAAGGCTTAAGTTTTCTTAGCAACAGCAATTGAGTTCATTCTCTTTCTTTCTTCTTTTTGTATTCATCCACAGATGAATACAAAGTAGTTCAAAATAGTACAGCCTTCTCCTGCTCCCATAGCATTTCAAAGTAGTCAGCTGGATGTTTATCATAGTTCTGAAAAAGATGAATGGATATAGCACTTTGTCAATAACTTGTATTGTCCTCCTAACAATATATGTTTTATGTTACTTCATCTTCCAGCTGTAGGATTCAGATGTAGAATTATGCCTAAATAAGGCATAGTAAAATTTAGTATAAAATATATGGAACTATTTTGGGGCAGGACATTTTTATGCAGTAAATCTCGTGTTTTGGGGTATAATTATACTGACTAAAACTAGTACTGTATCAGCCTACAATATCGGAATAAATCAAATGACAAATATCTTCTGGATGCCATTTACAGATGATTTGTTTCTTTATGCCACTTTTGGTTACATGTACTCACTAAATTTCTGCAACCAAGTATTTATTTCTAGGCTTTCTAAACCCCAATCATTTTCCTCTGAGTTCATGTCATCCTCGTCCCATGCAGAAAGATCAGGGAATAGGGCTGAAATTATGCTAATGGGGTTAGTCTCTCAATATAAAAATCAATGTACTTTTCATCCTTCTCAATGATATCTTTTGAAGTTATCTTCTTATTACTCCAAGAAAAAGCTTGATATTTGCGAGACTGTTCTGTTGATTGCAGTTGAAACTATGTAAACTTACTGTTGTGCATTTCATTTTGTAAATTTGTTTACTTCACCTGTAACCTGTATGCTAAAATACGAAGCCAATTTTTATCTTGTTGCCATATGGATAATGATTGACTCATTCTTGCTTCATAAGGCATCTGTATTGTGGTAGCAGTAGGGAATGACATGGTGTGGGAAGCCTAATGAAAATTGGTGAGAGCATCACCACCAGTTTTCTCCTGTTGCCCAAAAGAAAAAGCCATGATGCAGGCACAATCCTCACAATCCTAGTAAAACTGGATTTGTTTTGCCAGGATTGTGTCTATGCTGTGTTTCAGTCATTAGAGAACTTAATTCTCTCCTTCCCTGCTTCAGAAAGTAAACACGTCCTGGGATCACTGAAGATTCTAAGCTCAATGACATTTCTTTTCTTTTAAAGTCCTTTTAGCCTTAGTGCGAAAAGATCTTGTTTTCTGATCTGTTTTTTATGCAAATCAATGAAAACTTGGTTTGCAATTCATCATTTATTCATCACTTATAACACTGCCTTGCTTATGTCCAGCCAATAATCCATTGTGAAATGTCCAAATTAACACAAGCCTGCTGTTGTGATTGTCTGGCCACTTACAAATATAGTATGTCTAGATTCAGGACAGGCGTCGACTCTAATCAGTACTACCTGTATTTTGAAGTTAGTACATGAAGGAAAAACATCAGCTCTTCTATCCCTCTGTCTTTTTGAGTACATAACAGAGCTGACTGTGACTTATTACTTCCCTTGCAGGTATTTATAACCAGAGGAGACCAAAAAATTAAAATAAATAAAATTTCTCTGCTGAATTATTTAAATAAGGAGTCCTTAATGGATTATTTGGTCAATGCATACATTCATCCACTGCAAGAAACAGGCTGTAGCTGGAATATATTTTGTTCCATACAGCAACACTGATGTGTTTGTGCCATCCTGGCACAAAAGCCTATGTGTTCAAGCTGCTTGTGTGGTACACCAGAAAAATCCATGTGTCAAACACTTGGAAAAACCCCAATGTCCAGAGCAGATCAGTCCAGCCAACAATCTACTCAGGTCTCCGTAGATGTTGAGCTCTTTTGTAGCAGTAGTTGCTATTGGCAAATCCTCCCAGGTGCATTTTGCTGCATAACTGTCTGATCCTGACCGGCCCATAGTTAGATTTATCTGTATTCTTCTTTTGCCTGGACAGTGGCAGGGGTGTCTGCTGAGCCCCAGAGGCGATAGCCAACAGGCCAGTTCAACCAGTGCTACACAGAGCACTGCAGCCTGCCTTCCATTCTGTACACACGTACACATAGGATATCCATGAAATGAAAATCAAATTATTGATCTCAGACTGCAAGGAGTGTCATGGTTTGAGCTCAGGATACAAGAAAGGTCATCATGCTGTAGAATGAGGGGTGAAGCTGAGAGTTATGTGAGACCTGTGATCTGGCAAAATAGCATGGCAAATTGTGGTTCCTGTGCAGTATTACAGAATGTGTGCTCATACAGGCATAAAAATTAGATATATGAGTTCTCCCTGCAAAGCAGAAAAGGTAAAGAAAGCGGAATGACCATGGCTATCTTAAGCACTTTGGAGAGGTGTTCATGTACTTTGGGTATAAGAACTGTTCAAGAATTTGGTTGAAGAAGAGGGACTTAGAAACCAAGAGGTTAAACACATAGACAAGTTTAAATACCCTCAGGTACTTGTTATATACTAATTTAGAATAATAATGCTTTAACCAGCAAATATTCAATAGCTGATGAGACAGATAGTTTCATTGTGACATGAATGTAATAAAAATGTTCTCCAAGAAGCTAATTGCCTACTGGTAAATTGCTGTTTAAGTAAGACTTGCCGTTGCATGAGAATTTATAACAACATTCTACACCACTCCCGGTGATTTTAAGATTCCCAGTGTACTGGATGTGATAAGGTATTATGCAGGTAGAATTCTCTTCCCTTCTGGATGGTGATGTGGATAACTATATTGTCCTTTGAGATGAGTTCTCCTGCAGTTGCTGCTCTCACACTGCTCGGCAGCTTGCTGCAGATAAGAATGAGTGATGATGCCCTAGATTTTAATGGAAATTTTAGAGCGTGCACTGGTAGGGCGCAGTCTTCACCACAGAAAAATGAGCTGACTTGCAGGCACGAGGGGTCATCAAGAAAGATAAAGAAATAGGACATATACTCCAGCCTAGGCAAGGCATTTTAAAGGATATTATGGAGATGAGGAAGAAGTAATTTAATTTTTATAATGTCACTCAATTTAACGTTAAGATACAAAGTCAAGGTACTGCGTTTTTTGCAATGATTAAAGATTTGGGATGTTCTTTTTGTAGGAGTGGTGAATGCTTATGTGGCAAAGCCTGAAGATGACAAATAATTGAATTTGGAAGCATCAGAATTATGTAGTATCTCTTCGCAAAACTACATTACAGACAAATTGAAATTTAAAATAATTATTGAATTTTATCTTGGCAGTCAAATTTCCATAAGAAGCCTCTCTTTAAAGTTAGCTTGATCCTCAATCAGTAATAAATCTTGTTTTTATGTAAAGTCTATGATACTACATTAATCATGGAGCCTTTCAGCTGTAGCTCCTTTTACAACAAAACCTCAGTGCTTCTGTTCTTATTGAAAAGCTCATTTGCCCATTAGATGTGAGACTTTACAATACTGTCAAGGTTTTTCTGAAATTATGATTAATCAAGTGAATTTTTACTCCAAAACCTCATGTAAACATTTTATTTTTAATGAGGAAAGATGATGCTGTATCTCTCCTGCATAAGCACAAAAAAAAAAATAAAAACTGGGCTGAAAAGTTCCTAGATGGGCTCATCTTAGAAGGCAGGGATAGCACAAATATGGGAAAACATTTTAATTTTTCTTTCTTTCTTTTCTGTTTAAAACCATAACAAATCTTTTTGAGTCTTAATATTAAAAAGTCCACTTGCAACTAGGTTGTCTGTGTCTACACTGTGCTGTGACTGGTTTTACAGCTGCTTGGTAAATTCATCTGGAGAGGTATTAAACAAGTTTTTCTTTAACACGAATTGAAGTTACTTAGTGTAAGGAAGTCCTCCCAATAAAGTCTAGTAAATAATGGTATATCACATTTTAATTTTTTAAAATCGGGTACCCTGTGAAACAGCCATGTTCCAAAGCCTATTAATGATGATGATGATAACAACAACAACAACAACAATAATAATAATAATAACTTCTCCCCTGTTCCCCTGCTATTCTCATGTGTTCTAATTAGTTCTAACTGTCACCAGACTGTCATCCCCTCTAGCTCCTGGGAGTTTCAGACCATAACTACTCCATTACTTTTTTTTTTTTTTTTTTTTTTTTTTCCTCCCCATGTTAAGCATAATAGATCAGCAGTTGTGCAAAGCAGTGTGTCTCACTGCCTACTCAGGCCACTACAGGTTCTCCTGACTTCCCCTAGTGTGTCACGACACTGTTTTCACATGGATGTTATTTCAGTAGTAAACAGGAAGTGCAAAGACAAGAAAAACTAGTGGATGTTTGACAGAAGTTGATTTGACAGGAGCTTATTTATTTTGATTCAATTCATCTCATCAATCTCAATATTAAGGTTGTGATATAGTAGTTTCTTGTATAGTTAAAGGCATTTGGGGGGAGAAATTTTGTGTTGGGATAGGGGAAGAGGAAAAGAAGATAATTACAGCAGGCCTTCCAGTCACTCAGAACTACTTAATATTGGGGTAATACATTACACCACAAATCTTAGTTCTTATTTTTTAAACATTTCTGTCATGATGGTAGTCTTTGGGGTTGTTTCCTGCACTGAAAATGTTAGTGCAATGAAGGAGTAGAAGAATGCATGTCTTAAAGCACTGTCTCTCTTCAAACAGCTGTGAGTGGATTTATAGGTGCCTCCTAAGACACCATGCTTTTAGGAAAACAGGTGCTAGCCAATGCTGTTTATTGAAATTATTTTTTTTATCTAACATCTTGGCTGCTTTTCAGAAAACAGCTTTGTGCTGGCTGTCTAGTGAGGACTAGGAAAATGAATGGGAATGGCTCAGAGACATCCTAGTCATAAAGAAAAAATGAACAGATGTATTCCACAGAACGATAAAAAGGGTCTCCATGATAAAAATAAAAAAGGCTTAAAAATTATATGCCTTGTTTTTTCTTAAGAAATGTGGCTAACAATATGTATCAAAACAGTTGAGTAATAGTGCAAGGGTCATTTTGACAGCAAATTTCAGAGGTTAAAACTGAGATAAAGGTAACCAGAAGATGCCAGTAATACAGACTCTTTTACAGTTTTAATTACCTCAATTCAAGAAGGCAATTCTGAGATGCCTTGATTTCAGAGGAACATACATTTTAAAACTTCAGGAAAAAGATACGAATACTGGTAACACTTTACCATTTTTTCTATATCCAAATACAAACACACAGTTACGATGTGCATGTAACAAGATATGTATCATAACAAGATACATGTCTTGTTACATCAGTATAAGCCACCTTATGTACTGCATGCATGAGTAGAACTTTTATTAAACTCATATAAATGTACTTTTGTTTTTAGCAGTAGGGAAATTTGAAAATGAAGTTACTGTTCGAAAAGGCCTTTTGAAAATAGCTCAGAGAAAATACAAACAAGCAAAGGAAAAACTCCTAAATTTGTTGTATTCTTAAATATGTATGGACAAAAATCTATAAACCTTTTCCTAGGTCTTCAGTGAAGAAATAACATAGCAGTGACTTTAAGGTAATTCTGTTGCCTGTTGTGTTTAGGGTTTTTGTTTGATTTTAAAGACAGTGCACGTGCTTCTAGATTATCACAGGTTAATTTCTGCAGAATGTAGTTTAAACTCCAGGGCTATATACTGTTCTTTCCAACATATTGACACATTTGGTACAAACTAGTAATTCAAATGAGAGAGAAGCACAAATACTCTAACCATCTTTCCCAGAGAGCCAAACAGGACAGCGTATGTGTTTACACAATGAGTCATGGTTGTGAAAGATGCTTGCTTTTCAACTGTGTCCCAATTTTTTTGTTCCCTGCTATTTCCAGCATTTTCTCTGAGATCAATGGAAAGAATGGTTTGTCTTTAAAGCCTGATTTATTTACATGCTATCTTTAGCTTAGCTGAAGTCTTGACAAAAAGAGACATCTCAAATCTTGGCAAAGATAAGGATCAAGAAAGTAAGTGGAAAGGGTATGACCATAGTAGAATTCTTTTAAGTCCTGCGAGTATATTGTTCTCACTTCCCGTGGCAGGATCCTTCTATGCTGTCTGACAGACAAAATAAAGGTATGACAGTGGAAATGAGGTGTAAAAGAGAGGATATTATTTGAAGACTGAAGAGATAAGGGTACAATTTTATAATTTAATGTTTGTTTTCAGTTTTCAGCTAAAGTAAAGATAACCCATCTTGTCCCACTAGCAAATAAGCTCTTACTGATTCAGAATCATCCAAATGCTTCAAAACCTGACACTTATTTAAACAGGTGAAACAGCTCATCCATTTTTGTTAGACTTAGCTCTGAATTGTACTACAATTTACAGTAATTCAAGGGGTAGCTTGAGCAGAATCTTTTTCACCCTCTCTTTCTGGGGCCCATAAGTGGAGAAATTGCAACAGAATGTGCATTTCTGTGAGCCAAATTTTCCCTTTTTTTCTTAAAAAAATGTATAAGTGATTCTTCATCATTTCAAATAAGAGAAGTCAGCAACATTGTTCTTATTTTGGGGTAGTTTTTTGTTTTGCATCTATAGATCTGTTTCTTACCATGGCCTCCTCTTAGGGTTTGAAGTACTTCACTTGAAACCCTTTCTTTTTGTCTGACTTAAGTTTCTAATGGAAATCAGAAACACTGGGGGAAAATAGTATTTTAAACACAATCTCTGTCTGACAGAATTGTGTTGTCTAGTGTCTCTAGGGTGTCTTGAAGAGTGTACATTATTTACAAAAGCTGTGCTCTCATTTAAAATCTCATTGCATTATGCATGTTACCACTGACAACACTTCTGGGACGTATCCTCCTGCCATCAGTCCTGTGTGGTTATTTACCTGTACAAATAGGGATCTTGATTCACCACTGAAAGAATGAATTATGGAACTTCAGTCTCTGCAGACTTTCTTAGGACTAATGCATTTTTGACTAGTATTGGGAACTAGGATATCTTTAACAAAAAATTTAAAACCTCAAAAAAATTCCCACAAAAGAACAAAACCCAAAAACAAACACCAAAAACTTTGAGGTTTGTCCTGCTTTTACTTCATGTAATCCTCTTTAGTTCTATACCCTTCAGAAAAACATTCAGGCTAGAATTAGGAAAAGAAGGGATCTCATTCATCGGAAAGGTGTGACTAAATCATATTTTGCCTTATTGTCTTGTGAATGTCCAGTTTCACATGAAAAAACTCCAGAACCTCTGTGAGCTCAGACTCCTTTCACCTCTATTTGCAGGTAGTGTTTCTTTTCTTGGCAGAGCTGCTGCTTTCTTCCTGTCTGAGGGCTGATATTTTGTTGATAAGAAATATGTAAGGAAAGTGGAGTTTGACAATCACAAGTGTCCTTTATTGGGAACTAATCAAGACTTAAGACTATATCTATCATGCAAAGTGATATGCAAACCTGAGATGCTTCAAGACTGGCTTTCATAGAAACAAGTATGTGCTTAGGATATTCCCAAGTGTTTTGGCACATACAACAACAACAAAGAAAATCTTGGTGTAGGTTTTCTGCAATTACAACAGATTTAGTTTGCTTTTAATTATACTCTTCATTTCCTTTTTTTGTCCAGTCATTTGTCTGGGATGATGCATTTTAATAAATTCATTAATTTCTACAAATTCATGAATATTTTATGGACTGTTGTTTATCCTGGCTTCCAACCTGTCTTTATGCAAAGAACTAGTATTTCCTATTTCCTACTGATTTATTAAATTATTAGTAATATCTACCTTTATCTAACTTCTTAAATGCAGTTTTAGTGATTGACTGAAAAATTCCATCAATCTTTTTTTCCCTTCAGCAAAACATCAATATTTTGAACCACAATAATTTTTTCTATATGGTAACTATTTTTCCTGCTGTGAGGGATGCTGCAATACAGAAAATAACTTTATTAGTTCTGTTTAAATATTGTCTAGATATCTAGTATGGCATTAATTCTGGTGACATTTGCATCTGTTTATTCTTATTGTAATATTTTTAGTATAGATGGAAAATAAGCAGACAAAATCAATTATATATGTGGACTCACTTTTAAACTAATTTTAGGAGAGACTGATGTGCACTAGAAGACTCCCTTTTTTTGCAGTAAAATTTACTTTTCACTTGGATATTTTGGGGGGGCGTTGAATTGAAGGCTTTTACCCATGCCAGTTTTTTCTTGGTATGTACATTCTTTTATTTTATTATAAAATATAATAAGTTACCTAAGATAATATTATAATTTTAAAAATGAATTATTTGGAAAGCAGGTGTATATGTAAAGCAAAATTTCATGATGATTGAAACTATGTCCCAGCATAGAAATGCAATATTAAATGTAAATGTAGAGATTTGTGAATAAAAACAAAGGAACTCCACAAAATTCCTTAAATAAAGCATATTGGTTTTCCTATGTGTAGCACCTTGCAAAAAAAAAAAAAAAAAAAAAAAAAAAAAAAAAAAAAAAAATGCAGTGATCAAGTTGTTTTTTAATTATTATTACACTTTTACAAACTGTATTTGTGTTTTATTAAAACAATAGAGTTAGTATAACTTAACATTAATATAGCATTGGTATATAGTTCTCATGCTCAGATGGTCATATGGATAGTGATTGGATGTCATAATAGTGAGCTGTAAGTGGCAGTGGGTTAATTCTGTTCTGTCTTCTCTAAATGTGGGAAATTTTACTTAATTAAATATTGTCTACAATTGAATACTAAAGTTACATAATCATAGAACATCTAGTTGGAAGTGGAAGGGATTATCGAGTCCCACTCTTGGCCATGCACAGAACAGCCCCAAGAATCACATCAGGTTCTTGAGAAGCTTTTCTGAATGTTTCTTGAGCTCTGTCAGGCTGGTACTGTGACCACTGCCCTGGGGAGCCTGTGCCAGGGTCCAACCATCCTCTGAGGGAAGAACCCTTTCCAGATATCCAACCTCAAACTCCCCTGACACAACTTCAGGCCATTCCCTCGGCTCCTGTCACTGTCACCACAGAGCAGAGCTCAGTGCCTGCCCCTGCTCTTCCCCTCAGGGGGAAGCTGTAACTGCACTGAGGGCTCCTCTCAGTCTCCTCCAGGCTGGACACACCAAGGGCCCTCAGCCCCTCCTCACACGGCTTCCCCTCAAGGACCTTCTCCATCCTCATGGCCTCCTTTGGATGCTCTCTAATAGTTTAATACCTTTTGTATAATGTGGCATGCAAAACTGCCCCCAGGATGAGGGGAGGCTACACCAATGCAGATCAGGACAATCACCACTCTACTTTCAGAAATTTGGAAGTTTTAGACATTCTACATTATCCACAGAAAGCAAAAAGAGATAGTGATTTTTACTTTAGTGTGACTCTTCTGTGTGCAATGTTACTTGATAGAAGTACGGGGGGATTTTTTCCAGTTCAGAGCAGTACCAAGTCCCCTCATTGTCTATCACTCAGGAAAGCTGAAAATGTTGAATAATGTACAACTTCACACTTCTGCTTCCTAAATTTCTATGGGTCAGGTGTCTAGTAAACCGCTCATAACCCCTATTTCAGTAAAGGAAAAAAACCCCAGGGTTTGAGGGCTTTTCTCTTTCTGTTTGTAACAAGTCTATGAAACAGTGACACATCTTCAGAAAGAGAAGTAACATGTCTGAATTGCTTGTTTCCTGGGTCGCCATCCTTAATTATTTCCTGGGACCCCATCTTTAGCCCAGAATTCCTGTTTTCAATACATATTTCTCTCAGATTTCATACAGTTATTTCAATTTCAATATAACGTCTGGTTGAAGATGTGAGAAGATCCAAACGGAAGTAATTTATTGTCCATCAGAGAGTACCTAGTGCCTATAAAGGTTTATTTAAAACAAAACAAAACAAAACAAAATAAACAAAACAAAACAAAACAAAACAAAAAAAAAACCAAAACCAAACAAACAAACAAAAAAAACCCCCACCAAACAAAAAACCCCCACCTCTTGATGTTTTAACAGTCTGTTTCTCTTCTCCTAAAAGATGAGAATGCGTGTTTTTCACGGAAAGAAAACTTTCTAATAAACATATTGATTTGTATTTTGAAACTGTGCTGTTCTGAGAAAAATGTTAAATATGAAATGAACATCAGTTCCTAAAAGTCTTACTATGTTTATACTATGGACTACTTTGAAGCAAGCTGATGAATTTAGTAATCAGAAATGAAATTATGTGAATATGTAAATCAGATATCCCTTGAGTAACAACACTGGCATGCTTAGGAAAGCATTTGAATTAATAAAAGATCAGACCCCAATGCTATAATTATGCTCTGAAGAGGGAACAAGATAGATTCATAGGCTAAGATACTGAAGAAAATGAAGTATAGCAGGGATCAAGAAACACCCCAGTGGTTCTTGTAGGGAGTAAAGCCAGTCAAATTAATATTATTCAGTTGGGACAGAAACCCTCTTCTCAGCACTAAAAGAGCTAAAGCTGCAGCTCTTAGGAATCTAGAGTTGATGTAGATATGAAAGTCAAGGGAAGGTCCAGCAAGATCTAAATAGAGAAGGAATGAAGATGATGTGATAGCTGCTTACAAAAGCTTGGTTTGTCATCAACCCCTTGCCACTGACAGTCTTCTACGGGTTAGTCTCGCTCAGAGGGTTGAGGCAAATGCTGCCTTAATGGAGACAGGAGGAGGAGAAGCAGCAGGTAGACAGTAATTAATTCTGGCTGTCAGAATCCTCTGGTAAATGATTTGCTAGGCATTTTTTGGTTTTTCTTAAGTTCAGGACAGTTGACCTTGTGATGGATGATCTTCCCAGCACTTTCCAGTTATTTCCGGCAGGGAAATAACTTTGTTGCTATAATCAGATTTCGTCCTTTTCTTCTTGAAAATTGAGCGTTTCTTCTGGCTTGGTTTATTTTGTTCTGGTTTTAACCTAATTGAAATCTCAGGCAATATTTTAGTCCCTTATCTCAGTGAGCCAATACCCATGGTTTGTTCCTGTTGTTGTATTGCAAGGCCATGATGCAGTGATGTATATCGGGTAAATTGTTAAGTGGGGCTGTCGGTGGTACCTAATACCATTTGCACTTGAAGCTCCTGTACAGAAGCAGTTGCAAACCTAAACTGATTCATCCTCTTGCCTACCACAGCAATTTTCCACAACAGGGAAGCCACTTTTGTAGGCTTCATATTTCTTAGGATACATTTATTCCTTTATAACTTTCTACAGTTGCAGCCTAGTCAGTGTACACTGACTACTAGTCCAAATCTTTTTGCCATTATTTTCTTACAAACAGGCAGAGTGATATTAGTAGTAGGTTTTTCTAATTTTGTCTGGGATGTGACTAATTTTTTAGTTTTCACAGAATAAAAAGTATCCAGAATTGTTTCTTCTATCTGTCAAAAATATATACTTTAAATATTAATTAAGAAGAACAAACACATGAGGATTTTCTGATTGAAAACATGTATGTACAATTTTAATTTGCTTTAAAATAAAGTGTAAAATATATAGATGAAAATTCCAACACAGAGGGTTATACAAATATATTTTATACAAACGTAAAAACATAATTATATATTATTCAAATATTTGAGGGGGGAGATATCTGCAGTAGTTTATCTTAAAGAGAGGCTATAAATGACCAATACTAGAGAGCCAATATTGTTCAATATTTCCAATCTGCTACTTTCACGTAATGGGTTGGGATTTTTCCATATCTGGAAGAACTGACAAATAACAATCTATAAATTTCAAAAGAAAGATATAATATGTACAGCTTAAATATAATGTTTGAAAAGAAAACAGGATGCTGAGGCACGTGTTTATTCCAGTGCTGCTGAGTCACTGAATAGAGATAACACTTTTCAGGTACAGATAGATTCCATAGGAAAGCAAATTGACGTTTTTTTCTAGTTTTTGATGCACAGAGGGAATATAGGAAATTAC
Source organism: Hirundo rustica (assembly GCF_015227805.2). Lineage (NCBI taxonomy): Eukaryota > Metazoa > Chordata > Aves > Passeriformes > Hirundinidae > Hirundo > Hirundo rustica. The sequence goes on along the minus strand of NC_053451.1, from coordinate 108,781,558 downwards.
TTGAGTTATGCAGTAGTCTGGATAGTTCTGTAAGAATCAGAAAAATCTGTTGTTTTTCAACACAACAAAAGGTATTGTAACTCTCTTTTTTGTAATCAAAAATAAGCAAAATTAATTGGTTTAAATATGGCAGAAAAAACCTAAGAACTGCACTTCACATTGAGTTGGATTAAAATCACTTATTTAGCTAAAAAATGTAATATTAAGATAAATCTGTGAGTATTACTGATGTCCTTGAAAACTTAAGACTAGGCTATGTTTGAAGAAACTAGGCCATGTTGTTATTTTTAATGTACAGGGACCTGTTATATGAGTACTTTGATTTGTGATAGATGGAAAGAATTGAAGACGGAGAACACAATTTTTCTTATTTAGATTGTTTGCTCTGTTAAAGCTTTGCAGAGAAGGTAAGATATCAAAATTCTGCAAATATCAGAATTTGCAAATAAACATGGTATCAAATTAGGCCATATTCTATTCTGTGCAGAGGTAAATTAAAAAATTGTTTGACTGAGTATTGTCTTCATATTTTGATGCTACATCAGTATGGAAAATAATATATTACAGTGGCATTCAGCGTTGTGTGCTGCAAAATCAGTGTGTAGGTTTTTGGACTCAGAGTTGAGTTTTATGTGTTTAACCTGAAGCATTACAGTTGGCATGTAGCAGCAGTAGAGTTTTTTCAGGGGAAAAAAAAAAAAAAGTCTCTTTTTCTCCCTGCAGTATTTCTAAATCAGTTCTAAAATTAAATTGAATTAATGTATTAATAAGAAGCAACTGTGTAATTTGGGCCAGAAACACAAAATAGACCTCTGGTCATGCACTTCACAGTTCAATACCAAAGTGACTTTCATTACAATTTTGTGTCACATTAGAAAGAGACAAAAAATATGAATTTAAAGGGATATGGCCCATTTTAACAATTACATCTCACTGGGAAAAAAACCCACAAAAAAAACAGGAAAGTGATTTTTTTTTTTTTCATTATTATTATTATTACTAATCTGGTGAATATCTTTATAAAACCGCAAGGATTTAGTATGATTGTGAAGTATCAGCATTTGAAGACAATACTGTTCACCTAAGTATTTGTAAAGATTATTAAATTGCGAAGGTTAGCTCTCACCTGAACCAGTAATACATATTTTTTTCAATGTTTCTAAGCCACAGAGTATTTTTGTGGTGAGTTGACCCTGGCTGGACACTAGTTGGCCACCAAAGCTACTCTGTCACTCCCCTCCTCAGCTGGACGGGGGGAAGACAATATAATGAAAGGCTCATGGGTCAAGATAAGTACAGGGAGAGGTCACTCACCAGTTGCCATCATGGGCAAAACAGACTCAGCTTGAGGAAGTAATTGTATTTATCACCAATTAAGTTAGAGCAGGGCAATGAGAAGCGGACCCAAGTCTTAAAACAGCTTTCCTCCACCCTCTCTCTTCCCTAGGCTTTTCTGCACTCCTGAGTTCCCTAAATCTCCACCTCCAGCAATATAAGTGGATGGGGATGGGGGCTCTCACTAGTGCATCACTTGTTGTCTGTGCTGCTCCTTCCTCCTCAGAAGGAGGACTTCTCACACTCTTTCCCTGCCCCAGGATGGGGTCATTCCCACAGTGTGCAGTTTGGGAACAGATTGTTCCAGCATGCAGACACAAGTGCTGCCAGCCAACCTGCTCCAGCTTGGCCTCCACTCTCCATGGGCCACTGGTCCCGCCAGGACCCTGCTCCAGCACTGACTTTCCACCAGACCACAGCCTTTTTTTGGGCATCCCCCTGGTCTGGAGTGGGATCCTCCATGGGCTGCAGGAGCACAGCTGCCTCACCTTGGTCTGCACCTTGGGATGCGGAGGAATCTCAGTTCTGGCAGCTGGAGCACCTCCTGCTCCTCCTTCTGCACTGGCCTTGGTGTCTGCAGGGCTGTTTCTCTCACATATTCTCACTCCTCTCTCTCACTTCATTTGCACAGGATTTCATTCCCCATCTTAACCATATTATCCCAGAGGTTCTCCTTGTGATGGCTCAGTCTTGGCCAGCAGCGGGTCCATCTTGGAGATGAAGTGGAGATGAATTTGGAATTATATTTGATAGCAGCACAGGTAGAAGGCAAGAATCTGGAACTATTACAGCAGCCTGAGCTGGGGAAATACTGTCCCTCATGTCTTTCTAACTAAACAGCACCAAAATATACAAAAAACAAAACAAAACAAAACAACAACAAAAACCCCACAGACAATTGGTTAATTGGTTAGAATAATAGTTTTCTAAGGCTCTCCAACAAAATCATTTGCATACCAAATCAAGAAAAATGTTCTTTATAAACTTTTTTATATAAGCTGTGGCTTAAGCCACAAGTAATTCCACTTTTTTTTTTCAAAATGAGAATAAAATCTCCTTTTTATTTTACAGTATTTATTGTATGTTCAGAAAACAAATCTGCAGCAGTTTCCCTCTGGTTTCTTGTTGATACACAAAACCAGTAATGACAATATTAGCCCCTGCTAATATTTATCTCCCTGCTTTACAGGGAGAATCTGGCAAGAGCCTGCCGTTACCTCTTTCAAATGCTGTTCCTGAACAGAGTTGATAGTAATATTCAAGCCATTATAATTCCTATAATTTTTGCCAAGAAAAAAACACTTTGCTGTAAATTATTGTCAACTCCTTAGCAAACATAGACTTTTTTCACTGTTTTTCACCTTTTCCATCTCCATCAGCTGTCCTGAATTTTCATAAGAATAATAACAAAATCACCGACATAATGCACACCAAGCAACAAAGATTTCATAGCTGTTTGACACAAAACAGTTAGGAAACATCGTATACTTTTTGCTGATTGTTTTAATCCTAGCAAAATGCCAGTAATATGTCTCCAGATTAAATCACTGGGGTTTAACTGCCTAGAAAATTAATTTCTTCCTTATTTCTAATAGAATATTGAACAGAGGTATGTACTCTTAATAGGTAAATTAGTTCTGGTAACCAAATGCTAGCAAATTGTTTTGGAGATAGTTCTCCACCAGATGTTTTCACAGTTCTCTGATTTATATTGCATCTGAGTAGACATTCTTATGTCAACCTTATGGTTTTATGTGATTTAAAGCAGAAGGGTAATTTATGTAAATGACTGAAGATTAGAACATAAATGTTGAATTTAGGACTACAGTTTTCTTAAAATGTTGCATAGTACCTTTCTAGATCTTTCGGATTTGCACCTTACATGGCATGAAGGAGAGGCAATACATTATTTTTCTCTTAAAACGTTTTGTGACCATTAATTTTTCTGACAGAAATCAGCTTGTTTGTGGTATTTCTTCATGTTGCTGCAGGGCTTTTCCATAACAATAAGTTGTTGTTAAGTATGTTTGTCTACTATGATGAGAAGAGGAAAGTATTCCCAAGATTGCTCATAGTATAGTTTCTGATTAAGTTTATCAGTAAAATGTTATTTCTGTCAGTGACAAGTGGAAATGAGGTTGCAGAAAGAGCCTTGTGATATATGGTCAAGTTAACTGAGAAATAGCAAATAAAGCAAATTTGTGCCATTCAGGTACTTTCTTATGTACATGGGTAAGGCTTCTGATGAATCTTTAATTTGCATAATATGGGAAAAGAAATAAAACTTAAAATGGATTTACTTAAAATCCTAATCCACTCAATTATTTTTCTTCTTTTGTGTGTTTTAATTTATATTAGGAATCTATCTGAACAAAGACTTTCTTTTTTTCATATTGTTTAGTCAATTGTCATGAGCATTGTGAAAGGCATCAGGATAAAAGGTGGCAATTAGAAATGAGATGATTTGAAATTGCGTGGTGAATTGTTTAATCATTTGCACAAGTTCGCTTTGCCTAAAAAAAGTTTAATCCTGTTTTTATGGGGGGGAAACAGCATAATCTGTTATTAACTCTTCATAATATTGGTGATAGAAAAAATGTGTAGGATTACTATTACAATATAGATCCTGAACAATTAACAAGCCTCCATTAAAAAAGACCAAAAAACTACTGATGCTTCAGTGAAAAGGTCCTAAAAACCCAAAGCTCCATAACTTTTTTTATTAATGTACTCTTTATGCAGTAGAGGCTGAAAACGTAGGGGATGCAGCTTCCTTCAGAGTTTCTACCCCATTAAATTGTCTTAAACTGAGACACTTTTCATATTTACATACTTTTTATGCATTAGATAAAACTGTATGTTATAGGATGGGATTTAACAAAATATGAGAGTTTTGTTGGTTTTATTTGTTCATGGCAAGTTAAGGCTAGGGGCAGCAGTCTAAACAAAAAAGAAAACAGTCAGGGCTTTAAGAAGAGAATCAAATATCAGTAAGAAACCATTTTGATGAGCATATTGTTTGCATTAATTTTATTATTTAGGTAAAATACCCTGTATCAACAGGGGTACCTTGCTGCTTTTGACATGTGTATGTTACAAGATTCTGAAAGCATCAGCCTGGCCCACATGAAGTAAAGGCATCTTTAGGTATCCTAAACTGTTCTTTACTGTTGATACTTGAAAGTGTCTCCAAAGTGCTTGTGCACAGTTGTGCAGAAGTCTGTGCAGTCTGTAACCCTTAGATGTCATTAATCTGAGCATCATTGCGGGTGCTGTTAACAACCTGACTTCAAGGCATATACTAGTTGTTCATATCCAGAAGAAAGTTCCTTTGGCCCCTTTGAAAGGAAGTTTGAAACTTTGAAAGCAAAGTGAAATGGGTAGAAGTCCAAAAGTGTAAGGATGGCAACTCTGAAAACACAGAGTATTTCTCTTTGCAGTGATTTGCAGCAAGCTTGTGAATAGGACTAGCTCTAAGATCCCCTGTAAAGCATTTTTTAGTTAATCTAAATCCACAATCTTTGCTTGTAGTTAGGGGAAGGTAATCCATAGCACTAAGCAGAGGGCCAAAAAAAAAAAAAAAAAAAAAAAAAAAAAGAGAGAGAACACATAGAACACATAATAGAATCCCTGAAAAATTCAAATGAAAATAATAAAAGGAAAAGCAGCATGGGAAAGAAATTAGATGAGAGGAAGACAGATGTATTTTACTATGAGGTATTCCCTCAGAAAGGCTGAGGGAATTGGGATTGTTCAGCCTAGAGAAGGGAAGGCTTCTGAGTGACCTTATTGTGGCCTTTCAGTACCTGAAGGGAACTTACAAGAGAACTGAAGAGGGATTTTTTGCAACAGTATGTAGTGACAGGACACGTGGGGATCACTTCAAACTGAGACTAAGTTGAGCTTGGATATTAGAAAGAAATTCTATACTGTGAGGATGGTGAGGCACAGGCACAGGCTGCCCAGAGAAGCTGTGGGTGCTCCATCCCTGGAAGTGTTCAAGGCCAGGCTGGATGGGGCTCGGAGCAATCTGATCTAGGGCAGGGAGTCACTACCCACGGCAGGGGGTTGGAACTAGCTCATCTTTAAGGTCACTTCCAGTCAAAACCATGCCATGATTCATTATATTCTTGCTCTCTCTCCTTTTTGGGTATTTCCTACCTCATATTCAGGGTGTAAACTGAAAACTCTTGCCAAGTTGGTACTAGGAATCCCTGTAGATTTAGGGTCTCTCAGACGTTTAATTTTCTTAGGAAAGCTTCACACAATATAGTTGGAAAGTATTTCCTAAAGCATAATGGTGTTACAAACAATTTCATCAGCTTAGCCACAAGTAGCTGTGATTTGCTTAATAATTATCTTAAGAATATCTTTACAAGCTTTATTACAATATGATAATATTGATGCAGAAACCTGTGAGTGTTTGGAGGTACAGATGAAATAGTGTTCACTTGAGGATGTTAGAAGTAATGCTGGAAGTGTCAAGTTAACTCCTTTGAGAATTTATCTTTCCATGTTTTTCCTTTTTTTACTAATTTCCTTTTCTTCTTATGTTTGATTCAACATATATCATCAAGCGGCAGTTCTTGTGTTGTCATTAGGCAGCTGTTTCTAGAAAGTACAAATGAAAACTAAAATTAATAGGAGTAGTGAGCTAGACCAGGGTTTTCAGACTGACTGTGAGCAGGTCCCCTTCTATTGCAGAGATAGCTCTTGACTTTGGTGAATATGCTGCCCTGTGCATATCCCATATTTCCTTTTTTTTTCTGTTCCACTTGCAAATATTCTGAAGAAGTGTGTATAATTCTTCATTTTATTTAAATTTTGGAAAATAAAAAGGAAGTGATTTAATCAGAGATACATCTTATGAATGTTTTGGCAGTTTTAGGTTATTATCCTAAATTATTTGAAATCATTATTGAAGTGTAAAACCCTCTATATGAGAGATAGAAGTCCTTTAATATACTTTTTCTGCAATTTTTAATCTGAGAGATTATTTAAACCTTAATTTAATGGCTGGCCATTTCCTGCTTATACTTGGGAATCACAAGAAAGAAAAAATGAAGTGATGGGTATTTCTAATAACTTTTGCTCCTCTCAGTAGCTAAAAATGCAACATGTTTAAAACAATAATGCATAAAAGGGTCTTACTCAAAACTGTCATTAGTTCTGTGTGTGGGAATATAGAATCATAGAACAGTTTGGGTTGCAAGGGACATTTAACAACCATCTAGCCCAATGTCCCTGCACTGAGCAGAGACATCTTCCACCAGAGCAGATCACTCAGAGCCCTGTCCAACCTGACTCTGAATATTTCATATGCATAAAAATATAATTTTTAATTAAATTTGTTGGCTCACTAGGAACTGTATAACTGCAAGTGTAAGTATCTCCAGTGGCCTTCTGAGTAAGCTGGGAATCCATAGGGCAGTGGGCCCTTTTGCTTTGTCATTGCTTTTCTGTGTGAAGAGGTGGAAGTTCAAGTGAAGGTGCCTGAAACATTCACAGTCAATATTCCTTCTGGAAAAACATAAACCATAGGGCCATGGGAGACCAGATTGTGCAGGCTCCAAGCACTTTGCCCTCAGGCAGGTGGGTGATAAGGGTGGAGGGGGATGTTAGTTGCAAACTATAGCTGCTCGCAAACTTCAGATACTAATAAAAGTTGTGAAAAGCTTCCTTGTGGTAATAACTCTGGGATGAGCATGTGAAAATGTGGCTTGGAGTAAGACAATCAAAAAACTTCTGCTCTCTTCATAAAAAATGCTTTTTAAAAAATGTTGATGTCTTCATGGGAGGCTGTGCTTTGTGCAGCATCCATTACCAACAAAAATCTTTTTCATGGGCTGTGGAATCCAGACGAACTTTATCAGCACATGTGTTTCTGTTTAATCATGTGAAAAGTGTTAAATGCTTAGAGTACCTGGAAAAAAACCCCTCAGATTGAGTTCTTCATGGTGATCTGAAATGCAGATGGCCAGAAGGCCTCTCATGTACTGGTGGAAGTTCACACTTCTCCTTCCTACTCATCCTGTGCAAGCTTCCCATTCCAGCATTAGGGATCTTAAGTTCTAAGACCACCCCTGCCATTGAGCTAGCTGTTTTCTTATTGCTTTGTAAGTAAGGCCTATTGCATTATATGTCAGAGGATAAATGAGAAAATTCCTTTGTTTAACTTTGTGTCAATTGAAATAAGTGTGGAAATCATGTATTAGTTGCTCTTTTGTGTTTCTGTATGCTGGGGGAGGGAGAAAACCTAATTTAAGATGCTGTAAGCATAGGAAAAAGGCTCAAAGTATTTGAATGAGATTTAACTTAGCATTTCACTTTATAGTACTTTACTGAATGGTTGTTGTTTCTGTCATTTAGAAAAGTGGATGCATAGAAAACAAGTAATTTCTACAAATTTTGCTTCTGAAACCTCCAGAGTTCCAGAAGTAGAACTTCCCTTCTTTGTTCTCCTTCCTTTGAGCTCCTATTCCAAATGAATGGGCCTCTGCATATAAGTAGGAGCTTTGTTCTGAGTTATTTTTTCAGTAAGTGGTAGGGATCTTAACTTGACACAGGGGCATGCAGTAGCACAAAGTTCTCAAGTGCCTTGCTGGAAATAAGCCACTTTAATATATTTTTTCTCAAACTATACATTGTTATTATTTACTCATGTAATGCTCCCTACTGCACAATCCAAAAGCTCTAGTGCTAAAATCAATGTGAATTACAACAAATATATGCAAAAAACTAGGCACTCATTTTAAGCTGGGCAGTACCAAAAGAGAAGTGTGTAATGGAAAGCCCAATTCAAACTTGCAAGAGTAGACAGTATTTGCATTTAGATGAATGACCTAGCCATTGCTGCTATTTATTTCTAATAGTGAAATCATGTACCTGAAAATAATAGTCAAAAGTTGGACCAGGTATTATTGTATTAATGTGCATCACAGAAAGAAAAGAAAATCTTATACCTTAAAGTAAGAGGCTTTTATGTGTCTGTTCTTGGCTCTTAGAAAATCTTGCCGTTTCTGCTACAAAGGTATCTTTAAAACCTTACACATTCCACAGACAAAGCAGAGTGTGCTGGGACACTGTGGGGCAGCAGGGTGCTTGAGGCAACGTGACTGCACTGTCACATAGCTCGCAAAGATCCTGCAGAAAAACGTTTCTCATCCTATCAAAACATAATAAAAACAGGGTGCAGGTTACTGCCATATTATGCTCATCACAGCTACTTCTTATTCTGAAACTGTGGGGCTTCAAAATAGTTTGGAAAAAAAAAAAAAAAAAAAAAAAAAAAAAAAAAAAAAAAACAAACAAACCAAGAAATCAACAGAACAGTTTTTACTGAGAGGAATCTAAATAAAGGAATAATTTGGAAATGGGCCATGTCCTGTGTCAACCTAAAAGAAACTGCAAGAAAACCAAACAGAAAGTGTAGTAAAAATAATCTAAATCTTAACAGTGCAAACCTCTGCTTCAGCTACGACTCCTCATCCAGGAGGTAATTTGTGGATAAACACCACAGCAACCTGCTGACATTTACCCCTGTGCCCCAGGCTCTGCTGGCGTTTGTGTCCAAGCTGTCCCTGTAAAATTTGTGCAAAAGCTGAGACAGAGCATTCAACTGGCTCAATGCGATTCAATGAGTTTGATCGTGTTAGAACAAGTAAACTTCCAGAATGGTTCAGTTTGTGAACTTCAATCATAACCTCATGACAAAAAATACTTATTTTAAAAAGCATAAGGAGTAGTTATGTTCATCTTTTACATTCCTGGAAAGTTGTATCCTGCCTGTTGTAACTGTTGCATGGACAAATTTTATTTAATGTTAGTACACCCGTTTACTGACTTGCTCTGCAATTTATGCTGTGCATTTAGAAAGAGAAAGCAAACATGATTTTGTTCTGGAGTATGGTATACTGAAGTATTAGGTTTCCTCCAGATAAACTAGGTTCAGCATTTTACGTGAAAGCCTTTGTATGTAGACAGGATTGCGGAACGCTTCCTGAAGTTGTGAAAATCTGTCATAAATATGAATATCACAGTGTAGATTGTTGATGTTATTTCAGTTTCTGCTTATTTTAGCAGTAAACGGTTGAAAATTATTTTACACTTTTTTGCTTGTACATTCTGAGGAATTCAAGGGGAAAATACTCATGCTCTACTGATGAGTAAGAATATGAAAATATTGATTATTTATAAATATGAGCTGCTTCAACAGGCATAAAGTGTTACAATCTAAGCTGCAGATCAGAATTGTGCTGTTTTTAAACATGAGATAAGGTAGCTACAGGAATGCTGAAGGAAAAATTATTGTATTGTATCTTAAAAAATGTAGAAAGACATATCCCAGTACATATAGTAAAACTTGAGAATGACCCATATTGGGTATCTTTTGGTAGTTTTTAAATCTGTGTGTAAGTAGAAAAACTGCAATACTTCTTAGAAGTGTAGTTCCCTCAGTCCTGTTTAACATTAAAAAAAAAAAAAAAAAAAAAAAAAAAACCAAAACACACCAAACTCCAAACCAAACCTAAAAGCAACAATAGCAAAACCAACCTCACCCCTGCAAAAAAAACCAACCAACCAAACCAAACCAATCAACCAAACAATCAAAACCAAACTAAAAAGCACATGAGTTATTAGGCTTCTCACAATTTGAGAAGAAGATATTCTTTAATGGAATCAGAAGTTTTACAATCTCTGGCATTGCTTGTTTGAGTTTATAGGTAATAGGAACTTCACACATTTTGCAGTTTAAATCTTACAATACTTTGTAGGCTCTAAATGTAATACATAACTTTGGGGGTGTAGAAGTACATTTGTTCACAAGTTTTAGTATCAATTGATGTGCAGAATATTACTGTAATGCTCTGTAGTAGACAGCAATACAGGAGAGGATAAAAGGCTGCAGAGATGTACTTAAAGGTACTTGTTACAAAATGGTGAGATGTCTTTATGCCTACTCATCTTGGATTTTTCATTTGGAATTCAGAGGAGAGCGAAAACTTTCACCTCTTTCCATCTGGCCAGTATGTGATGAAGTATTTTTGTCACTCTTAGCTTCCTTCTGAAGACATGAATGTGTTGGGTATTTTTCAGGAGCTTCAGGATGGCATTGGACAGCAGCAAACTGTTGTCAAAACATTGAATGCAACTGGTGAAGAGATTATTGAGCAGTCATCACCGGCAGATGCCAAGGTGCTGAAGGAACAACTGGAAAGTTTGAATAACAGGTGGAAGGAGATCTGCAGACAGTTGGTAGAGAAAAAGAAAAGGTAAGTTAAAATAGGATAAAAATATTGTGAAAATATTTTTAGTTATTTTAGATTTTATTCTGGCTTGAAATTTCAAAGAACCACTTACCATCTAGAGTTTTCAAGTGTAAAAGGAATTATCACTAATTAAATTTTACCTCCTATAAATTGTGCATACACTATAATTTGTTTAATTCTTTGCAGTGACCACCGCTCCCTTCCATACTCCATATTTTTATATTTTAACTCCTAATGTTTAAACAAACCAAACAAGTATACATAACTGCTCAATTTTAAAGTAGAACAGTACAGAATTTACAATTGGTTTATAATCTTTCTGTTTGATTATGTGTCATTAAAGCACATCTCTGTAATACTAATAATACCTTGGTTGATTTATACAGGTAATTATTAAAAAAAAAAAAAAAAAAAAAGTTGCTGTTAAGATTGGTTTATTAAAGAACATGTTCTTAACCTAGATATGCCATTCTGCTTTAAAATGCAGTCGAAAATACAGGTAGAACTTTCTTTGTGTTTTTTTTGCTTGTTCGTTTGTTTTTTTAATTCCATAATATTCCTCATAGAGATACATTAATGGGTGCTGGAGATGTACTGGAAGAACTGGTAGTGTGCAACAAGTTTTTTTTTACTTTTGATGTGCCACTTATCATTTTTCTGTTAAGAGCCATGAGGGCGAAAAAGCTGTGAAAATGTTTACTAGCATCATAAGGGAGTGTCCTGAAGGGTTTTTACTGACTCTAATAATGATTAAAGGTTTTGGAACATGTTGTCTGTTGTTGGAACGGGCTGCCCAAGGAAGTGGTTGAGTCACCAGAGATTGGTTCAGGTTGGAAGGGAACTTAAAGTTTATTGAGCTCCAACCCCCCTGGTATAGACAGTGAACGTTCTACTAGATCACGTTTCTCAGAGCCTCATCCAGCCTGCATTTAAAAAATTCCAATGATTTGAACACTATAATCTCTCTGGGCATCCTGTATCAGTGCCTCACAATTCAGAAGCAAATAATTTCTTCTTAATATCTAACCTAAACATTCTTTTTTCTTAAGGCAATTCTCCCTTGTCCTATCACTACGTGCCCCTGGGAAAAGTCACTTTCCAGCCTTCCTGTAGTTCCCCTTTAGGTACTGAAAAATGCTATAATGTTTCCCAGTGGTATTTAAAAGACATGTAGATGTGTCACTTAGGGACATGGTTTAGGGGTGGGAGTGCTGGGTTAATGGTTGGACTCAATGATCCTGAAAGTATTTTCCTACCAAAATGATTGTGTGTTAAAAAAAGATGCAACAAGTAATCCTGCAGCTGTCAGAAGCTTCAGGGATGCTTTAAATAATTTTCTGCTGTATTTCCAGGTGTTGATGGTACTGGTATTTGTTACACAAGGGAGTCCTTGGCCTTTATTTCTCACATAAAAATCTGTTCTTTTGTACATTGGAAACCCATCTGTGTTTCCAAGCATTAACTTGTTACGTAAGTGCAAACACTTATAAAACAATAACACATCTTTTTAACAGCCCTGCAATCTGCTTTGGCAACTCAGAAGAGATTGGTGGTTGAGCTTTGTCTGAGGATATAAAATATGTTCCTGTTCTGGTTAAGTTTGTTATTGTTCATCCCTTCATCTGTCAGTAGAAATATCTAACTGAATGTTCTTTTGGCTCAGTGCAGAATATTACATGGAATTTCTTGCCACATTCTACATTTTAAGGAAGCCTAGGATTTGTTAAGTGGGAATAACCCAGTCGTGTTTCCTAGATGAAGGTTGTGTAATTTAGAGGAAAATGATTGCAGAAACCTCAGTTAGTGAACTTTGCGTGAATAATAGCATTGCACCAGGAGGAATACAGATAGTGTTGTATTAAACTGATATAAATGTTCCCGGTGTACTTTAGTGAGACTAGCAGGCATCAGGATGCCTCTGTTCAACTCACAGTCTTCTTGGAAAAGAAGTCAGGGAATGCTTTTCCTCCCAGGTCTCAGAAACACATCCTACCCTAGCTTCTGCCTCCACACGTGGTGTTTTGTTTTGTTTTCTTGTTTTTACTCTTCTAGAGTGGATTTTCAAAGGGAAGAAGCCTACTTGACAGGGAAAAGTGCAGTGTTCTAAGTAGGTCTCAATTATTGATGAACCTGGGCTTGAAAAGACCATAGGTTTATTAGCTGCAGTCTTTATATAGCCATTGGATTTGCATAACTCTTATGCTTTGACATCTTTTAGTTTTTTATTATTTGTCCTCATTTTGTTTTGCGTACTGTCAGATTCTCTCTTTTTAAGACTTGAAACCCATGTCATCCAAAAGGCTTTAATTTATCCTTAAGATCAAAGCATGAGGCAAACAAAAGTTGAAGGAAGTGGCCTTTACGTGTAGTCTAAAGAGCTAATATAGTCATGGTATTGCCCAATGCATGTGTTGCTACTTTGTCAAATTTATTTAAGTATATCAGTAGAATATAAATTACAATAAATAAGGGACATAGTTTGATTTCTCTTTTTCAGAATAGCTTTAATAGACTATTAAAAAAAACCACAAAAAACAACCACCTGCGAAGTCAGAATGCGTATATTATGACTCACATACATTTCAATAGTACTTTTATTTTTGTCTGTGTTTCCTAAAAATTAAATTTTCATAGTTAAAATAATCCTAATATTATGAAGGGGATTCTAAGATTTTTTTTTTAAGTCAATTTTGAGAATGAGAAAATGGAAGCACATTTTAAAAACATATTGAATGAAGGTTATACTGAAGGGAGAGCAGACTGGGTATAATACATTTTCATATAATAATTTCAAAGAAAAATAAAATAGATATTAACATTTAGAACCTTACGTAAATCAGAAAAGAAAACTCACTAAACTTTTAATAAGTTTCAAGTTTTATTCTTCATAGTTAATACATTATTCTCTTCTTTAAAGTTAATTCTCAGTAGCTCGGAGTAGCGATCAACTGAAATTTTGTTTCCTTTTACATATTTTTGCTCAGCAGATCTCAAGATAAAGTGGCAAGAAATTACCAATTGAATGGATTCTGGAAATAAAATCTGTTAGTGATTTGAGATTCAAGTGTAATGCTGCTAAGCATTATTTGGCAAGGAAACTTTATATATTGTAAGCTCTGTTTTTGCTATTTGCTTACCAAGATGAAAGAAATTGATTTTCATAATCCTGCACAGTTTTACAAGAAGCATTCAACTTTTATGTGGGGCATTGACAGTCCATTCTAGACGTATTTTTTCAATCTGAATTCAAAAATCCATAGGGGCTGAGGGGAGGAGGGAAGCAATTACAGGAGTAACAGAAAGTGATACAGAAATTTTTGGAAGATGCATGAATGTGTATGTAGTTTTCATAAATAATTTGGAATAAATATTAAACTACCTGAATAATAAGGTTTGTAAACCAGATCAAAATGATGATATTATATAAATTATTGAAACTGATCTTAGATTCACTAGATGCTAATATTAATCTCAGTGGTAGACTGGCAGTTTTAATGAATAAGAATTATTTGGACTGCAAAAGGTCAACTTAATTAAAAACAGACAAGAAAACAAACTAAATCTCAGAACAATTTGAGGAACTGGTACTGCTCTTCAGTAAAAAGGAGCTGGTTTTCAGTTTTAAAAGGTCAAATGCTGATCCCAGGCAAAGCACAGACTTAAAATTGACTTTGAATCTCCTTTCTTTGGTACTGAAGATCAAGAGGTTATGCTTGTGTTATGTTTGCATAGGATGTTATCTTCCACTTGCCTTTATCTAAGAGTTTCAAAGCCATAGAAGTTTGAATTCAGTGTTTAAAGTTTCTGTATCTTGCAGTCTAATCCATCCAGCTAAGAATTAGATGAGAATGTAATTTTAGCACATCTAGTCATTTTATCTTACTGAAAACTTTGAAATAGACCAGGCAGTTGAATAAAGTGGAACTCGATTGAAAGTGCGATATACTGGTAGTTAGCAAATTGGGAATTTAATTGAGTTTTTGTTAACAATTTGCTACAAAAGACGTGTTTTGGAAAAATTGGAGTTTGTACTCTAGTACATAGTTTATCTGAAATGGAGACTTTGGAGACCACAGGAAGTCACAAAGGCCCTTTGAATAGAAGATCCTAAGCCCAGACAAAAGAGAGGAAATACAAAGTGCCTGCCTCTCCAACAGAAGTCTGCTCTGCCCTTTCATCCCCTGAGACACATCATGCTGTGTCTGCTCAGGGACATGCTGCTGGGACACCTGAGTTTGGGATGATTTAGGGATGTGGTGGCTTGCCCTTAGGGCCACAGTGTGCAGCAAGCCCCTGGGCTGTGGCTGCAGCTTGGTGCTGCTCTTTCAGGAGCGCCTGGGCCAGGCAGGGATAGCCAAGGGAGCACACACAGGACCTCACATAGGAGCTTGGGAAAGGGACGGATCATAAATGAGGCTCTTAAAAGATTTGTAACAGTAGTGTTGGTTGGTCTTTTTATTTCTCACTTTTGCTAAAACTTTCTTGTGTAATTTTTGAAAACAGATGCCCAGCAAATAGATTCCTTCAATGTTTCAGAAGTAATCAGT
Organism: Hirundo rustica; assembly: GCF_015227805.2. NCBI lineage: Eukaryota > Metazoa > Chordata > Aves > Passeriformes > Hirundinidae > Hirundo > Hirundo rustica. The sequence goes on along the minus strand of NC_053451.1, from coordinate 108,766,407 downwards.
TTGGGGTTTTTTATTCATCATGATCTGACATTTGTTAAAATTAGGTTCAGTTGAATGGAAGAGAATTTTTCATTATTTTAGCTGCAAATACATTTACACTTTTAATGAGTTTGAACCTGCAGACTGCCTGTTCAGATCTCTATCCAAGTGAATTTGAAGTAATTATGGAAAGAATGACAGACCAAAGGCTGTTTACCAGAATACTTCCAAGTACTTTCCTGAATACAAAAATACAAACTTTCTGTTCTAAATAAATTTTTTTATTAAGTAAATATACTTTTTAATATTTTTCATAAAACATCTTTACTAAGGTATTCTTTTTCTTCCATAATACACTAGCTGCAAGTGATTATTTTCCTTTACTTGAACAGTCAGCATATTGAAGGCTGTGATTAGCTTCCAGTTGTAATTTAAAAACTGGTTTAGGATGAAGAGATTATATGACAGTTATGTCAATAAATATATATTTTTCTATCCAGCACATAATTAGCTACATATTGAATTTTTTCTGGATTTTCTTTTTTTGACTGTTCAGATTTCTGATAATGAATCACCAGAAAAGAATTACTGGCATAAATTTGTATTGTGTTTACAAATAGTTTAGCTAAACTTCTTACTGTTAAGTATTTACATCTAAATAAATTTTCTAAAGTTATGTGTTATTTTAATTTCACTTATATAAAGTTCCTTACCCTAATGAAGCATATTTATCTGTTCTTAAGAGAAGGAATGATTTTTTTTTTTTTTTACAGTAAATATTGTCTTTAAAACTTTGTTACCATTTTAGTGGCCTCTTATATTTTCAGTAGCAGCTACTAAACACATTAATTCCTAATCTTAGAAAATAGATAAATACAGAATCGACAGCTGAATGTTAAAAACTGAAAGGCACCACTTACAGGTGGGAATAAGAGTCACAAATGCAGATTTGTCCTACTCCTATGATTGTATATTTTATTTCTATAGCTGACACCTCCCAAGTGAATCTGACAATACTCGTGTGCAGTTACAAACTCTAAACATCTGATGTGTTTCGCTATTTACAGGTTGCTATGGTATTGATATCACATTGACTATGGAGAAAATACTTGAGCTGCAATATATTTCACATAGTTTCTCGACACTGCACGTGAAAATACAAGCTTACTGATATAGGCTGTGAATGTTTATGTAGCAGTTAACAAATATAACTAAGGATTAAGGATAGTTTGGAAAAAAAAAAAAAAGATAAAAATCTTTCCATGTTCTTTTGTGGAATACCATAAGAATTTGTTATAGATTCAGTTTAATAATGGTAAGAAAACTAATCCCTAATCTATCATTTATCATATATACAAAATGAAAATAGGAAAAATAATTAATTTAGTACTTATTATTAAAAACTGAATATCAATATATTTGCTTTCAAAAGTATGATGTATGTACAATTCCTATAAAAAGATGTGCATTCTGAGTAGTTGACAAAGGGACCCTATGAATTTCGAAATACAAACAGAAATCTGCTATGTTTTACTATGAAAAATACAAAATAATGTGCCTAAGAATAGCAGTTGCGTAGAAGATGAAAAGTTGTATATGAAATTCTGTGCTTCTCTGCTATAGTTTGAGAATTTTCCATCAGTCAAAATGGATTATATTTCAGGGTTAATAAAATAAACCTTTTGCCAACAGACAAGGAGCTTAAAAGCTTTTTTGGGAAATTAAGTTGGTTCGTAAGGATAAGGCAGTAGTGTACAACAGCTGGAAGACCTGAAAATGGATCTACATGGTTCCATAGGGCCAGCTGCTGGAATTATACCTTATTCCTCAGTCACCTTCTCCAGCAAAGTCATACTCCCAAACTGCTTTCTCTTGCTCTGCCTGTGTCTGAGTCAACTGGTGGGTCATGTTCCTTACTCCAGCTTATTTAGGCTTGGATTTGAAAGCTCATACTCCCTAAGTAACAACTAACTGTTAATTTTTCATTGCCACCATGAATTCAAACACCTAGAAATTACATGTGTCTGTTGTTCCAAAAGTAATTATGATGATAGAAATCAGTTTGTTCAAAAGGTGTAATCAGTCATTGAGTTAAAACTTTTAATTCAATTAAACGGTTCAGCTAACACAGAACACTCTCTTGCAGTGTCTTGCATAATATGACACTTGTCTTGCAGGGTGTTATTTATAATAGAAGTAACATTCTAGCAGGTCTAGAAGAGATGGTAAAGTAAATTATAAGGTGCACCTGCATGTCCTGTTAATTGCAAGGAACCTTTAAATTCCTTTACTGCATGTTGTTCCTGATTGGAAAAAAGAAGTAGATCTATGGAATTTTTTTTGAACTACAAAACCCTTAAACTCTTCTGTGCATGTGCACACACAAAAACACATATATAGGAAATATGTGTATATATATATAAAATATATGTGTATAAAACATCTCTGAAAGAATTCCTGGAAAACCTTAGGTTAAAAACATCCTTATCCTACTGATCAGCATTTAATTTATTCATTAAAATAAAAAATTCTTTCCTTTACAACTAGGAAAACGTCTAATGTTTTAAAAGTTGTGGCTCAATTCATAAAGGTGATAAAACTGACAGTGTACTTAAGATGGAAAAATAATCTTGCCAACTTCTATCTCCTCTAGGAGACAAGAAATATTTTTGACTTCTCATTCAAAATACTATGCAGCTCAATAATTTTGCCCTCGGGTGTATTGAGTTGAATGCTAGGCCATTTCTGTGCCAGAAGTAACATATTTAAACTTGGATCTTTCTCAGGTTTATCCTCAGGGTATCATCATATAATGTCTCCACTGAGCTATGCACTTCACAAATGAGTTGAAGTGAGAGGAATCAAAAAAATATGGAAGCTCTTGGTGAGAGCTTGGATTCTGGGGTACCTGGTCAGGTTGAAAGACAGAAGTTTTATTATGTGGTTTATGGTGTAACACTAGATGTCTGAATCCCAGATTTCCATAACTGGAGCAGGGAAGTGTACTGTCTCAGAAAGATTTCAAGTTGTGCTTCTGCTTTCAGGATTACCAGAAGTTAGTTTTTCTTCAGTTTTTATAGCTGCAGTGCTATGGATCTCTCTGTAGATTAACATCTGACACATTTTCACAGAAACAAATGTTTTGATTAGCTGGTTTTAGATGACCTATTTTGGCTTGAGAAGAGCATATGACTTCTCAAGTCATGAGCATGAACACTTCTCAGTGAAGAACAGTGTAATAAGTGTGATGCTGTAAAGTTGGTTCTTTTTTCATGACCTGTGCAACCAAACTTTAAATCTGTGTGTATTGTAAAGGTTCAAAATTTCTGTCTGCATAACAGTACTCCATAAGAGATCCAGAGTTGTAATAAATAGATATATTAGTACAAGAATTATTCCTTTATCTAGGAGTATCAGCATTTTTTGTTGATATGTCACATTTCCAGAAATCCTGGGCAAATGGCAATTCATGAAAATATTCATGCATGATTCCATTAGAAAATCTAAGACAAGCCAAAGAAGTAGGGCTCTTAATTATTTTGCTATTTATGGTGTTCATTTTTTCATGTATTTGTTTGTATAAATCTGTATATGTGTCTATATATGGGTATATCTGTAATTTATATATAAGTATAAATAGTTTTGGAGAATTTTATTGTTTTCACAGTAAATGCAATCTCATACTTTTTCCTCAAAAGAACAATTTAGCACCAGTGGCTTATGTTTGTTTAATCTGGAGGCAGATACTGCAGAGTAACTAATTTCTGAGCTTAAAAAAAAACCCAAAACCCAACAAAACACCAAAAAAACAAGTGTTGGGCTCATATGTCTAGTAAATATTAAAATATACTGTTTTAAGAGCAAAAACAAATAAGTCTGCTGATTTAGATTTCATTCTAGACCTAAACCAGGAACTTGATCCAGAACTATATTGAGATCCTGTTCAGAGCAGCACAACTTTGCCAAACATTTCAATTTATATATAAATTTATATATAAATTAAAACCATTTTCATGGTCCAAGTGTAGTTATGAATATTGAGTTTTATGTGTTGAAAATATAATTTCTCTTTGCTAAAGGAGGCTGAGGGGACATCTTATCACTCCCTACAACTTCCTGAAATAAGGTTGTAGAGAGGTGAGGGTTGGTTCTGTCTCTGCCAGAGACGAAGGATAGGACAACAGAGAATGAGGTAAAGTTGGGCTGAGGGAGGTTTAGGTTGGATATTGTTACAACCCGCTCCTGGAGGCAGGGTAACTGAGGTTCTTGTTAGCAGTAGATCGCTTCAGGTAGATTAGAGTGAAATGACACTCAATGGCCAATTATCTGTGTGTACATGGAAGGTTTATTTTAGAATAATTTGATTGCAATGGGAAGGAGATTTGTAGCCATTTTGGTTATTAGCTATAGAAATAAAGTAATATAAAAGTGTAAAGATACCACTTAAGAAAATTTATAAGGAAAAGAAAGAAAAAGAAAGGATAAGAATAGATAGTGAAGAGGAAAGAAAGAAATGCCCATCAGTGGATCATGTGACAAGATTTGATTTTGATGCCCATTGGTCAAAGTGATGATCTCAGTCTTGATCCATTGGGGGTGAAGGAAGCCTGCATAACATGAAGTTCAATATGTTCATCTTTATGTGGGAGTGCCCAGGTACCTCCCCTGTGGAGGAGGCAGTTAAACACTCTCTGCTGCAACACTGTGGATCATGCACAGTACTCTGGTGGAAGGCTCCAGAAATGGTGGCAGTTTGGGTATTTTTGATTGAATATGACACCTTCTAAAACAGGACAGCTGCCTGTCATACCAGTGTGGCTGGGCGAGTTATGCCCCATCAGAAGGGATGAATATCTTCAGGCTTTTGTGTGAGTGTGAATTATCCTGATACTACATGAGCCAGTTGTGTATGGGGGGAAATTGGCATGATAAAAATATTATCCCAGCTTGCAGGATCTGCTTTTAGTTGTTTAATTTTGGTAAGTATTCAATCTTTCATCTTTCCATACTCGTAGTTCTCAGTGTGTGAATAACTTTGGTGGATAAATTATGTGTATTTTATACAAAACATTTTTTTTTCTCCTTTAGGAGGGCCCACTCCAAATGTTAGCCCCAACCATTCACGTTCTACCAATGTGAATCTACCTTTTCTCTGCTGCTCTTGAATTTTTTTTTTTGCTTACATCTCTTGATAACTTCAGAAGCTTTTGCGCAAAAGTTCACACCTCAGTATATTTTATACAGTCATAGTGAAAATGAGCAGATGAGTTGTAGATGGAGACAAATGAAGAGTAGACATCTAAAATTAGGTGTCGTGAATCCCATTTTATTCCTACTAATCGACTGCAAACCTTACCTACTTTTTGTGAATCTTAACACCAAACTATATGTCATAGTTTCTGGAATATCTTGTTGTTTAATATATCCAAATGAGTCTGTGTCAATTTTTACAGGTTCAGTTTGGGAACACTTGATGCTAGAATTCTTAGTTGTCAACACTGGGCTTCCCTGCTGTTACTTCAAACAGAATTTTAGTCTGAATAATTAGCTGCTTTATTTCTGGTGTGCTGGTTTGCTACCTGCCATATGTAATTTGGAAGCTGAATTTAGTGGTGGTGTAAATTATGCCTTGATCTTTTCTATTAAAATACATTTAATGCCAAGTTAAAAGAATGTTGGTGTTTGACTGATATTTTTGATGTGAAGAAATCTGTGGACCACTTATAAAAACGATTAGTATAAATTCTAAGAATTAGTTATCTGTCAACCTTCAGTATGGATAAGCACTCCAATATAAAAATAAATTTATAGAAACTTTTATTTCAAATTTTTATTACAGGATAGAGGAAGAAAAGAATATTTTATCAGAATTTCAAGAGGATTTGAACAAGTTGATTTTATGGTTAGAGGAAGCAGACAGTATTATTCGTATACCCCTTCAAAAAGGGAATGAAGACCAGTTGAGAGACTGCCTGAGCAAAGTAAAGGTATTGTGAGCTCTATTCTTCATATTTTCTTGCTTTATAAATTCTACATTGAAGAAAATTAAAAGCTATTTTCCAAAATGGTATCTGACATCAACAAGGCATTCATATAACTTTTTTAGACAATAGAAGCTGGGAATTTCAAAACCCAGGTATAAATATATATTGATCATACTAAAACCAAAAGGGTAATGGAAAATCTACTGAAGGAAAAATATCCTGAAATTAGGAAATTAATCATTATCTTTTTCATCCTCATTTCTTAATTTCAGGGCATGACTGGTTTACATGTATAGCATTTCTCTATAGGTGTCTTGTTAACATTTAATAGCTTCTCACTTATTAAATGGTATTCAGTATTTCACAAGAGGATTCAGAACTGCATGCATAATTATAAATGTCAACTCATTAAAATATTGCTGCAACATTTTCTAGACTAAACATCTAGGTGACTTATTTTTAAAAATACCACCCCCCCATCAGAATATTAAAAAAAAAAAACAAAACAAAAAAAACATCAGAATATTAAATATTTGTTTTTAAGGGCTGGAATATTTTCATGAATATGTTAGAGTTTCATACTGCAGATAAATATATTCAACATAGTTTTCTCAATTTTTTTAAAATCTGTTCAATAGAATGACTATTTTTAATGACCTATACAATAATAAATTAAACTGTAATTGGAAATTATATGCCTAACGGTTTTCCTTTCCTCCCTTGTGGATAAGGACTTAGTTATCCTTTTTATAAATCCAAGTTGAACAAATTCAGCTAGTGATGAATAGAGCATTAAAGAATCTGAAGAAAACTTGTCAATTTGTTCCATCCTACCCCCCAAAATCCCCCCAAAAACAAACAATAAACAAACAAACAAACAAACAAACCTAGATGGTTTTTAGTAAAAAAAATATCTTCAAGTTTCATTTTAAATAAAAATAGGATAAATATAATTTCAGAAAATGGAGACTCAACCATGTGATGTCTTTGTCCTGCTGTTTAACAGAAGATGCCAGAGTTGATCAGGGAATTTGTGAGGCTCTGTTATTGAGACTATCAGATCCAAGGCAAAGAAATAGTTTTAAGGGGTGTTAGATGCATCTTACAATTTGCAAAAATTATTAAGGATTGAAAAAATAAATGGATTGTTTAGACCCAGGAAGGCTCCACTCCTCAAATACACAAATATTTCCTATATAGTATTCCTGAGGGATATATAAACCAAAATTAAAGGTGTTAGCATCTCTTATTTGCATCTTGTTTTTACAGTCCACCTTCTTTTGGAGCTGCTCAAAAGGGAATACATCCTAACAGAGCAAATAATAATGTGTTGCCTTGCAGCATGGCTCATTTCATACTTACCTGCTTTTGCTAATAATCAAGAACAAACAAGGAAAAACCCTAGACCAATAAAACCCTTGAAGTGACATTAACCTTTGTTGATATATTAAGTTACTTCAACAATATGCATTTTCAGTAACAACGTATGCGGTTGAGAAGTGGTAGATTTTGATGTTTCCTTGCATTTCCTTTTGGTTTCCTTTTGGTGTGGTGTTTTTTTGTTTTGTTTTTGTTTTTGGTTGGTTGGTTGGTTGGTTGGTTGGTTTTTTTCTTGTTGTTGTTGGTTGGTTGGTTGGATTTTTTTGTTGTACATTTGGTTGTTTTTTTGTAGTTTTGTTTTTTTGATTTTTTTGTTTGCTTGTTTTTGTTTGTTGGTTTTGTTTTTTTTCAGTGAACACCCATGAACATTCTTAATTAAGAGGTTAAACAGGAGTGGAGGGCTTTTCACCACAAATCATCTGGGTTACAACATGGAACATATTAAAACACTTCTCAAAAATGCTTGCTCCATACCATATTACAAGATTATTAAAATTTATATACATAAAGTATTGACTGTCCAGGTCTGGAATTTATAATGTAATAGTGATTAATATCCTGAGAAACCCTGTATTTTGTCACGTAGAACTCTCTTTAGACTTGATTGACCAATACAGTCTCTTTTGCTTTTGTTTTTTTTTTTAGCTTTCTACATTCAGAAAGCAGCAGTTATTTTGTCTTGAATTGAGTTTATTCCTTTGGCTGATACACAAATCAATAAGGGTCTAGATAAGAGAGCTGAAAATCCTACCACAGTTCATCTTAACTGCTGTATTTGTCTGTTCCAGTTAAGAGTTGGAGAGCTGCCATCCCACAAGGGAATACTGAAACGATTAAATGAAACTGGAGGAATAGCACTTGGAAGTGCATCACTGAACCCAGACAAAAAACATAAGCTGGAGAGTACACTGAAGGAGGCTAACCATCGTTTGTTAAAGGTTAGACATATAACTGATATAACTGTGATATAAAATTTTAATCTGCATGAATATTTGCATTATATATTTTCTGGTATGTATAATTTTTCTCTGTATGAAGAGACAGTTGTGTGCATAATGAACCTGAGGAAGAAAAATGGGTACAATACACTGCAGTGAGAAACAGTGATAGCAAACCAAGACCATTAGCGACTGGAGTGATGATGTTGCATTCAAATATACTTCCTAAATTGCAGTTCTTCTACTTAAGGATGGAATGCACAGCATCATTTTTGTAGCCTCGTGCTTTTGCTGGAACAGCGAATACTCCAGGCTTTGTGACTCAGGTGTGTGTGAGGTAAATGTTTGATTCTCTTTATGGAAACACTTCCCAAATCTCTGTTCCCAATCCCAAGGTGGACACTGCAACCACTGTTTCACCTTTCCACCACACTTCTTCCAGCCTTGAGTATTCAGTTCTGTTTTTTGTGTAGCAAAGTACCATGTTTTGCTTTCTGGGATCTCCATACTGATAGAAAGAAGGGAGCACTTGGTTCTGTTTTATTGCTGAAATAGCATATTTTTGTGTTGAAAACTGATGAAAATGAGTAACAAATCTGGTAAAAAGAGGTAGATAATTTGAGTGTTTTCATGGTAGAAATCATAGAAAGTATTGTCCAGAGGACCACCTGGATTAGCCTGCTTGGAAATGATCAAGGTAGAATCAGTTGAAGGATTTCTGTTGAGACTGATTGAGAAGTCAGAGTCAGGGACATTAACCTGTGGTATCTGTTTTTAAAGTTACCAGGATGCTGGGGCAAAAAGGAATAATTCATTGTGTTTAGCTCTGGGGAGGAAAAAAATTGGAAAATAATCTTCTGAATACCTTACTGAAAAGGCAAGGTAGAGTTTCTGGTCAATAATACATCCTGTTTTTTTTGTTACCATTTCCATAAACACAGTTGAATTTCAAGCACAGACCTGAGAAATGAAAAGGAACTTGATCTGTTACTCTTACTAGTTTCTTCCTAACAGAAGCAGTCTGACAAATTCCATAATATTAGCTAATGACTCAGGCAAAAGGGGATAATAAATATTGATCACCTTCACAAACTCCAGGTTGGACACATAAAACATTATTTCAGTGGTTGGATATAAGTATCTTTTTCTCTGCAAATGGTCTCCTGAAATCAATGTATATAGAAAAACTCAGAACACTTTAAGATCAAAATAGTGTTATCTAATGGCTGAAGGAAGCATGTGCATAGCTGAATTTAGGGACAGTGTTAATGCCTTAGCTGTGATTTTAAAAAGACATCATTAGTTTTCAGGAAAAATACTTTCCTTTTAGTCAGATTACATAAATATATTTTAAGAAAATCTGCAATTTGTCAGTGAATGTAGCATTTTACTGATTAGTCATATCCTTAAAAACCTGGAATTTTCGTTTTCTGCTGGCTGATGCAAAAATGTTTCAGGTCTCTTGTCACAGTCAGAGCAACCATGAATGTTGTTGAAAGTACTTAAGTTTGGGTAAAATATGGGAGACAAAAACTACTGCTTAGTGAATCATTACAATTTACTGAATTTTTATGATTTTGTGTCTCCTAGATCTAATGTGTCTGGCAAGGTAATTACTCTTGGAATTTCTTATTTGAAAAATTTCATTTACTACTAAAAGAGACTACACCAAGAAAAGTAATCTTCCATTTGAGATCATTACTTAACCACATAATTTTTATTTCTGTTAGCTAGCCGTGGAGATGCAGATACTTTCTCATTGTCCCTTGGTCTCTGAATGTAAAGAACCTGAAAGATGCAGTTGTTTGGATATTTTTGTGGGTTTTTATGTCTGTTTTTATAAATGAACAGAAATTGAATTTGAAAATTACAATACTAAAATCCATACATCTTCTGTGGAGGTGCTTTCTTTTTCAGGTTTTCTATTTTCTCTGTGATCTTGACAGATGTAGAAAACAAAACAAAATGTTAGAAGCTCATTTTGAGGTTGGGTAAGATTTTCCCAATGATATTGAAGGGAAAAATAAACTTTTTTTCATTTGCGTATTTTTGCTGTTACTCATGGTTTGCGAAGGAAACCTCAATTATTTGTTTCACTTTCTGCCCTGAAAATGTAGGATCTGAATTAAAACTGGAAACCATGGAAAGAAGCTCTGCAAGCCTGACAGAGGAACTTGATGTTCTCTTTGTTCAGCTGTAGTAATCACTGGAAAAACCCCACAGATATTTACTCTGAACCAAAGCTCACAGGATGGGCACTTTTATATCAGGCGAGCTTCTTAGGCCACCTGAGGATGATTCTGAAGTCAGTGGTTTTGATGAGGATATGTTTTTTGTGTTCCTCAAAGCACGGTAGACAAACATCATCACACAGAGATTTCTCTGGGGCTTTTCTGCCTCCCCACCCCCTCTTAAGAGTGTATCCTTTAATCCTTTGTTTCAAACTGTATGTTTTGTTTTCTGGCATCTCTGCTAGAAATGAACATGTAACAATCTACTGTTTATGATTATCTCATTTTGCAGGATGATACTGTTTTCAAGATATGAAATATACATGACAGATAAATAATGTTAGATAGGTCCTCCTCTGGTGTACATTAGGGTAATTTTGTTTACTTCAGAGAAGCTGGGAAATTTTACACCAGCTGAGATTGTAGCTAAATATCTCCTAAAGTTATCACAAATTTTGGGTTTGCCTTGATCTTGCAAGCAGGGGAATAGGGGACAACACCTGTGAGTCTTAACCTTCAAGGTGACATATTTGAAATAAGTCATGTTCAAACCTTCTTTACAGTCACAGAAACTGTTGCCCTACAGCAATTGAAATAACCTAGAAAATAAATTTAGTATGAAGGGAATTTCAGTCACATAAAAGTATCTTTTTAGCTTTTACTTCAGAATTGTCTTTGCTTTTGGGTGTTTATATCACGTGCTGATGACCTTGAGAGTAGATATGCGAAGAGTTTTTCTTCCTTTGGATAGCAATAATTTTAACACCACATTTCTTTATACAACTTTATTAAATAGTGCTTCTAATAGCTGTTACTTAATACAGTGTAGTTTAAGCAGAGAATGAAGATTAAAGCCCACAATTGAGAGGCATGACTTTTAAATTCTAGCCTGGTTTTACTTATTGTACACTATCCAAAGACAGTCTTTCTTGTAAAAATCAAACGGCAATATCTTTGTGAAGTATTAATATTATGAAAAATTAAGTGTTTTATGACAATTTTTATGCTTTCACGTCAAGAATTTTTCATTTATTTTCAAAGCTTAAAGTATATTCTGCTGTGATAGCCAACTAAGGTAATCACCTCGTGCTTCAAAGCATACAAAAGGGTACTCAGCACTGGAGTTTGTGATGAATTCAGTTCTTGTCATATACCACCTGCCATGGCACCTAACAGATCTGTAATGGGTTTCTTACCTTTTACTGTGCAGTAAATGGATTGATAGATTCGGTCTGAGACCAGTGAACCATGGAATCAGAGGTTTGCTGGAAGGAGTTTATTACTCTTTAATATTATTCTTGGTCTGGTGTCAGCCAAGAGCGATGAGCTAAATTATCTGAAAGTAAGCTGGATGCCAAAATCAGCATTCTCCTCATTTATCCACCTTAGTCTTCACAACATCTACTGTATGTATTATGAAGGTTATTATAAGTGCCTGATGGAGACATTTTGTTTTGCTGCCTTTTAATTTGTCTACTAGTATTAGTTCTAATTACTAGACACTGAAGAGACTATTTCACTGTTTATTGCTGCAGCAAATCAATTTGTTGTGCTATGTGGACAAGATAAAAATTAGAGTGGAGTGACATGGCTATAATTTGTGAACATTTTCTGTACGACCAGAACAGGCGTAGGTTGTCTTACCTTGGTTGATCAAGTGTAGAGAAAAACAGATGGGCCCAAAAGGGCAGAAATACAAAGTCATAACAAGGTTATAGTTCATGTATTATAACTTGTCTTGAGTAGAAATTATTCATAGATTACCTGCAACGACATAAAATTTCCAGCACATCGGTGCAACTTAATTTGAGCTCACAGTTGGAACTACTGCAATTGCTACTGTTGTTATTTGTGGTGTAGAGGGGAAAATATGTTGGAGAATGAATGTTTTGATTTCTGTTCTTTAAATTTGAAATAAAAATAGTATAACTGGCATTTTGGGGGTCAGAAAGTTGTCCTTTTCATGAATATACTTCTATTTAATGAGTGGTTTGATTCCACTAAATATAATAATGTCTTTTGTTATGCTAAATTACCTGTGACAGGTAGCCACAGATGACTAATTAAGTGTAGTCCACATTCGTGTTATCATCAGCCATACTGAAAAATGGCCTCAACAAAAAGAAATTTGATATAAATGTTCATTGGACAAACACGGGAATGTCACCAGACGAATATATAGGCGCTTTTTTTTTTTTTTTTTTTTTTTTTTTTCCCCATATTGCTAGCAGCTAGTATTAATTAAAATTTTAAAAGCTAAGCAAAGAAAAATATTTATGAAATACAGTCAAGTCATGCAGCTGTATTTGCCAATAAGGCCATAAAAGCATGGTTAAATACATGCATGTTTGTATATATACAATATATATCATGCTATACAATATATATCATACTATCTTACTGACCATTTAAAAATTATTCTTGTTTGCCATACAAATCCAGAATATATTAATCATATATTTTAAAAGTTATGCCAGGTACTTTGAATGTAATTATTAATTTTCAATATGTATGTGCTCACAGCTACATTGAGGTAATTGATGCAGCTGAATTACTAGATATCATATAAGCAACTTCAGGCAAATCCTTACACATTCTTCTAAAAACAATGTTCTGTGCTTCTGAGAGAGATTTAACTTGTAATGAACAATCCTCAGATACTACTGCACACCAATCAATGGCAATGGTTTGGGCTTTCTAAAACTTCAGTTCCAAGACAGACGCTGCCATTGTCTGTCAGGCTTTTCATCCATCTCTATTAAGGAAGACCATAGGGGCCTAAAATCAATGTTTTACTCTTCACTGTTTACAAGATAAAGATTATACTTTAATCATATAGACCTGTCTGTATAGCAACATGCCTATGTAATTAAAATTCCCACAAATACAATAGTCTAAAATAAGGTTAAACTTTTCCTCTGGATGTACAGACAGACTGGGGAACGAGAGGCTGGAAAGCAGCACCAGGGAATGGACCTGGGGGTCCTGGTGGATGGAAAGTTGAACATGAGCCAGCAGTGCCCTGGCAGCCAGGAGGGCCAAGCGTGTCCTGGGGGCATCAGGCCCAGCATGGCCAGCCGGGCAAGGGAGGGGATTGTCCCCTCTGCTCTGGGCTGGGACAGCCTCACCTCCAGTGCTGGGGCAGTTTTGGGTGCTACAATACAAAAAAGACACTAAGCTGTTAAAGAACATCCAAAGGAGGCCATGAGGATGGTGAAGGTCCTTGAGGGGAAGCCATGTGAGGAGGGGCTGAGGGCCCTTGGTGTGTCCAGCCTGGAGGAGACTGAAGGCAGACCTCACTGCAGTTGAAGCTTCCTCGTGAATCTTGATGGTGTCCTGTTGATCCGTTTCTTCTTGTCCTCTCAGTGGTGAGGGTCGCACAAAATATAGATTTCAATGGATTAATATATGTTGAGGCCAAGTGAGAATGCTCAGGTACCTCTCCCAGGAGAGAAGTTTGACACAGTCTCTCACAACGAGACTCCGGATTTGTTGCATCACTTTGCCTCTGGTGCAAGGCCTTAGGAATGAATCTGGGGGACACTTTGGGGGTCTTTGATAGTTTATGACACCTCTTCAGCTGCCTCTCACATGAATGTCCTGTCTGTATGGACATCTTGGCATGGGGAGTTTTACAACTGAGCCAGTTTGTGTAAAGGAAGATGGAGTCTTGTCACACACACAAAAACTCTTCCTCCTAACCCCAATGCATCCACAGCCGATTCTCAGCAAAACTGCTGAGTTTGGCTTTCTTTGTGGACACATTCTTCTCCACCTCAGCCTTGTTTACTTCTCCCTAGGCCTGAGATAATTGGAGAATAGTCCTTTTACCTTATCACAAGCTCCCATCAGGTGGCTGAGCTCACAGTCCAGTTTCCATCAGGAAGCACATTCATGTGTGGTGTGGGCTTTGGTGGTCACAGTTTCTATATACAATTTTGCCATAATGGGCGAAGTCCTAAGTTTAAGCTCTTAACCACTGCAGTCCCTCACAGAACTGTGTGTAGTCTGAGGGATATATATGGTATTTTCTGCAGTAAACCAGGGAAAGGCCATTTAGGGAATTTTATTTTAAAATATTTTTTCTGTTGGAATATCCTTCATTAAGAATTACTGAAAGAGGTAGACTCTAAAGTCTTTGTGGCTGGTTTTGGATTTCAGGAACTGAGTAAGAAAAAAAATAAAGAAAATAAATTCCTGGACTAGATTATTTAGCAGAGATTTAAGGTGGAGGGACTTGTGCTCAAAAATGTCCTTGACAAAGGAGAATTGTTGAGAGCAGAATGAATGATAATTAGTTACAAGTATTACATATAAAAATATAGATATTCAGAAGACTGTGATATACATTATCATATTACCAAGAAAAACAAAGCAAATCTTTGGGATGGAGGAATATGTTTGTTTTTTTGTTTGTTTTTAAATCTAGACAGCTAGATGAAGCAAAAAATTGTTTGGGGCATTGGGGTTTTTTTGACTGCTTTAGTTTCCTACGTTGATGGGGAAAAAAAAAAAAAAAAAGAGATTTTTTAATAAAAATGAATGTTGAAAATATTACAAATATTCCATTGAGAAGTTTGAAAAAACAAGACCACATAAACACCTGCCAAGACCAGGTCCTAGGAGCCTTGCAATGAAACATGAAATGCTAGATACAAAGCAAATAAAATTCTTCTATATTTATCAAATAAAATCTTCTATACATATTTTTAGTAGCCTGCTTTAGTCTTTCTCTAATAATACAGTCTTTACTCCAATTTTGTTGGAGACACTATGGCTCATAAATATTCATAAGTTTAAAAGAATTACATAGATTTTGTTTTAAAGTCAATATTGAATTTGCTAATGCAAATGGCTCAGTTAATTAACTAAATGGCATCCTAAACTGAACTTATATGAAACTCTTTCGTACACTGATTGTTTTTCATGAAGAAATGATGCATATAAATTAACTTTTCTCTCTTCCATTTTAAATCATTCTTTAGTACATGCTCTAGGGATGGTGATTTTGAGCAGATCAGACTTTCTGAACAGTGGCTGTAAGAATTTCTGTTTCATGTAATTGTCTTACAAGTGCTATGGAAGTGTCAGTTATGATTTATCAATAAGTCTGGAAAGAAGTTTGCATTTAATAGTTGTTGTGACTTCAGTTATTTCATTATCATCCAAGTCCTCCCCTGGATGACATCAAACCTGCTTTCAGTCCGGTTATGTTCTTGGCTGATTGCAGTGTAGTCAGTCACTGTCTCTTCTTTTCCTAATATTTGCAATTTTCAGAAATGGAATGGTAAAGAAGCTGCTGCTTGATTTACATTTAGTAAGCGAGGAAATTCATACAGAAAGCTTCCTCAATTCTTCATACAGAATACTTCATTTTTCTCTATGCAAGCAATTCTGATTTCTGAATTCAGCTTTTAAACCTCACGGTATTAGTTATCCATGAAGTGCTTTGTATATCCAAGTGACCCTCCCAAGGGGAGCATAAAAAAATAATGTTTTTGGAAGTTTTCACAGATATCCCACAACATACTTTTGATCATGTTTATTGCAGCTTATTTTGTTATGCATATTGGGATAACTCAATTTTAATCCACTCTGAGATTCCTCAAAATAAGATCCATTTATAAGTGCTGTCCTGTTAGAGTTTGGGGAGGCAGATAAGAAGAGAAAGGTGTACTTTAGTATTGCAGGAAAGAAACTGACACATTTTCACTACTGTTAAAATGTTGGAATTTGGGATTTCTTTACTCTCTGCTTACCCGTAAGAAAATTCTTCATATTCTTTTTTGAAAAATTACATGTTGGAGAGATGCATGTCCTCATCTATATTCTCAAACAGTTTGGTAATAACTGCATTATTTTCTCTTTGGTCATTTCATGTAAACAGGGAAAGAGGTTGACTTGTGAGAGAGAAGTGATGTTTGAAATCAGGCATCAGTCAGTCGAAATATAATATGTACAAGTAGTGATGCCTAACTCATCAAGTTAATTCATTTGCAATAGCATTTCTGACTGCTGCAAAACTATTCCCCAATGTTTGATCTTTCTTACTGTCTACCTAATTAGTTTCAAGTTTTCATTTTGAGCATTGTTCTTGAGTTAAAAGATTGAGCTGTAACTCCATTAATTACTCCACAACCATTATTTTAATTGATACTGCTTTAATTGAATCTGCTTTCTGGATATTCATAAGAATCAAATACAATGGGCAAACAGAATATGATTTTACATCTTTATAAAAATCCTTTCTCCCTTTATACCTGTTATTATAAGAACTGATATTCCTTTCCATCTGCAGAGCTCTAATTCTTCCCATAGTGCATGCACACAACCTTGTGCTGACTGAAACAATAATTGTATAAATCTCAAGTGAGAAATAGCAGTGGAAAATTGGAGCAAGGGAAATGATTAAGGAGATCTAAACTGCCAAGATGAGCATAGGTAAGGTTTTGCACCAAAGTAATCAGATTGGGGTAGGGATAGAATCAGCATAGTACTGTGTTGTTTAGGCTGCTTGTGGGGGAAAATCATGCAAAACACCAGGTTCAGATGGAACAGAAGCAAGCAATGCAAGTAATTTTTGAATGCATATGAAGAAATTAAAATACTTAGATGAAGACCTAGGTTTTGAAAGTATGCAATTATTCAAGTTTCAGATATTCTCGTGTTTTGAGAGATGTTACCTTTTTTGTGCTGGCAGTTTTTTTGTGGAATTTTTTGTGTGTGTTTTAATGAAAAGAGAAGAATTTAGAATAATTAAAATTTAGTATGTGGAAAATGGTCTGATAATTTCAGGTTAGAATAAAAGTTAATATTGTGAAGACCAGTGTCAGGTGGTAAAATTAAGCTCTTCTACTGTTTCACTATTTAGAACTTAAATCTTTTCCATTATTCTGCCATTAAGGTTCCAATTAATCTTACTTAATTAGCACTTGAACTAAAGTACAAAATATTAGATGTACCACACACATTGAGATTAATGTTTTGACACGTAACATTGAAATTATATAGTCCTTTGATGTTGAACTCAGATTTCTTGTCCTTGAAAGTATAATCCATACTCTTGGTATTTCCACTTGTAAATTTATTTTGTGTCTTTGGTTGCACACCAAGGTGTATTGACAATGTTGATCTGTTGTGAAATAAGGCAAAGTTGAAAATGTTTAATTTGTACTGAAATGGAAAACCCTGCTTTTTTAGAAAGCTGTTCCAACTGAAGTTATCTTTTATTCAATTCCTTTTTTTTATTTGCACCATGTCTTGCTTGCCAGCCTGGAACACTGCTTCATCAGGCCTGTGTCAGTCCTGGGCAGACCCTGGGGAAAGCATTTCATGTTTGCCCTGTTTTCACTCTGCTGCAGGCGTTGCCTTATGGCCACTGTTCCTATTGGTTGTCACTCTTAGAAAAGAACTTCAGCCATCCTCTGATAAAACTTAGCAGTCTTTCTTAAATAGAAGGGAAAGACATAAGATACCAAAGGGAATGAAAGTAAGTAAACACTGGGTAGTTACCCCAAGACAAGTGAATAAAGGGAGAATGGACCCCAAAGCAAAAATATAAAAGAGAGTGTTGAAGTGGGACACGAGCTACTGCTTGTTCAGCCCTGGAGGCATCCAAGAACTCATTCAGAGAGCCCAGAAACAGCAGCTGTGGGACTGCTGTGTCTCCCGCCAGCATTGGAATCCCACCTCAGGGGTGTAGCTCCTGGAGCTATGAAGAACAAGCTGCAAGGACTGTGAGTAAAACAGTAGGGAATATTCTGAAGGGCCCCATCTCCACGTGTACTGCTCTGCCAGAGAAAGCACATAAATCTGAACAGCCAGTCATCATGTCCATGTCCATTACTCCATGGAGGTTTTCCAATTTATGCTTCTGGTGAGCTGCAGAATTAGCTCAGGAAACAAGCTGTCCCCCAAGAGACAGTCTGCAACAGTACCTTGGCTTGATAGGCAGACTTGTAATTACCTTAAACTCATCAGGCTCTAATTTGATTAGCCAGCTTGACAGCTTTATGCCAGAGCTTACAATAAAACGCAAACAAACCACAATGAGCTAGCAAATGAAATCCCTGATAACCAGAATCTAGGGCTCTGATTCCCACACAATGGCATGTGACACATTACTTGGATTTTACAAGGAATTGCCTTGTTAAATGCTTATCTGTAGCCCTAACCTGAGTTGGTGAAAGTTTTTCATTACTGTTGTTCTTTTTATCTCTATGGTAAAACTAGATGGCATTACTATATATAATGAACTGATTCATATTTACATAGATTTCTTTATATTAAAAACATTATAATCCTATATTTGTGCTATAATTTTAGAGCAGGAGACAATTTGTAAGAAAAGGCTGCATTTATTTAAATTACAGCTTACCTCTCATCATAGCTGGGATAAATAAGTGTTTTGAAAACAGTAGTTGAAGTACAGCCTGTTACCAAAACTTAATAATTCATCTTTTGTTGTGCTGGATGGAATATACCTCAGTATATAATTGGTTACTCCCCCCTTTCTCTTCCTCTCCCCCAAACCTCTACAATTTTTTTCTTTCTCTCTACTGTGTTACACCCAAAATACTTAATTAATGTTGATTGGAAGCAGGTTAATTTAAATTTCAGATCTTCAAAAGTCAGCTTGGATTTTTATCTGCCTATGACTACCTATGTCCTTTCTGTTGTATTTCTGTGGAACTTATTTACATTAATATTAAAGCTAGTAAACATTAGAGATTAACATTCAAAAGTTGTAAGAAAGATGAAACCAATCTTGTATGAAATTAGGCCAAGGTCTGCATAAATTTTGAGTTAACACATAAGGGAAATGAATGAATTTTTAATTATTTTCTTTCTTTTCTAAGGCCATTCTGGAAACACAGACATTTTATTATATTTAAAAGATTAGGAAGATAGTAAAATTAATTTGCTTCATGGATCAGTCTTTATTAAATAAGATGTTATGAGGTGGCTATAATGAACAATGGAAGCAATGTAATATATGGCAAATCAATTTCTTGAATTACAAATACCCATTACATAGAGTCTAAAAAGTCACATGCAGGGATTATGTAGAGGGATTATTTTAGAACCTACAAATCAAATCAATATTCTCACACCAAATTTTTAATTTACATGCACATGTAAATTAAAAATACATGTCATGAGACCGTTGTGTTCCTTGCATTCTCCCAGCAGGTGGTGGTTTGGTTTTAGTATCACTCATTGCTCACATGATTCTGAGTTTAGATTTTTTTTTCTTCTGAAAAAAATTGTTATTAGGGATTAGAAGTACAGGGCACTAATACCTCTGTAACCAGGCAATATGATAGTAATGCTACCATTAATGCTGATTAACTTTATAGGGAATGTATTTTATATTGTGTGTCTCAGAAATCTCATGCCACTTTTAAGAGGGCCACTTTGGTAAAAAATAGGCTTAAAAAATGAATGCTGGGAAACCTTACTTTTCATGATACGGAAAACAAACCATATTTCTTGGCTGATTTTACCGATGAACTGCTATTGTTCTGTGTCTGCCCAAGCCCTGTATTTGCTGGGTTTTTTGGGATTTTTTTGTAATGTACAGATGGTTTCTCACCTAGTGTACATTTGCAGTGTTGCCCATTGTGTAGCATTGTGACACCTCACCTCTCTAGCTATAGAAAACAGTCTGGGATGGACAGCATGGAGCTTTGTGTTGGTTTATTTATCGCCAGCCTGTTCCTACAGTTGCTCCAAGTGCTTCAGAGCTGGGTTTGTACTGTACCATCCACTGATTCTTAATTTCTAATATTATTGGCATAGAAGAATGGTCTTAGTTGAAAATCTGACTGCTTTGAATGCAAATCAGAGAACCAAGTTGCCTGATCTGAATTGATGATACATTTCTTCATTATTTTTCTTCACTGCAGGCATCTGCTTATGCATATATAGATCCAATTGGCAACTCTAAACACCTTATAAGAAAACACATGCTTATAAATATCTACATTCAAGATGTCAAGAAAGGTTTGCATTGAAGTGATCAATTTTGTGCTTTCAATTTTTTTCCTGATTAAAAATTGAGCTTTAAAACAATTTAGTATATCGAGATAACTTGTTGTTGTTGTTGTTACTAAAAATACTGGAAAGCCTGATGGTTTGATTTTTTTTAAAATTTTATTTTAGATTCCTATAGTGTGTTTTGGTTTTTGCTGTTTTTTTTAGGACAGACTGTTTTTCAACTGAATCACAAGATACCTGCCTTAATAATTTGATTCTTGGGTCTACTCTCTCTTTCCCTTCTTCAAGTATATAAAACTTAATGCTTTAACATTTTTTAAAAATGTATATATGTGTAACATTAAATTGTTTTGTACTTTGTTTGTGTTTCTTTCACTAAAACAATGGCTTCTGATATTCCTTCAGGTGTCCAAAGATCTTCCAGAAAAACAAAAAGAAATAGAGAATCTGCTAAAGGATTTTGTTGAACTTGATCAACAACTAAATCAGGTGATATTGTGGGTAACTCCTGTCAAGAACCAGCTAGAGCTTTACAACAAAGTGGGTCAGCCAGGAGCCTTTGATATTAAGGTAAATTTTTTCCATTTTAAAAAAGCATTGGATTACTTAGTGGTACCAAAAATTCAGTTGCGACATCAGCTGTATAGCGTTTATTAATGATGTAACTTTGAGGCAGAAGGCAGAAATAGTTCCCAGAAGTTCAAAGCTCTATGAATTAATAAACCTTTTATTCTTTTCTTCTGAATGGTTTCTAGTGAGAGGGCAGATTAGAACAAATGGTTCCAAGATGATATATAAGTATAACCTATTATTTTTGCCATATTATATACATGAAACAACAGTCTCAACAGTCAATGCATCAAATTTTAATATAAAGTGAACTAAAATTCATAACATCAGTGTTGAACCATTAAAGCTATTATGACTACATGAAAACCAGATTATTTAGGACAATAATGCAATTCTGATATTGCAATGAAAGATATTTAACTGCACAGGTAACACTTTAGAATCAATAAAGGTGATTATCTAACAAGTGTGAGAATAATATTTGTAATCTGATCTTTGAAAGATCTCATTTAAGTATAAAAAAGATGCCTGTATATGGGTTGACTGAGACCAGAGAAATTAAGGCTGAAAAATACTGTCTAAAATCAACTGGCCTGATGGGTTTATACTTAGACCTTTTGGTCTTGCCTTTTATCTATGCTTATATGGTCTTCAAATAAACCGAGGAAATACTTAAAGTGCAATAGATGATCGAAATCTCTGATGTTATAGTTTATAGCAGCTCAGCATAGCAGATGACACTGAGTTTTGTTTGTATCATTTTGATGGTGCAATTTTTAGTGGAAAAAGTAATAAAAAAAAAGTAATAAACTTTTCTTGTCTTGCATGAAATGGAAGAGTATCTGCTCCTGAACATGTGTGGTTTTGCAGAGTGTGTTTATTAGGTTTACTTTAACTTAGTTTCTGCTAAGGAACTGGTTTAATGCCCAAAACTTTTTAAGCCATACAATCACGTTATATAAAAGACTGAATCTCAAGTCCTGTTGCAGTCCTATAACTGACAGAATGAGTTCAGCAATGGAGTTCATTCCCTTTCTAAAAGATAAAATTAGTGTAGCTTTTTGTAAATGTCATTATATGTACTGAATGACTGATGGAATTTTAGTTTCAAGAAGACTGCAAGTCCTTATCTCTTGTAGTTTAACAAAAATTTTTAGGTGATTCATATATTTTTCTATTTTGTTCCTTTATTTGTAGAATGATTCCACCATTGAATTTTATATAAAATGAAAATAGGGCTAAATTTCTACAAATTATAGGACTATTATTTTCCATACTTATTGTGAGTGAAATGTTCTGCTTGGCTCTTCCATCTTGTAGTGATGTGACTAGAATATTTCTGAAAAATGGTTGAAAGTATGGGGAAATAAATAAATAAATAAATAAATAAATAAATAAATAAAATTTCTCTCTTTCTGAAATAGAGGGAGGAAATAATGGATGCCCTGAGAGATGGGGGAGACAATGAAGAGCTCCAAAGAAACTCAAATACCCTTTATCTTCGTGAAAGGCTCCACCATATTTCTTTCACAGATAAATTTATATCACTTTCCTGTAAAGTCTGACCATTTTGGTTGTAGATCACTTAATTGTGATTATAAGGACTTTAAGGATTCTAAGGACTATAATCATATGAAGTGTATTTGCTTCTTATCTACATGTTATCTATGTGGATTGCTTTTGAAAGACATAAATTTAACTTCTTTAGAATTTTGAATTAGGTTTATCCAGACTGTAGGGGGTTTTTTGACAGAGAGAAACTTAGTTTAAGATTCTTGATTAATTATCTCTGAAGGCAGATTATATCCTCAGAATCTTTTTTTAAGATTAAGCAGAGTAAGACCATTAATAATTACAAAACACATTAAGAATGGGCAGATATAATAGGAAAACAGACTATCTTGACAGTGTTCAATTTCACACTTCAAACAATCAGACCCATACTAACATGCTTCTGTCCCACACTGGGACATACACACGCTCTCAAATCATTGTTGAAATGTTTATATTTCTGTGTATTTTAAAATTTCTATCCAAATTGCAGTTTAAATTAATTTTAATTGCTGTGGGTTATGTGTACCTTTAAAAAAGTAAGGATGTGTATCCTATTTATGGAAAGGATGTGTCTTTTGCCCTGGTATTCCCAGAAGCTGTACAAATATTCAACATTTATTTTGCAACCATTTTAATGCCTTCATCAATATCCAAAGATCACTGAAGTATATCCTATAGGATTTTATATCTCCTTTTCTCAGAAACAAGAGTGATGCTTATGATCACCTAGTAGAATGAAAAGCATAATGATAATATTCTTAGAAAAGAGACTGGATGCAAAATTTTACAAATAATCTTTTTGGACATTCTAAAAGCTTGGAAGCTATGAAGAAGAAGTTTAAAACTGACCATCACACTTGTAAATGTAGCACTGGAGTGAAAAAGACCAGGTTCATATAAGTCCTCAGGAAAACCAGACTATTTTGATTATAGGATTTGATGTAATTGCTTTCAAAATTTTAATTTTAATTTCATTTGAGACATCATCTTTTATGAAATTTCTGTCAATGTTCTTTATACTCTTATTAAGTCTGCAAAGTAAAGTTCCCCTTTCTCCCCAGCCATTAAGTCCTCTCCTGACTTCTTTGCTTTCTAAGTTGCTTTTTCAGAAAAGGAGTTCCAAAATTAACATGAATAGGTATAAACTTTGTGTATTGTAAGGATATGAATTTCTGAAAGCCACAAAATATTGAGTGTTAAATTTTTTCTGACCTCAGAGGCAGGTTGAAATGAATGATAAGATCATGTGGAGTTGGACAGGTAGAAGAGAAAGAGGATGTGGATATGTGTTTATTTTAAATGGATGGCAGGGGTGTCTTTAGCTAGTTAACAATGTTATGTTGAAGTAATGTACCTACTTTAAAGTAAGTTTCTTGCACTTGCACTTATATTTAACTAATTTTAATTACAGAAATTTGTGATAGCTGAAATTTAAACTTGATACACAAACTAAAGTGCATCTAAAATACCGATTATCAATATTCTGAAAGAATTTTTCATATACAGTGATTTCTTTCTCTCAAAACCATAGCAACTTTTGCTTCTGACATGCAACGATAATCTGATGACTGCATTTTCTTCCCTAAATCAAGGGATATAATAAATGCAGCTTCTTAACAGAAAATCTGATTTAACCTTTAAAATGATATATCAAATAATATTTAACCTTTAAATAACATTAATATATTTCATATATTTTATTGAATATAATAATTTAAACATTATTTAAATATAATAATTTAAATGATATTTAAATTGTATAATATTCTATGTTAATATAATGCATGCATATATAAAGGAGAATATCTGTGAATTTCACTTTCACAACTCACACTGATAACTTTCCATTCCTATGAATTAATACCAGTTTAAAACTTGCTCATACTTTTCTTCCACCAGCAAAAATAAGCAATTAAAAAGATATGAGATGTCCCTGAAATTTACTTAGGAGAAAAATTAAATAAGATCTCTAGCAGTGTTAACCTTTAGTGGTGGCACAAAAGTAATTCTATGAGAGTAAGAAAGGTGCAGCCACAGGCGAAATTATTACATATTGTTACAGAGAACTTCACAAAATAAGACTTTGAAGACACAATACATAAGTGGCCTTGGTGACATGTAGAGCAATTAAAATCCCTCCTATAGCTCTAAAAAATACATCTCTATTAGTAATTACGAAGTGCCCAGGACCATATTTTGGCCTAGGGGTTAACTGCTACAGCACAGCTTGCATCCTTTCAGCAACAATCCCAACTCCCCCAAGAACACAGTTGCATCCAAAGTGCCTGTTGCTGCATCTGTGACTGATGCTAATCCCTGACCATGCCTGGGCATTGCTTCAGACCTTACAGTTTGTCCCATGTTGAAAGCGAAGCTCACAAACTAATGGTATGGGTAATTATGCTGAATAACTTGAGCATATGCCCTCTCCCTTTTTAGGTCATTACTTCTGTCACCACATAAAAATTCAGGGAAGGATGAACATTAGTTATACGAAAAAAAGAGTTCTTAAAATCCAATTATTGAGAGATGTCTCTACACAAATTAAGGTGCAAACATGGTCATATGCTGAAGTCAATAATACAATGTTATTTAACTGTAAGATGTGAGGTACAGAGATAAAATGAAATAGAAAATGGGGCAGGGGGAGAGAGAGAGAGAGAGGATGAGACAGAGACAGGTTAAGCAGAAGATAGGCACCACCCATGGATCCAGTAGTGTCTTGTTGGTCTTCCTTCACCCTGGCTCTCTCGATGGTGGGGATGCCAAGTTCATTGAAAACTTTTCACTATTTAAAGACTCTTGTAACCAAAGGAATTAATGTTCATTAGCTAAATAGTTCACGGTTCCAGATGCTTAATACCTGTTGTTTCCTACACTTGAATCCTTAGTACAAACGTACATAAAGGGACAGGCTCTTTCCTCCTTCACAGTAATGCAATTAGAAAACAGAATAGAAGACTCTATTATAGACAGACATAAAGAGATCGGACAAGTCCAGCATGTTCCTTGGTCACCCATGTGGAGTAAGACCTTGTGGTGACCAAGGAACATACCAGGTGACCTTGTAGTCCTATAATCCCTGGAATGTTCTGTATTGCTTGAGGTTTGGGTAACATCTCATCTTCTAATGTATGTACAAATGTCAGTTTAAAAGGCAGCAAAAAAAATTAAGAAAAATGTGAACAGTATTAAGTGTAGAAACAAAGTTTTTAGATATTCAGTCCCAGAAAGCATACTGTACTTTGCAACAGGATTTACTATAAAATACACTCTCTGCTGATTTTTATTTTTCCTTTCAGCTCATTCTGCTATCATAACTCTACACTTAGTTCAAAGAAATAAAGTTTGGCTCAGGAAACCCTAATATATTTTATGCCATTGTGATTTGTCTTTGTAATTTTCTTGGCCACAATTTAGAGGCTGTAGTGCCACAGTTATGACCCACACCCTCAGTTCAGCATGATGATTTTTAGCAGTGGTGTCAAAAATCACACTTGAGCTTTAATAACTCATTTCTCAATACATAAGAAATGTACGTAAAGAGTAAGAGTCGAGAAAGGATTCTTCATTCTCAGAATCTAGAAAGCTTCTGTACCTGAGATGCAAACCTCTGAAGTGTTTGCTTCACTCATTATTTTCATCCTTAATTATAGTTTTCTTCTATAAACTATATATTTTTTTGGAAAATAAAAACCTATCCAAATAAATCATAATTATAATAAATTTACAGGCTACAAATTTAAAGAATTATAATAGATCTTTGTGTTGAATTTTTTTTTTTACCAAATCAACGTGATCACTTCCAATAATAGCATAATATGTAGACTGGATCTCTGCAATACTCAGGTATATTCATGAGGAAGGCATGAAATCTACATCTATAAGAAAGTCTTGACTCCTGTGCTGCTTGTGAACACTGGAACACTTCCAGGTTTGCAGTGTACCAGCTTCTCCTGCACGTAAAATATATTTCATGTTGTGTCTTTTACAACTCTGGTTTCCCCAGCTTGACAGTATGACTCTGCCTGGGTTCATTCTTTGACCTGGGTTTACCCTCATTCTGATAGCTATTTTGCATGATTTAGTGTTCATACTTCACAAACTTAGATGGTCTCATCATGTGTTTCCAATTTTACAAAATGGTGCCAAGGATATAGTACAACAGTTGTTTACATTATAGTGTGGAAAAAGATTGAGGTACTTACCAGAACAGCTCTGTTTACGATACAGCTTCTGCCAGCACTGGTGTCTAAGCTGTCAGAGTCATAGTCACAGTCAGTGGATGCAGCCACGGCAGGAGAACCTTTCACCAATGCTATGCTGAAATTCAGTTCTTACTATGTGATTGTTTTTCACTTGCTGGTACATTTTTCAATCAGTAATTTCTCTCAGTACTACTGACTATATAATGCCCTGGTTTTCCTGGTCCTGTTTTCAATTTATGTTGATCATCTCTATTTTCCTTAGCCATATTTCTTCCCCTGTCAATAAAAATTCACAGCTAAAGATGTGCATTTTCTAACTCCTGCACATTCAAATATCATGGTTTTCCTGGTTGTATTGCCACAATCTTTATTCATATAAGTAAACCTGAATCCTAGGAAGTGGTGGCTGATTTTCAACGCTTAATACAACCATATTCTCTCAGTGTAAAAATGAGGCACTGCAGGATAACATGGGTTATCAATATTAAATGCCGTCTGTCAGTGAAGACATTTTGACATGAGAAAGTTTTATTTAGCATTTTCAGATCTCCCTGGTTCCTTACCCAAACAGCACTATCTCCAGTATTGCCTTTCTTCTTGGGCTCTCTAAAGGTAGCCTTGCTTCCTTGAAGTCTGTGGCAATTTCACAGTATTTTGGTATACATTTCCCAGGGTACTTTGGCAGTAATTTGGGCTAGAAATGTATGGGATATCCATCTAACAGCAGGAGATAGTAGATTTAACAGCAGAGAAAGCTGTGTAGCAATTACTGAGGTGTGGACATCCATTAATTTCTTAAGAGGATGGTCTCCACCTCCCTTTTTAATCCAGACATCACTGGCAAACATTTTGCCAGGTATTCTTTTTTTTAGCTAAAATATTAATATTAAAAAGAGCCCCCAAAACAAGCACACAAATATTTCTGGGATATTAAAATATTATATGAAACATTTATACAGAAACATTTACAACTCTTGCATGCAGTATGGCAACCCTGCAGCTGACTTTGAAAAGTCAAGAATATGTCGTCTCTGAAATATGCATAGAATTAATATAGTTGGTTCAGTGTAAGGTCAGAAGATGCTACTCTGGTCATCCAGTCAGACCTGCTCTATAAAGTCATTCTTTCAGTTTTCTGGCTTATTTTCTGCTTGAACTGCAACACATCTCTCTCAAAAATAATAATTAAAAAAGCCCAGATGAAACCAAACCAACCAAGACCGGTTTCTAATTTCCACATATGAACAGTCATCCACATCTCCTGGTAAATTGCTGCAATGGTTGAGTTAAAAACCTTCACATTTTTCCTCAGCTGAGTTTATTTAACTCCATATTTCTGTCACTTCTTTGCCAAACTAGAGAGTGGTCCAATACTGTATTAATAGACAGTAATTAAGTTCTTTCCTAAACCCTGTTTGTTCACCATCAGTACTGTTGTTCTAAACCAGATGAGAAAGCAAATATGGAGTATCTAATTAGTATTAATTCAAAAAGCAATTATTGTAGTGGTCAAAGCAATTTTTTTTTTTTTTTTTTTTTTTTTTTTTTTTTTTTTTTTTTTTTTTTGGTCCTGATAATAATGTGGTTATCTTTAATCACAATCTTTTTTTGGCTAAGTCAGATAATCAGAGTTTACCTAGGTGGCAAATGTTGCTATAATGGAAGTTATAGTTGCTTCTGCATTGTCTCCTTAATGGAACATTTAAGGACATACATGAGCACTTTGAAATGTGTTTATTCTGATCCACTCATCCAGATTTAATATACTTAAACCTTTTAGGGATATTCTGAACATGTGGATGTAGACCTATACTTTACACTTTGAAACAGCTTTGCCTAAGGCATCAACAGTCTGTGGAGCTCCAAAGTTATGGCTCAAAGAAGTTGTGCAAATACTGACCTTTATATCATCCTACTGACTGTTTTGCTGAGATTTGTTTACTTCAGTTGCAAGAAAAAAAAAAGGGGAATATTGGAAGTGATGCTGTTGTAGTTGACAGCTTAAGAAAATACATTCAGAAAATCTGCCCAACTTTTTTTCTTGATTTATCCCAGTTTTCTTCTCTAAATATTTATTTCCTCATAGTCCTGTTCAATCCTAATTCTGTGTATGACAGTACCCCAAGTCATTGAGAGTTTTGATTAGAGATTCCCAGATGTCTTGCTTACAGGAACAACCCTAGAAAGCTTCAAAGCATGGTTAAATTCATGCTGGTTTTGGAAGAACAATGTGAGAATAATAGGGGTTTCTTAAGTATATAAAAATCAAAATGACTGGATAAGGCAGACCAGAAGCAAAAGCTTTCTTATTACAACCCACTGCAACTGTGACTAAGATAAAATTAACATTTTGCAATCTGTTACAGTCAGATTGGACTTTTTAAATGTAGTCTGTGCAACATTTGTGGTGTGCTAAGACTTTAGAAAAATACTTTAAGTGGGTGTTAAAAGCTTTTTTTAGAGACAAAAAAACCCAACTTCTTTCTAATATGTATATAGTAAAGCTGTTTTATTGTGTTGTGATGTAGTCAACAAGACACTATTAGCTAAAAATAATTTTAGAACCCCAAATATGTAAAGAATGAAAAGTATGTTGTCTAGTAAGATAAGAAAAGCTTATGAATATGCTGATGCTTATATGATTTTATTTGCTCATAAATTTTAGCTGTTACTGTGGATTATTTACTTTGGTATTTAGTGTTTGAAATCTAAGGGTCAGTATTTTTATAAAGTCAAGCAGTCTAAGTTTTTTGTAAAATTTATATTCACAAATTTCTTCAGCCCTGCTCATGTAGCATAATAAGCTCATTTTTTTCTTTTGCTCTCCGGTTGTGCAGTCCAGAAACACCTTAATTAACCTAGAAAAGAAGCATGTAGTGCTTCTGATAGCTTTTATTACTGATAGAAATCTTCATTTAATAACATTTTCAATTATTTTTTTTTCCATCTAAAACATTCTAAGTTTCTGAGGCAATGAGATTTTATTTACTGAATTCCTACTTCAAATACAAAATTTTGAAAGAAGAGAAATACTACAGAAGGAATTGAACAGTAATCTTTTAGTGTTTAAAAGAGCCCTGGAACATACTCTAATCTTGCCAAGGATTGGTGTACTTTAATTTTGAGGTTTGACTAGTGGTAGTCAAGAAAACAAAGGACGAATTCTATATTCCATATATTCTATATCTTAAATGCTGTTTCACCTTCTTAGTTATCTATTATATTCTTAAAATAAATGTTATTCTTAAAATAAATATTTTTTATTGTAAAATAATCTTAAATTAATGGAAAAATTAATTAATTAGTTTCAGTCAAAGTGTGTGTAAACCATAAGATTTTTCTTCTTTTTTTTTTTTTTTTTTTTTTTTTTTTTTTTTTTTTTAATTTTTTTTTTTATTTTTTTTCCCCTGTGTCCTGGTTTAGGGCAAGTTTGGGAGAAAACCTCTCAACAGGGTCCCTCTGGGAAGCAAACCCAAATGGTCCCTCCCCACAACTTGTCCAGGAAAGAACCTCCTCAGAGAAAAGTGGAAAAAACCTATTTATTTAACAAACAAAGTGCCCACAAGCATAAAGAATAAATAATATGAATTAACAAAACCTCTCATTGCTCTGAAGTGAGATGGTATATTTAGAAAGTCTTTGCTGTGGGTAGCTCATCTTACTCAGTCTCTTATCAGTCCCCCTGGACTTCCAGGCCCTGGTGGGGCCCAGGTGCTAAGCTCCTGATGTTCCTCTGGATTTTTCAGTCCAGAGCAGGTTTAAACAGTCCCAAGAAAAAACCAAACAAAAACAAAAACAAAACAAAAAAAAAAACCCCACAACCAAACAAGCAAACAACAACAAAAACTACAGCAAAAACCAACAGTCCAGAGAACTTCACAGCCTCAGCTAGCTAAAACTAACTAAAAGTAAAGCAGATCTCTGTCCTGCTCTCTGTCCGTGCTTCAGACAAACACCATCCAGAGAAGGAATGTGTAAGAGTCAGGCAGTTTTCTTAAAACAAACTCAATGCTTCTCCTTCTCCATCTTTCACTCTCAGAACCAGTCTTAAAGGCACAGAACTCAATGTAGAGCACAAACAGAACAGATGATTGGGCGTACACGCATCATAAAGTCACCCTAGGACACCTTGGTCAATGGCAGCCACTGTAAAAAAGGACACAGAAAACTTCTTATTAGGAAATGAAAATACAGATAATTACCCAACCTTATTCCATATTCTTCTCTGTTTGGTTGAACAAGCTGCACTGTGTAGTAAAGGCATACATCAAGTAAACAGTGTTTAAGTTTTCTTCTTTTTCACTTCTGGACTTTATTTTAATAATATGCATATTACCATTGCATGCATTTACATGGGGTTTATTTACATTTAATATTTTCAGAAATTCTTTCCCACTGCAATGATTTACTCTCTTTAGGATGAAATGGCCTGGGACGCTCAGCTTGATTCCAGTTCCCTGCTGTTAAAAGAGGAACTGAAGCTGCTCTATTCCAACCTGAAGAGACAGCCCTATCCTTCATGTTCTACTAACATCTGCAGCTGGTGCTCCTTACCTCTGCAGGAGAGCTCAGGGTGTGTGGGATGGAAGGAAGGATATGGGGAGAGGGCACAGAGGAGAGGAGGGAGGTGGTACTGCCTGCTCCTCCTCCTCCTACCTGCTGAAAGACTTAGGAGTCATCATACCTCCTTCTAACCATAGGAAGAGGTTAAAGCTGCACTTCTGGAAATTCTTTCTAGTCTTTATTTCAGCATTGCCTTTTCCCCTGGAAGACAGTTTTCCAGGGTGATTGTGACAGATTTAGATTATGATAGATGATGAGGACATGGAAAAGGTAGACAGAAATGTGAGTCCCATTTAAGGAATGGATAGAGCAATGCCACTTCTGGATGGGAAGTGAGTTGGCAGAATGCAGATATTCATGTTTCTACTGCTATCTCACTGAAAACCCTGCTGACCCTTTCAAATCATCATCTCCAGACAATATAACAAACCACTTTATATTTTCCAGACACCTTTGACTCCAAATGCTCTTGCAATCTCAATGGCCCTTTCTCCCTGCTTGCTCAGTTTCTCATTTTTTTTTTCTTTTCCCCTTTACTCCCTCCTTACCTCTGGGTCATCACTCACTCCTCCTGTACTCCTCTACATTTGAGTCCTTTTCCAAGGCTTATACAGCCTTGATTTTTGCTTATACTGTTTCAAATTCTCTCTGGGTGTAGAATTTATAGCTGTGTACTCTCTGTGGTGGTCACTTGTCGTATATTTTAAATAGTATATTAAGTTTATTTTGGGCAGATAAAAAACTGACCATCCTTAACAAAAAAATAATAACCCTTTATTTTTTAAAAAATAACATGCATTTGGATTTTGTCCTTGATAACTTTGAATGACGATAAGAAGGCTGTCAACTCTTGTCAATCACTTCATTATATACTTGAAAATCTTAAGTCAGAACAGAAGAGAAGAGCACAGCTGAGGAGTAGTAAACCTAATTCTAGATAAATAAAAGAAAATTACCCCACAGGAGAGAATGAAAATGCCAAATGGACATTGCTGTATTTTTTGTCCATCAGTCATCATTTGTCAGTTTTTTCTTGACAATCTAGGCCCAGATGAGTCAGATTTTAACACTTTACTTATTCTTTTACCTTTTAATTTTGCTAACATATTTTTAAAGGAATAGTTTTATATGCATTAAGAGGTAGCATAGTTTGTCTATAAGAGCACATTAGGAATATGTAGCTCAGAGAGCTGTCTCATGTACTGGCATCAATGATTTGGCAAGAGGCTGAACTGGGAAAACTTCTGATGATGAAATTTAAACTACCTATATCTTGGTATTCTGTGCATAAATCAGTTATGGCTCTTCCCTGAATTTTTTTTATGGGACTTGGAGAAGCAACCTGATCAATTTTTTGTTTGTGAGCTTTGAGCATTTAAGTTTTAAAGAGTGTGTCCAAATCTCTTCTGAATAAATCTTTTTCAATTGCAAGCATATTAAACAATATTAGCTACAAGAGGATTGTGAAAATATGGCAAAATTTTTCCAGTGAGAAATCCTTGTAAATTTAATATATAACAAACTTTGCAGCCATAAGGATGGATTGCAAACATGATGTTCCAGGATCTCAAGAAAGATATTTGAAAGGTGATCAAGTACTTGATGTGCAGTAGTACTGGTTTTATTGGAAATTATGGATAAGAAATCAAGATGCGATTTCATTGTTGAATTCATAAGCTTTTTAGAAGTGTGGGTGAGTTGGTTAGAAGTTAGTGAGCTAGTACCTCGGCTTTGGTTTTTGGCTTCCTCCTTGTACTGCTGATAACAGCTCAGGTACTCTTCAAAGTGTGCTTAATATAAACAGACAAATACAAAAGCAAACTTAGAAAAGTGACGGGGCAGTTTACCAAGGCTCTAGTGAAATCAATAACAAAACTGTAGCTTGCTTCAGTGCAGTTAGGTTTTCTAAGACAGGAAATTTTCTCTCCTATTCAACAAAACACAGTTTTCTAACATTCTCAGCATCTTTTTATGTTCTTTTCTTAACAGAAAACATTCTATCTCTTCAAAGCACAGCTCATGGAAGGTCTTGATATTCTTGATAATAGCATATTATTTATGAAACAGTAGCTCTTCTTTTGTAAGTTTATATATTTTTTCCTCTGTTGATCACAAGAAATTTAAAATAACTGGAATCTGAAGAAGAGCTTGTTCAAATGAACACTTACAGCTGCACCAGGTCCTATTCGCTTTGGCTTTGTTTGCTTTGAATTGATTGCTATGTAATAAGTATTAGAAACAGGCAATCTCTTCATGGTTTTTTGTGCATTGGAAAAGATACAAATTCTTGGTAACTGATAGATACTTGAATATTTGATTTGCCTGCTATTATTTTAGCTGGTATTTGAGCAAAAAAATAGTTTATTTTTTACTTGCTGATTTAAGTAAAAATGGACACATATGCCCAAAGTGATGGGACTTTCTCACACTAAAGTTAATGATAATGTAGAAATCACTTAATCCTGTTGCAGATTTTGTGCTAAACTTCCAAGTAAATGCAGCTTTGACACTCTGTATAGCGCTGTAAGGCTTAACTCTTGTGAGATGCTCTTGTGAAGACAGTTAATGCATTTTACTGGAAAAATTTTGTGTTTTAAGATGCTTGGCAGGGTAGGTGGGAATGCTTTCTAAACAGTTGTGGGTTAATGGTGGCAAGCAGCACAGCCTCACACAGCTGCTTGCTCACCAGCTGCTCCCTACCTGTCCCTACCTTCCCAGTGGGATGGGTAAAAGAACCATAAGAGCAAAGATGAGAATAGTGGTGGGTTGAGATAAAGACAGATTCATAGGTAGAGCAAACCTGCCCATGCAAGCAAAGCAAAGATGGAATTCATTCGCCAGTTCCCAAGGGCAGGCAGGTGTTTAACCATTTCCAGGAAAGCTGGGCTGTTTCAGGAGTAACAGTTGCTAGGAAAGACCAGCTCTTACTCCAGATGCCCCCTTTCATCCTTCCCCACTGCTTGTACTGCTAAGCACTATGCTCTGGGATGTCCCTTTGGTCAGCTGGGGTCAGCTGTTGCGCTCTGTCCCCTCCCAGCTGTGCACCTCCAGCCTGTTTGCTGGTGGAGCAGCATGAGAAATGGAGAAATGGCCTTGGATCTGTGTCAGTGCTACCCAGCAACAGCTAACAGATGCCTGTGTTATCAACACTGTTTTCATTGTAAATGCAAATCATAGTGCCATCCAGGCTTCTGTGGGGAAAGTTAGGTTCATCCCAGCTAGGCCCAATCCATGTAAACCTGGGCCATGGTCAATAGCATTTGTTTACTAGATTTTTTTCATTCTTTGTAATAAGAATTTTCTTTTTTCCCAATGAAATCAATGGTTGTGATTCTAAAAAAATCAGCTTGTCATAACATACTTATTTATGGAAATTAAAACAAAAGGTGCCACCACTCGGAGTGTGGATATAACTTCTCCATTTTCATTTGCAAACCAGGCAGCTGAAAATGAGCCAACAGCATCCTTTCCATACTAAAAGAACATAAATTCTATTTACTGAAATCTACCTCCGCTTCTGCTGTTGAAGAAATGTACTGGAGCAGTCTTTGCCATTCCTTCTAGTGAAACTGTTGGAAGATAAATGATAGAAATACATTTTCATGCACATTCTTTTAAATTGATTTATGAAAGACTAATACCAGAAGATGAACATATCTAAAACTGTGTTACAATCAACAAACCAGTGCTAGACCAGTAACAGATTTTAATTTTTATTTCTTTTCTATTTCCTTTTTGTAGCCAGAAACTCCTCTGAAAATGATTTTTTTACTAAACTTGAAAAGAGAATGAAAATTTGTGGATAATCCCTAAGAAAGAGAATAATAAACAACCAAGAATTTGATGATAAAATAAATAAATGTCAATGCTTCTTTCACAAGTTAAATTATTTTTAAAGAAGGTTATTGAATAAAACTTCATTATTTGTGCAATAAGAGAGAATAAATTATGATTTTTCTTTCTGTTTACAAGAAGAAATAAAGAATTTTTGTTGTTCAATATTTTTATAATTATCACCACATTTCACTTGCCAGTCAAGGTGCTTGTGGTGTACCCCGTATCTGCTATCGTGTCGATCTAAATAAGTTTTCTCCCTCCAAAACTGCTATTCTTTAGCATCTAAGAACGCAGAATACTAAGAGAGAGCTAGTAGAATAATTGTGACTTCCCTTATTTTCTTGCATGAATTTCTCATTTTGTTTTTCTGCAAAATTTCCTCTTTCTCTGACAGTTCTCTTGGGTTTATTATTATCTCTTTTATATTATGCACTGGAAATGAGAGGGGATCTGCAGTCTTGGTGGAACTGGAGCAGCTATTTCATCCTGTGTCCTGTCCAGTCTCAAAATAAAATATTCTGAATCACATCCAATCTCAAAGAATTCTCCTGACTGCACCTTTTCGCAGTCCAGCTGGATGATTAACTGTGCTTTATCAGTGTATGACCACCATAGCCAAATTGTTTTCATATACTGTATCTGCAGGTCATGTCTTTACAGCTAATAATTTCATCTATCTTCAGTACCTCCAGGAAATTTCCTTTTCAGGACAGACAGCTGCAATAGATAGATAGTGATTTCTCTGTGTGGGGGAAAATTGCTATATTTCATCTCCTCTAGAAGTACAGAAGAAGCTCACAAATTTCTGATAGCCAGCAGGAAAACATGCTTTGGATAAAAGAGTGGTAGGGTTTGCAATTTCAGGCGCTTTGCATGGCTTAAATTTTTGGATCTTCTTAGTTCCATTTCTTTGTGGTGGATTTCCTTGTTCTTTTCTTTCTTTCCCTCTTCCAGTACT
The DNA here is from genome assembly GCF_015227805.2 of Hirundo rustica. Taxonomy (NCBI): domain Eukaryota; kingdom Metazoa; phylum Chordata; class Aves; order Passeriformes; family Hirundinidae; genus Hirundo; species Hirundo rustica. Next base: position 108,730,206 of record NC_053451.1, on the reverse strand, counting down.
AGGAATAAGTCATATTGGAGGGAACAGGATGATGAAAAACACATCAAGTTTTAAAAGACATTATTTTGTCATATTTTACAAAGATTGCACTCGTAGGTTTACAAAGTAGTTATGAACTCGAAAATTGCACTTTTAGAAGAAAGAGGTCCTTTGTGTACTGGTCTTTTCTGTGTAAGGATTGTTCCCCCTCCATAGTATTTCAAAAATTTTCCACACAGGTCAAGAGTTAGAGTTGTATCAATTTTCCAGATTGTCGTTAAAATCAGATGTCTTTTGTTTGCATATTTTACTCTAAAAAGCTGAATGTATCTCACAATATTCTTTTCCACACTAAGATAGCTTCTAACTTGAGCTTGGGATCAAATTTTATTCTCACACATTTAAAAGATCAGTCAGTTAATGTAATAGGGGAAAGAATTTTTTTTTTTTATTTAATCATTAAAATTGCATTTTTAGAGGCAGGTGTATAAAACTTTGTCTACTAGTTACAGAAAAAATTTAGTGATAAACAAATCTTACACTATTTTAACTTAGGCCATTAATGAAGTAGCCTTTAAATTTAATTACTTCAGGGTGTTATTTTGTACTATTTTTCATAATTCCCTAAGATAGGAAGTTGTATTTAAATTCTATAATTCAGATGTTCACAGACCATTTTATTTCTAGGTAGAGATAACTAAAATATTCAGAAAGTTATCAAACCTTTTAATCTGTTACATAAAAAAGAACAGCAGTAAGAGCTTGCCTTTCCTTGAATTTTATCCAAATTGATTAAAGTCTTTATTGAGGAAGTTTAAATACTGGCAACTGCATTTTTCTCCCAGTGGGTTAAGTTCAAACTCAAGATGGCCACAGAACTCATTATAGCAAATATTGAATGTATTCTAATACTATTGTGTAAATATCTAAAGTGACTCCCAAGAATGCTGTTGATTCTACTATCTGACCTGCCAATGAGATCTGATGCTTACTGTGGTGTCGCTGAACTTTGATGTATTTTAATTGTCTCCTCTGACCATTTTTCTTTGTGGTGGTTTACCTTGTTATCCTGCTCCATGAATGGGAATATGCAGAATTAAGTCAAAGGAAAAAAATTAGGTTACCTTTTAGAATCAGAATTTTTGAAAATGGGAATGTATTCGTGACTATCTACTGCCTTTTTTTTTTTTTTTTTTTTTAATGTGAGGCAAAAATGAGGCACTCAGAACCTCATCACTTATTTGTAGTTTTTTTCTTAATGTGTGGAAATAGTAAATTGAAAGATAGGTGTGAATGCTGGAATTTCACATTTACAGATATTAATAAAGATTAATGTTGTGGGTGACTCTTTTCAAGGGGAATTGAGGGCCCTTTATACAAACTGGATCCTTCCCACAAGGAAGTCTTTTGCCTCCCTGGGATCCAGATAGGAGATTTAATTAAGAGATTCCCTGGACTCTTGATTATGACCCACTTCTGGTTGTCTAAGTCAGCAGTAACAAGTTCTAGAGCAATCAAACAGGGCTTCTGGGCACTGGGATGACTGGTTGAAGGGACAGAAGCAGAGGTGGTTTTCCTCAATCCTTTGGTAGCAGGGAAGAATGCTGAAATGTCCAGGAGAACCCATCTGATCACTACATGGCTTAAAGATTGCTGTCATTGAGGAAATGCTGACCTTTTTTATCATGGGGTAGTTTATAAGGCACCAGCCCTATTAGAGAAAGATGGAATTCACTTGTCTAAAAGGGAGAAATGTTTGCAGTTTGCAGACAACACCGAGTTGGGAAGGAGTGTTGGTCTTTAGGGGGGTCGGAGGGCTCTGCAGAGGGATCTGGACATGCTGGAGCAATGGGCTGAGGCCAGAGTCTCAAAAAGGCCAAGTGCCAGGTCCTGCCCTTGTGTCACAACCACCCCAGGCAGAGCTGCAGGCTGGGGGAAGAGTGGCTGGAAAGGTGCCCCGAGGAAAAGGAGCTGGGGGTGCTGGTGAACAGCAGCTGAACATGAGCCAGCTGTGCCCAGGGGGTCAGGAAGGCCGATGGCACCTGGCCTGGATCAGCAATGGTGTGGCAGCAGGAGCGGGGCAGTGATTGTCCCCCTGTGCTGGGCACTGGTGAGGCCACACCTCAAATGTTGTGTCCAGTTTTGGGCCTCTCACTACAAGAAAGGCATTGAAGGGCTAGAGTGAGTCCAGAGAAGGGGAATGGAGCTGGGGAAGGGTCTGGAGCACAGGTCTGATAAGGAACAGCTGGGGGAGCTGCAGTGGTTTAGCCTGGAGAAAAGGAGGCTCAGGGAAGATCTTATCACTCATACTACCTGAAATGAGGATGTAGCCATGTGAGAGTCTGTCTCTTCTCCCAGACAACCAGTGACAGGACAAGAGGAAATGGTCTCAAGCTGAGCTGGGGAGGTTCAAGTTTGATATCAGAAAGAATTTTTGCACTGAAAGAATGGTCAGGGGTGAATATGCTGCCCAGGGAAGTGGTGGAGTCACCATTCCTGGAAGTGTTCAAGATGTTCAAGTTCCAAACACTTTGTGCTATGGTTTAGTTGGCATGGTGGTGTTTGGTCAAAATGTTGTCTGGAATCAGAAGAAAAAACTTCTCCAAACAATGTTAAAGTGCTAATACAAAGAGCAGTTCTTTAATGAAAGCTTTCAGGTGCAAAAATACAGCTATGCTTGCAAACAATATACTATTTCTACAATTTTTATAAGGTTAATTAATTAGTCTACCTAGTAGGTACACCCAACAGTTGCCTTGGTGACCCACCTTTGAACATGCTGGAATGTCTCAAGGGGTTTCCTGTTTTGTCTCTCAAATGCTGCTGCAAAACAAGATGTCCTTGTTAGAAATTATTTTCTTGAAAATAAGAATAAACAGAATTTCAAGAGTGTGACATAATGTGTTAGAAAGAGTTAGTTATCGTTCTGAAGCATGGAAAAGGGTAAGAAAGTTATAGAAACTATAAAACTGTATATTAAAAATCTACAAAGCTACAAATAAATGAAAAAGCTTAAAAAATTTAGGCATCAAAAGGTTTGACTTGATCGTGGAGGTCTTTTCCAACCTTAATGATTAAGAAGATCCACCTCTGAGAATTCTCATTACAAGTTACGCTCTTCTACATCTAAATTACAAGAAAAGCATTTAAATGTAGTTTTCTCTTATCAAGTTAAATATATATTTAAGATTTATATCTGGTTATTTCATAAAAGATTGTTTGAAATTAAAAGCATCTAAATAGTTTTAGATTTTAGATTTATTTTATTTGTTTGTTACACATCACTGCTTTGTCTTGATCAGTAAAGGGAAATTGCTTAGTGCTTCTCTTTTCCTGTGAATAAATTCTCTTCTTTAATTTTCATTTAAAGTACTCTCTTGCTAAAAAGAGATCATGAAACAACTTGAAACTTGAAACAACAAGGGGTTTTGAAACAACTCACTGTATTAAAGTTATACTATAGTTATGACTCACTATTTCAAAGGGGGTTTTTTTTGTTTGGTTGGTTTTGTGGGTTTTTTTGGTGGTTTATTTTTATTTTTATTTTTATTTGAAGTCTGTAATTAAGATTCCATTTTTTTCATTACATTTCACTGTGAAGACTCAGGTTTAATTACCCTGAGCTTCTCCTACTGTCCCTGCAGAATATGTCCAAAGGATGTAAGCTCATGGGGAAACTGATCCCAGAAGTGTTACCAGAGTTACCAGAGAAGGTGAACCAGTGCTTGTGACTCTTAATATGGACCAATACTCAGTCAAAAATGCTGCTGATACGTTTATAGGCAGTTGATTTGGCCTCCTAATATATGTGCAGCATATGTCAAACAGCCTGTCTGTGTCTGCTAGCATAGTTTCCATCTCTTGAAATAACATATGCCAAGCCATCAAACTTTATCTTCCACTGGCATACACACCAGAGGTTTAGTCAATATATTGGTTTCAACTAGGGAATATGAATTTTCTGAGTTCTGAGCTATATCAACAGACTTTCATAGTCCAGATGGGGCTGTAGACAAGTCCTTGCCACTTTTTCAGCCTATAACTTTGTTCAGCAGGTTGAATTGGCATGCTGTGCGAAATGCAGAAGCCGCTGTGGCTTATTCAGCAGCAGGTTTTCATCAGTTTGAATGCACTACTTTAACAACCACTGAAAATTCAGATAGTGAGTCATGGAAAAAAGGTAGCCTCTGATTCTTGTTTATACTTGTTTGAGAAACACCAGTTTCCAGTGATGATGTATGTTAATTTGCCATGTATGTGAGAAGTTTAATTAGCATATTCATCACCCAGCCCAGAAGCAGCATTACTATTGCTTTCCCAGGCAGCTCATAAATTGTGCAATTCCAGCAGTCAGCTCTGTCTCCCAGAGACAGCTCTGCATCCTCCCACAGCAAGCAAAGTGAGTGCGAATGAGGCCCTGATCAGGACTTTAAAACAAATATTACTTTGGTATTCTCTAAAAACAGATTAAAATGAGCATCTACAGTTCCTATGAACTTTAGCAGTACCCTGTCCTGTGTGATGATGAGAGGTCAGACTCTGCTCTGGGAATATGCACTTGTCCTGGATCCTGCACTTCCTAGATAATAACTGTGGTCTTTTTTGTGTGCAAACCATTGGAGGCTATATTGTGGTCATTACCATTTTCTTCTCTTAGGGAATTAAATGATGGAGCAGAATCCTGTAACTACTCTCTTACCTGTCAACCCTATTAATTGGGTGTCACCTAGCAAATGGATTTGAAATTGCTGGGAACTTGTCCACTGGGCAGCATTCATCACTGGAATACCCCATCAAGCAAAGTATTGGGCAAATATCTCCATCAGAGTTACTACAGCAATTTCATGTCAGATGTGCAGTTACTTAAAATAATTTTCTTATGTTTTTAATTGATGTTGGGATTAATGGGCGACAATCAAAGTATTTGCCGCTCTGACAGATGAGATTAATTTCAGCAGTGTCCAAATGAATGCCAAGATATTGAGAACCTCTTTTTTCCCTGTACTCTTACTTCTATTTTTATTGCCACATATATCTCAAAGGAAGCATCATGCTGTATTGGATAGACTTGCACGATACATTTTGGCTTAGGTCAAGGCCACTGAATTTGAAAGATCAGACTGTATAGGGTTAGTTCATGTAACTCCAGAAAATTCTAGAGCAGAAGGAATCAGTGATTTAACAACTCAATACATTATGCCTTCCACGCTGGTTACAGCCTGAAAGAAAATGGTGTCTGTGCTCCTAGACCAGTCCATGGTGGAAAACAAAGTCCACTGAGGGGGAGGAATGAGAAATCCACTTCAAAGGCACATTCATGCTGCAGGTTAAACCCTCAGCATAGGCACATCCACAGTGTTCTTGCTATTCTTGGACTCCGTAGGGAGTTGTAATATGATAACAGAATTTGTTATGATAACTGATGTCATAAAAGAAGATGAGTATTTGAGACACGTAGAATACCACAACAGGAAATATGGGCCAAATACTGCAGATTGCTTACTTTAAGAAAAAAATCCTAAAACCCCAAAACGAACAATGAAACAAGAACTAATTAACAATTATTAAAATGCTTAGCTTTCGTTAAGATAGGGAGAAAATTACCTCTTCATTAACACTCCTTGATTATTATTATTTTTTTTATGTGCTGAGTAGGGAACTAGAAAGTTAACATAACTGTTGAAACAAAGAAAATAAGACTTTAATGAGGGTTTTATCAAAAGGTTAATAAACTCTTACCCACCTCAATATCCCATTTTTGCTGTGCGTTGCTGTTCAGTTCTCATTCTCTATGAATCCTTACAGTTATATTTCATTAACATTGAAATGCATAATTAAAAAATTAAATTGAAACATGTTTCAAATATCATTGCAAGAAATCGGACAAGGTTTAATTCAATTCATTTGTTGTTGACCAATAATATTTGAAAAGAAAAATGAAAGATGACATTGAATTTACTAAGCCTTTACTTTTAGTGGCTGTCCATAAAGCTTTTCAAGTAAAGTTTCAGAGAACAGTGCAGACATACTTTATATGTTGACTTTGAACATAGGGGAAAAATGGCCCCTTTTTTGGGATTTAAAATTGCATAGATTTCAGCAGGTTTATTGCAGTAAAAAGATCAGTAGATTTTTACCAGTAAAGTGATGTGTTAGCTCAGATAGTGACATACCTGGCACACAGTCTTGTCTGCTGTCACGTTTAAGATAACTGAGAATGTGGACAGAAAATTAAGTTGGAGACTCAGTGGGTAGTCAGCAATACTGATTAGGATAAGATAATCAATCTATATGGTAGGTGGGTGAAGAGAGAGGAAAACAAAAAGACCCAAACCAATTCATTTTGGTAACTCAGGTATTATTTCACTTATGTTACTAAAAAAAAAAAAAAACAACAAAACAAAACAAAACAAACAAACAAACAAAACCCACAACAACATGAATCTTGGAACTTCAGATGTAGTTTATCTTTTCTTTTACAATTTTCAGTAAATTTGGATTTTTGTTTGTTTTGGTTGGTTGGTTGGTTGGATGGTTGGTTTGGGTTTTTTGTCTTAATTATAGAGTTTTGCCCATTATTTATTTGATCAGTGCCTGACAAAGTGAAGCTGATGTATGTTGGGAGAGGTTATTTGGAATTTCCTTATGTTGGAACATGGATTACACCTTTCCAGATTAAAAAAGAAATTGCTAGAGAATATGCTGTTGTTAATTCAGTAGGATGTTGTTGTTAATGGTAGGTACCTCCCTGTACCTTTAGGGAGCGTCACAATTACTGTGCTTTTCTTTTTAATTAATTTCTCTAAGTGTTTTTACTACATAAGTGGTAGTTTAGTACTCACAACTGCAGTCTTCTTTTAAATTTTTTAATCTTTCTAAACTCAGTATCATAGCATCTCATTAGACAGTTTTAATGACATGTACTGTATGAACAAAATATTAAACAGTGCACTTTTCATCAGCTGGTAGTGTAAAACAGACAAAACAACAGAGCTTCTTAAATGAGATTGCTCATGCCTATCTTTCTTACTATGAAGTTGTACTAGCTTTTTATTCATTTTTTGAAACCTTCAAGATGAGGTGACCTACCACTGTTTCTTTTGATAGCATTATTCTTTTCCGTCACTCTGCTTTTGATTTTTCTGGTGATCCTCTTTGTCCCTAGCTGCCACTATCCTTGTGTTCTGAGCAGGAACTTGTGTACTGGTGTTTTACAGCTTCCCATGGAGTTCTAGGACCATTCAGTCTTACTGCTTATACTATGGTTAATCTAGACTGCCTGTTTTTATTTTTCAGGAAACTGAAGCAGCAGTGCGGGCTAAACAGCCGAATGTGGAAGAGGTTTTGTCTAAAGGGTGTCATTTATATAAGGAGAAACCAGCTACTCATCCAGTAAAGGTAATGAAGCAACCTTTAGCAATATTCATTACTATGTAATAGGTTATTCTTCCCCTGTTGTACACCTGTCCTTGATGTGCTCTGTTTAAAATCAATAAAAGAACCTGGCAAATGGCATTTGTTCTGTTCTGCGATGGCATAGCCGGGAAAAAATATAATGTTCCCAGCTAAAAAACTTTTGCATATTGTGATGGTAGTACTGTGTTTGACATTAAGGTCATTTTACTTAGTTAAGACTAATTTACACTGAAAGCAAATGTAATTTTTAGTGTGTAATTAATGACAACATTTAATTTGTTTTTATACTCTTTTATTTTAAATTTCCCTTTCAAAAATTTTGTCAAATTTAAAAAAAGTGAGCAGATTTTCTAGGAAAAGTAAGAGTTAAGTTATAAACAGAGTACTTTGCTTTCATTTTTTGGTTTTCTTTTTCATTTTGAAGGAAAGAACACATGGCAACATAGAACTTTCTCACTCAATTTCTGTGCCAGATTTTATCTAGAATGACTGACTCGACTGTGGTTTGGAGCAGAGCACACATTGTTTGGAAGTCTATGCCTCCCATTGTTTTTCTTTTAGAAAAATGTGCTGTAGTTTCCTCAGCTTACAAATCAGTTATAAGGGGATACTTTACAAACATTTCCTAAGGACTATGAGGACCTTCATTGAGACTAAAGTGTAATTTTCTAGCCTGTGGAATCTTGACGTCATCGGCAAGTATCCTCCCACGTCTGGTTCAGCTGCTTTTCAAGCAGGAGACCAAACTGGTGAGGTCAATACCGTACAACTAGAGCTCAGTCAGGTTTCTAGTATTATAACTGCTAATTAGGTGTCTGTAAACATGATGATTACGAAACAGCAATAGTGGCTTATTGATTACACTAAGTACCTATTACAATTGCTTCTGACTGGGCAGAGATAAACTTAGTATTTAGAGCTTTTCAAAATGTGCAGCACTCCAAAAGCACAATTGGCAGAAAAAGTATTTCTTCACAAAGATAAGGCATCTGTAGGAGATCTCTGCTGTAAATTTCTCGGTTTTCTGTCTCTATTTAGTCGCTATAGTTGGAGTATTATTTTCCTACTTCTACAAAATTTCCTCTGAATTACTTGTAAATCCCACCAGCAGATCTCCATTCACGAACCGGTATCCACTTTAGAAATTAATACATGTTTAAGAATATTTTGGTTTCTTGTCCTCTTTCCTGAACAGAAATGCTTAAGAGTTATTATCCCCTCTGGTATATGTGCATTTTTAATGATCAGTTCTCCTCAACATGATAAAATGATAGAAGAGGTAAACTCAAGGTGACTTGAGTGGGAAGAAGCAAGACTCTGTTGGGCGTTTTCCTTGGCTAATAAACCCCTATTTTTGTTGGGAACTGAAATGTCATGTACACACTAAATGGAAGATGGAACAAGAATAAATCCCCAATAACTGCATTTACTCATTTTGTGTGACTTCAGCTGCAGTCTTCGGGGATTTTATTCCACATTTTAATGAGCAGAACACTCAAAACAACAGAAAGCTAGAGGTTTTGGCTTTCTAGATTTCTTAATTGCATGTAAATAATTGTGGAATGAATGCTAGTATTTTCAAGTGGAAGAGTTAGTACTTGTCTTACATAAGAATGACAGTACAGATGATGTTGAAATTATTCTGTTTAGCCCAAATATCTGACATAGAAGTGTGCTCTGTCTATATATTTGAAGTGTCCATATCAAAGACTGAAACTCACAAATTTTTACCAGATTTACTGAAAAAGATGACTCTTTAAAGATTATAATGTTACTTGAGTTGTAGTTTTGGCAATGATATTATGAGACGTATCAGTGAGGAAATTACTAATGTGTGCAGTAGTGCATATTTAATTTTTAGTCCCTCTTTGATTGCATTTTACTTTTTTCTTTACATTCTGTAGCTCATTTAATTGCACAACCTGTGAAGGCAATTTCTGGTTCAATGTCTGTCTAGTGCAATAAGTCATAAAGCAGGGGTTATATGCTGTCAGGACTGTTGAATTGCTTACTTGATACTGTAGGTAGGTTTCCTTAAATCATCATTCTTCCTGAGTTACTTTGAGCACAGTCTGCTATTTATATGTTTCAACACAGCCTTTTTGAGGTGCATCAAAATAATTTTCTACACAAAGGGTATTTTGCAAAAACAGCAAAAATAATTTTTACTCAGATTAAGAAGGTTTTGGAAGGATATTAGCACGTTTGCAAAGCTAAGAACTCAAAGTTTTAGAAAATTCTTTAATTAGAGCTGCTCTGGAACCCTCAGTTTAGGCTGAACTCTGCTTAATTCAGTTCAGGATACAGACATCACTCACAGCACAAGCAGCAATCCAATACTTAGACTCACAGTTTTTGTTTAGTGGGTGGCACAGAAAAAAAGAGATAAAATTACATGCCCTCTTTAAAAGCATTAATTACTTGTCTAGCATTTCTTGACAAATTTGTAGATTATTTAGTTCTCTGGAGCAGCTTTGCTCTTTTTCCTCCATTATTTCCTTAATTCACCACAAATGTTCCCATTCTTTTCAACAAATGAAGTAGAGGTCCTAGTGACTTATTCTACCGCAAGCCTTTCCTGTGCCCAAAAGCAGTATGTGCCAGAAAATTAGAGGTACCCCTGCAATTTATGTGCATTATCTGAAATAATGTTCATAGTTAAAACTATTCTGTCATTTCCTAATGTTTAGCTGCTTATCTTTGCAACCTTTATAATATATTCTCATTATAGTATTTTGAATGTAAATTAATTCCATGGATTTATATTGACACGTACTTAATCTTATCTCATAGTTTTGTTACCAAAATAAGTATATTTTCACACCTTCACTAAGCAGACTAAAATAGATTTTTTCAATGCAAGTCTGTAAAAACATTTTTGTTGGCAAACCCATGTATATGCTGATTCAAAAGTCAAGAATGGGATGAGATGTGTGATCCTTTAAGCACTAGCAGTTTAATAATCAGACCTATTCACTTTTATAAAATGGATTTCATGCTTTTGAAATGCATTTCTCTGAAGCTTTTGAAGGTGAGGGAGGGAGAGGTTACTGATGGTGTCAGTGGCAATAGAAAGAATGTAAGCCCCAATCTCATGATTAACAGCACTTAATCAGAACAGTTTATTCAGGAAAGGATTTCTGTGCCAGTGGAAGAGCTGTGGTTCCCTTGCCACAACACTCAATTTGTCTTTTCCTCTGGTGGGTGAGAATAAGTAGCATGGAATTTATTTTCATTGTCCTCAGTCTTGCATTTAAAAGACTACATTTCTCTCTCTAAATATTCATATCTAATTTTAGTGCTGTCAGTATGAGTAGTCCACATGAGGATGTTAACATCGCTTAAATTGCACCAGTGCTGACATTTAAAGAAAATCTATAAATTTTGTGCTAAGTGCAACATATTTGGATGTTCATGTTTGTCACCAAAGCTCTAGAGTTGTAATTACAGCAAAATGGTTGTGCTCAAAGAGGTTAACATTTTAATGTGTGCATGGTAATTTATGCCAGATGCAAGATCAAACTGTAATTTTGATAGAAGGGTTTAGAACTGGTTGCTCTCTTATTAGAGGTGTAGCTGTTGTCCCAGACAACCACTCTAATGTGTGTGTTGGGCATGTTTTATATTCGGTCGTTGCTGGAAAGAAATCTCTAGCTCATAAATGTAAGAATGATTAAGTAGCTACCCATGACAAGGACCAATATTAGAATTATGGAAGAGAGCCCAACTCCTGGCCCTGAATGGCACATCCTCAGAATCAGCCCATGTGCCTGAGAGTGTTGTCCAAACACTCCTTGACCTCAGGCTGGCTTGGAGCTGTGACCACTTCCCTGGGGAGCCTGGTCTAGTACCCAACAACCCTCTAGGTGAAAATTCTTTTCCTGATATCTAAACCTTCCCCACTACCTCAGAGTCTGTGTGGGAGGGGTACATACATCAATTTAATGGGCTTTGCTCCCCATCTCTCTTCTACTGACTTCTGTCATCTTAGACTCTAGTTAATTAAAGTACTTTTCTTAATAGGCGTCCTTTTTCTATCACAGCTGGATTGTGATTTTCACCATATATCTCATTGTGGATTGAAACCATAGAATACTAAAAGCCTTCCTGAGCTGCGTTGGTACTCTGCACTGCTTTTTGTAGCAGAGAATCAGAGAGCAGCCTAAAAAGAAGCACTTTTAAGAGTTTAGACATGTCAGCATAGAATTAGCAGTGCTTCATCCTACTTTATAGTCCTTAAAGCAAGGAAAAAAAGAGAGGTAGAAGCAACATTTTCAAATCTAAATGCCTCTCAGGGTTATCTGAGGACTGATGTTATTCACACTCCAGACTTCCATGCAGGTTTTGTTTAAAGGTAACCGTTAAGCCATTACTGTGCAGGACTGTGCTCACACACTGAGGTTTATGGCACCCTGAAGACTCCTAAGACTTTTTTTTTTTTTTTTTTTTTTCCTTTATTTTAATATGTGGAAGAATAAATTCTGCATTTTTTGTTAGAAGTTGCAGAGGTTTTATTGAAAGGCTTTTTCAAATATGTAACTCAACTATCTATTTTAATTTAAAAAATTATCATTTCATGTTCACAGTGCTTAAAAGCCAGACCTCTCAGGCTGGGAGGCTGTCCCTGGTAGGGTCAGGATCAGACTTTTTGAGGGGAAGCAAACACAACCCCGGGTACCTGGGCAGGGCCCAGGGAATGGGCTGAGGTTGGTCCAGGAAGGCACTCTGGGGTCAGGGTCAGGCACCTGTGCAGGTTCTAAATCAGCTCTGAGCTTCAGCAGCCAAACTTTGAGGAGAAAAGATGCTTTTAGGGCCTTGACACCAGTAAACTCTTCTGTAACACAGCTGGAAAGGATTTTACTTGTCCCTCTCCCCATTTATGAAAATTCATTACTCTATATTTGGCTTTTTTTTTTTTTTTTTTTTCATTTTGTTTTTTTTTTGGTATGGTTTGGTTTGGTTTTTTGTTGGTTTTTTGTTTTGTTTTGTGTGGTAGGTTTTTTTTGGTTTTTTGTTTTTTTTGTTTTTTTTTTTTTTTTTTAAATTCAGGTGATCTACCAGATGAAAAATAACCCACTTATTTTATTTTCATTTATTTACATTACATTTACATTTGTTTACATTACAAATTTGCATTGGATGGAGCCCTGAGCAAACTGATCTATTGGAGGGCATCCCTACCTGTGGTGGGAGGGGATTTGGAACTAGACAATCCTTAAGGTCCCTTCCAACCCAAGCTATTCTGTGATTCTGTGATACATTAATTATTGTATTATAAATTTAATATTTTGTTATTTTCTATCCTAGAAAAAATTAGAAGACTTGAATGCTGATTGGAAGGCAATACACCACTTAATTCAACAACTAAAGGAAAAACCATCATTAGCAGCATTTGGCCAACTATCTTCAGGTTTGTGTAAATGCTTTAGTATATGTACTTTTTAAATTAATTGCAAATTACACAGTAAAGTGAAAATGGCTGGAGACTGTTTAAATTAATTTTGCATCCTTAAAAGTGCTACTGTGGGATTCAAATTGGTTTTTTATCATTGCTTTTCTATTTTATGCAATGTATCCAAGAAGATGAATTAGATTATGATTTGATGAAAAGGTTGCAGAATGCTTTTCAAATTATTACTGTTTCAAAGTAATTTTTCTTTCATTCCACAAAGAGGTGAGATTTTGACTTTCTGCAAATAGTAATGGACGAAATACTACAAAGGGAAACAAATTATTTAAATTAAGAGATAATAACATTATAGGTCAAGTATCTGTAGATTGGTCACAGAATGAAATTCTGAAATTATTATTAATGATGGGGCAATAAAGTGAGACTGTTTCAAAACAAAGCTTGTCTATTAACAGAGAAAGTCATATGACAACATGGTAGGAGGAATTCTGCAGTTAAACACTAAGCCTATGATTTGTGTTTCTGTGTTTTGCATTCATGAATATGCAAAAAAACCACCTGATCTCTATTTAATTTAAATTATTTTACAATATTTCTATTTAATTATTTTCATATCTCTTTGTGTCTTCTTGTTCCCTATGAGGATTACAAGATTTTTTTTTTTTTTTTTTTTTTTTTTTCCCCAGTGCTTTCCTTTGAAATGTAGTGATTAAGCTTGGGTGAAAAAGAAATGTTTGATGGAAGTACTGTGCTCAATCTGACTTTCTAAAGTCTCTAAGATTCTTAACTTGATATTGAACCATTTCAGTTGCTTGAATGAAAGCAACTACAATTTGGAAAGCTGCTCGTCATATGTGGGAGCAGAAAGAAATCTGTCCCCCCACCCCTGTCAGATTGCCTGTAACTCAGGCTATGATACAGCTGCAGTAATCACTTGAAACTGGATTACATGTGGGTTGCTGGTCCCTCTTGGTTTTAATATGTTCTAGTGGGTAACATCCAAGAAAAGCCTAAATTGCTGAAATCTCTACCTTCTAATAGTGGTCCTCTAGGACAGCAAAGCAGAAAACCCTTGTTTTCAGAGGAGTACGTAATTGCTCCATAGAGAGAGAATCCAGAAATTTCTGTACCAGAAGACAATCCAGCTCCTGCCCAAATAGCATGTATGAGTTCAAGAAAAAGAGTTGCCTTGCTCATGACACGTTGACTCTTAATAAAAGGAACTGTTGTTTGGGTCTAGCCCTTTAGAACTGCTGTGGTTCTAGTGAAAAATATTTCTAAAAATACCCAAATACCACTACAATATTTTTAAACAACTAGTACAACAGCATTGTTACTTTGCCTGATTTTGTTCCAAGGCATTCTATAGGAATTCATGTGATGGCATGGGGGAAATGAAGGAGATGTGTAATCATTTTTTGCTGTGCTGAACTTGCTGTGTCAGTTCTCTGTGTGAACAGGTTATGTCAGGTTCCAGAGGGAAAAAGTATTGGCAAGCTGTGTTTGCTGTTACAAAAGAAATTATAATAATGGAACAAGAGTGAGAACATGGAGTAGTAATGCAATATATTTTTATATTACCTCATCTCTAGCTGAAGAATTTCAAAATTACTCACCTTAATGCAAGATGTAGTCTCTGACTGCTAACATTTCTGAGACTCAGCAGATGGAATTACACATGCAGAAAATGAAAGCACTGGTGTTCTATAAAGGATTAAGCAGGAAGTAAGATTAATTTCCCTTCTATTATCACAAGCAGTAAAAATTTGAACCTATGCTTATAACACTAATTCATAATTTTTCTTTATTTGAATCAGTTTACTGTGATCACCTCATTGTAGGTGAATTGACATAGAACTGTAGAGTTCAAAAGGAACTCCAGGATATAGATGTCTCCAGGGAGACATCTATTCCTTTTGCTCAAAGCACAGTCGATTAGTGCAGGTTGCTCAGGGTCATGTCCAGTCAGGTTTTGAATATCTCCAAGGATGGAGACTCTACAACCTCTCTGGGCAACTTTTTCCAGTGTTGAGCAGCTCTGACAGTGAGAAAAGCTTCTTTTTCTATTTAAATAGAATTTCTAGTATTTCAATTTTTGCATGGTGCTTCTCATCCTGTCTCTTGGCTTCACTGAAGACAGTCTGGATCTGTCTTTACTGCTCCAATCAGATATCTAAACACATGGATATGATGTCCCTGAGCCTTTTCTTCTCCAGGTCAAGAGAGCAGGTTTCTACAAAGAGGGGAAAGATATCTGTTACTAAGGTATTTTTGTATTTCATTTAAAAGAATGGGAGAAGAGGAGGTAAGGAAATTGAATGTAATGGGTCTAGTCATTCTGTGGTATAAGTTCAGCAGTTATTTTAACCACTCATTATAGATATTTTTATGGCATTATTTACTCTGTGCTGCTGAGTCTCATGAACCACAGGGACTCAAGCTGGCTATGGGAGAGCTAGCTTTATCCAAGCCTCCCAAAAACTAAACAATCTCATTAAAGGGCATTTGTAAAGAAAGATGCACAAAATTGTTTTGGAAGGGTTTTGTAAAGCAATGTCAGTATCTCGTTGACAATTATTCACTTCCTGATCCTGTAGGGACTTTTAGGAACATCAGGATTGAATAATGTTGTCATGTGTATTTGAGACCAGGGAATGAAGATGTCACTGGCTCATCTCTACTGCCCTGTCAGGTATCATTTGATCTGGTCTGGTTACAGGAACTCAGACAGAGAATCTTAATAAATTCCATCTGGTGGTTGTTACAGAGGTAAAGCACCTTGGTTATAATTATTTCTAGGTCAGCATATTATATGTTCTTCAGCAGAAGCAGCATTAAAAAATAGTTTGTAATATTCCACCAGTCCAGTGTGCCCTCAGGCATAAGGAAAAAGAGTTACTTCTCCAGCTCAAAAAATGTACTTAGCTGAAGGGTATGCCTAAAACCTTAGCGAAGATTGACTTCCAAGATAAGATGAATCAGGAAGAAAATCACACTTGCTATCTGTACCTGACAAGATAACGTGAAATGGTGTGAATGTCTCTATCCAAATACCTTGATGCATTGCTTAGCCAGCAGTTTGAAAACATTTTAAACAGAGAGAAATGCAGCTCTGGAATGTGCTTTTCCAAAAGCGGGAGTTTTTAATAGCATCATTAGCATTCACATGACTTCTTTTTCTTCTTTTGTACTGAAGTGCTATCACTGTATTTACTTATTAAGTTAGGTAAAGGTACACATTGCTTTGTAAACCCCTCTGAATGCATTGTGGGGTGGGAGGCATTCCTGACCTGCTCTGGAGGAAGATGTTTTCCACAATTTGTCTTCATTCCAGTAAGATACCAGGGGAAAAAAAAAGTTTTGGCCACTTTTATTTAGAGCTACCTTGGAAAAACAATTGCTTTAAAAGGATGTGTGTTTACTTTGAGTTATGCTGTACTTGAGGTTACTGAAATTTTAACACAACAAATGAATCCAGCTGAAAGTACTCAGTCAACTAATTTTACATTTTACATATTCATCTAATAAAGCTGAGTGATACATTATCTTAATACTCTTGCAGTTTAACTTATTCAGTGAACAGTTCTTTTTGTACAAGCAATTTCTTTTTTTCTCTTCACTGCTTACACAAGTTTTTGTCCCTTTTTTTGGTATGAAATGCCTAATCAAGTGAAATAGAAAAATGTGAAATGAAGAAAAAGTTGAGTGAGAATTATAGTCAACTACAATGGTGAAATTTCTTCTGAAATTAGGTAGAATTTTTCCCTTTAAATTTTAGAAGTTATGGATCTTATTTCAGAGGATCATTTGTTGGAGGTCTGAAAAAAGAAAAAGAGAAAAAAATGGTTGGCTGTATTTAACAGATTGTAGCAGGGTTGCATTTGACAGAAAGGTTTTATATCCGTTGTTAGGTGCTATACACTTATTGTAGATAATCTGAGGAAAGCTGATACTGCATCACCAGAGCTCACCATCAGCACTCGCCATCAGCTTCAGACATCTTTCTTCAAATGCCTACAATCAATGCTCTTCTGAGCTTTCAGTAGAACTTGCTTTAGGAGTAGGAGTGAGACACTGCAGGCACTGAGCCAAAGACTGGGCTGCCCTGTGCAGGGGAGGAAGGCTTTTCAGGATTTCGGATGGATGAGGAAGAATGGGAGAGGAGTGAGGTATCATGCCGAATCCATCAGACTCGAGTCTGTGAGGACTGTGAGCTGCAGTAAATTCACTAGCAGCAATGGTGGTGGAAAGAACTCATCACTTATTAGTCCATATATTCAACTGGGTATAGGAAAATTATTCACAGCTGTCAGTCACCTCCAGAGTCTATAACACCTTGAGTCTTGGGGTTTGAATTAAAACAGTGATATTTGTGAATATGGGGAAAGTAGTGCTAACAGAATTTAATTTGCTTATCCTTTGGTATTTTACTTGCAGGAGTATAGCATGTCTCCTTCTGTTTGGGAAATGTAGTTTGTTTTTTATTTCTCTATGAAGCAAGTCCCCACCTGGACTAGGCATGCTGCTTTGTTCCAGGCTTCTAAGGTCATATACAACAGTTCTTGAAAAATATCAAGTTAATCTGCGAATGCACCGCTGTGGCTTAATGCAGCTGGAATTCACATTCACTGCTTGCAGTATATAACATAAGAAACAACTGCTGGGGCTGCTAAAAATATTCCATTCATGAGTCTGAAGGTTTTTGAAGAAACTTAGCATTAAGCAAAAGCACACTTGTCAAAATACATACCTTGATGAAATAACTTAAGGTTTAAAACAAATCCACTTAACTCAGAGACTAAAAGTGCTTCTGTAGTGCTAGTTCATATATTGTATGCATCTAGAATTTTCTTTTGTTTTCAAAATGCATAGTTGAGGGGTTTTTTTATTATTCCCTACTGTTTTTTTCTGAGATAGGGGGATGTACAGATGGACATAACAGTATCCTGCATTATCAAAACTTCCGTGTTAAATCTCTGACATGATATTTGGTTTAATATTTTTAGGGGGGATAGAGGATTCATTGTTTAGGAGACTATAACCATTGAAATATATTCATTTCCATGGACTTCAGAGCTGGATTGTGTACTGTTCCACTGCCTCTTTAAAAACAAACCATTTGTATTTAAGAGAAAATCAGGAGACAATGACAAAAATGTAAGAAACAAAATGACAACTAGCTTTGGGCAAAAATGCACAATAGATACACTTCCTTTTTTGTCATATTTCACAGCTAATGTGCTCTGAAGCAGTCATTGTTTATATATTATGCTCACTGTTTGAGTGAACACATATGCTGTAGTTCAGCGCTGGTTCTCAGAATTTCCAAAAGCTAGTCTTAAAACTCCTCGTGCACCTGAGAATATTACAATATGTGTATTCAAAGGGCAAATCAAAAGCAATTGTAAACTCAGATATTTAAGTGGCTTTATTTTTTTATAGCAGCTGGCATAGTATAATTGAGACCAAGAATACTCTAAATAATTATTTGAGAAAAACTGAGTGATCCATGAGTGTGTGCATCTACAGGGTTTTCAATACTAGTGAACACCTGTGTTGATACTAAACTTATGTTGCACACAGTCTTCACTATTTAAAGGAAGCTTGCTGTCAACTATTAAAAAGCTTTCATGAGTGATGTGGTGGATACTTAATTTTTTAGAACCATTAGGGAGGTATCACAGAGAATACCTTGAGCTCTTAAATCATTAGAGACCAGTAACAGCAGACTCCTCCTTTAGTCAGCTGGCCTAACAAAGGTTGTTCATGCTTGTATAAAGTGGATTAGTAAAGGAATAGATAGCTGTCTTTTTGATGAAGGAATAAATAATGGTTTATATAAATAATTTTAGTAGAGTTGGGTTTGAGACATTTTACTTTACAGACTCATGTAATAAAGAGGTTCAGAGATGACAGCCTGAGATGGCCTTATTATGAGTAAATTGCCACATATCTGTTTCCCCTTTATATTCAGGAAAGAAGAGTCTAATCATTCCATCTAATTTCCATTAAGAAGCTTTTTTACTTCTCACATATGTGACACATCCAGGAAATAACAATATGGCACAAAACTGAATCTGTTACTGCTTGATTGGAGATTTTTCAAGGTCAGGACCCAGTTTCACAAGCAGTTCTATTTTTCAATACAGCTGACATCAGACACAAGCTGAAGACAAACTTGTCTAATAAAGCTTTCAGATTCAATTTTCTCTCTGCATATAGCTTCAGGAATCTCTGGAGGTCATTCACAGCATGTGCTGTAACACCAACAGGGAGAAGTAATGAAAAGCATCTATATAAAAAGCTGACACTCTGCCTTCCAAGCTGCATGAATAAAAACATAATAAGCAAGTTTAGAAACACAAATCTCTGTTATTCTCAGAGTTTCTATTTTGATCTTTATAACATATCTTTACTTGAGGATTTGCTTCTGTTTTTTCTGACAGGTAAAAAATATATGCAAAATATACTTAAGCTGCAAATGCCCAATTTGAATAAAACCAAAGGTTGCACCTTTATATTTAACATCCTGTTTCAGGGATTAGGTTCCTCTTTGAAAGATAAACAGGTGTGACAGAGCAGTTTACAAAAGGAATGTGAACTTCTGCTTGTTTTTTTCAGGGCTCAGCTGATTAAATATTACTTGCTCTGGGCTACAAAGAATTTTTATTGTACTCATTCCTATGATGAAATATAAATCAGAAAGTCAAGACAAGAATTGGCTGCTTTGCTGTTATTAAAGACAATATGGAACCAAGGTCTACTTTTTCTATTCTGTAACAAGTTGCTGAAGCACAGCTGTCAAGATTTATGATGTAAATAAGATTAATGCTATCATTAGTCTTTCAAAGGACCACATTCACCTATTCCATTTTTTGAAATATGATCTGGTGTTTTCTTCTGAGAAGAAAGCTTTGCAGCTTGTTTTCTTTCATTTAATGTCTTGATCAATAGTTAGCAGCAACAGGATATGCTGGATTTATTTTGGTTAAATCCCATGAAATGTAAATGATAGCGCACTGTAGAATTCCTCAGACTATTATTGATAACCTGTATCAGGTGAGAGCACAGAACTAAGTTACAATTGTGGTTGAACTTTTTTATATGACTCCAATAATCTTCGTTACACAATCCAGTGTTGGTAATTTTTAAAATATCTGGCATTCACAAATATAATCAAAAATTTAGATTTATTCATTCTGGAAGATATGGAAAAAGGGAGTAGAGTTCCTAGCGAAAGGGTATCCATAATCAGATGATAGTTTATATGCCTTTTTTCAGTTTTTTTCTGCCTAAGTTTCTAGCTTTCCATCTTTAAATCACTTTTTTTTTTTTTAATATAGTGTTTTAAACCACTCTCTCTCTCTCACACACACACTTCATTTTGTTGCAATAACCGAAATTACTCTGATATATGACTATCCAGATAGCAACAGTGTGCAAATAGCAGTAATCTTTCTATTCTGTTTCTTTTTGTATAGTAATTAGGCATATTGACAATTACATTGTGTGAAAATCTCTTTAATTTGTCTAGAATAGTAGAAAGGGATTGGTCATTCTGCACACAGTCCTCTTGACCTGTCTGTTCTTTGTTGACTTGTCTCTTTAAAAGAGCAAAGCAAGCCAGCTTTTCCTTGTGAATGGAAGAGTGCTCAGGGACATCCTGGTCATGCCCTACCTGACTCTTTGACATCTTTCCTCATATTTCTGTTGTGAATGGGGCTGCCTCAGAGGTCTGCTCTAGAGAGAAACAGCCGGCCAAAGAGTGTGAGCAGAGTGGAGGCTACAGGGAATGAGGAACAAAGCTCAGAATTGCTTCTAAGGTTTCTGCCCTAGTCAGAGGACATGAGAGGATGACAGAGGGACTTGCTCCTTGGACTGGGGAAGGCTAAAAGGAGGAGAAGATGGCAAGTGGAAACCACTTCTATTCCACCTGTAAAATCCTTTAGTCTTATATATATGAAGTTTATCACTGCAATATCAGACTGCTGACTTTGTATCAGTGTGGAATAGCAGGGGACATGCAGTGGTGGAGATAGGCGATAAGAGATTTGCATTACTGATTTTTTTTTAACAGTGTGTTGGTAGTAACACCACGCTTAAGTTCCCAAGGACAATTCCTCATAGGGTGAAACTAAAATAGAGTGTGACCTGAAAAGTAAGCATAATACAAGAAAACTTGACAAGGGTTTCACAAAGAAGTGCCTGGCAAGATATTTTTACAAATATGATGAAAGAACAGAGGGTGCTTGTAGTGGTTTAAGTAATCCTTTTGTCAAAACAAAGTGACAGTGATGATGCTGCCTTTGAGCAACTGGTTTTAATCCTGCGAAATTTTTCACTTGAATAAGGGTAGACTCAGATATTTTTTGCATGAATTCTGTAATTCTGTTAAATTAGCTAGTAACTAAGTTCAGATTATTTCACAGCTTCGTTACACCTGTTACGATGTTTATTTTTTTTAACTACAAGGTACCTTGTAGTTAAAACTCTAACTGGCTTCTTGTTATTTTGTATCTGTGTACAATTTTTTACATGCTTTTTTCAGAGTTCCCCTTGGATAAGATAGCAGTTTATGCCTGTTAAATCAATATATAGATCTTACAAAAATTAGAAGAGGTGATCTTTACGATATTTTAAAAGTTGAAGCTGCTGTCAATATGGGATTTTTTGTTGTTGTTGTTTGTTTGTTTTTTGGTTTTTTTTGTTTGTCTTATATCAAAAAATTAGCTGCAAAAATTCAGTTACATGCCAATAGCAGTACACTGGAAATGTAAATTGTTGTCATGTAGATTGTCATCCAATTGAAAGCTGCATACTAAATCAAGGAACTTGTTACTTTTACTGACAAAAGGAATACTGAGAGGTGCTTGCATCATTTGTGACAGATGTTGTCACAACGTTTTTTATAAGGCAAGTATGTGACAGAATTTGATTTTACAACACCACAACTTCTGTAGTACAAAACATTCATTTTCATGAAACTCTTTTGTAACAACTGCTCACTGAAAAAGAAGCTTATCCTTTGGAAATAAACAAATGCCTTGTGTAGGAGTATAAATAATACTGCTTTATAAAACATATATGAAAGATTCTTGGGCTACCTTTCTTTAGTTTCTGTCTGCTTAATTCTCACACTCACTAAAAGTGATCCATTCATACCATAGCCTTTTGCTTTTCAATTTTTAGTGGCCCCATCAATCATGCTGAACTTTGCCCAAGGAAAGGTTCTTGGAGAATGCCATGACAATGCTATATTACTAAAAGGAGACTGAACTTTAGAGCAGTTTATCTTTCAGAAAGGTTTGAATGGAACAATAGGTCCAAGCAGATTAATGCTACCTCTGTTTACAGATATATATTACAGTCTTCAGTTGGTTTTGTACTACTTGTCTCTGGTCGAGTCATAGTCTAATTAGAATCAAATGCTGCAGATTGAAAGTTTTTGCCACCACATGTAGAGCAGTCAATTGAATTTTTTACGTACACTGTATGATCTTCTTTCTTAGCTGCTTCCTTCCCAAAGAATTCTCAGTTGTTACACTATTTCTAATTCAATTTTTAGAGAGTGTTTGGGAACATAGCTGTACAGGACCACAGAAAGACTGAGATTGGAAGGGACCTCTGGAGGTAATCTAGTCCAACCCCCTACTCAGGCAGGAAAACCTAGAGGAGGCTACCCTGTAAGATGTTTCTGTGGCCTTTGAGTATTTCCAAAAAGTAGAGATTCTGCAAACAATCTGGTTTGACCCATTGCAGGATTCACTCAAAGAGTGTTTCCTGATATTCAGGGGGAGCCTCCTGTGTTTCAGTTGTGCCCCTTTTCTTGTCACTGGTGGGCACTGCTGGAAAGGCCTGGCTCCACCTTCTGTGCACCCTTCCTTCAGATGTTCATGAAATCCCCCCAGGTCTTCTCTTTCTGCTTTCTCAATCTTTCCCTCATATAAGAGAGGTTTCAGTCCCTTAATCATGGTGGCCATTTACTGGTCTCTCTTCAGTAGCTCTACAACTGTCTTGTGCTAAGGATCCAAGAACTGGATACAGTTTTCCAGGTGCTGAGCAGAGGGGAAGGATCAACTCTGTCCACCTGTTGGCAATAACCCTCCTAATGCAGCCTGTGATGCCGACAGCACCATTGCTTCCCCAGGGTTTGAGGGGAAGCTGTCATTCCCTGGGTCCTCCATATTATCCTTTCTGAAGACAGAAGTGACATTTGTTTTCCTCCGGTCTTCAGACACTTCTTACACTTCTTTCTTTTGCTGTGATCCATCAAAGTTTGTAAAAAGAGTCCTTGCAATGATTGCTGCCAGATCCCCCAGCACTCAACAGGTCCATCCCATCAGAGCCCATTGTCTTTTTCATATGTGTCCAGTTTGCTGAAGTATTCTCCAACCCAATTCTCTTCTACAAAGGGCATTTTTTTAAAAACTCTGACTTCTGTACATGGAAATTGCCTTGTAATACATCTTATGACCAAGGGAACTGTTAACATTCCACTTCTAAGTATCTTCCATACACAGGATGTATTTGCAGAAGCTCTTTGCAGCAACAGGTCACAATGTGAACTTTTTTGCTATGTGGCACTAATTTAACTTCACTCTAATGTTTATTTACATTATGATGCACACAAGCCAACTTATGTGGTTTATATCACTGAAATTCTTAGCGTTTAGTGGACCCCACCCATTTTCTGTGGTCTTATTCCTGTTGCAATTTAGTGTGTTTGAAGAGTTTTTCCTTACATTGAGTGAAGGACACATCAAAACACCTTGCTGTTGTGTTTGGAGGAACTTGGAAAAATGCATTGTACAATAAACAGCTTAGTCACACTCTTAGATATAAAAAGGAGGATGGTAAGAAAATTCTACCACACCTATCCTATGACAAAGAAAGAAAAGTCTGAGAAAGCTGATACATATTCCTACTAAATTTAAAGTTCTGATGCTGTTTGAAAATACAGTAACAGCAACATTTTAGAAACCGTAACTTTTGTAGTTATTTTTCAACTATAGCAGTATACATTCACTTGTAAATCTTTTCCTTTTCTCCTAAGCATTTTAACCTTGACTTTCTACTTTCTTTTGAATCTCTAAGGGGTCTTTAGTTTCAGCTCCTTCATCCCGCTGCACAGACTATTCCAGATCTGAACTTTAGTTAATAATCCCATAAACTATCAGCTTCTTTTATTTTACCTGTAATAATTAAAATTATATATAATCCATAATGACTTGTTAAGTCATAAAGAACTTCTAGAATTAAAAGGTAGTCTAGGCACTTAACTTGAATTTTAAACTGATAACAGTAACACATAATGTGAATATTCCAGAAGTGTTCATGAAATTAGGTATAAAACTTTTACCCATTTATAGTCTATAAAAATTACTATGTATGAAATATACCTGATACAGTTACCAAGTCTTCTTTTTCTAGGAATTGTTTTTACTAGCGGTTCAAGGCTAAGAACATCAAACATTGGTGTTATATTAAAACCTAAAAGACTCAATTTGAAACATGATTTCTGTCTTTAAAAGTTGATTAAAATGTTGAGAAAATATTAGCTTTGAGATACAAGGCTCTAAGGATGCATATTTTTCACATTTAGAACTGTGGGTGGAATTTTGTTGGCAATAATTTTTGATCAACATAAAGACTTGATTTGAGTTCAGATCACAAGAAAAAATTATTCCTTGCTTTCAAACTTCAAAGTTGGTGGGCTTTTTTTGAGATAATAAAGTTATATTATTCATAATATTTAATCAGAGTTCTGTTGGTCACTATTATTTTCCTTTCAAAACACATTTATGACCTGGAACACCTGGCAGGTAGCTGTAGCTCCTCTGCAAAAAGTGTTACTGGCAGTAATCACCTTGCAAGGAGGGGTTGTACTGAATGGGAGAACTTAATGTACTCTTAACTTTATTTCCTTACTGTTCAAGGACAGACAGAGATGAGACTACTCATTTATCACTGGAACGAATCTAAATAAATCAGTCTCAGAACTGTCTTTCCAGATCTCTCTCCAAGAAATCTGCTTGGAGTTTAGCATTACAATCATGGATGCTCTAACCCTGTAGAAAACTGGTCGCAATGCCACAGGAAAAAAAAAAAAAAAAAAAAAAAAAAAAAAAAAAAAAAAAAAAAAAAAAAAAAAAAAAAAAAAGGCAATATGCATTTTAGTAGCTGACAAAACTTCACCTGTATGGTGTTGTGGAGTTTAGTTGTTCCAAGTCAAGCACATGAGGATAAAGTGCTGGTAAAATGACACTGAGATTCCACATGAAATAAGCCAAACCTGCCTGGTGTGCAATGTCCCAGCCAGTGAACTGCTTGTGTGCCAACAGAGAGAATACTCACTTGTTCTGCCGCTAAAGTCGGTGTTGCATGTGTTAAAATAGCAAATTCACTGAGTGGTGTCATCTGAATGTGTACTAAAAGGTACAGGTGTTCTTTCTCTGCTTTCTCAGAGTGAGTAAAATGCAGCTGAGTTTCCTTGACTAGAACAAGAAGGAAGTTTACTGGGTGTATATTACTGCTATTCACTGCATGAAGGATTGAAGGCTGGCGTCTCCCTTAATTGGTGCTGCTGACAATGGAACTAAAAACCCAGGCTAGACGTGCAAATTGAATTGAAATCCACATCCAGTTACCTTTGTTCTTTCTTCTTTGTCAAGAAGCTTTGACCTAGGAGATGCAGTTACCTTAACTTCACCAGCACTAAAAGCATTCAGAAGGATGGTTAGGAACTCTCCTGTGAACTGAGGCAGTTCTGCTTAGGGACTGTGGCTTTAAAGAGGGTGTTTGAAGGGCTTTTGAAAGCATTGTCATTCTCCCTGTCCTGTTCCTGTTCAGTACCTAAATAAAGAGTCTTATTTGTTTTGACTTGTCAGTTTGACCCTCTCTTGAAACACAGCATTGAAATAAGCAGAGTAAAAGAAGGGAGGGAAATTATTTCCTTGCAATTGTCTTCATTCTGTTTTCCTTGGGTTTGCATTCAATATTTGAAATTAAATTTCATGATGCATTCCAATTACTCTAACACTTCAAGTTTGACGTTACAGATTAATTTTGAGATGCAAAAATTACCAATATACTCTCAATTTCATCAGTATATTTTAAAGTTCAAGAACAAGTTAAAAATCACACCTATCATTCTATTTTATTTTTCTCCTATTATTGTACTGTGTTGCTTCCTTCTTTGTTAAAGAGCAGAAAGTGCTAATGAGAAATCACCTTAAAAACTTTATATTAATGTAGTTTAATGTCTTAAATTCTAACTGTCCTTTTGGTTTTCAGGTTTATCATATCACAGATGTGAACCATTATAATCTTTAAATAAGCTGATGAAGATGAAGCCCTTTATTGTTTTTATGGCCTGCTTCATTGGGTTAGAATTTACTACTCAGATATTTGAAAAAAAAAAAATTATTTGAGTTCTGGATCTATAAATTAATTGTCCTGAGGGGAAAAAAAAACAAACAAACAAAAAACCCCCAATAATAATAAAAAGACCCCACCAAAACCAAAAGCAACAAAATGTCCCTTTTGAGACATAGAAACTGTCAATGCAGTTTTAGATTAGATTTTTTTTTTTTTTTTGAATGAGATCTGTTGCTACATATTGTGTTATTAATGTTGTTTTATATTTGTCGATTATTTTTAGTTGCTCATTTATAAAGTTCTGTTAAATGAACTGTGCCCTATCTATGCAAGCATAAACAAAGAGAAATAAGGGATAGATACTGTTCTAAGAGCATTTTTGTTTTGAAGGGAAATAAGTGTCAGAAGTAAAACACTTTGCAAACACTTTCTACAGGTAATGTTTATAAGTAATTTGATAACTCATTTATTCTACTGGTCAGTCAGAGTGGAACAGATTATTGGCATCCTGAAAAGATGATGGTAGATAGTGGTAGATATTGAAGTTTTAGAGATGATAATATACTGGATTTTTGCACTTCTGCTAGTACCTTACAATCTTCTTTGTAATATTTTAGTTTCTTGATGTAAAATAACTACATCAAGGATAAAAATACAAAAATAATCAAACAAAACCACACAAAAACCAGCTCAATGGACAGAAAAACCCCAAAACCCATAAGCCAAAATCCAGATCAGTAAATCCATAAACATTAGAAGATTAGAAACACCCTTTTCTGAAATGGCTGCCACTGGCGGAAAAATAAATAAACAGACATTAATTGGTGAACTTTTGATTGTGTACTCAGGTCAAAACATGTGAGAGCCAGGCAGTCTTATCAGACACCTAAAGTCTACTAATAGATGTCCCAGTTTAAAAAATTTTTCTTCAATTTACCTGAATACTGATAAGGAGAAAAATTTCCTGTGAGATGAGACACCTTCTGTTTAACCTATGTGAATGCTGAATTAGGCAACTGTTTTCCTGTTGTCTAAGAATCTCTGAAGTCACAGAGGAAATATGAGTCCTTGGCATTATGGGCAAATTGTTGAAACCTGCTACCTGTTTTCATGTTTCAAACAGACTTTGCTGTAATGGCACGAGTGTCAATGGAAAACCATTAGACTCTCACAAGTAATAGCAAGAAGAAACAAAAAAAACCAAAACAATTTGCTGTTCATGGTGTTCATTGTTTTGTTGTCTTGGTTTGCTTTTGTTGAAGACAAGCTATCTCACAGGAAGAGGCCAGGAAACTGATTTTCTCTACTCTGCAAGAAGACTTGGAAAAATAATAATAAAAAAATTTTAGTCCTTTATAAATTAATATTTGGTGGCTCAGTGCTAGGAAAGCTAGAAGCTTTCCATAGAGCTTTTATTTCAGCCTTTCTTGATGAGTTATTTCTGTTTCAACAGCTGATTCAGATGGAAATTCTAAAGTGTAGGTATTTAGATTCTTTTCTACTATTACAGAACCTCAGTGAAACAATGTCATGTGTTCTTTTTTTTTTTTTTTTTTCCCTGTTCTAATTTTTCTTCTTTGGTTGATCTTTAAAAAAAATGAGAAAAAAATAAAATATAATTTACTGTAGCCTCATCTGCAGTATTATTGTGCATGAGGAATTGTTGTTGCATCATCAACTGAAGGGCAAAAATAGCCCAACAGTTCATAGTGATCCCTTTGTAAATACCAAAATCAATGAGAAAAGATCAGTCTTGAATTTCTGAATGATTTTATGTCCCATACTTCTCTGTCCAATGGTTTCTGTCCGTGGCACCTCTCATCGTTTTCACTGCGAAGACAGAAACTGTGCTTCAGTGTTGGGTACTTCCCCATTCGAAGCAATGAATTTACAGGTTATTTAAAACCCATAGCGGATAGACCAGGAAAAGATAAAGGGAAAATGTGTCTGTTTTCTTCAAAAATAAAGAAAAAAAAATCCACAAATATCCAAATAATAGCACATAATATTTTTAAGTTAGGAGGTAGAAGACTAAACAATTAGTCAAGGCTGAGTTTCTTGTTGTGTACGCTTCCATATTGGCCACTAAGCCTATGGGAAGCACTTGGTGATGACAGTAAGTGAGAAGATTTTTGGTCAGACGATTTCACAGCTACAGAGTGACTTGGCCACAGTGGAGGAAACTTGTCATGCTGTGGTGTGTTGCATAGTTTAACTAACTTTTTTCAGTCTGTCTTCTGGCATAGAGAGATCTGACCACACTACTAGATTTTTGGGAAATTATTCATGCTGTTCATTTACACTGTGAACTTTGCTAGTGTTACTAGGTCCAACTAGTCTTCTAAGGATGGAATATGAATATGCTGAGAATGCTGAATGTTAAGCAGATATTATAATAGAAATACTGTGGGAAAAAAATTAATTCATATTTTCTTTTAGTTTTGATTTTCATATTTTCAGTAGAGATAATGTCAAGAAATAGGCTTATTTCTATCTTATTCTTTCTATGGGATAAATTCTGAAATACTGAAATAAACATTTATCATAGTTAATTTATTCAGTAATTTTAGCTTTTTTTTTTTCTTCTTCTTCTTTTTTTTTTTCTTTTCTTTTTCTTTTTCTTTCAGTAACTCCTGGTGAAACTGTTGCTGTGGATACACAAACCAGGGTAACCAAGGAAACCACCACCTTCAAACCAGAAATGCCATCTTCTGTGCTTTTGGAGGTTCCAGCCTTGGCTGACTTCAATAAGGCATGGGCAGAACTCACTGACTGGCTTTCTCGACTGGATCGAGAGATAAAATCTCAGAGAGTGAAAGTAGGTGATCTTGATGACATCAACAACATGATCATCAAACAAAAGGTATGAGAAACACTGATTTTTCAAGTTGAAAACCTCATGATCTTTATTTTGTATTAAATCCTTTCAACAAGGAACACAGGAGAGATGATAGGCTGCAATACATGTGGTTGTCACTTCAGCTACTTTATTCCATAAACACAATTATTGGGTGAAATGTTTAGATAACTGATTGAGGAGAAAAGAAAAATATTTACTGTTTTCTCTGGTATTTGAAGCAGATCTCTCTATCTTTCTGTTGCTTTTGCTGTAAGACTAGGCAAGCCAATGGTTGAAATATAAACTTCAAGAGAATAAAGGAATTGCATAGTAAGCTCCAGGTTGCCAGGAAGAAGACAACTCTGTTTTACAACATTTTTTATGTTACTTCTCTAACAACTTTTTGAGAGCCTTAAATGCTTCTGCTCTTGGTTTATCAAAGGCTCCTCTGTTGTTTTATCAAAAAGAACAGCTCATTAATGCGATTGTTTTGTCAGCAAAACTGCATCACTTCATCACTTATCTTTGAAAATACAGAAAAATATGGAAATACATGTTTTAGGGGAAAAAAAGCCTAAATTTTTGCTACTCAGTAGCAATAAAAGTAATTTTGTATTATACAGCTCTAAAGTAATTACCTGCCTTCTAGATTTAGCATTGTTCAATATAAAAGATTTGCCTTGCCTGCGCAAAAGTTTCCAGTGCTAAATTTCCATTCTGTTCAGTTCTAAACTGAGTTTAGGATTCCCTATTATAAGATTCTGTTGTTTTTTTCTCATCATCTTCCTCCTCATAAAAAAAATCTGATTTATTGTAAGGAAGATATTGACATTCTTTCACGTTGCTTAAACTAGAAATAGAGGGAGAAAAAAATGTATATATTTTATTGAGACTCTGTACTAAGACATTTTAAAGAAAATATGCTGTTGTCTCATGGGATTCATTTTGCTTGTTTTCTTATACTTCCTGTTTTTCCCAATGTTTTAAACTATTTTTGGGAAAATGGTCTTGCTTTATCTTCTAGATGATGAACATGGTAGTTTCATCTTGATTAATGATGATTATATTTACTAAGTAGAATTACATACTGCTTCATTAATTAAAATATCCTTAAAACAGAATGGATGTAAGTGATAATTCCAGTGTCATCTGCACAGGGCATTATGTTAAAATAGTAATCATGTCATTTGGAAAGGCTGAAAGCCAAAGAAGACTTGTTTACACATTATCTTTTAGTAATTTTCAGAATAATTTTGGTTTCAATTTTTTATATTGTCAAATACTTGGTTCAGCATTATTCAGTTTTCTTACTTATACCTCACTTTAGCATATTATTCTGGCAGGCAAAATCCATAGTTTTCTTCCTTCTGCAGATGTCTTTTACTTAAATATGAGATCAAACTCTTCAGAATTTCTGTTAATAATATACATGTTTTAAAATTAACTGCTTTGTATTTGCATTTTATCTTAGTTCAAGGCTAAAATATTTTAGCACTACTGCAGTCTGTTC
Organism: Hirundo rustica; assembly: GCF_015227805.2. Classification (NCBI taxonomy): domain Eukaryota; kingdom Metazoa; phylum Chordata; class Aves; order Passeriformes; family Hirundinidae; genus Hirundo; species Hirundo rustica. The sequence goes on along the minus strand of NC_053451.1, from coordinate 108,699,675 downwards.
CTGGCTGGGTAGTCCTGTCTCTTTTTTTGATACCATGCTGTGCTGGTAACAAAACCAGCAGGAAAACTCTTTTTTGTCATGCTTACCTCTCTAATTGGCTGTGCAACAGAATGTGACATTTAATATATTCTCTGATGAAATGGAAGAACCAATGTCTATATATAGACTGCAGTTCTGTTAGCTGCCTCACTCTTCTCGAATGATCATCTTAATATCACTTAATACATGGAAATGAATGTCATGAAATATTTCATTCTTCTTGTAAATCTATCACTGGATTATTAGGTGAGATTAGCATGGAGAATTTTCAAAACCAACAAAGAATTTTTAGGTTTCTCAAAAAAAAAAAAACAAACAAAAAAACAAAAAACACCCCCCCCCCCCCCCCCCCAAAAAAAAAGAACAAACCAAAAAAACCTACCCTGCTTTCTAATGTGTGGAGTCACTGCAGCAGTCTGTGAGCTGATGAAGTTGGACGTGTGGGTACTTGACTAATCCGAAAAGTCACGCCAGATATGATCTAAGTTGGAAATCCAAAAGTAGTGCTTACCTCTCCTGATCTGTACATTCCATAGAAGATTATAGGGATATTTTTCCTGTGGTTGTAATTTAAAAGTCATTGAAAGTCACCACACTGCATCATGGTTTATTTGGAGCACTTATTGCATCTTTACAGGGATCTCAGTAAGATTTAATGAAAGCTCCATCCTCATAGATGGACATATTTTTTTTTAAATCAGTTTCTTGACCTTAGGTGTAAAGTACCATCTAAGCGCATCCAAATTCTTCCCTTATAAAAATTATAGAGATAATGAAACAGCTTAGAGAAAGCTGTTTTATTATAAAACATCTCTAGCTGCTCACCCAGAATTTAGAACACTTGAAACAGCTCATCCTGTTGTCGTGTTATGAGACCCTCACTGTTTTGGGGTTTTGTTTCCATTTCATATTTCATCCAAAGCAGAGAGCCACATTTCTAATAGTAAATTGCAATGTCAAAGCAAACATTTTAAAAACAAAGAAATCCCACATCCTAGCAATGTATGTAACAAGCCATTTTTCAAATCTCCTGGTAAAAATAAGTGACCTCAGGTTGTCCTTTGTTTCACAGCAGCATGTAATGTTGTTGAAGCTCCATCTCTGAGGGCACTTTGGTTAAGTTCACTTCAATCTGATTGTATCGCAGGATCACAGCCACTAACTTTGCCATATTTTTCCTCCATAAAAGTTTAAGACATCGTTAGCCCTCACTTGAACTTTGCTTTGATCGCAGTGAGTTGGCACTCTTGTGTGAATAGCACATACACTGGTTAATTATGGGACAATAAAACTCAAAAAAGACAACTATTTTGAAAAAGGGCCTGTTATAGTGGTAGCTTCCCCTTAATGATAGAGACAGTACAAATTAAATTCTCCTAAGTGGTGCACGTAATATATAGTAAAAGTAGTATACTAAAAGGTTAGCATAATGACTACTCATTTCAAATATCTATAGTTAATCTTTCAGTCAAATGAGGGGTGTACTTCAAGCAAATGCATTATGTATTTTAGTCATCTATGATTGTGTATATCTTGTTAAACTCTGTATAATTAAACAAAAGACACTAAAAAGTATGTAGTAAAGATCTTTAATACTAGCATTGGTGTCGTCCATGTTTTCATTTAAGGAAAATTATTACATTTTCCTGATTTGCTTGAAGACTGATGTTTTGTAAGATTTGATCCTTAAACAAAGAAATGAAAGGCAGGCTGATGAGAGACTCATGATGTTTCTTTAGACAAGAAATAAAGAAAATAAAGTTCATGGGAAAGACTGTGGATGTATAATATGATGTAAGGAGGTGAGGGACGTGACCAACCATGGTTTACCCAGTTGCTTCAATTCACTGTCCTTACTTCAAAGCAATCAACACGCATGCTATTTGAAAGTCAGGTGAGGGTTCTTCATAAAAGAGAAAATTGTGAGGAACAGGATGGTAAACTCTATTTTGCTGCATTTTAGAAAAATGAAAACCTTACTTAAGATGCCAACAAGCCTTTACTCAGAAACTCTGCTTTGGCATCATGGTGTTTTGAGAAAGGTTTGCAGCAGGAATAGATTTCTACTGAAAGCAGTGGATCATGGAGGCTGTGCAAAGCTTCAAGTTAATTAACAATGCTGTTCAAAGAGATCAGGTACTATAATCTCCTTGCATTTTGAATTCTGTCCATGGATTTTTTCAAGGGATACTGTCCATCCAAATTTTTTGCAATGTATATAGTTGATAGCATGGCTCATTATAACACTGGATGAACATAGATTTTATTTAGTAAAAGGTATTATAATAAGTAACATTACTAATAAAAGGGACTACAGTTTTCAATGCCTGCTTTTACTCATTGATTCTAAGAGTTTAATAGGTTGAATCTTCTTTTATGTGCAGCGGATGGGACTAATCTGAAAAAACCAATATTTATGTAGAATGAGACTAACCTAGTTACTGAGACTTTTAAGTAAAGAAGAGGAAAAGATACTTTCAGATAATTATTTATATCATCCAAAAGCAGTCATCCAAAAAGATGTGAATTATTTCTATCTAATTAATTTGTCACTATTCAAAAAAAGGTAGGTTTGCTCATCTGTCAGTTAGAGAAGTAAACAAAACTTAGAATGAGAAAATGTTTTCACTTTTAATTGTAATTTATTTTTCAATAGTTGAGAATCTTTTCCAGGTGATGGATAGTAAAATAGCATTTAAGGAAAAATATTTATTTATAAACTGCAGAAAAAAAAAAAAAAAAAAAGAATGAGCTTAACTTACATTTCTCTTGTCTGAGTATTTTTTATCTATTCTTTCCCATGGTTACATACCATGCATTTTAGTATACAACTTAAATGTGCAACCGTAGACCAGAAGAATGAAATTTTTTCTGTCCAAACTGTTTTCCAACATCCATTTTTGTGGAAATAAAAATATACTTTTCCAAACTTATATCCTGTTATTACAGAAGCAACTGTAAGTTCCAAATTAAAATTTGCAGTTCTGCATTACTGAGTGTGAATCAGTGTACTCTAAATGTGCCTGTGTTGAATGAAAAATGTTAGTTACAGACAGAGGCTTTTGCATCTGTCCATATAGCTTATGTCAGAAGAGTGAGCTATAGGCAAGATGGAGTCTTCATCACCCTTTTGGATAATGTACTTTAAGGTCTACAGAGTTTTGCAGAAGTTAGAGACAAATGCATGAAAAGATCCATGTGGTGCATCTTCAGATAATGTAGTGTTAAAGACCAAAATAGAATATTTCACACTTGGATCTGAACATTTTCAGTTCATGTGATGTGCTTGAAGGGAAAAAAGAGTTTGCTACTCCAGAATCCAAGTGTGGTGCCAGTAAGTTGGGAATTTACATTCACACTTTCTGAATCAAACTTCAAGAGCATATTTACCCCATCCCTCTCTCTGTGCTGTCATGATGCTTTGAGGATTGTTTTCAAAGCTTCCAGGATCTTCTTTTTCCATATGAATATACAGCTGCAGACATTCCCTACGTCACTGTTGGGCCAGGATAAATTATCCTGATAAAGCAGGGCTGGAGGTGTTGGACAGCTCACTGGCATTTTGGTGCATCCTCTCTGACACCATAACCCTACGGATGACTTTATGGGTTAAATGGTGTGCAAAACTTCTCTTACCTCTATGAAATTCACTGTAGGGTGTAACTGCTCAGGAGACACTATCGTTATTTTAATGTATCTCAGAGTGTTATTGTTGTTGTATTTAACGTGGGATATCTAGCGGAATTCTTCTTTTATGCTGTTAGATTTCTAAAATTACTTTTAATTTATGGAAGCACTGGAAATCTGGTTTCAGTTTTTGAAGTGAATTTAAAAAAAACTAATAAAAAACAGATTTCTAAATATATTAATTTATTATTATAAATTTAAAATTACAAGATTTGTGGTCCTGAAAGGCTTTTGCTTTCTTGCAGAATAGAGGAAAATGAAAAAATACCTGTCAGCCTTCCAGCTTGTTTCTAAAAATTAGAAAATACAGTAGGATGCTCTAGAGGGCCTAGAAATCTGAGTCTTTAGAGAGAAACGGTAGAAAAAAAGTTCTATTAGTTGGAAAATTGGACCTCAAGGGATATAGAATATGTGTCAGGAGACTCTTTTTTTAATACTTTGTTGAACAAAAAGACAGCTGATATTTTAAACTAGGTTGGCCAGCTCATTACAGTGTGTTAGAAAGTATATTTGTTTTCTGAAACAGAAAGAAAAAAAAAAAAAAAAAAAAAAAAAAAAAAAAAAAAAAAAAAAAAAAAAGTCTAAACCTTGTCTTTTGGCGTGTGAGTAACAGCTATTTCTTTATTTCTCTATAATGTTAATTACTAGGACATGCATAAAAGTTGTACCTCTAAGGATCTGATTCTAAACTCATTGAAGTAAAATATTAACTTTCATCATTTTTCCAATTAGTTTTCACTGAGGCTGTAGATCACCAAGCAAACAAAAAACAATGTAACAGTTGTGCGTAAAGATAACATTTTTCTCTTTGCTTTTATTGGCCTATTGTGAAATAATTTGAGTTGTTTTGGGGTTTTCTTCAATTCTCAACAAAGATAAATTGTCATGATTAATACAACTGGCATCCTGTTCAGCAGGGAAAGGATAACAGTGTAGCAACTCAGCATCAATATGCTGAGCATTGGAAGCACCAACTTTTCATTAGGGCTGCATTTTTTTGAGTAGGGCTGTTGGTGGTTTTTTTTTTTAATTTCTGAGTCTGACCTATGTTATAAGTATAAATTACCCATCCCATCAACACTGGCTCTTAAATGATCTAGTTTTTTTTTAATCCAAATCATACTTTCATTTTGTGCTTTCATTCCACCAGTAGTGCAGCTCAGAGACCCCACTGCACCAGGTTCTCTACCAACAGCACCATGAGTATGGAAAGACTTTTACAGTTGTGTGCCATCCACAGAGACATGGGAAAATCCTCCTGTGCTGGAAACTGTAAAAAAAACTCCCTAAACTCCCATGAGTTCTATGTGTGCCCAGCCAGCATAAAAATGCTCAACTAGGTGCTGGGCTGAATTTAATATGGCCCTCACCAACATGTTGAGGGAAAGGGATCATTCCTCTTTAATCAACCTGTGGGACAGCATCTGGAGCTGTGTCTGGTTTGGGCTGCCCAGTGTGTAAGAAAGACATGCAGGGACTCCAGTGAAGAGCCAGCAATGTGGTCAGGGGAGGAGAGCACTTAATGAATGAGGAGAGGCTGAACTGGGCTTGCTCAGCCTGGATAGAGCTCAGAAGGCACCTGCTTGCTCTCTACAGCCACGAGATGGAGACTGTGGAGAAGACAGAGCCAGAATCTTCTCAAAGGTTCATAGCAGAAGGATGAGACACAACAGACAAATGCTGCAGCAAAAGGAATGATGATGAAATATTACAGGAAAAACTGTGCATGATGAACATAATGAAACATTGGAACAAGCTGTCCAGAGATGTCAAGGATTCTCCATCCTTGGGAGTATTCATCACAAAACTGCCTAGGGCCTCATGTGACCTCATGTGACTCCGAATTTGGCCACATTTGAGCAGTAGCTGAGAAAGATGATCTGCAAAAGTCCCTCCCCCCCCCAAAATATTCTGTTGTTATATATAAATATTACTCTCAAATATGGATTCTGTGTTCTATACCTTGTCAATGAAACATGCTTTAAATGAAGGAAATCGTGGCTTTATTTCCTGCTTTGTAACCCTCCCACCTCAGCTGTGATTTGCTTTAAGGACTGGAGAAGTCTTGTTAGAATTTAGACACCAATTTAGTTCTAAATAGTCATGAGGATCTGTTAAGAAAGTTACACAAATTTTAGGAGGCTTTATTTTTGTATCAATACTGATCTATGTTTTTAGGAGTATTAACAAGAAAATATAAGAGCAGTTTTGGTTTTATTCAGAAATTGTGGGAAATATAAAAGCAACTTGTTTCTAAATAATGATGCAATGCATAAAATTCTAATCTAGCTGTAAACATAAAATGCAAATTAAAACTAGGGGGAACAATTGTACATTTGCTCATTGAATGTGTGAGGAGATGGTGCTCCTCTTCAAGAAATAAGTTTTCTTCTGTAAGAAAATAAAAACATCAAATCCCAGCAGACGTCCCTAATGAAACTGCTCTCGAAACACAGTTCTTTTATGTGGAAAAGAAAATGAACCCAGAATTTAAACTGAAAAAAATCTGTGATCTTGAAATCTGCCCTATTGGTTTCTCAGTGTGCCAAGGGTATTCTGATACTTCTATAAACGCATTCAAATAAAGATATAGATTTGGGGTTTTGCTAGCAGATGGAAAATTCCCTCATGAGGCAGAACAGCCAGCACTGTCATTACCGTCCTTTTTCATGAAGGGATTGTTTAAAAAAATGTCACTAGTTTTTTAAAACTGTAGTATAAGCTTTATAATAAGTAGTTTCTAGTAACTCTACTGCAGTAAGCAGAATTCTTGGAATTCCATTTTCTCTTTTCCCAGTAGAATTCAAAAATAATTTTTTGCACTTAGAGAAGCTCTCATGGAGAGTTCTCAGTCGATTTGCATGTATATATTGTTTTATAACATTCACATTAAGTAATGAAAACCACTCAAATAAGTACTTGACTCAAATGTAAGGAGACAAACACCTTAACTCACTCCAGTGCAACATTTAAATTTTGTGCTATGTAGAGCTGCTTACAAGTGAAAATTTATAAAAACACTGTAAGGGAAGCTTAATGGCATATTTTTATAAAGGAGCACCAAGTTCTTGAAAAATATTCTCTATTTCCTAACCATCATACACTTTTTTTTTTTTTTTTTTTTTTTTTTTTTTTTTTTTTTTTTTTGTGTGTGACCCACCACTAGCCGTGTGCAATCACTAGATTTAAGGTAAATAAATAGTAAGTTCCTTTGGTTCTGGGAAGGCAGTGAAATAGGGGGAGGTAGAACTGCATCTTACCAAGCTGGCATTATGTGGGGGATTCAGGAGAGAGGAACACTCTGCTTGGAATTGTTTCCCTTGCCCCACCTTCTTCATCTTTGTGGAACATGGTCGGTTTTCTGCTTCCTGGAGTCCCCTTTGGCTCATCTCTTCTTGAACATATTCTCCTTTTGTGTCTACTTTTTTATGCAGAAGATAAGGACAAAATGTCTGATTTTGCCTAGCCTGTCTAACATTTCTTAATGATGAGCAACAGATTGAAGAAGCCTTAGATTCTAGTGCTTCAAGACTCTCTTTTCCATCCACTGGTTGGGGATGATGATGGGATAGGATTTTATGTGTATTTCTTTCTTTTGTTTGATATAGAACAAATAGAAGTAGAAATTGTTTTGTTTGATATACTTCATTACTGCAAAAATTAAAAAAAAAAAAATTAGCAGACAGCAAATTTACAGTGTAAATAGACTATTGCAGGTTGCTACTGCAATGGAATCCTAGAAAATGGCTGACTGCCCTTGCAGCTTAAAATACAAAAGTACTTCTACTAAAAGCAATAAGACTGTTTTCTTCAGGAAAGAGACATTAAAGTTTTGTTCTGAATTGAAACAGAGAATTCAGCTCTTCATGTAATCAAGTGCTGAAGGAGTACTTAATTTAAAAAAAAAAAAAAAAAAAAAAAAAAAGATTTTGCAGTAAGTGTGGGCCATTTCACATTACTCCAGCCTCTCATCTGTCTCTGTTGCTAGCTGATACAATAGGCAAGGTAACAAATCAATCTCAGAACTGTATTCTGCTGCTTTTGTGGACCATTTTTCTTATTGAGCTAAAAGATCAATTTAACTTCTCACTGTGGCACTCCTAATGGTCAGTGCTTTCTGCCTATAGGAAGGATTTTCTCCAGCCAAATGTGAGATTTTTAGGTGAGATTTAGTCACTTCATCTAGTTTCCAACTTCCTTTTTCATGCTTCTGGATTTGTCAGATTCCCCAGATGAATTGTTAAATATGGAATTCACCCTGGGTTTCACGCAGTGAGGTGAGGGGAATTGTTTCCTGGATTGGCTTCTTTCTCTCAATACACAGGCTCAGGTGTAAATACCTACCTCCATTTGGTCTTACTCATTCCCACCCCTGTGGAGGAGGCATTTTCTGCTGGAAAACATGACAGAGCCAGAAAATTCCACTGGGAATGAAGCAACTCGATGATTGTCCCCAGCTGGATTCCTGGCACAACCCTGCAAACCAAGCAGTTTTCCCATAATGTGTTTTCCCTACCATTTGTTAGCACAAATAAGCTCCTGGACCAAAGGCAGTGATTTTACTCCATTGGGACACTGAAAAATTCCCAATTTCTCTCTCTTTTTGCTATCCATTTCTTTTGTCACCCTGTAGGCCACAGTTCCAAGTTGTAATTTAATTTGATTTTAGTATTAAAAAAATCCAGTCCAACTCCACAAAACAAAAATACCAAAAAAAAAAAAAAAAAAGTTCTAATATTAGAAATGGTAAAGTGAAAAGCTGTATTTTGATACTTAAAGTGGCTTATTTTTGATGTTTTAAAAGAACAGCTTGACACTTTGCTTCTGTGAGAAACAAAAAGTTAGGATCAGCAGTTGTTTCTAATTAGAGTTTGGTTTTGATATTTTGGAAAAAAATCGTTCTGAGGTAACACAAAGACCCTGTTTTATTTCACCTTCCTCTTCAGAGAAATATCTGTTATGTTTTTTGACCAAAAAGCAAGGAATTTAAAAAGACAAAATAATAAACAGAAGGTAAATTTAGGCATTTTCCTCTTTGTGGGAAGAAAGATGTTTTTTGGTCTATTGTGAGTTACCAGCGATGTCTCACTGCATATGCCATGGAATCTTTTATTCAAACAGACAGTTTTGAAGGTGGCATGATGTGGGATGATATCTCAGGGTAAATGTCCAACCCTTTGACATATGTTTGATCATTTTCTTTTCTGCTGTCTAATCAGTGTGTCTTAAATTCCTGCTGTGGATTTGGATCAGCACTGATAACATTTTTAAATGTTATTATAAATCCTTCTACTCCTTCATATGTGGTCCATATGGCATAATATTTCTGATGAAAGCTGGTATATGGGGCACATTCCTATTATGTCACTCAGATGTGAGATTCAGTTCTGACAGAGTGGCTGTGTTTTGCAAAGAAATGATGAGAACACATAGAAACTATTAGGTTGGTACTGTGTTTTGGGGTGCGGCTTCCTCCCCACCTGGACCTGTCACTGAGGCATGTGACAAAGAACAAGAATACTGATGCCAGGAAACCACCTTGTACCTGTGCTTACTAGATGAGAACTGTGAACAAAGTGCTTGAGACAGTTGATAAAATCAACTCCCTCAGCCATTTTTATTTTGTATTTCTTGACTAATTTAGGGGGGGGGGGGGGGGGGGGGGGGGGAAGGTAGCAAATTCAGTATTAATTTACTAAAGAGGATTTCCCCTGCAGTTTTTGCAAGTCAGGGGGAAGTTGTTTGGAGGCAGCAGAATCTGAATTGGGGATGGGCTCAGCCAAGTGGCCCTTCTGGTCAGTGACTGTAATATGTATATCAGGCCTGATGTTATGAACTCAAAAATAGCACTTCTGTGTACCTGTACCAAATGTACCAGAGATACACAAACCTGAAATTTAATCCACAACAGATATTGTTCATACGATTGATTTAGAGACAGAAGAGTTCACAGAAAAGAATTAGTGGTATTTTGTGCATTTAAATTATATAAATTATATTATAAGGTGCACGTGGATGAAAAAACTTACATATTTATAAGTAATTTCAGCCAGGACTTAGATCATTGTTCTGAGCTGAGCAAAAAAGGTGAAATTGTCTCACTGGTCTTGTGATTATGGTTAAGAGAAGACAGGAAAGATGGATTAAACGTAGGTGGAGAGGAAAGGGTAGGAAAAACAAAGTAATTGTTGAATTGGAAAAGTTTGCAAGACTGTTAGTTTGTCTTCTCTAAGACATAGTTGTATAAAGGTCTGTATTGGTGAAGTGTAAAGATTCAGCGAAGGAGAAAGATTTGTAATATAGAAATGTTCTTGTTTTTCTATCTAGATTAGGATATGCAAATTTAATATCACCATTTTTCCCTCCCCCATCTCCTCCTCTTCCTGCTAGACTGCAGAAGTATTTAGGTCAAACATCCCTTGCCTTCTGAGGATACCTTACAAGCATCTTTCTTGACACTTTCTAGCCAAATACGCTGAGATTAAGGAAGATCTTTCATATTGAAACTTCTATTCAGTCATGTTAGTTCATTTTGTGTATTAATGTTTATGTTTTTATTAATTTTTCCATTATTTCTTATCCAGGTATGATTAATCTATTTTACTTAATTATTACCTTTTTTGTATGAATTTAATAATTTTGTATGTCTCTAATAATTATAATGGTTTATATTATTAGAATTTTAAGAGGAATCTACGGGAACTGTGCACATGACTTTCCATTTCCTTGGGTGCTCATTACCCAGTTCCTTTGAAATTCTTTCATTAGCCAGTCTTAAAATCAAAATCTTAATTAAAATAACAGGACAGCCTTTGGAGACCTCTTAGCATAGAATACAAAACATTTAGGTTTTATTATGAGAAAATTGGGATTTTTTCACTGTAGGGTTCACAGAAAATGTGTTCTCTTGACTTCATGTTTCATTCTATGCCTGCTTCTGAATTCCATGGTTTATATGATTATTGTTAGGATTTCCTCTAGGGTTGATCTTCAGGGATACTATTTAACAATATATAGGATAAATGATTCTTCATCCTGTTTTGAATGATGGGTAAATCACCATTAATATTATAATTTTCAACCCTCTTTCCTTCTACTGCCATTGCATAAGTTTTTTTTCACTGTAATTATGGTTTCCAGCACAAAACACATATAAGTAGCAGATTATTTTTTTAGCAATATCTCAGAAAGAAAAAAATCAACAGCAGGACTCACCCATACTTCAAAAGAATTGTAATGGATTACTAAAAATAATGTGAAAACAAGCACTTTTTCACAATACTCAACAGAAAATTATGATCTTTTCCTTTTAGTGCTTTGCTACTGATGCTTCTCCTTGGAGACGTTCTGACTTCATTTCAATCTGCCTCTGTAGTTTTTCCTTTCTTTTCCAAATTTATTTGATTTGTGAGGCATGCACTGTGAGGAAGGTGACACAGTGTAGAGGGTGCCAGTCCCTGTAAGGGTTGACCGTGGCAAACTGTTCCTGGGCAGCAGCCTGCTGCCGGTATTCTGTCTGCTAGTTGTCTGGTGTTCTGGGTAGGGAAAGAAAAAGAAAAAGAAAATCTAGTTGGGAAGAGGTTGGTTGAAACAATTCAGCAATAACTGCTAAGCAGCATGGAGGTTAAATGTTAAAACTAGTTTTTAGTTCTGATTTTATGGTCTGCGCTGAAGTAAAGTTCATGTAATGAAGATGGAAATAACTACACTATAATATAATAACTATATTTTCTCAGAACAATTTCATTCTATTATGTTTGATAACAACTTTCATTTTTAGAGGCTTTTAGATAAAGTTAAGTGTCCACATCAATGTGGAAAGCTAGTTTTCATAAGAAATTCACTGAGAAATGTGAGATTTTTTTTTAACAGATGTCTGGCCCATTGTGAATGATCCAGGAAAATACTCTGTTACATTTCTGAAATACTCTGGTGTACTTTTTAATATTTGTCAATAACCATTTCTCTCAATTAAATTATTCCATCATTCTTAAATATCTCTAAAAATGCAGACAGCTGTGTATGTCAGTCCATTTGTGTTTAATGAGGACATCTAGGAGAGTCATGCAAGTGAGAGTTTTTCTACACAGTAATTCTTAATGTTTAAACTTCACTTTCTTAATTTGGTGTGCTTTGATGCAAAAAACCTTCATCACTTAAAAATAATGACACCAAAAAATAAAATCCCGAAACATTATTTAAAATTAACATCTCCACAATAGAAACCCGGCTAAATTTACAGTTCTATGGGAGATAAGAGAGTAATATTTTGAAGCATATTAACTGAATTTCAATTTACAATTCAGAGGAAACTCACTACTTTGAAATTGTCCATGAAAATTTGGAAGGGCTTTTTTCTTTTTTTTTTTATTGTTACTTTAATAAGTGAGTGGAAGAGAGAAGACTGTGTGTACAGGATTTTACAGGAAAAGGAGGGGACAGAGGGGGAGGCAGGGAGCTAAAAGATGTTCCCAGATATTTTTGGTCCACTCTTATAGATTGTGTGTTGCTGACCATAATATGTACAAAAAGGAAACAAAGTATATTCCTCAGAATATACTTGAAATTTTGCTGGTTTATATACCCACTGCCTTTGAAAAATCAGGTTTATAATGTGTAGCAAATCATACATCTAATTTCATCACCCGGATGCAGAGATTTTTATTATCCTTGTCATCCTTTTGTCAGTATTCTCATTTACCATTGATACGTGTCAATTTTGGGAAGCCATAATCTGTGAACACTTTTGACATGCATTCGTAAGGAAGAAGATTGCAAACTGTGCAGGCAGGGATCCCATCTTCATATCCCTTGAAATATTATTTAGGCACTCTAAATTCTGTTATAGAAAACCCAACAAACCTAATATGCATTAATTGCTTTGACCATATTTTAGCCACAATGCAAATTCCTGCCTTATCTCACTGAGTAATGAAAAAATCATTTGTAATTCTTATTCACAGACACAAAATTGGAGCAGATCATAGCAAAAATGATTGTTTGTTTCCTGCTACTGAAATGTTAGACGTGGTATCTCAGACTTCCAAACCATTTGGCCATCAGAGAGCAGACTGTTATCTGTTCTGACATTAATCTACTTGCAACGGCTACTTTGGTGCACAGTTTCAAAAATGACAACAAACATGCACAATGCATCATAATTATGTCCCTTTCAGGAAAAAGATTTGCAGAAAGATTGCTTGAACGTAATAAATTGTCTCTGCATCTGTGGGAACCAAAAATAGCCTTTTTAAAGATGTGGTTGTAAGGGATGTTTCCCAAAGTATCACATGGGATTCACAATATGTTTTTAGGGGTGATAAAATGCAGAATCATATGTATGCATAATAGGCAGGCAACATTCAGTGAAAATTCAATCAAGAATGAAATGCTATTACGTGCAAACACCTCCTGGGCTTGTGCAGAGGTAATGGAGCATATGAAATAGATAAAGTGACAGCCAAGAGAGGAAGAAGATATGTGACTTTCCCTACAACTTTGTTTAATAAAGCTTTCAACATACATTGTGGATATAATGTGTTGTTTTGTCTCCATCCAAATCACCTTAGTTTTTATTCCATGCATTTTGTAGACTGTAATTTGGTGATAATGGCTTCTTTGCACAGCTCAGGAGTGATGAACAGGAATAACAAGGTCTGTCAATAAGAGGATTTGCATGTCCTTCCCAATACAGAGATCTCAGTTTGAGTGGGTCAGGACGAAAGTCATATTTTGCTTGTAAGAAGCATCACTAAGTATTCAGTATTGAATATTTAGGGAGAATATATATGAGAAGGCTGATTATAAGCCAGTTTGTGTAAGAGCCAGGTGAAAAGACTGAACTGTTTTCAACCTTTCCTTACTTGCTACGTGCTTATCTCTTCTGTGAAACACACTTTATGAAATCTGGAGTTCTTGAAGTTTGTCTTGTGCATTATCAGTGGTTTTGATTCAGTGGGTTTGGTCTGTGTTGTAAACTTCCAAGTCACACTGCCTGAGTGAGGGGCAGATTTGTATTGCTCTGCCTGAGAAAGGCTGCAGCTGCAACATGATTCAAGGAGTCAGGATGTGGTCTCCTTTCCCTCTTGCTCCAGTTGGGAGTGATCTGTTCAGACACGGGGAATTTATGCCCTTTTACTCTGGAAAGGGAGATGCAGTTGAATTCTCAGATGAACAGTTCGTGTTGTCTCAATCATGCCAGCTTTTTCAGACTTTCTCATTTCAGTGGAAATTTGTGATGACTAAATAATTGGAATATGATACAGACATGGAAAGCATTTTAATATGTATTGTGTTTGCTATTTTTTTTTTTTTTTAATTCCTTGATTTATCTAAAAGTCAAGTGTTTGGAGATTCCTCTTAGCAGCAGCTAGAAAATATGTGTTAGTAATATAAATAATATATTGTGCCAACATAGTAACAAATCAAACTCTTCCTGTTTATTACTGAAAGAAGAGCTATTTATAACACTACAGATTTCCCTATAATATAGAAAAAAAAGGAAACATCTTGCATAGGATTTGGCATAAATTTGAATGAAGACAGCATTGCTCTTAACAAATATTTTGAGTCTCACATAACTCTTTATTTGCAATAGATGTTTTAGTGTTTTAGGGTACAGAATTTGTATTTTATAAAACTGTAACAAATACAAGAATAAATAGGTTTTAAATTGGACTGAAAGAAGGTTTTTATCACACTTGAGAGCATAAGAAATGCTTTACTGAGTCAAACCATCACTCTCCTGTCTAACCCAGGAAAATATCTCTGGTTGGGACATTAGAGCAGGTTGAACAGGGAGAATGTACCAATCTGACTACCTCCTACTGAACGTTACCCTTATACATCCTCATCCACAGAATCCATAGCTCTTGGATTTGGGACATCAGGAGTCCTTGTATCATCTATTTTTCAGCCTATTGTTCATGAAGTTGTCTAATCCCTCTCTGAATGTGCTGATTCTTTTGGCCCTCATGACATCCTGTGAGCAAGCTCTATATAGTCAGTACCTGCTATGAAAATAAAGGCTTTTTTTTTTTTTTTTCCTGTTCTAAAACTGTTTTTACTACAATAATGCAGCATACTTCTGCCCACTGTCTTCTGTCTTTAAATGAAATACACATTTGAGAGTGAAATTTTCACTTCATGTAACATTGTCAGGTTTCCTAAAACTCTTATCTGAAGGATTTTCTAAAAAACCTTGATATATGTATGTATCCTACCTGAACTAAATCATCCTTCTCTGCATGCTTGTGGGCTTCTTTAAAACAAAGCTATGGCAGCTGTGGGACACCAGTTTCAAATCCTAGTGCTGGAGCTGTAGGATTGAAGCTGTGCACCACGGTCACATCTGCCATCCCAGCCTCTCGGATTTCCCTCACAGGCAGTTTGTGTCACTCCTGATTACAGCCCCATCCTATTCTTCAGACCTGGAATATAATTTCTGGGTTATTTTTTAGATTAGGTAATTAATCTTGTCGTATTTTAAATTACTTTTTAGTATATAATAGGATTCCAACACAGCCTTTCTTTCCTGTATTATTTGCATCTGTATGTTACAGCGCACACTTTACTATTATTCTGTCACCAAACTTCTGAGAAATTATATGTCAGCTAAAGTAGAACAAGCTCTTCATTTCTTAGCTAAGAAATTGAGGGCAGCATTTTTAATAGAATTAAAACCAGAGAAAACCAATGCTAGCCTGCTATTTTGCACTGTCACTCCATAAAAATTGTCATACTACAAAGAAACTACAATGAAAAAGAGAAGCAAATTTTAGTATCTCAGCCAACTTTGAGGAAGAAATCATTTAGTAATTGTTCCTATTACTGGCAGTATTACTTTAGACAGTCTGCAGGTATTGTTTCCCATCCTTCCCCTTCTGACTTCTTTCTTCTTGTTATCAAGCAATCAAAATAAAAGTTGAAAGAGTATTAGCTCTAAGAAATGCATGTGACCATGTTTTTATCCAAACCAACATTAAAAGCTCTAAGCTCTATGGAAAATGATGCTATAAATTAGCACAGGGTCTTATTTATTCTCTGTGCTGTTTTTTAATATTGTTTTTCTTCATAAAGAAATGTTAAGTTTACCAAAAAGGTCTTGAAGGAGATTTGAAAGACTTTGCAGTCCAGATTTTTGCATCAGGCAGGATCAACTAGATGAATAATTTCTGACGAGTTTCCGGCTAACCTGCTCCATAAGATATTTTGTTTTCTGTATCTTGCAGATTTTTTTTTCTCACCCCTTAGCAATCCTTCACAGTCAAGAGGTGTTTGTCTCCAATCTTAATGTCCCCTGCTTCAATTTAAGTTAATTATGTGACCACAATGAAAATTGAGAACAGTTTACTCTCTCTCAGCAATAACCTCATATATTTGAAGGGTGGTACTTCAGTTCAATTTTCTCAAGACTAAACAAATCCTGCTCCTTAAAATCGCTATCCTTTTTTCTAGATTAGTGACCATCTGTCCAGTCATTTGCAACCCATTCCAATACTAATCCAGTTTTTCAGCTAGTTATTTTAATACCTTGGACTAACTGATTTCTCCGGGTTTTTTGAGACTGCTTTGAATTGTATTCCTCTTCTCACATTCTTGCTGCTGGTTGGTTTTTGCATGGTAAATATAAAAAACCTATGCTCTGTTCCATCAATCAATAATATGCCTAATATTAGATATAGGACAAGTCTGTGTGTAGCTTCACTTGACAGTGCTTTCCCATATGGTGTATTCAAGTTAAAGGAGGTTTTTTTCCATCAGTTTCATTTCCATTTACATCCAAATTTCCTGCTTGTGGTAACATCACCTAGGCAGTAGCCTAGAAGCCTTGCTGTGGGCATCAGGCAAAACCTCTGCTTGTGGTTCACTATTGATAAACCTTACAGCTCTGGATGAAGGGAAATGCAGTTGCCTGCTTATTATTTACTCTTGATAAATGGTTGGCTGTATTGCTTGACACTATTTTCCCTTCTCAAAGGTTGTTTAATCATATGTTCTTAAAATGAGCTAGGAATAATTCACCTAAAATTTCCTGGGTAGTTTTCTGTGTCTCCTTCAAAAGTGAGTAGTATTCATCCATTGCAGGTCCTTAAATATAACTACTAATACCCACAAGGTTTCTTGAGCCAATTCCTGAGTATTATAGCTGAAATTCATGAGCTGTCACATCAAAATTCATATTGAGTTAGATAAGAACGATGTCACACCAATAACAAAGTTAGCATTGTTGTTTATTGTCTTTCACACAGAGATCTTCTGCCCCGAAGCTGTTAACATAAGTATTAGTGGCTAGAAGAAGCCTTTTCTCAGACTATCACTTCAAAAGTTTCGGTGACTGCTTTATTCTGTTTGGGTAAAAATGTTGAAGCAAAATAAGTTCACAGACTTTATGGCATCTGCAGGAATAGTCTCCATCATGTATAACACTACAGAAGAGAAATGAGCTATAGGTTTGAAACTCTAGTTTCCATAAGGGGATAACAAACACTGCAGATAATACTGCAAAAGCTGTTTAGACTCTCTGTTTTGGGTTGTAGTCCTTATCCAAATATTGGCTATTGTTTTATATTACTTGTATGTATATATCTGTGTGAGAGCATTTGTGCATACATAGCTACGTTTTAGATACATATATTTCCTTCCTGGTAGACAATGTAATGAAGACCACCTTCAAAATAAATCGGAATAGATTATCAGGTAGCTAGAAGGATTGTAATAGCAAATCTGAACAACAGGCTGACTAAGCAGTGACTCTGAGATTGAAATAGTGAACAAATATCTGAAAATATTCTTCCAACAGGAATAGTAGGAAATACATTCAAGATTAAATTATGGTCAGTTAGTACAGGTGTCCTCATGCTGTTCCATGAAGTTGTTCCAAACCCACTGTGCCTTTTTAAAGAAAATTACATGGAACATGCAGCAATGTAAACTTGACTCTGACCTCCTTCTCCCCTGTGCACACACATGCATACACAAAAGTTGTAGCACTGCGATATTGTGGATGTGTCTGACTGCAGACAGGCTCACTGCAGCTGTTTTAAATGAGATAAAGCTGGGGAGCAGAAGCAGCAACAGGTAAACGGTTCTGAATTCAGTCAGGTGAGACTCATCAGGTCTCATTAACTCAGACTATTCCTGAAAGGCTCTGTGCTGCTGAGCTGGCCCCAGCAATCACACAGCTGTGTTCACACAGCTCTGTGTGCATTAGTTAAGTCTATCTGGCCTAAACTAGTTCTTTACTGGATCAGCTGTACAGCTTCTTTCCTGTGTTGTACGTAGTCCAGAACTGGGGTTGATTCATCCATAGGAAACTGAGGATTGACTGCCTTTCTGGAGTCTGTTAACCTATCAGTTAGCTCCCTTCTTTCATATCACTGCTTTTCCAATACCTCCAACCCCTGTGTGTCAGGCCCCTACCCTGCAGTTCCCACGCACTCCTGTTCCCCACCCTTCACACACCTGCCTTCACACACTCAGCTTGTGCTCAGTCTGGAGCATTCACCTTCCTAAGGTGAGAGGCGAATGGTTCAGGAAGCAGAGTAGGTACAGCTGTCCAGAAACTACTGTTCACTCTCCACTCTCCCAGGGAATGTATGTCCATTTCCTGTAGTCTGGAGTCTGAGCACCCAAAATCTTGTGCTAATGATGCTGTGGCAGTTGCTTTATTTTGTTTGGTTTTTTGTTTTTTTTTTTAACCTCAGTGTGAGTAATGAGTATGCTCATTCTTTGTGGCTTTTTAGGGTTTGAGGGATTGTTAATCTGTGGAGTGAGATTCAGTTTGGAGTTAATTCAATAACCATGCCCTCAGCCAGAAATTCTCTGCAATTGTGTGCAAGCATAGAAAACTCTCCTTATGTAGCTCTTACATGACTTTAGTTGTTTATGGTAGAGAACTTTCCTCCACAATAGTACCTTGTATCATCTGATTTCCATATGTAATGTCTTACACGGTGGAAGAGAGTTTGAAACATTTTCCTTTGATCTACGGTGACATTAGAAAACAATAAACTACCAAGCCTCCAGAGAACAACCTTGGCATACATGGTGAATCTGTTATAATTGTTTGTTATCTCTTAATGCCTGCACATCTGCAGCAGTGAGTAATTAAAGTTTGAAAGGAAGCTAAAATTTTTAAAAGTTATTACAGTCTCTGCAGTTTTTCAGAGTTACATTTGAGTTTGGGTTATTTTTGTTTTGTTTTGAAGGGGTCATATTCAAAGAAGTTAAAACATACTTTCATACATACTAATCTACATCTAAGACTACTGACTAAGAAAATATGATATCACAGCAGCTATTCCACTGTCAGGAATCTGTTTAGGAAAAAAAAAAGAAAATTTTCTGGCCACACATCTTCTCTATTACTACATTGTTAATGTCCTACACCACTGCTATTGGTGTTGCATTTCTTTGGCATTCACTCTTAATACCACCTTGATTAAAATGACAATATGTAACTTCAGGTATCTGTACACCAGCTGCCATCCTCCATTCCTCACCTGCCCATCTTTAGTAAGGCAGCCCAGCCCTTTTGCATTTCCATTGGCAGCTTGCTTCTGTTCCTTTTTCTTAGAGCTGTGTCCCTGTCACACCTCTCCTCTGACCTTTCTTGGCACAAGGCAGAGGCTGAGAGGGAGGTCACGGGGGTAAAGTGGCGTGGTGGCATCAGTGCCACTTCTGTACCAGCTGGAGATGGTCAGCCAGTGGATCTCCATAGCCCTTGAGACCCTTCCTGAGGAAACAGAATAAATATCTTCCTGATACAGAGTATAAGGACATGCTTGGGCACATCTCCTAAACTTGTGTTTGTTTTGGTTTTAACCAGATGATATTATGCTGTCATGGATAAATAAGCTGATGTTGCTTTTAGCTGGTTCATCAGCACTAAAGGATAATGGCATCTGTTCAGTCTGATGTGTAATATTTCTCTTTTATTTCTTAGTGCAATTGCTTATTCTTGTTTCAGCCCGTGTTTCTAGAAACTTCTGCAAATCCCTTGGACTTGGCTACAGTTTACATCTTCGCGTTTTTTAGTGCTTGGAATAAAGGTATTTAGAAGGATACTCTGGAGGGATAGAGCAGAAGCAAAAGAAATGGTTGATTCCTAAAATCAGTTTTCTTTTGTTAATAATTAATAGCTGACAAAAAAAAAAATGCTTTCAAACATAGCTCTCAAGAAAAATAACTTACTTTTTCTGTCTGGTGGAAAAAGCCCCTGGAAAGAAGAGTGTCTGCATATGTATATGTGATAATTTTCAAGAGAAAAGAAGGAATAAGGTCAAAAAAGTTGAATAAGAAAAAATTGCCAAGATAGACACATTTTTCAGTTCCATAGACTGTAAAATAGCTCCCAGTTTTGCAGGCTGCTATTTGCAAAAAACCAGTGACCTTAGTCTGGAGTCCTTCCAGGATTCAGCTCTTGAAGAACTGCTTGTCACAATCTAGCATTTCCATAGGGAGATACAAATCATTAATTTTTAAAAATATAACACATTTGAGAGCTCTTGTTTCCACCTCCCAATATGGCCTTTCAGTAACTGACTTTGTTATGGTAACAGGGAGGGGGAGAGCAGGAGACGGGGTCCAGATGCATCCTAACAGCCTCCCAGTTAAATTGGGTTCTCCACCCTGGAGAACTGACTGTGTCAATCCTCAGAAAATCCTCTCTATGGGGGTGACATTTTCTTGCACTTTCCTAATTTAGTGCATAAAAAGTAAAAATATCACATATCAGATAAGGCCAAGTTGTCAGGTATGTTAAACTTGAAAATTGTTGTTCCAGGATTTGATGTGTCTCTCTGTGCTGTACTTCATGTCAAATTATGTGTCAGTGCTACTAAAGGGAAAAACACTTTATTGCCATTGGAAAATTGCTATTCAGTGAAAACCTGAAAATCAAGTTGGATTTTCTGATAAAGATGACCATTTTTTACCAGTGAGTTGTTAGCAGCCAGTGCCATAGGCCCTTGGGTTTAGGAATTGAGGTCTGTGAATTTAAGGGTAGAAAAAAAAAAAAAAACAAAAACAACAACAACAACAACAACAACAACAACAACAAAAAAAAAAAACAAACAAAAAAAAAAACACCTCCTGTTAAAAAGCAGCACTAGAAAAATGGATGGTGTACAGTCACTCCATCTTCAATTATTTTCCAACATGACTGACACCATTATGGAACTGCATATAGAGAATTTATGAATGTGGTCAGAATTTTTACAGAAAGCAGTGTGCAGTATAGCTTGTTGTTAAACTGAGGCTCATCTTTTGTAGTACATGGGAAAGGAAGCGGAAGAGAGCTGCCTAGCAAAAACCTGACAAGTTTATTTCTTTCTGGAACTGTGGAAATACCTTGTCTATAAAATGTTTATATTTTAAAAACATTACAGGAGCTAAAAAATACCTTGCAAGATACAATACACATACAAATATACTGCAAGTTTTATACCTGTTTTCATTCCAGTGTCCCAGGAAAAAGTCGAGTGGCTAAAAAAAAGTTCTGTTGTTCCAAAGCAAGGGAAATACAGCCATAAAGCAATAAAACAATAGTTTCCAATGAACAGAAAATCTTGTTAGTGGAAAAAATGTCAGTGTTTCCAAACAAAGATAATAGAGAAGAATATATTCATTTTGACTTCCAATATTGTCAAGTGTGTTGTAAGTGTGTTGTAATATTATCTCAATAAATCCTCTTCCTCTGTTTTGCCCAGGTTGTGATACTCAAGCTTATTGCCCCTCTGGCCTCAGTTACTTCTCAGTTACAGAATAGAAATCAGAGAAAGGTTCTTAATTTTGGAATTTTATTCATTTGGTTCCATCTTTTTTATTGCAAAGGCCCACTGTAAAATCCACATCTATACCTACTTGTATATTGCCATGTGTCTATACATGAATAAACATAAAAAGCAAATTGTTTTTTCCTGCTTTTATTATTGTAGTGTCAATCTACTTTATCAGTGATTCTTTCTTTTCTGACTATATCAGATTCATTCCTCAAACTGCCATTCAGATAATAAAACTGTATTTTCTGAAAAAGAAAAATGCAAATTTTTCTTCCACTGGAGTAGCATTGTGTAGCTCCCCTACAAGCTACTAATCAATGTCTGTACTTTATGCCCCAAGCAATGTTTATAGATGAAATACATTAACTGTTCATAGTAAGAGTTCTTCATGTCTGAACAAGAAATAGCTCCAGTATTTTGCTTAACTTTATGCTTAAACACTGCTCTCAGTCAGAAATTGATTGTATATATTTAAATTATATCCCTGTGAGGGAGGGGGACCGAGTAGGACTGATACTGATTTGAGGAAACCGGTGTTGAAAATTCATCTCAGAGAAACTGGAATTATAAGGGAGTTCAATCTTTTTTATTATTATTTTATTTTATTTTATTTTATTTTATTTTATTTTATTTTATTTTATTTTATTTTTAATTTCCCACAGAATATTAGACTTCAAGGTCAGAAAGGATATGTTCATATACTATATATTAAACCAGTCCATGGGATTTTACATAGGGCTTCACCTTCCTGCTCTTCCAAACTGTGCCTATTAAAGAAAAAAGAAAAAAAAAAAAAAGAAAAAGAAAAAAAAAAAAAAAGTTATGTTAATAGTCTCTTATATTCTTTAGTGTTTTGTTCAGTATTTAAACATATTGGCTACTAATAATTTTCATCTTTTTTTGTTTAAATTTTTTGTCTTCAGTTTCCAGTCAGTATACCTTTTCAATGCTATTGTTTCCATAGTTAACAGTTATTGTATCATCAGGAAATTATCTTCAGTAACTTTTAGCATGAGCAAATTTGCCCTCTGCAGCAAGATATATTAACCAGGGAGCAGCACCATAAAATGACAGAAAAGTCTAAAATGAGACATGGTTGCATAACGTAGGTGCAGCACAGCCTTGAAACTCCTGCTCAGCTGTGCTGCAGCTCCGCAACAGCGCTGTTTGCTGTGCTCCTCTGGTTTGGTTTTTGCCTGTGAATAGAAGCCCTTTCAACCTACTCTGCAGAAATTTGAAATCCAGTACCCATCTCTGCACTAAGCCCTCCTTCACCTGCCTCTTGTGAATATGTGCTTTAATCTGACAGGTGCCCTCCATCAAGGCATTCACTGGAAATGCATGAGGGAGAGGTGCTGCCTATCCTTGTTCCCTTATTTATTTTCTAGAGGAGGAGACATCCACTGTCAGTGACACACCTGCTTTCAGTGTGTGCCCTTGTGGCCAGGAAGGCCGGGGTACCCTGTGGTGTCTTAGGAACAGCACTGCCAGCAGGTCAGGGGATGATCCTGCCCCTCTGCTCAGCCCCAGCCAGATGAGTGTGTCCAGAGTGCTGGGTCCACTTCTGGGCTGCTCAGGACAAGAGGGGCATGGAGCTCCTGCAGTGAGTAAAGTGGGAGGCAAGAAAGGTGATGAAGGGTCTGGAGCATCCCTCTGATGAGGAAAGGCTGAGGGATCTATATATACATTTCCTTCCTTCCTTAGCTGTTAATGAAATATGAACATCAGAATTTTTCAGGTTTCCACATTTACCTTCTGTATTATTAATGACTAATTAAGTACATAGCAACAAAAATGTGGAGAAATAAAAAAACTAGAAGTAAACCAGAAAAAGAAACAAGCACAACAACAACAACAAAAAGGAATAAAAATGGAGGCAAAACCAAAGAAAAGTGTCGTTCTGAGATTAAAACCTGTCTAAATATGCCAGAAAAGTTTAAGTAACAAAGCTAGGCTTGTAACTTCATCTTTTGGCATGACAATGAGATATGAATAAAGATCCACCTAACGAGAGTTCGGCTAAAGTTATTCCGGAACTATTCCAACATTTCTTATCAGATAGGATAAATAAGAAACACCTTTCTTTTCCCCTGCTCCCTACCTACACACACAGAGCTAGATAATATTAAGTTTACTGTAAGAAAAAATTGTGTAACATTTTTGTTTTCTTTTTTCGAAAGCAAAGCCAAACAAACCAGAATAAATCGTCTTTCTTCAGTTTACATTTTTCTTGAGAAAAATATCTAGTTTTGTAAGTTCCTAAAGGGAAACTCACCTGTCAGATTATGTTGTGCCAATCCATTTTATTCTCCTTAATTATTATTGATATGCTATTACTGGAGAAACCTTCCAATAAAAGTAATCAAAAATTTCCAGACGATCCAATAGAAACTGATGAAGTCATTCTGTGGGAGTTTTCTTTGAAGCATAAAATTGATTCAATCTAATAATTTCCCTATAAAATTGGATAATTTCTAGAGTGCCTTTAGTCAAGCTATTAGCTTTCCTTCTCCATAAATGTTGTTTTCTTAAATTTAAAAAAAAATACAGAAAAAAAATGTTTGTTTTCTTATATCCATAACATAAAATTATGTCTACTCCACTCCATTTTACTTCTTTCTAAAAATGTGACAAAGAACTGATAATTTAAAAAAAAAAAAAAAAAAGTAAGGAAAAGACTGAAGCTGAAGGCTTGAAAAGCAGAGCATCTGCCCTCAGTGTTCTTGGTAATACTCATTTGTTAAGTGCATTGGAAAAACCCTTAATTTGAAAAACTGTTAGTTATAAAAAAGAAATAAAGTAGTAAATTTTCCAAATTCACATTCCGCAAATGGCAGCTGTACACTGAGAGATTTCAGTTCTGCTGACTGATACAGAAACTGGGGAAGCTCTGTAGTTCCTAACACTAGTTCCCATCCATTAAGTTATTTAGTGGGATGAAAGGACATCAGAAACCCTGGAATAGTTTTGCCTGGTTGTTTAAATTCTCATACTTTACTGCAAGAAAAAGTAATATTGGACAGCTACATTGTTTGGGGGCAAGAGGCTGGAATTCCATACACACATCACGTGTATCAGATTTACTGTTAGAGCTTTAATACTGTTTAAATCTTCAGTTCTTACATGTGATTTATCACTGCGTTCTACTGGGAGGGATCTCATTGTAGCCAAACACCCAAACCTTTAAATGTTGTTCTACTTGTTTCGGATACATCTTTAGCTTTATTTATTTATTTTTCTTCCTGGCAACAGCTATAATAGAGGAAATTTCTTTTATTGCAGAATGATTCATTCACAAGTCATGTTAAGCTGTAATCTTTTTCTAGTCTTCTCTCCATCTTCTCCATCTTGTATGCTGGATGGACTCCAGTGCAGTCCATCAAGGCATCTCAGTTGTAATGAGCAAGCTGCTGATGGCTCAATCCTCTTGGTCTGCTTCCAAAGTCCTTTCCTTCAGACAAATGGGGAGCAGGGTGAGAGGGAGGATGAGAGGTATCCTAGCTCCCACCACCACCATCACTTTAGCTTACCATCACCATCCTTTTTGGTCAACACATGGAGACCCAAATTAAGTACTCTCCGTTCAGTTTGGTTTGGTTGGTGTGCATCAACAACATGTGGCATGCCGTGCTGTCATAACCTCCTGGCATGAACTTGGCCTCTTAAGTTGTAAAAGAACATTCACAATGCCAATGTAACTGAATGAGTGATTGTCCCAAAAAAACCCACACAAAAAGTTCGGTGATGCTTTTTCTTGTGTCTCCTGCTAGAGCTGATAAGCTGTCACTGGTAGCTTCCCCCCAGCATCACTGGTGGAGCAGAAAAAGTCCTTCAGACAGCAATGAGAGCTGCTGAGACAGTTCTTGAGGTGGCCCTAAGTGGACATCAAAGTACATGCTTAGGAAAACTTGCGCTGCAGAAAGCACTCAGGAAAAATCAAATTAATCGTGTCTAATCTGTTAGAGTTATGATTTCACTGACAGCACAAATCAGCTGTCAACATTGCTAGATAGCTACTCTTGATCCTCATATTTTCCTAAAACTGTGCATGCTTTGTGGGGAAAACAGAAAACAGTTAATAGTCAAAAGAAAAGTTTCAAAAGAGAAAGCTCCTCAGCATTATATTGCTTTCATAGTTTTGTAATTTTATGTTTAAATATAGAGAGTATGTAAGTGGCCATTTTTGCTCGTATTCTTTTCCTGCTTAGTGACAAGAAAACAAATTCAAATTGTGTTTGGGAGGAATAACTTAACAATGCCATTTTTATTATGCAAATGAATTGTAGGTGCTGCATAGCTGCATTTTCTGAAATTGCTAGCAAGTTTTTCCAAAGCTTTCTCTCTTTCTAGGTATGTGTATGTAACACATTATATTTAGAGAACCAATCAGCCACAAGAAATTTAGTTTTTTGAAGTAAAAGTTGCCTTGACTATACATTTTGGAAGTTATCAGTTGATTTTTTGTTTAAATTCAAGGTTTAGAGTCTAAAACTTTTTCAAAAGATGAGCAAATCCTTTCCTCAAGAACTATTTAGTGGAATTATACTTTTTCTGAGGGTATCATGGTGAGGTAGTTCACAGGAGCAAATAGCTTTATAGGATAAGAAATGTATCTTCCTTCCTTCCCTTACATCGTATTAATCATCCTCTTGTGCTCTTGTTGTGCACTGCTTCAGTTCATTAAACAAGGTTGGGACTCATCCAAACGTCATCCTGAACAGTTGTGAAGTCTTAGTCTTTAGCCATGGGTTGTTAATGGCTAAAAGTAACTCCAGTTTACTCCTAACATGGAAGAGAAAAAATCTCTTCAATTGCTCTTTTGCCCAAACTTTTTTTTTTTTTGATCACTCGTTATTACATTCTCATACTTAGTATAAAACAGATAATAAGCTGCATTTGACTGGGAGCATGTAAGCAGCAACCTTAACTCTTGCTGATATGTTTGAGTTCAGCAAAAGGGAATGAAAAGTCCTGGCTTTGATGTGGGAAAAGTTTCTTCAAGTACTAAAGAGTCAACACCCAGAGTCAGCACTAATAAATTATTAGTTGAATGTGTAAGTCTCAGTACCATCCTGGAATTCAGCTATTTCACTTTGATAACACTTGCCATAAAGAAAAAAAAAGATCATTTTATAGAAACGAGCATGGCCAGAGTGACAAATATGCAGGCTGTATATTATAAAGCTAGAAAATATTTTAATTCTGTCTCAAACCTTGCAGTCCTACCAAGAATTTGTCATACTTCACCTGTTTCTGTTTGTCAGTTTATTTTTTAGCAATTTTTATGCAAGTTATTTCAGTTGCTGACGTGAACAATTTGTTCCATACCTCAATACCCATTTTGTGTAAGAAAATCATAAAAGTTAGGAACCTGAAAATTGGATTTTTCTTTTGAGCAGCTGCTGTCCACAAATGTGGAAAGATTGTTAAAAGTGAATAGCATCACTTTCTAACAAAGTCTAGGTAGGCTGGATGACTGCATCTCATTACTCATTATCTTGCATTACTGTGCTATCGTCATTATGTTGGCATTCACAGAAATACGGAAGAAAAAGAAAAGCTCTTTTGGGGTTTAAAGATGTACAATCATGCATGTCAGTGGTCCTTTGCTGTTGACCTACTCATGTGGAGTTGCATTTATAATTAAACAAAATTTCTTGGTTGAAATATATTCTATAGTGTTCTGGAGAATGCATTTTTGTACCTTTACGGGGCACTAGAAAAGTGCTGGTAGAGACAAAATGTGTGCAAAAGAATTTGTTTATTAAAAACCCCACAACTTTTAGTTTAACTGACTCCCTAAGTCATTGTGCTTGTACTTTTGGTGATCTAATGAGGATTGGATAGATTTCTGTTTCATTTATTTTGAAAGTAGTTTAATTATAACTTTCATTCCTGTATTACCCATTTTTATATAGCACATTTGTTTCCGTGTGCTGACATTCCAAATCAGAGGCATCTGGTCTGTTGCATCTGCTGTGCCTCCACCAGGGTGCCACTATTAATGAGTTTTTATTCCTATGGCTGTTGTAACAGTAACTTCTAATAGTTTCTGCTTAGTTTTCTGTTGAGGATCGCTTTGCAACCTTAAATACTTGGCTGAATTGTAAAGGTTTTTAAAACTATCTCCAGATATTAATTGCTTCTGATTTTGGGGTTTGGGGGTTTTGTTAATTTGTTTTAGATCATCCAGCTAATACTTTAAAGCTATTAAATTTTAATTTTTCCAAAAATCATACTTACTGGTCTTTTAGTCTGTATTCTTCAAAGCAGTGTTCTTCCTAGCACAATTAACTGTATTTTTAATAACCAAAAAAATCAGTTTATATGATCAGTTTATCCAGTCACAGAATATTTTTCTCGATATGGTAACAGTTTAAGTGGAGCTCAAGTGTAGTTTATTTTCATGCTACTGGATCACAGGAAGAATTAGAAATTATGTATTTTAGTAGCTGCTTTCATCCAAGTTTCCATCAGGGTTTGGTACATACACTGTAGGTACCATGTGGAACGTGAATTTGCAAAGTCTTTAAGATTGTACAAACTGCTAAAACTAGACCAATAAATATTGTAACAATTTTGTAATTGTAATTGGTAAAATTCTGCTGAGTAAAATAGGACATTGCTTGAGTAAAGATCTCAGACACTCTGTATTAAGTCAAGGAAAAAATATATTTATTTGAAAAAGGCTGCTTTTTTTAAGGGTAAGAAAAGAGATCTGTTTTATAATTATGTGTTATTGTCTACAAAAGGTCTAAGAATCTTCAGTTATGTTTATAGTGTTAAGAGTTTAAGAGTGTCCTTCTTGACCTTTCAAAAATACACTCTTGTGCATCCAGAAGAAAATAATTTTATTCGCATTAAATGGCAGAGGGAAGGCTGTCCATACAATCCATACAGGGATGAGATTTTTATATCCCCAAGGAAACAGCAGAATTAGCAAGACTCACTTTAAAGAGGCATCTGTAGTTTTCCTGAATGTCCAGTTCAGGATTTGCAGATGGATCTTGGGGGTAAATCCTTCTGTGAGCCCCTGGGCACAGATCATCTCCATTTCCTCATTTTGATATTGAGCAAATCAAATCTGAACTGTCCTTACCTAGTGCTTCTTTTCTGTATCTGTATATGAAACACATAACAGCAGCTTTCTTTAGCAGCGGTAAAAGCACAGCATTTAATTTCTAGTTGGAGACTCAGGCTGGATCAGATAAATCACTCTGTTTGCATATTCCAGTATAAAATTATATTTAGGAAACTTTAGGGAAGAGAGTCACTGTTGGCAGACCTTAGAATGACTTAATTTGCTTTTCCTCTTCTAAACATTTTCTAGGTAGGGAAGGAGAGAGAAAGGGAAGCCACAGAATTATCTGAGCCTGTTGTGTGTGTTTTAGTGTTTCTGCACTGTCCATTTTGGCAATATGTGTAATACAGATGTTGTTCGACTGCACTGGGACTGCTTTCCCCATTATAAAATTCATGCCACTCATTAACTTGTCTTCTAAGAAAATGGAGTTTGGAAGGCATATAAATATCTAGAGATAATAACGGCATAGTAGATTTTATTTCTCTTACTAAGGAGCAACTTCTAATGAGAAATTTCTTCTTTGCTTAATTATGCAAGCTGCTGTTTTAACTGCATGTGTCTGCAATTCAATCAGTATACAAGTGAAAAAATACCCTCCAAACTTTTGGGTATGACTTTAGAAAGCAAATTATAATAGATTTTCAAAGACCTGATACAGAAGTTAAAAGCAAGAATTTCACAGGGTGTAGCTAGATGTGTATCTTGAAAATATCCTTTTTTTTTTTTTTTTTTCCTAAAGAGTTTGTAACTGAACAAAATGAAACTCTGTGAAGTTTTTAGTTTGCTTTGATAGCACATACTGTAGTTACTGAAAACTATATTCTTATGTTCTTCTGTTAATCTTGTTGATCAGAAAATGGTATTAGGTCTTTATTTGTAACCTTCAACTTAGAAATTATGTAACTGTAGTCTGAGTCAAATTTAAGATCAGACTCACAGGTCTTTTCTATCCAGAACAGTCAGTGAATATCAGCTTTTTAAAATCAAGTATGATTATTTAGAGTAAAGACACTTTAAGGAGAGACTTCTAAGACAATAAAATACTCTCCAACATTTTATCGACGGGCGAGTGAGAATGAACAGATTATCTAACCAGGGACTGTAACCGGCCTAAAACATAGAAATCCTTCTCTGGCTTTTTTTGCCAGCTTGATATCTGTTAAAGTGTACCTGCTAACTATCTGATGGCACGCTGCTCTGTCCTGATGACTGAAAATTGTAGGCAGAATAAAAGTAATTTCTTCATAGTTTTGTAATAAGTATTGCTACTTCCAAATCCTAAGACTGGGAAATCTAATGAGCATCTTTTCTGGAAACTCCACAATAGGTAGCTGAAGTGTCTGAATTTGGTCAATGTCTTTTTGAGGAGATCATTTAATCATTCCTCATTTGAGAAATGATTGCACTGATTCCTGGTTTACTTTTCCCTAATCCTTCAAACTAAGTTAAATATGTGCATAAATCCTATATGCCTTACTTTCCTTGAGTTTTCATTTCCATTTTTTCTAAAGCTGTTGTATTTTAGCTTTTGTTGCCTTTTAAAATGCCATGAACCTCATCTTTCTCCTGGTGAGAAACTCTAAATCCACTTCTTACTTTCTAGTCAGATTCTCTGGGCTTTATATATTGGTTTGAGTAGCATATAAATTATTGTGTATTAATTACTTTTCTGCTAGGTAAGAACTGAGGACAGAAGAAAGTGACATTAACAGCCTTACAATGGCTTTTAACCAATAGATAATAATTAAACAGTCCTGAAGTATTAAAAAATAAACATAATTTATTAGATTTTATGAAATAATAGGAAAAGCCTGCCTAATCTGGCAAGAATGTAAACCCTTGTATCTTCTTTTAAAAATGCAAGTAAAATATCAGATAATATGGAAAAAATAGTGCCCTTCTATATAACTGTATAGAGGAGAATAGCTTATCCTGCATAATTTGACATGTTAAAAATGAAGAATGATTGCTACTTTGTATCTAGTTTTATAGGTTCTTTTAAAATTATCAGCACAAGTTATTCTTGGTATTTTTAAATTAATAACCATAATATTTAGAAGGTCTAAGCCAAAATCTGTGCATTATTTCAAACAGCAAACAATCTTTTTGCTTTAACCAAGTTTGCACGATAAAAGTCCCTGTATGTGGTCTTCTCAAAAGGTCTTTATGCTTGTTTCTTTATTTTATTTTTGAACTTGTGTTCAACTAGGCAATACTGCAGGATCTGGAGCAAAGACGTCCCCAGCTGGATGAACTAATAACTGCAGCACAAAATCTGAAAAACAAGACGAGCAATCAAGAGGCCCGGACAATAATTACTGACCGCAGTAAGTGGTGATTCTGCTATCATATGGCACTTCAGCAAACATGGAAAATGTTGTCCTATCTAATAAGCATTGAATTCTGCAAATACTTTATGCCTTTGCCATGAGAAGGAGTCCCAACAGGACGGATTTTCCCAACTGCGTATAGAAGAAATGTCAGTGAAAGACAGTGACCCCGTATTTCAGATTTTCCATCATAGCTTCATATTGCTTGTCTTCATAGTGGAAGGGCATTGTGCCAAATATAGAATGTGAGCACTGAAAATAAAGAAATACATTTATTCTTACACAAGGAGAAAAAAGAAAGAATTCACAGAATATAGCCACAGGCTTGTAAGAAGCTTTCAATTCCATCCCCCGTAGAACAGCTGCAGGCTCTTCTTTCATCTCCCCTCAGCACAAGTCTGATGACGCTCTGCATTACTCTGCATTATTTCTTCGGTTCTGTTTTCCCTTTCCAGATTTAACCAACTAGCTGTGCCTAAGGTGGTAAAATTAGTAGATTAAGTTCTAGAAGAAGTCTATAGAAGACAGAGTGTTGTCACCCTTTAAAGCTTGCATGTCCTTATACCCTTCACTCTAGGATGAAACACACTCTCAAGGTCATTTAATAGAAGCAGCCCTTGTGATGAACTTCTGTATATCTTCAGTTATTATCTCAAGTTCTCAGGACTAGAAACTAAGAAAAAATGGACTTTTTTATGGTTATCAAGGTCTTTGATGGAGCTTAGGGAAGACCCAGGCCAAGTGCTTTGCATGTGGACAGAGACAATTCATATTAGGTAGACGTAAACCGTTCTGTACATCCTGGCATGGAGACCAGGGCTTGCTCCCTGAAACTGATGACTGTGAGGGTACAAATGTAGGCTAAATTTTTCTATCCCTATAACTACAATCTTAATGTATCTATATACTTATTATCTCTTTCTTTTTATTCCATCAGGTAAGTGATGACATACTATGTCCAAATCAAAATGCATGTTTGGACCACATTGTTGGTAGTGACACATATAAATACTATTTAGAGTATATCCTATGTGCAATACCATTGTTAAACTGCTACTGAAGTATGCTACTCAGAGAAGGAGAAGCTTTATATTTAAGAGGGATAATCCTTATATATTACAAAAGAACCCACTCCTGTTTGTGCTGGCTTGAAGGCAAAACCAGCGAGAGACTCCAAGTCAGAAAAAACTATTTAATAGGAGAGGAAAAAAAAACAAAAGTAAAATAAAATAAAACACATGCAATGGTACAAAAGATCACTGACAGAGTCAGAATACAACCTGAAACTGTGGTGGTGGCAGTCCAGATGAAGTGGTCTTGTTGAAGCAGTGTTCTTGCAGAAAGGTCTGGTAGCTCTTGTCCTCTGGGAATCCAGTGGGTAAGGCTGCCTGTGCTGTCCCAAGGCCCCGATTATATCCAGGTGGGAATGCTTGGCTCCTCCCCCTGGGCGGAGCATCTCACAATGGACTGATATCATTTTATCAGTTTTGCAATGGGTCCTTGATTGCCTATTAAACAGAGATAGCTCCTGGGGAGAGTTATCTATGAGTCATGCAGGACGGCATTGATGGGCCATTAACAGAAGATAGTCTGGAGGGAGGGGGCACGGGAAACAGTGGTGCACAACAACATTTCATGTAGATGGTGATAGAATACATACTTTGGGCACATTTTACATTGTAACCTAGGACACTGTTGGACTTGCAAATTAATTTTAGAATCACCTACTCATTTGACTTCTCATGAATTGTATACATGTACTTTAACTTTACAGCGCTTATTCAAAACCAACACCTGAAGTACTCCCATCAATATTTTGTAGTATGTTTTAATTTTTAATTGTGATACAAGTCTTCTGAAGTTAAGAATTGTAGACTTTGAAAAAATACAAGCATAATTCCTATATACCCTCAAGTGAATTTTATGCATGACTAAATTTTGTTCCATTGGAAAGTTGCACTTAAAGTGAATTTGCCAATTAAGAGAGATTAAATACTTCTTTCTCATACAGCAAAGGAGAGCAGCTATCAGACTGTAAATCATGAATGATTTACAGTAGCTTACAGTACAAATTTATTGTTGTTCAACTACATTACAGCTTGTGTCTGTGGCTAATAGTGTCTTAAATACATTTTGCATGATGATTTCTTAGTTTTTTATGTATAAGAATTCCCAAAATTGTGGGTTAGTTTTTAACTTTAAGTACAAAAAATTAGTTTTACTGTGATTTCGGAAGTAATTTTCTCTGCTGAAACTGTCAATATCCTTGTCTACAGAAGTGCAACTTATGATGCAGTAGAAACAGATCATGTCCCTTTACACACTTTCAAGTACACCTTGGAGTATGATCAGTCATTTTTTGGTCCAGTTTTCTGAGGCAGCAGACAAGATCCATGAAGGTTTTTCGTGTTTAGTTAGTTTATATCTGGGCAATTCCAGTAATATTAAACACTACTCGGGAGGTATTTATTGCTTTTGGATTTTAAGGAGATCATGATATTTCTGGGGAACACAAAGATGCTGAGGCTTTACAATGTGACACATAAGGTATTTCTGAATATTTGCCACGTATGACGTACTCTCATGTAAAGTACTTCTAAAGAACAACAGTAATATTTTTAATTGCTTGATTTTTTTTTCCCCCTCCTTCTGTGTCATATAAAGAAGTTGGAGATTGCTGTGACTGGTTTGAATTAGGTCTGCTGAATACCTGTATAGACAGGATCCACTTGTTCTGTCTGCAGCTACCTCTGTCATTCACCTCTCCCACCCCTTCACAGTGCTATCCTGTCCCGAAATAGGGAGCCTCCTTATTCCCAGCCTAGCTGGGTGGCTCCAGCTCTGTGCTCTCACCTACGGTACTCCTGTCCTCTACAGTTCCCTCACCTACTGCAGGTGTTTTGCCCTGTCCTCCAGCACATACTGAGTTCAGCCTACTGCACCCAGTGTGTTGTCCCCAAGTCCATTCCTGGGAATCTTGTTCACAGCCAGAACTGAACCCTGTATTGGAGAACCTACTCCACTTGCAAAGGTTTGTGTATTCCTCAAAGCCTTAGAGAGTGTCCACTCTCTTATACCTGTACCTTGCACCAAGATGCTGCTGCAAGTCCTCCCTGACTCCACAGACTCTTTCCTGAGTTTTTCTCCCTCCTCACGAATACAAATAGGTTACCATGGTTATGTTTTAGCAGTTATGAGTACACATTTAATCTATTCTGTTTCATGACGTGAGCATTGACACATTGGTGCTTCCCTGCAGCAGCTGTGTACCACGCTCACAAGCAGCCTTCTGTAATGTCACACTGCCAGGGGCCAAAAGCATCAGAACCCATCAGGAAGTGAAGGGAATGATGGGCTGCAATGCCCTGGTCTTCGTGTAGGAGATGATAGACTTGACTTTATCTAGTGCACACCCTGGGCTGAAGCACAGCATCTCACACTTTGGGAAGTGAAAAGGTGAGGTGAGCTCATTTGTATGAATAGGTTGTTCATTGACTTTTGCTGTTAAGGTGCTAGTAAAAACCTCGAAACCATCACCTGGCCAATATCACTGAAGACATATATTATAAATCAGCCTCAGGCACTCCACAAGAGCAGAGTTAGCTGCATTCTCTGTCACAGGGTGGGCCAGTGTGTCATAATCTGAAATCAAACCCTGAAGGTTCTGGACTCTGTGCTAACATTGCTAACTTTTAAGTCACTCTTCTTAAAAAAATATGCAAGTTATGTTTATTGAAGTTTAACTTTGAAATATATTTAGAGACCTTATTTCTTTTTAAAGTATTTGTAAAAAAAAAATAAACATGTTATACAAAATTTAAAAAATCAAACTACATTTGTTAGAAAATATCTATGATGAATTGCAAAAGAAGTCCATAATAATGAGATTTTTTTCAACATAGTTGTCATAGTATTGCATAGATTCAGTCTTTCTTAGGAAGTAAAAACAGTAGTTAAAGATAAGCTCTTTATAGTTAAGCTCAATTAAATTGAATTATTTACTATGAACATTTTTTCTCCACCCTTACTTCATTATCTGCATGAAACTGCTGGATCTATACTACATGAAAAGACCTTGGCTTTATAAAGTAAAGCTTGTGTTATGTTTACAGAACATTATATTTAAATCTCTGTGTATTCTATGTAAATCATAGTTTGTTTACAATTTACACACTTGAGAATATGTGAGAATAATAATTACATTTCATCTTGATGAAGAGTTGTGGGGAAAAGCAACATACATCTCTGCTCTTTTAATGCAGAAGCATTCTGTTCTAACAGAACCATATGCTGTACAATAACATTTTTCTCTCCATAATGCATCACAGTTCCAACATTCTTTGTTTTACTGCTGCTGAAAATGTTGCTTCTTTAAAATGAATGAGTTTATAAGTAACTTTGAATTTAAAAAAGTAATTAAACTTTGAAAATTACTTTTTTTTCCATCAGTCCTTATGTATGAATACATGAACTCTGTAAGAAGTCAATATAGAAATACTGAGAGATAATAAATTTACAGTCTTACAATCAGAAATACCAAAGCAATTACAAAGACTGTGTTATATCTTGCTAGATCCTGGAAATATAAGAAACTTTAAATAACAGGGCTTCCTACTGTTGTGTTCACACACGTGCAAGAGGCAACAGTGCATAAATTTTCTCTGGTTTTACTTTGCTAGTAATTTACATCCCAATTTTATAATGTGTTTTCTTGCTGTGCAAGTGATTGAGGTGGTATGGAAATTCATATTTATAAAACGGTATGAAGAAATAATCTCTTAGTAACTAAACAATCTCCCTTTCAAGATTATAAACCAAGGTAAAACATATTATTTAGCAATTTTGTGAAGTTTATTGTACTCTCAAAATATCGCTTGAGAGGTTAATTAATTCTTATTACATTAAATTCATAAATAATAGCAATAAATACAAGCATTTCAGTGAAGACTATTTTTCTAAAGAATTATATTTTGGGACAAAATGATTGCTTTTGAAATTTTCTTTGACAGTTTTAGAAAACAAGTCCACAAGTATATGAATAATTTATAGATTATGTCTTTAGAAGAGTTATTTTAGTTTTGTGGTTTATTGTTTGTTTGTGTTTGTTTCTTGTTGTTGGTTGGTTTTGGTATTTTTGAAGAAAACCTAAATGCTATAATTGGTTGTTAGCAGAGCTGCATTTGAACTAATCTGGAAAGAGTCTGAATCTCTCTGTGCCACAACATAAAAATGCCTTTATTTAATAGTTTGCTGTATTTGACAGTTTTATGGCAAAATCATCAACTTGTCATCTCTTTCACAACAAAATATACGGAAATTCCACAGTGAATTACAACTGCACTGTTCTCGACATCTTAATAAAATAGCCATTTCCACTGCACTGCCATCCATGTGGTTTTCTCTTAGAGCTACTGAATACAAATGATGAGTGTACCACTTGAAAAAACAAATTCACGCAATCTGGGATTTGCCATCCAGTAGTAAACCCTCTAGCTGCCTAGACCAAAAAAGAAAAGTATAAGAGAAAATTGTATTTGTATACAGTTTTCCAGTTATCTTGTTGATATTTTTGAGCTGAATTATTGAATAAACCCCAGTAGTCTATTCCTTGAATTCCACATTTTTGAAGAACATTTCAGGAATTCAGATTTCCTATGTCGTATACACGCAGTTTATTAATCATCTTGATGTACCAGTTTACAGCTGACAACTTGTTTTTCCCACGAGAACTTTGTGCCATAGAAGCAAAACAAGGGAGAAACAGTTGTTTATTAACAAAATGTCAATAACAAGATAAAACGAGCTCTGAAAGGGGTAGAATGGTACTGAGAAGAGTATAGAGTTTAAAACCTGTTCCTTGGTGCGTGTTTCCTGCTGTAGGACCTGTAAGAAAGGCATGGGACATTTTAAGAAAGAGTAGGAAGTTATTTTGGAATACTGGGGAGAGTTGCTCTTTAGGAATGTGTGATAACATGTCCCAGAAATGTCTGAATGATTGGGGAATTCCAGTTATATACAACTTCTCAGGCTATTTATATTACATTGTGATTCAGTGGACAAAGGGCAAGATCTCAGCTGCCTGCTTCAGGTGTTGTAGCCCTCCCAAAAAGGCTTTGAGACTACAGACTGACTATTCTTCACTTCTGGTTATATTGTTCAGAAGGAATGGCACAGATTTTTTGGTAGCTCCAGAGGTTATTAGGTGTATTAGGTGATATTGTAGCTGGTGGCTTGCTTGGTTCTCACATCTCAAACCTGTAAAGAATGATAATTATAAAACTTCATGTTGTTGGTAATTCATGTGGAACTGGCTAGTTCTAGGCCAGATATTTCTAAATAGGTAAGAACACATATAAGAACAGAATAGATAAGTTTTATGCTGCTAGAACTCAGTCTGTGTTGAAAGACAGTCACCCTGGATTTCTGTGATGTATAGAGGCACTTAATTATGTCCAAATTATGTCTTAGTAACAGTTTGTCTTCTATCCTACAAAGGCAGAATGGTTTATCAACTCTCTCTTGAGAAAATTATGCTCACAAAGAGAGTTCTCACCCAACTTTGAACTTGTGAACAGTAAAGACAAAGTCCAGTGAGGAGTATAAGGCTGTGCTACAGGAAGAGACCTTTCAGTAAATGTAATACTAAATACTTTTCTTAAAAGCCTTTAAATAATTTCAGCTAGGCTCAGAAGAGTGACAACAAACAAAGAAAAGCCACAAACAATAATAAATAGCCCAGAATAGACAGTATGATTTGGTAGGGAGATGTTTCACATTAACAGGCTTCACTTTGTTGTATGATAGCCATGGGTACATAAAGTTAACTGGTTGGGATATACCCTCACCTGACAGAAGAACACAGTTTCCTCTTTAGCCTCAGCACTGATTTGGTACAGCATTGGGAGGAAGCTGCTGTTTGTGTCTGCTTTGTATTTTGTTTTAACCTGTTGGTCACCACTTAGGGATGGAGTTAGCAGAGGTGGTTAGTCAGAGTACAGACAGAACTAAGTTCTTGTAATTTTTAGTGTCAAGACAATTTAAGCCTATTTAATATTCTGCAATTCACTCTGCTGTTCTTCAGATGTTTGGAGACTGAGTTGATAGAATTGATTTTAGTAAAAGAGCCAAAACATATAAACTTCAGCCCTCAGCCCCCAACCTTCAACCTACCCAGTCACCAATTAGGTGAAACTGTGGGCCAGAACCATGAGCAGACATGAAATGACAGAAAGTCTTGTCAGCAGGCAATTCCTTCCCCCAGCTACTACAGGCTGCTCCCCTAGTATGGTGAGTGCTGTTCGCCGTTGTCAGAGGCATCTTTCCTTCTTGTATGCTCGAAAGGAGTCATATTTTAACTGACTGATTTAATATAACTGCCTGCCTTTGTTCTTAGAATCTTTGTGAAAACTCTCCATTCATATATCCATTTAATGGAGTTTTCTCTTTTTTTTAGTTTAGCAAGAGTAGTGTCTCAGTAGCATCAGAAAGAAACAAATTTACTTGCAAAAGTGTTATAAGCGAAATGTAAAAGGAAGGTAAGAAACTGCCACACAGGATGAGATGGCAGATTCTACTCATGTAGGTCTCTGAAATTGTTTAGTACCATGTTCTTCTGGAAAATGTTGAAGGATTCAATAGAATGCAAATCTGAAATAAATTGAGATTACTTCTCAAGATACAAAGTCTTTCAAATCTTAATTAGACAAGTTAAAATATTTTTTGAAACATTTAATTGACAAAAACTGCCAAGAATATGTAATTCTTTGGGAAAGAAATCACTGAGGTTTCAACATATTTAACAGTATCTAATGTGAGGCTTCCTATTTACAGTGTTACGGAAAAAAAATCTGGCTTTGATTACACTGCATTTCAAGAATTGAATTAATTCTCATTTTTGCAAATGTTAATTAACATTTATATAAAATACTTTAAAAACTGAAAATAATAAATGCTAAAAAGATTTTATTACATCTTGTCAGAAGAGGTAGAAGAATGTTCCGTTGACTTGTGTAGTGGCCAGATAATCAGAAAGGAAAGTTTTTTCTCTTTGATACTGGACAGACTCAGTCAATTTGCAGTGTTAGAGGGTGTAATATCTGCCATCAGTAGTGAAGGTGCTGTGCCCTGG
Organism: Hirundo rustica; assembly: GCF_015227805.2. NCBI lineage: Eukaryota > Metazoa > Chordata > Aves > Passeriformes > Hirundinidae > Hirundo > Hirundo rustica. The sequence continues at coordinate 108,660,624 of NC_053451.1, read as the reverse complement.
TAGCTCTCAATACATGGTGACTTTTTTCAGTGAAATCTCAGATGAAAAGGGATGGAAGTCCTTCATCCTTAAAAGCAAAGTCAGGGAACAAGTATTCCTGCTTTCATGTAGCTGGAAAAGGACCTGCCACCCAAGTGCAAATATAAACATGAGGACCAGGGAATAATTTAGATGTGTCTGTAATTTTAATCAGTAAAATACCAGGCATGGTAAGGATAACAAAATATTCCGGGATAATTTGAGAATCCCTTATACACGTGGTGAAGTCAAGACTTATTGGTAAGGTGGAACTACAACAACAAAGGAGGAATTATTAATTCTTTCCTTGCAATATATGATTACATCCAAGCAACACTTACCATTCCTAACTTTTCTTCATAGAGGAAGTTCCCTACCAAACACTAAGCATTGATTCACTCCTGTGCCTCAGGTCAGTTTTATGATAGTATATGGATTTTTTTGTTGGTTTTTGCCTTTAGATATCACTGAAAATACGAGTAAGAGTGAAAGAGCACACTTCTTGCATCACTCGCGTTCAGGTGATCCTTATCTAGTTAAGGTGGGTTAATAGCTCTTATCCCAGCCTTTCTTTGCCATATCTCTTCAGAAGGCTAGATTTTTCCACCTGTTTTGTTGGAATCTAACAAACCTAAGTGTTGCTGGTTTTGTCCCTGTTTCAAGGCAGTACTGTGTTACAAATAGCAGCTTGCACAGAACATTTTAAATTTAACTAGAAGCAGATATGTAAACACTAAAAACATCCATTTTTATTTTTACCTTATTCATGATGATACAGAGACGAGCTGTGCTCATGTTACAACACATTAGTCAAAATGAAAATAAATGGAAATAGAAAGGAATTGTTCAGAAATAAAGTTTTGAGAATGTGACCAAATTATTTATCCACTGACAGATGCATGGGCAACATTTAATGTCCACAATTATTTTAAAACCTTTGTCAGAACAGTATGTCCGGTTGTGTCCCCGCTCCGGGTGGGAGCTGACCTCCAGCTAGCTCGGGTCAACACAGACACAAAGTTTCCAGTTCGTTTTGGCTTCTCGGCTTGGCAGCTGGACCCAAAGGTGACAGTCAACAGCAGCAGAAGAGAAAAGGCTGGCTCTCAGCTTAGCAGGTTAAAGGATGTTTATTAGCAGAGATCTCCAAGCTCCGAGGCGAGCGGCTCGGACCTTCCAGGCTGAGAACCCCGCGGCTGAGAGCTTCTAGGTGGAGAACCCAGCGGCTGAGAGATTCTAGGTGGAGAACCCAGCGGCTGAGAGAGTTTGCTCCTCCCTCCCACCCCCTATAAGCGGGGGAGGGTCCCAGGGAGGATACAAAAAAGACCACAAATCAGGGGTTTCAGGGGGTAACAAGGTGTGCCCACCCCCAAGCTTCGGACCACTAAAATCCAGAGCCAAAGGAATTCCCCCCAGGCTGCCTATCACCTGAAGCCCTCTGCCGGAGATTTCACAATCCGGGAGGGACCCCGGGAGTGATTGACAAGCTGCCCCAGAGAGGGGGGTTGGGGCAGAGGGGATGTTACATGTCATGTGAGGTATGGGATGATTGACACAAAACACCTTATTATACAGACAACACAAAAGGGATACAGAATTGGGGATACAGTGAAACGAACCATAACATAACCTTTTTACAAAAATCTAATAAAACAGTTCTGCACCACCACAGAACAGCATATATTAATTTATACCAGACCATAATTTTCTGTAGTAATTAGAGGGCAAACAGGAAACAGAGGTCTTGCTCAGCAGAGATTACAAGCTAAATTTAGATGCCACATAATCAGCCATATCAGGAAAATGCAGGTTTTGGTGTACACCGTGTCCCATCTCTTTTCCTAAAATGGATGCAATACACAAAGAACATATATTGGAACATGCAGTTGTTCTCAGAAAATCTAGTTAAGCATCCTGGAGCATGTTTGGCCTAAGGATTTTACTTTGGCTATCCTTGATATAAATCCATCATAATTTTAGTTTTGCTTGAGTCAGGAATAAACCAGTAACAAAACCAATATTTTACACAGCCCCAAAGCTCCTTTGCAAGTCCAGCCTGAGTAAATACAGGCTTAATCTGTGTGAGAGAGGTCCTAAGACTGGTGAGTGGTTGCATCAGCTGCTGATTTGATTCTGTTATAGATACAAATCATCACAATGGCTACTTATAAAATACTGTAGATAATTCAAAGAATATAAGTTTATTACTAGTTTCAGGATCAAATGGTGACTCTGAGGCTTTTCAGTCTGTGTTTAGTGGATAACAGTGTTTCAGCCTTTATCATACCAAAAAGGGAGGGAAGGAGAAAAAACAAAACCGTTCTGAAGACGAGCTGCTTCTATTTCATCTTTCTTATCAGCAAGACTATTCCATGACAGGTGAGAGAATGACTCAACAGAGGACAATCCCTTGCCAACTAACAGCAAAGGAAGGTGGATAATGAGTACTCTGAGGTGTGGTGAGAAAGTGGTGGCATTTGGGTTTGGTTAAGCTTAGAGCTTAAAAGAGCATATTTAGGAAAAAGATCTATTTTGTTATATTTTAATTGGATGGGAACTTGTGTACAGTCGGGCGAACGCCTATGCTATGGAAATTTTTGCTGGAAGTGTCAGACTGTGTTTATGTCTGCTTTATCATCTTAAGTTTAGAAATGAGTGCTGTATTTCAGAGGAAGGGATGTAATAATTTTGCAGAATATTTCTTAAAGTCTCTCTGAATTCCTGTGCTTTTGACACTTAGCTTTCTTCACTGCAGCATTATATTAAGATGGCAAAAGTAATGGTTTCATCTGTTTGTTGGATAATTTTCTTTGCTCTGTTTTATGTAGTTTCCTCAAAGCATAGTAAAATACAGAATAGAGCAGAATAGACCAGTTCAGTTGGGAAGGACCTGCAGTGACCATCTAGTCCTTCTCCTTGACCACTTCAGAGCTGGTCAAATGTTAAAGCACTTTTTAAGGGTATTTTCCAAATGTCTCTTAAATGCTGACAGACAAGGGGCGTTCACTGCCTCTTCAGGAATCCTCTCCCACTATCTGGCCTCCCTCTCAAGTAAAGAAATGCTATCTAATGTCCAATCCATACCAGTGCAGTGAGTTAAATTCAAAATTTGCTGAGTTAAGGCCATAAGAGAATAGGGACTTTGAAGTGTTTGCCTAAAGCGGATTAAGTTCAATCCACAGAGTGTCTCACCAATGTTTTGATCTGTGTTGGAGTACTACAGAGAACATGAACAAAGTGCTGGTTTCTGATTAAAAGAAAACAAAACACTCCAGAACAAACAAAACACCTCAGGCAAAATAAACCAAATAGTAAAGGGCAAGTTATCATGTCTTCCCTTTTCTCAGGATTGGTGTAATTAATACATTATATATATATATTTTCCTTTAAAAAATCCTTCTGAGCTAAAAGATTGCTCTAAGATGACAGATAGACATTGTTGATTTTTTTTTAATTACTGTTTATGTATCTATTTTGTTATGTTCCTTCATACCAGGACTTGTGTAGGACCTTGAGAACTAGCCCTTTAAATTCAGAATAGGAAAACAAAAAATGTTACCTGTTTTTTTCTGGCACACTCCTATGCTTGAAGAGTTGTGCTCCTTTTAATTTCAAGTACCAGCATTTTTATGATAGGACCTCATTTTCTAATCAATTATTTTTTTAAAAAAATAGGAGCATTTTAATTGCCAGAGAATGCTCAAAATATTTGAATGTTATGGAATTGTCAGAATTTCTCCTTTCTCCTGCTGTGTGTGTTAGTTCCTTAGTTGACTCTGTTGAATATTTGCTTTGAAGTGCATTAGCCATTTTAAGTGTGAAACTTAACTACTTCTCTGCTTTATACTTCAACAGAATTGAAACTGAGAACTTCAAGTGTTAGGAAGCTGAGATTGTGTTTCTTTACATTAAAAAAAAAAAAAAAAAAAAAAAAAAGTATGGATTAACCAGTATCAGACTGACAGCACCTTGTGGAGTACTTAAAAAATGGTGCAAGTGTGGGAGGGAAGACAGAATGGGACAGTTCCAAGAACTGTGGAAATGTCAATCTGAAGAAGCAGGAAACCCAAGTGTGCTGGCTTGAAGGCAAAACCAGCGAGAGATTCCAAGTCAGAAAAAACTATTTTATAGGAGAGGAAAAAAAGTAAAATAAAATAAAACACATGCAATGGTACAAAAGATCACTGACAGAGTCAGAATCCAACCTGAAACCGTGGTGGTAGCACTCCAGATGAAGTGGTCTTGTTGAAGCAGTGTTCTTGCAGAAAGGTCTGGTAGCTCTTGTCCTCTGGGAATCCAGTGGGTAAGGCTGCCTGTGCTGTCCCAAGGCCCCGATTATATCCAGATGGGAATGCTTGGCTCCTCCCCCTGGGTGGAGCATCTCACAATGGGCTGATATCATTTTATCACTCTTGCAATGGGTCCTTGATTGCCTATTAAACAGAGATAGCTCCTGGGGAGAGTTATCTATGAGTCATGCAGGACGGCATTGATGGGCCATTAACAGAAGATAGTCTGGAGGGAGGGGGCATGGGAAACAGTGGTGCACAATTTAGTTTCAACATTTCATGTAGATGGTGATAGAATACATACTTTGGGCACATTTTACATTGTAACCTAGGACACCAAGGAATCTTTGGAAATAGTTCAAAATTGGTGCAATTTATCTAAAATACTGTGATTGTAAATCCAAAGGGGAAAAAAAAAAAAAAAAAACAACCCACACAACTACGTAGATTTTAAAATTTTCAGTCTTTTGATATCTGATGCTTTTCTTCTCTCAGGAAAGTTACTGTAAGATAATTATTTCACCCAAATCACCAGGACAATTCATAATCTGTTGTGTAAACTTGACTGTTTTGAGTCTATAAGGTTCCGTCTGTGCTGGAATTTATAGTCAGCTGTCCCTGAAAATACATCATGGGTGAAGCTGTATATCTGTTAAGTGCTGCATCCAGCTGTGGGTCCCCAGTACAAGACAGACATGGACTTGTAAAAGCAGGTGCAGAGGAGGCCATGAGGGCTGGAGCACCTCTCTAGGAAAACAGCCTGAGAGCTGGGATTGGTCATCCTGGAGAAGAGGAGGCTCCTGGGACGCCTCGCTGCCGACTTTCAGTTCTGGAGATGGACTTCTAAGGGCAGTAGTGACAGAACACTGAGGATGGCTTTAAACTCTAAAAGAGTTCAGATTGGATGTTAGGAAGAAACTCCTTGCTGTGAAGGTGGTGGGGCACTGGAGCAGGGTGCCCAGAGAAATTACAGATGCCCCATTCCTGGTGGTGTTCAAGGCCAGACTGGGTGGGGCTTTGAGCAACCTGGGAGATTCCCTGCCCATAGCAGGGAGGTTGGAATGAGGTGATTTTTAAAGGTCTCCTCCAACTCAAACCATTCTGTGAGTCTGTGATTAAGAAACTGGTAATTTTTAAATAAAATAAATTTATACTCTTTTCAGCTTCTCTAGTGAAATAAAAAATTGTTAACTCAGTTCAGATGTACTGTTAACTCAATACAAAATACCTGAAATGTATGCTTGAAGCTGAATATAGAAATATTTTCAATGAAGTAGTATGATTTCTTTCCTTTCAAATCAGCTCTTGCTTATTTGAAAGTTTTCTTTGCTTTCTAAGGAACTGTACACACTGGTGTATTTTTGATTTGGCCCACTGTTGGTTTTTTTTGGTTTGGTTTGTTTGGGGTTTTTTGTTTGGTTTTTTTTGGGTTTTTTTTGGGTTTTTTTTGTTTTGTTTTTTGTTTGTTTGTTTGTTTGTTTCTTGGTTTTTTTTTTTCCCCTCCTGATGCATGCATGGCTTTTTTTGGATACTGAGCTTAGCTAAGCTCAGGACTGTTACCAGCACCCAATTTTCTGTCCTGTTGTGTAGCCGTGAAGCTCTGGAGTTGTCTCCCAGCTGACCTTGGTGAGAGCTGTGAGCTGTGTGCTGTGGAGGTAGAGTGGTTTGGTAGTGTCAGAAGTATAGGAAAAGATCCACAGTAGTGTAAGCTTATTTGCGGTTTTTTGTGGAAGAAAATAGAATTATAAACAGTCTGCAAAACTTTGCTTCAGTAACTTGGAGCCTGATAGCCGAATTATTAAGTCAATTTTAATTTGCTAGTTATTTTCATTCTCTTAACATCTCCCAAAGTCTTGCTCCTACACTTAGAGCAGGATCTATTAAATCAAAGCCAAAGCAAATCAGTGTAGAGAATAACAAATGCAGATATATTTGGAAAGGCAAGTCTCAGCCCAAACTCAGTAGGAGGTGGTAGGCTGATGACATTAGGAATATGCAGTGTAAATATGAATGTATGATAGCAACACAAAGTTATGTGGTACTAAGAATTCACAATTTCACTGCCTATATGCCTCATTAGGTAGGTAATGAATTTCACACATTTCAGGACTTAAACTACCCAACCTACCATTATGTTTTTGCATCAGTAAGTCTATGAAAGCATTAGTATATGAAAGCTGATGTACTTTAATAATGCTAATAGCATTCTTGATTATATTCAGAGAAAGTAGAATACAATATCACTAATTTAATATCCCATTTTTAAATACAGGCACAGACATTTCTTCTGAAATAAATATTTTGTAGGCAGGATGATTATTACGAAGGCGATCATCCATGAACAAAAATTAGATACATAACCATGAATTATTTTCTTTTTAGTATCTTGAGTAACCAAAATCCTAGGAAAAAACCCAGACAAGCAGACATTTAGGCAAAGATAAATACTAAAATACCTAGTTGCTTCTGATTCTACCTTGCAATGAAAAAAATACCAAAATCAATGCTTTTTTTTTGTCCTATTCAGTTCTTTGAAAACTTTCCTATAAATTTTAAACAGAAACAATTGGATTACCTACATATTCACTCATCTAGTTAATCAGATTAGTGTTAATCCTGTGGCTTTAGTTTGGGTACTTCCCATCAGTCTAAATATAATTTCTAAATCTAATGTAAGTCTTCATAATTATATTATGAATATTTAAGAAAGTAGCTAAATTCAATTATGCAGTACATATTTTCTACATGCAGCAAAGAAAAGAGAATAAATCAAACATTTTGAAAGGTGATTAAATCACTCCAGCAAGGAAACCCTCTGGTTTTTGTGGTTTTTTTTTTTCAGTTAGTACAATGTTATAGTAAAGTTTTATTTTTATGCCATCCAAATGTTAGAGTTTCTGTAGAAAAAGATATTTTAGTTAACTTCTAAGGGCATGTCCAAATGCATCCTGCTTTTGGGGTCATGGAAGAATCATTGCTGGCTCTGAATTCTGCCAGAGCAGTGGGATTTTAGTTTTATCTATCCATTTCTCCATGAATGTCCTGTTCTTAAGGATCTGGTGGCAACAAAGAGGTATCAAAAGATCATTTTCTAATCTGTCCATCTCTCTTGTCAAGTGTTTGTATGTATGCAGTTACATGTTGGTTTCTGTAGGTTTCTAGCAAAACTACAGTTAGATTTGTTACCTATTTAGTACTAAATCCTAAACAACCCTACATCTCTTTAGGGTAAGTGTTTATTTCTCACACCAGAACTTTACAGATTGTATGATATTTTAAAATGCAAAGCAAATGGTCTTCCACATTGTGCATACCATGATCTGTTCCTTTTCTCATTTAGCCAAAAAAATTATCATGAAATCTTCATTTGAGAGGTGATAAATGTTATATATATGGATACTTCTGTAAAAAGTTGAGAAAGTGGTGAATGCTTTCTGAGGACCTCTTTTCCAAATAATAAACTCTCGCATGCCCTTCTCAGTGCTCAGTCATGGAAGTTATTTTTTGCTTGGTGTAAGAATCTAATTTCTTTAGATGTGCTACCAGCTTATTTTGGTCTCTAACTCCCACTCTCTATAGCAAGGTATAAAAGATGCTTAACAGTGTTGAAGAATTATTCACTTGATGCTTAGCAGAAACCACTTGACAGTTTTCAGTTCAGTCTGTTTGATCTGACGCTTCCAAAGGAACAGAGTGACCTTCATTAGTTTGAACATATGGAAGTGATTTTTAGATAAAAGAAAATAAGCTCTGCCCTAGTGGAACAAAACAAAATTAAATCAGATTTGCAATAGTTGGAAATAATTACCCCCCAAAAGTATCAAACTACAAAATAAGATTATGACTCTGTGTGTTTAAAAGAGTCAAACACATCTAAATCTGTTGAAATCCCTTATTGCCTGTCCTTAAGCTCTGAGAGGGCAGGGAAAGTAATGTTCTTCCCCTCTGGACTTTTCATGCCTTGGTCTATCAGATGCATTTTCATTGCTCTTCATGACCCCCAAAAGACAGCTAAAGGCTCTGAGTGCTTCTTCTTCCTGGTTTCCTTTGCAATACTTTTATTTGTTCATAGAAACTATAAAATTGCACAATAGTATAGATGATTGCAGCTCATTCCTTTTCCCCAGGTACTATTTATTCACTTGTTTAAGTGCAGTTTAGTTTGAGCATATACTTTCTGTTTTGCCTAATTTTCTGTAAGAATAGGCTTTTTAAAAAATATCTGTCATTATGTGTTATGATACTTTATGAGAAGAACTAATATTTTTATAAATACCTTAATATTTTAACAATGCATAAAAGCTACATCTGACATCTTACTGGCATAAGTGGCAGACTTCACATTAGGGTAAATATTCTACCTTGCCACCCCACCATTAATTTGGGGTTTATTGGCTAAATCCTCCCATCACTTTATTGACTACTGATGCATAAAATGTCTCAGATGACACAGTATTTACATTTTTCCATACGTACGTAAAAGTTTTGCCTCACGTTTCTAAGGTCATTATTTAAGAAGTATGACTTTTATAAGCGTTGGAAAAGGTCAAGAGAAATGCTTCTCTACAAGGAAAGATGAAGGACAGCTGAAGCATAAATCACCACCTGAGCAGGGTGACTCCAGCTGTTCTCTGCTGGGTACTGTGTCCTGTCCAATCCACAATGATACAGGCAGCAGCTTAGGGGATAACTGTTCCTGTAACTCCTTAAGGACTTCAGCAATTAAAAGAAGAAGTTTTTTATACTTATCCTCACTTGCCTCTGCATCTACTGTCCAAATGTTCTCCCTAGGCCAGTCTCACACAGATTCAGATTGTTTGTAAGAACACAGACAGCATCCTTTTGTGAAGGGACGTTGTGTGATGGGCCTCATCAAAGTGATTCCTCTTTGAAAAATGAGACGCAAGACAGACACCTCCTGTTCTGGAAGGCAGCAGAAGAGAAAGTAGAGCGCTCGCAGAAAGAAATAATTGACAAATGGAGAATTTTAAATAAATCCATTCCTATTAAAAAAAAAAAAATCATTTATGTTCTTAGAAAAATACAATGATACAAAGCAAGGAAACCACAAGATAAGACAAACTTTAAGTAATATTTTAGCTGTGATTCCACTTAGGCTGTTTACAGAAAACAGCCAAAATGGAAAAAAGTCAAGAAGTCTTATATTTAGTGCATGGTTGCTGTTCTTGCAGAATGGTCTTTTAACCCTACAAAAACACTTTCTTTTTTTCTCACAATTTGTTTATTCCTAATATTTGGAAGATTGTACTGATAAGTGGAAGAAAGAGAAAACTGTAAAAAAAGGTGCAGTAACTTAGAATATTTCTGCTTAGATCCATATTTTCTAGTTTCTCCATCATTCCGCTCATAAAACCTGCACACTTAAAACTCTGAGGACTGGAAAAAACTGGAGTGTTGTACAGCTGCAAAAGTTTAACTGCACTAAATTTAATATAGATATATTAATATAGATAAATGCATAGATTAGTAAAAAGCAGATACAGTAAAATGAAATTCATAACAATTAACTATCCAGAAGATGCAAAAGGAGGTATAATATTGGGCTGCAATTCAAACAAAAGTTAATCCAACCTGAAAATCAGTGCATCAGCAGCTTTGGTAACATGGATTAGTTCTATCTATAACTGTATTGTTCTCCAGTTACTTTCTGCAGCAGATCAGACTGTATAGTCTCTTTAGTCTTCAATTCTATGAAAATATAGTGAAAAAACTGCTTTTATAGGAAAATATCAATTTATTGACAATAATGCTTTTGAGAAGAGATCTCCTACAGTGCAAAATTAGTGTAGTTTCTGTAATTTGTTGGATAAGGAAAGTAGAGGGTTTCTACCTCACAAATTCTGTTGTTATTCAAAAACCTATTCACTTTTTTGGAGGGTGTACTAGATTCAATGGACTTAGAAAACAAGCATGCAATGAATAATTTTTTCATCTTTGCATAGGCTAAATACATAATATGTGTGTTCTAGTAACATGAACGTTATTTCTCCTGTGACTGACAGCTTCCTCGCAGACTCCTTTTCTGTTGTTTCCATTGTCATTATATTATAAACAGCAGAGAGTAAACTCTCTTACTGAAGCTATATTTGTCAATAAGATAAATTGAGAAAATATCATGAACATTTATAAAAGAAAAAGAAATAATTTTTTGTTTGTTTCCCTATAATGAGTAACATATGACAAAAACTATAAAAAAGTTTTGTTAATAAACAAAACTGAAGGATGCAATCTCCTTCACTCTCCTTCACTATGCGTGTTCTTTCCTCAATATATGAAATTAATGATAACTACATTGAAAAATACCTGCTTTGTGTATGATTACTTTAAATGCTGCTTTCTGCTTTGTTGTTGCTTATAGTAAATTCAGTTCAGCAGAATTTCTTCTGTCCATTTTAGCATATAATCACTATTGATCAGCAAGGAAGTAGTAGAGATAGAATAAAATAAGTTGAATAGCAACCTTGAAATTACATACTGGCAGAATCTCACCATGCCCTAAGTTACTCATTTGAGAGAGTTCAAATGTTTCAAAATTTGTTGAACTGGGAATGGTTGGAGCAATGCTGGGACACTTTCTAGTGAGCAAGCACAAAAGTTGTGCAGGTGAAGTACAATGAGGGCTTCTGCTGGAGCACCGTGACTGGGAAGTGGATGGGGGTAGGTTTTCACTTCAGGAAATAACCTGTTGTATATATTTGCCTTTCTGACACTCAGTTTAGATTTTTCAAATATTTTTGTGGTTTTATATTCACGTAAAACTAGTTACTAATAATGCATGTGGCCAGATGCATTAATGAAATACTTCTTTTCATTAAGGCTGTAAAGAAAATTCTGTCCTGATTTTTTCCAAATGTCCCCTTTTCAATCAGTAAAAATCTTCTTGAAATAATTGCTAATACTGATTCTTACAATAAAGATACTGTGCTGTTGTCAAATTTAGGGCAAGGAAGGAAAGGAAGAAAATGGGAAACAACAAGTACATGCCAAATTAAGACACTGGGCTTTGAAATGCAGAAGGCACAGGACCTAGCTGTAATGAACAATGTAAACTGAGGTGCTTCAGAAATTACTCAACTATGGGGGGAAAAAAAAGACTTTTGTCATTGTCAGCAGGTTTTTTTTGGGTTTTTTTTTTTTCCTTTTTTTTTTTTTTTTTTTTTTTAATTCCTGTGCTTCAGTTATATTGACAGTATATATGGAGCCGTTGTTGTGACTAGCTAGGTGTTTCCAATGTGTAGTCACAGTTTGTAGAGCAATGATATGTAAAACATAAAGATTAGAGTCTCATTTCAATAATAGGCTATTATGATGAAGAGTGTAGTAAGGAAAGTTGCATTACTTTTTTTCTGGCAAAACTTACTATTTTTCCTTCATATTAGATGTTCTTACTCCACTTTCAGGTTATTTTTTCATACTTGCAATAGCTTTTGGTCCAATTTTGTTTCATATATATATTTATTTATTGAATATTATTTATTGAGGGCCTTAAATTCAAGGTAGTAAATTGTGAATAACATTTTTTTTCTTTAGTTTTCCAAAACTTATGCAAATTTATTTTTCTGGAACAATTACTTCACATGCCATTGGTTCTTCTATTTTTCTGGGTTTGGAAGGAGCAGGGAGGTCATTCTTCCCCTGTACTTGGCACTGGTGAGGCCACACCTTGAGTGCTGTGTCCAGCTCTTGTCCCCTCAGTTTAGGAAGGATGTTGAGATGCTTGAGCACATCCAGAGGAGGCAACGAGGCTGGTGAGGGGCTTGGAACACAAACCCTGTGAGGAACGACTGAGGGAGCTGGGGTTGTTCAGCCTGGAGAAAAGGAGACTCAGAGGTGACCTTATCACTCTTTACAACTTCCTGAGAGGTGATTGTAGACAGCTGGGGGTTGGTCTCTTTCTCCAGGTAGCAACTGACAGAACAGGAGGACACAGTCTCAGGCTGTGCCAAGGGAAATACAAGTTGGATATTAGGAAAAAGTTTTTCATGGAAAGAGTGATAAAGTACTGGAATTGTCTGCCTGGGGAAGTGCTGGAGTCACCATCCCTGGATGTGTTTAAAAAAGACTGGATGTGGCATTCAATGCCATGATCTAGTCGAGTGTTAGGGCATGGGTTGGACTCGATGATCTTGAAGGTCTCTTCCAACCTAGACATTCTGTGATTCTGTGATTCTGTGATTCTGTGAATGGCATCTTTCTAGACCTGTCTTCCTCATTTCAAGTAAGGGTGATAAAATTTTACAAGAAATTGATTTTCCCTAAACTGAACCCATTAATCCCAGCCAGCAGCCAAGCCCCACAAAGCCACTCGCTCACTTCCCCAGCAGCAGGATCGTGGAGAGACTCAGAAGGGTCAAAATAGGAAGACTGAGATAAACACAGTTTAATAGGGAAAGGAAATGCCAGGCACAAAAGCAAAGTAGAACAAGGAATTCATTCAGTGCTTCCCAGGGCTGGGCAGGTGTTCAGTCATCCCAGGAGAGCAGGGTCCCATCACATGTGATGGTGACTTGGGGAGACAAACTGCATCACTTCAAACATCTCCTGCTTCCTTCTTCTTTCCCCCACTTTATATACAGAGCATGATGTCACACAGGAATATCCCTGTGGTCATTTGGGTCACCTGTCCTGGCTGTGTCTCCTCCCAGCCTCCCATACACACCAGTCTCCTCCCCAGTGTGGCAGCATGAGAAGCAGGAAAGGCCTTGGCTCTGTGTGATAACAAAAACATCTGCTCAGCAATAACAAAAACATCTCTGTATTATCAACCCTGTGTTCAGCACTAATCCAAAACACAGCCCCGGATTAGCCACTGGAATGAAATGTAACTAACCCAACTAAGCCCAGGCCAGCCTTAAAGTGTCTGGCTGACACCATGGTGACTTTAAGGACGTTATAAAGTCTTGGCAGCAGAAATAGCCCTTCTAAAGGCTGTAGTAAGTGTCAGCCTGAAAGAACTTTGGACTGAGATTCTTCATTGTTATCCTATAAAACATGCTTAAATACATTGATAAACCTATTCCCAGTAGTATCCAGTCAGAAAAAGCTTTTTATAAGTTTCAGTACCCTTGCACAAACCATCTATGATGTTCACAATTTAAAAATTGTCTCCTACTGTCCAACATGATTTAATAACAATTCTCCGACCTTTCTCATCTGCAGTCAGTAACTCATTAGGTGCAAGAGAAGGGGTTCATGGGTTCCTGGGGTCAGTTCTAACACAACATGCACTCAAATTATGTTTCCTGAACTTTTTTGTGTGACATAAACCTCTAAGTGTCATAGACCTTTCGTTCTGTGGGAAGCATCCTACTAAAGCGTGAACATGAACAAAACACATCCTTAAGAGACGCTGATTACGCTGTGGTTTTCATTTTGGAAGTGAACCTCACTAAGTTTTAGAGCCTTGGGGTTTTTGCTATTCAAAAGTCGATCAAATGGCAACATCATTTAGAAACTGCAAATATATAGTAATGAAGGAATTTTAATGTTGCATTAAATTCAGTAATATTGTCACCATTATAAAGGCTTCTCTAATAAATAATTTATACATATTTTATCTTAAATAGTAGTTCACTTTTTTGTACACTCTACCTTAGAAAACCAGATTAATATAGATATCATGGTGTGTTTAACCACAAGTGAAGTACTTTGTTAATTGGGTTTGGTCACTCTCTGGGGCAAGAATACAACTTTTTTTTTTTTTTTTTTTTTTTTTTTTTTTTTTTTTTTTTTTTTTTCCTTCTTCTTCTTCTTATGTTTAAATTGCCTACTAACTTCCTGAACTCTTCAATTCTAGTCTGTAATAAAGCAAAAGTGTATATATATATATATACACACACATATATATGTATATATATATGTATATATATGTGTGTGTGTGTGTGTGTGTGTGTATATATATATATATATATATATATGCTATTCTGTTGAGGGAGCTAAACCAAGTATTTTCACAGGTAAATGGGAATTGTTTTTCATAGATTGAGAGCTTGTGCATTCATAGTCACTTGTGTAAATGGGCTCCTGGGGTATCCTGAATTTAGTTTTCATTATGCAGCTTCTCTGTCCTCTTGGGTGGGAGAATTGGTCATCATGGAATACCAGGACTGTGGTGTCTGATGAGAAACTTTGTCTTGCTGTGAAAAGCACAGACCCTGGAGGAAGACTGTTAAATGTCTTACATGCAAACCTCATGAGATGTTATGGGACCAATACATCTATAAATATTTTGATTTTTTGTGGTAAGAAATATCAGCCTTTCTTTATGAAAAGCAGCTCTTATGAAAAATTGATATAACTGTAGATCCAGCTTTCCTTTGAAGCAGAGGGTTTTCATTTATTTCTTAATCCTCTCACCCCTGCCAAAAAAACCCACCAAAAAAAATACCCGAACTACCCACAACAGCAAGGAAACTTATAATAAAACAAAACTGGGTGGGATTTTTGTAGCTTGTGTTTTCTTTTTCATGGGCAGCTGGCACAAACAAACTGTTGTACTTCTGTTTGCAAAGTACGAAAATCTCCAGTTTGCCAGGAATCAGAAGATATTAATGTCTCAGAGTCAAAGGGGGAAGGAGCTCAAGTAATGATTAGCAAGACATAGGTGGCAGCTGTTGCCAGTGACACTGTGGAAGGTGTTTAGGCAGTGTTTGTCCCTAAGCCTCCAGCACAACCCTTGAGCCATGTGCTATAGCCACAGAAGAGAGATTTTGCTCAAGCAGCTTGCTTCTGTTATTCACCCTACCTGAAGTCTACAGCCTCTTTTTGTTGTTTCAAGAGTACTCTAAAGCTTACATCAGAAATCCTCACCCAGAGAGGGCACAGAAATGAGTTCTTTTGTGACATGAGTATACAGCTTCCTAAAACAAGGGGTTAGATTTGCTTCAGATTAAATTTAAGCATTTGCACCTACCCTTGTTGTGCTCTTACGGTGCCTTATGCGTTCTGCTTCTGTTTCTTCAGCTCCTTTTGCTTTTCCTTTGACTTTAACATGCTACAATGTGTGCTTACTCAGCTTTTCTCCCTAGGCTTCAGCAGGGAATGCTGAAAGGTTTTCTCCTCTCTCTCTAAACCTCAGCTGGGCCCATGGAGAGTTCTTTATCCTTTCTTTCCTGGAAGAAGGAAAAGCACTGATAGGTGGAAGTCTCTTTTCCCTGCTGAAGCATTTCTCATCCAGGTCTTCAGGATGCACCATTCTGGAATCAGCCTTGCAGTGAGAGATGCAGTGTTGGAACTACCAGTCGATGAATATTTCAATTGCTATCTGATTACTCCAGGAATCTCAGTTCCCTTCCCTAGAAGGCCTGTGAATTTCCAATGTAGTGATGGAGTCTTCAAGAAAATACTGGGGATGTATTTTTGTGCTGACTAATCTCTGACAATTACGTGTGTGTATATATATGAATGTAACAGTTATTCCTTCATGCATTGCACAGGTTTTACTGCTTGTGGAGTTTGGGAGGTTTTTTTTAATACTGTGTCAGGCCTCAGCTGCTTGGACAACTCTGTCTATTGGTGTTTTTATGCTACTATGGATGAGCCTGGTGCTGGATGCTAGCCAACACTTATTATCAGTGATTTTAGTGATTCTTAGGTTTCCAGAAGTCACATTTCTTTCAAATAGTGGATGAAGCTCATTGTTTTTTTCTGTTTAACATGAGCATATGAGAAAGTTGTTTAGCCTTTGCAGTTTGCTGATATTTCCCTTAATGAATTAAGAAAGTACAGCCATTAATTAAATCTTGCAATAAATCTTTAACAAATATTACTCTAGTCCCTAAAGGACTTGTTCTTCAGGAAATCCTTGTGTTGGTTTTTTAAGAATGAACGATTATTGCAGACACTTTTTCTCAAGTGTGGTCGTATTTCATATGGGGTTTTGAGGCATGAACCTGTCTTTTCTTGCTGCATGTGCATTGAAACACATGCTGTGTGTAACAATGCCATACTGTGTGACCCAGAACAGTTTATCTGTTCTTTTTTTTTAAAAAATAAACTTTGATGCAATGGTGGTTTAAAAATACAGAAGTTTTTTGATATGGTCAGTTCTAGAAAGATTTTAATATAACTTTTCTTCCCTTTAAAAACACAATTAAAAAAAAAAAAAAAACAGAAAGAAAGAAAATATAAAGAAAAAACTTTTAAGTAATTCAGCTTTTGTTGCCTTTGTGTTTCACCAGTTGAAAAGATACAGAGCCAGTGGGATGAAGTGCACGGATACCTCCAAAGTCGGAGACAGCAGCTCCAAGAGATGTTGAAGGATTCAACGCAGTGGCTGGAAGCTAAACGAGAAGCTGAGCAGGTTCTTGAACAAGCAAAAGCTAAGCTTGAATCGTGGAAAGAAATTTCCTACACCGTGGAAGCTTTGAAAAAGCAGAACACAGAACTTAAGGTCACTACTGAGTATTAAAATATTTCCATTTGAGTTAATGAAGTCGTTAAAGAAAATGTCCTCTATGTGTTGTCCTCTAACTGTGGGCAGTGTACATTACAAAAAATCCACAGCAAATCAGAAAGCAATTAACCTGCAAAGTCTAAAATATGTGTCACATATTCCTTGAATTTGAAACTGGTTTTAACAGTCATAACAGCTGGCTGATCTTGCAGGAGGAATACCTACCTTTTTAGCACAAGTATTCCACATCTGTTCAACAACAGCCTCAGAGCACTGGTACTGCAGATTGGGAAATCCTTACTATTGGTGTGGCTGTCTATGGTTGTCTGCACTGCTAATGAAGCTGTAAAGGTTTTTATGGAAGTCGTTGAGAAAACAGGAAAAAATCCCAACTGTAGCAAACTAAATGGATATATTTTGGATATCAAACATTTTAGATTTGCCACAAGATAATCTCACCAGCTTCAACCTTGACAGGGTTATTAACTGAAAAAAAAATCCCTGAAATGGCTGCTCTTGTGGTTTTAGCATGCATGTTGCACTGTTGCACACATTATGGTGCTTTAGTGTGTTAACTTACATAGCTGAGCTGTTCCTCAGGTAGAAAATATTCCCTGATGCATCAGTTTTTAAATTTCTTGTAATGGAAACAGTCATACTTTGGTGACATTCTTCATGAATAAATTTTGAGAACAGCTGTTTAAGATTAATAATATCTCATTTTCTAGTTGGGGAAAATCAAGATTGAAAACAACCAATTGATCAGACTTTTAAGGTGACTCCTGCCTCTGTGGGAAAGAGTTACACAAGTATTTTGTGATATATTTTCCTCTCTTGCCCACCAGATTTTTGTAGGTTTTTTTTTAACTCCTACCACTCATTTTTTGGTTAAAGTTTGTGTACTTAGAGCAGTCCTATTTACACAGCTGAATGGTAATGAACTGCTGTGAAGAGTTCATAGGGTAAGGTCCTCATCAACAGTTTTCGCTGCCAGAGAAAATATATGTAGAACTTCACGATTGGTTCGGTTATCTCCATCATCAGTTAGTTATTGCATTTAGAAGGAGATGCAAAATCTGTTAAGGTTTTTGCTTGCTTTTTTTTTTTTTTTCCTTTGCTTGCTTGTAAGATGCATAAAAATGTTCATCAGTCCATTGTTCTAGGGCTGAGCTGAGGTTAGATTTTCTCATTTAAGATTGTTCCGAAAGGGTCATTTCTTGGGAAGGGTAGATTATGGTAAACAAGGGCAATCAGTCACTGATGTATTGGAAAGAGTTATAGATCATGTGTAGTACTGTCATTCAGCATAGAGGACTCCCATTTGTCACTGTCTTCCAGCAGAGATACAGTCCTGGCTTCTGCCCAATGTTTGTTTAAAAAAAAGGAAAAGCTTCAACATAGTCAATGTCTCAGCTCTGAAAAGACTCAATTAACAAAAAAACAGTTCTGTGCAAACACTCTTATGTCAGAGTATTGGAGTGTCTTATGTTTGGAAAACAAATTACCTAACTAGGAGAATAATTGAAAATATTGCTTTAGAAATGGGTCTTTTGTCCACTTTTTTTACAAGAGTATGTGAAGTTGAGACAAGGTCCATCTAAGAGTGTATGCTTTATGAAAAAAACTATGGGGTTCTTTGGATCAACATTTTCCACGGAGAGAAATAAGAATATGCCTTTCTTCTCCTCCACCCCCAGAGTTCTAGAGAGAGAATAATAATGTAGTTATTCACAAAATAAATCTCTACCTATAAACAAAGTTTGGGAATGGTGACCTGTAGATTCTTTCACCTTTTACTTTAGAAGCACTTGGGCTATCTGTATGATATGGCTATCATATGGCATACTATCATATGGCATACTATCAGCCATTCCCACCCTTCTGGATCCAATGAGATGGATGTGTTGTGTCAATCTACAGACATTAACCTATAATTTTAATTTCAGTGTCTCAGCTAGTCCATCTTAATTTGTGCCCTCCTGATGATATGAACATCAACAAGCTCTAGTCTTCCGAGGTTGTTAACTATCATTTTTTTGCTTTTGCCTATAATTTCTTCCTCAATTCTAGAAGAAAGTCATCTCTGTCTTAGAGAATGGGGAGTAGGAGGGGTGGGGGAATTTATTTTCTTATTCTTCCTTCTCCTTTTTGTGTTTCTTCTGTGCCAGCCTTCCTAGAGGAATTTGTCTGCCAGTAATTCCTATTGTGTGAAGTCCTTCATCAAAGTTTCTCAGATGTGACAGCATCAGTTGTTATGTTCATGCTTGAAATAAGGGGTCATGGAGTCTAAGGAAAATGGAATTTTTTTTTTTTACTTAACTGCTTTATGTTTCTGCTGTATGATATTATCTAAACTGAAGGACCTAGAAATACATCAAGTTCTCAAAACAAATGCTTTCCAGGCTTCTGTGCCAAACACATATATTTTGATGTTGTGCCCTGAAGATGTAGAGTAAGTAGGCTGTCTTTTGGCTTGCTGTTACACTGATGAAGAGGAAGCTGTAATTTCTAGTCATTTGCTTTGAGGGAAAGAGAGAGGTCAGTGCGAGACTTAATAAATTCTTCAAACTTATTAATTTTGCCAGCTTTGTGTCTCACCATAGCTTGGTGTGAGAAAGTAGTCACTGAGTGTTCTTCTGATTTGCTTGTTAAACATGGTAGGTCTGCCTAAAGACAGCTGAATCAATGTGCATGTTCCCTTCTACTGTAGGGGAACTTGCAATCAGTGCGTGTTTTAATACATTTCTGTTAGGGCATCCTAATACATGTGCATGATAAACTCAGTAATACTAGTCTCTTGGTGTTTTGTTTTTTTTTTAAAACAATGCTAGCATGAAACAAAAATCTGCTTGTATTTGGCCATTAATGTTTTTAAAAGAATTTTAAAATTTTGTTTCTGACATTTAAAAGATAAAAGTAACCAGGTACTATAGCTAATGATTAAAAATATTATTAATTTGAATCAGAAATTAATTCAGATTAATTTGCTGAGAATTACAGCTTTTTTTTTTTTTTTCATTCTGTTTTTTTTTTAATTGGGTATTTGAGTACTAAGCTGGTGTTAGGTGTGGGGAACCAGAATATGACAATCTGGCCAATGAGAGTCTTTACCCAATAAGCCCTGTTTTTTATTGTTCATTAAGTGATGACTGCAGATGGTTAACTCAGCATGCTGAAGGTTATAGATGTATAAATAGTACACAATCACACCTCAGCTCCTTGCATCACCACGTCATCAGAACAGAAGCTAGTGTAAAACTAGCCTTTTCTTAATAGGATGCTGAGCTTCTGTTTGAAAGAGGAGGAAAAAAAAAAAATTAAAAAACCCACCAAAACCCCAAACCAAACAAAACTGCTAGGATTGCCTGTTCACTCCTTGGCTCCTTGCTTTGGTTGGAGCTAGTCAGGCGTTCTTTTCTCCCTCTGTACAACTTCATCTGGGATAGCCCAAGTGAAGAAAAGACATTTCGTTCCTTTCCTTCACTGAGCACTTATTTCTTCATCTAAACAGGAAATTAAAGAGCAGCCTGGTTGCATCCCTGCCCTGTTGGGACTCAAAAGGCCAGGCAGCCTTCCACTGGCAGAGCCCAGGGTGTGAACTTTATGTCCTGAATTTGTGGATAAGGCTGAGGCTGCCTTTGCTTGCCTTTGTCAGTTTCTTGCAGGGTAGTAACTTATTAGGGACTCTTTTGCCATTCCCTGTGTACCAAGATGAGGAACAAAATCAGCATTTTGTGGTTTTTTATTATTCCAGGGCTGAAAGTGTACTCCATTGATTTCAGTAAAACAATTAACAATTAAGTTTATGTTATTGACAGTGTTGCAAACACTGAATTAGAATTCCTTGATTAAAAAAATTAATTCTTTAAGTATATAAATAAAACATGCTACAGATATACAGAAAAAGGACAGAAAGACGGTCTGATTTTTCAGATTTGTGATCTATACACTGAACTGGATGATGTTGTACATACATATTGCTATATTTGAACTACAGTGCATCATTGATTTTGTTCCACTGGTCAATCCTGGGATAAAATAAAGTACAGCTCTGATTTCTTTACTTGTTTTTAATCAAGGGCACTTAATTGCACAGGCTTTATTCCTAATAGCATCAACTAGTATCTTCTAATTAAAAATTAGAAATAAATTTATACTGAAGTAGCATGATAAATGCACAGCCTTAATTCTTTAACCGTTTTAATAAACTCAGCTAATTCCAGTGATAACACAGGCAAAACAAAGAGAATGCTTTAAAAAGAATGCCAGAAAGAAATTAAGGTAATGCAAATGCAGCATTTTTCTTTAAAGAAGAAAAAAGCAAATGTGGTCTTAAGTGGCTAAAAGATTAAGGGAGGCTAAATACATAAAAGGGAAGAGGGGGAAAAAAATAAAATAAAATTTAAAAAAAAAAAAAAAAAAATAAAAGAATGCCATGAATGTAGTACTGAAATATACATTGCAGTCATGTAGGAGGACAGTTAATGGGCCTCTGGTGGGAGAGACAGGTAAAACTTATACCCGTAAAACATTGTACCCAGGTAAAACTTGTAACATTTTGTTCTCAGCCTCTGCGCACAGAGCGAAGTTGAAGCATGCACTGCTCAAAGTTGTTGAAAAATTACACATCAATTTCCAGTAAAACAGAAAATACAAATAGTTTCCATCACCAAAGCTCTCTATATTCATCATTTCTTTCCTGAGTGACGACCTAGTGTTGTAGTGTCAGGAAGTTAATGGATTAATGTTGAATTTAATGGTGAGAACAACACTTTTGGAAATGACCTTGTAATGGATCTTCTCATTTTTTCATTATAAAACAGGGTTTCAAATCTTTTAGAAGGTCAATTTTATTCACATGGGTCTGGGCAAAAAGATCTTATTTTCAAAGTAAAGTTTACAGACCATTAATTTACAATGCAGACAAAATGTTATAGTAGCTTTTCTATATAAAGCAGTGAACAGTCAGTCTGCTGTGATTCTTTGGCTGAGAATAAAAATTACCTACATGCCTGTGTAATTTTAAACAAAGAGAAAGGTGGGGTAAAATAAAGATGGATAAACCTAAATGTAGAATAGATACTTGCTGTATAAGATGTACAAAACTGAAATGGTAATTACTGTAGAATTTATTTACTATTTTTTTTTGTATATTTATTATTATATTTATGTAAATATTAAAATTTATATATTTACTGTATATCATTCTGGCAGGGAAGGAGCTTAGTTGGCAGTCTGTTTCTAAAACAACCACCTGCCTGTATCTTCCTCAAAGAAACAGTAGTGTTTCCCACAAAATTATCACCTCTCCTAGATCTCCCTACTTAGCAAATAGAAATTTCTTTAAAAAATTGTCTAGACATCTTCATCTTAGGTGAGCTTAATCATAACATGTTCAGATGCTTTTCAGGATTAGGGGGTTGTAGGCTCCTCCTAATGTTTGATTGGTAGAAAAAGGATCCCTTGTTCAAAACAAGGTGCTGCAGTGTTACCTGAGGCTGTCGGGTGCACAGTAACAGTGATCTGCCCACTCATGAAGGAATAGCAGAGGAAATGGGGGAAATGACCTGTTATAAATTTTAAATTATGAGAGAACCTAGAGGTGCTGAAGTAGCCTTTTAACAGATAAGAGTTTGGGACAAAAATTGACACCCACTCCCCCCCCCCCAAATTCCATTTGGACTCTATTCAAAGAGCATTTTAGTCCCAGTCTTAATCAAAATCAGACCTTCTGAGATTAAAATATAAGTGCATAAATTATTCAACATTTATTTATTTTTATTTAGTGTTTAGACTCTTTCACTAGGGATTACATGTAAGTTCAGCTCTATGTGAAGAATTCTATATCTGAGTCAAAACAAGATTTCAAAAGGAATATTGCTTTGGGAGACTGAAGGGAAAACAGCTATTTTTTTCTTCACGGGCATTTCCCAATGTATGTATTAAAGCACAACAATAAAGGCAGACGAGTCTTACTGTTTGTTGTCAATAACTTCAAATGTTTACATGCAACTTACTATTTCTATTTACAAATACAAACTGTTTTTCAACTTGTATTGTCCATTTTATTGGCTAGTTGGAGCCTGTTTAGTACAAAAGTACGAGTAGGCAATCAATTAACTTTGCTCTTTCATTTTGTTGTTACACATTATGGATTAAATATGCAGCTTCAGTGCATTTATATGGAAATTTGCTCTGAGAGAAAGACTAACAGGAAAGATGCATGGGAGCTGCCTGCTGGCTGAATGCTGCTCTGGATTTCCTGGCTTGCTTCTGCAGTGAGGCAGCTGGCCTGGGTGGAGAGGAGAGAGGAGAGAAAGGAGAGGAGAAAGTGCAGAGGAAATGGGAAAACAAAGAATGACAAAAAATTTTAAAGCTTTTTACTATTAAGCATAAATTAACATTATAAAGATATGGATAGGTTTACTTATAGGTATTTTGCTGTATTGAAGATTTAGTGCTGTTCCAGTAGATGGCACTAATTACATAAATAATTTGCTAAAATGAACTAAATAAAATAAAAAAAAAAAAAAAGAAGACAAAAACAAACAAACAAACAAAAAACCCCTGAAATCACTGGTATTAATTGTCCAAATCAGTATTATTTCACAGTATAAAAAAGAAAATTAATCAGAATATTTGATCACACTATATTTTTTACCTCAGTATTCAGTGTCACAAATAATCATAGTTTCCACAATGAATAATAATGCATCCATCTATTTGTGTGTCAGAAAAGAATAATCAACATTCTAATCATCGGTTATCAATTTGAGGTGTCATGTATTTTCCAGCATTTAGAAGTTGGTTGTTTTATCCTCTCAGAGTTTACAAGTAGTCCTGTGGTATTATGGCTAAAAGAATTTAAAACATTTAGAAAGACTGATTTTCATTTCTAGTAAATCTGAGGAAGGGTTTTTTTTTTTATTTTTTTATTTTTTTTTATAAAGGTGGTAAAAGTTATTCAGCTCCTTTTCTAATAATCATACAATACATGTGATCATTTTACATTGCTCTGAGGATTATTCTTTCTTTCTCTTTTTACTTCAGCAATTTTCAAAAGAAATACGACAATGGCAAATAAATGTAGATGTGGTAAACGACATGGCTCTTAAGCTGCTCCGTGATTATTCAACAGATGACACCAGAAATGTACAACTGATGACAGACAGCATTAATGCATCGTGGGCTGCCATTAATAAGAGGTAAGATATAAATTCTGCTATTAGATTTGTTGTTACTCTCCATTAACATTCACTGTCCAGATGTGGTTGGAGATTATAGAAGATGTAACTTTTGCAAATGACATGGCTGTAGTGCTCATGACTCTTCTGTAGAAGATTTTGGAAGTCTGTCTTTAGATTAACATTTAATTATTGCAAATAAAATTTAGCTTTCTGCCAATTTTCCTCTGCTATAAACAGTTGCCAACTAACTTAAGCTGATGGGTTATATTTCAAGTATTTAAAATTATTTTGTAGATCTGTACTATCTCCACACCACAATCACAATAGTGATTCTGACTCATAAACCAAATCTGAGAATGACAGACATATCCTATTGAAGCAGGTTCAAAGTAGAAATGTTATCCTGTATCTTTGAAGTAAATCTCTAGACAAGAAAGTTTTTACTAAATCCTTGACCACATTCTTGATTACATTTTGCAGTCTTTCAGTGTTTGGTTTAGATACCAATTTCCTATAAAAAGCAAATTTTTTTTGCAGCCAAAAAATTGTGAATCATCCAATATGCAATCCATAGGATTATAACATACTGCAGTAAAAAGTACTTTCTTTACAGTAATAAAAGAGTTTTAAATCATTGCACATAAGATTAGCTATGTAAGAATTATATGAAAGTTGTTTTAATCAGTATCTTGGATTAAGCTTTATAACTGAAACTATAAATTAATTAGATCTTAACATGTTTTTAATTAAAGTATATGAACAAGGCCAGAGAAGTCAATTCAGCTAAATATGCAGTAGATTCAGTAGATCTTGTTGCATTATGGCCATTACTTAAATCACTGATGACTACAGACGTTTAATGTTACATTTTTGTTTAGTTTGATGTTTATATGAATAAGTCACTTTGGCAGCATTTTTCTGAAGCAAACTTACAACTGACTTAAGACCCTGTTCAAAGGAGAGAAAGGATACTCTTGATGTCCACTAAGAGAAATGCACACAAAAATTTGAAAGCTTTTTATTTTTAACTAAACTGAGATTTTCTTAAAAAACTGAGTGTTTCGCTCACTGTGGCCTGAGAAGGAGTTTTGGGGGGGACAGTTTATTGCTGGGTGAGAAAGGCTGGGAGTCTAATGCTCAAAACCATTCCCCATGGGTAGATACAACCAGCAGCTCAAAAGGATGAGATGTGAGAACCAAAGGAAAGTGCTTTTGTCAGTCTTTAGAATCACAACTCAACATGGTGAGAAGTCCAGAATATGTGTGTAGCTGCTGTGCCTGCTCTGTATTAACTGTAGCTAAGGGTGCATTTTTAAATCTGTTAATGCCTCAGGCACAAGCCCAGGTGTGCCTAATGTTGCCCAAAGGTGAGAATTGCCGTTCTTGCATAGACTCTGCCAAATACTGGGCTAAGTGAGAGTACGAGTTCTTCTAAATACATTCCTTGCAAGCTTCTATAAAATGCACAGGCGCATTAGATGAATTACTATTTTTATAATTACTGAATATTTTATGTCTAAGAAGAGACCTCCTTAGGTGACTGAGTTGGCATTTTCCTTTTAAGAAGTACAAAAGAATAGGATAAATAAGAACTGTGAAATGAGTATCCTAGTTTTTGATTGTATGATGTTACATTTCTAATATTTTTAATTCAGTGTTTTGTATACAACTTTTGTAACACTTCTCATGATTTGGGAACTTGAAAAATAAGCATGCTGCAGACAGTAGTTGATGAGCTTCTCTAAGGGCTGGATCACATTTTTGTCAGTCTTTTGTGAGACATTGATAAATATGGACATACTAAGGCATCAAGTCAGCATAAGACTTTTACTTGGAAGATTTTCTGCACATGTTGATTTTTTAGGTTTCTTTGAAGCACTAGTCAGGCATTTTGCTCATGCAACAGCTCCTGAGTGAGGTCTTGAAAAAACGTCCTAGATTTCTGGAGAGATTTAAAGCCATCTGGACGTAAGATTTAGGGACATGGTGTAGAGATGGGTTTGGAAGCATTGGGATAAGGGTTGGACTTGATCTCAGATGTCTTTTCCAACCTATATGATTCTGTGTTTCCTTTGTTAAACAGCCCTGTGGAAAGTGATAATGAAGTCCATGGCCTTTGGATGACTTAAATGCCAATTTACTATGTTTTGGGGTTTTGTGGGGGGTTTTTTTGTTTGTTTGTTTGGTTTTTTTGTTTTTTTTTTTTTTTGGAGGGGGGTCACTTTGAATTTTTTGCCCTCCTTCTATTCTTCAGCTTTCAGGTTATTGCATAGAGAAATAAAAATAAATAAATAAATAAATAAATAAATAAATAAATAAATAAATAAATGGGGAGGATGTTATGCTTATGGGGATCTTTTGAACAGTAAGAGAATATTTACTTTGTAGAAAGGAGATGTGAATTGTTCTGTCACAGTCTTCGAGAAAGGCTACCTTTCACTCAGATATATATGCAATGATTTCAGATATATCCATGTGTGTTATTTTCATCTAGACAATGAATAGTCTTCTGATGACTTGGTGTCCTCGTTTAGGGACAAATTTGGGAGAAAACTCCTGAACAGGATCCCTCTGGGAAGTAAACCCAAGTGGCCCCTCCCTCCAACAGGTCTGGTAAAAAACCTCTTTGGAGAAAAGTGGAAAAAACTATTTTACTAAACAAACGAAGTGCATACAAGTATAAAGAATGAAAAATATGAAACAATAAAACCTCTCCTTCTGAAGTGAGATGGCAAATTGAGAAAGTCCTTGCCATGGGTGTAGCTCGGCTCTCTCTCAGTCTCTCCTCAATCCCAGTCCCTCCGGCGCTGCTGGAAAATGCCGAGGTCCAGGCCCCGGTGGGGCGCAGGTGCAGCCCCCAGTGCTCCCCTGGGTTTTCAGTCCAGAGCAGGTTTAAACAGTCCCAAGGAAAAGGAAAAAAAAACAGTCCAGGGAACTTCTCTGCCCTAGCTAGCTGAAACTAACTAAAACCAAAAAAAATCTCTGTCCTGCAGTCTCTCCAAGCCTCCGCCGAACACGCTGTCCACAGAAGAATGTGGAGGAGTCAGGCAGTTTTCTCAAAACAAACTCCACACTTCTCCTTGCTCTTAGAACCAGTCTTAAAGGCACAGAACTCAATATACAGCACAAACAGAACAGACGATTGGGGATACAAGCATCATAAAGTTACCCTAGGACACTTGGTCACCTCAAAGTGATAGTAGAAATAGGCTCCAAATTATGTTCTTGATCACTTCTCTAGTATCTTACAAGCAGTTTCATCACTTTTTATGCATATCTTAAGTGCCAAGAGAAAATATTCAGCTGAAGATTTTGCTTTCTCTCTCTACATAGCTGAATTAACTGGCCTAAATATTTTGTGAACATTTTCTTTTAAAAATTAAAACCAAGAGTTGCTTACACTGTTTTGAACTCATTTTCCTTAAACCTGTCAGTAATATCAGAATTGTATGTCAGTGTAAAAAAATTGTGAAACCTGCTTTTCCATAACCAGTTTACTAAGACAACAGGCAGGCAAGCAGTAATAAAATTCCACTTTGCCTGTTGGTAATAGTTGCCAAGGCAAGTACTTCAGTCATTAAGGCAACATCTGCTAACTTGTGTTTTGTTTTGCTTAAGTAGATTTGCAGCTGACTGCTGTGTGTTTACCCTTTGCCTTACTGTTGTGCTTTATAGCATTGAGCTATAACCAGTACCTCTCTAAGTCCTTTTAGAGACAAGCTGGTGAATGCTTGGTGGTTGTTTCCCCTTTTTCTCGCTTGACACTTTTTAATTTTTACTTTTGTTGTTGATGCTGCAAAGATACACTAAAAAGCACATGAACCGATCACTTGGGCGAAAGCCAGACTGACTTGTAAACAGGCTTCTTCTTCTTTAGAGACATTGACTTTCCAGGAAATAGCCATATTATTTAAGCTGAAGCAATTAAAAAGAAAGTGATCTCTATTGCTTGCATTAACAAAAATAAATCTAACAGATGAACTGAAGTCTTCTCAAGAGGGGAAAAAGGGCAATGATAGAAGCAATCATTAGAAATTCACTATAAAAAAAAAAGTTTGTTATGGTTGTACTGTGTTACTTCCTCCTTTTGTGGGCACACACATTTTATGTGAATTAACATACAAAAACATCAACAGTTGCTTATATTTTCCTTTCCTGTGAATCCACTAAATATGTTAAACATAATTAGCATAAATATTAAGCTATAAATGGACTTAGATCTTTCTTAAATGGAGGGTCTATTATGAAAATAATTGTATAACATACTCTTAAATGGAGTGTCTATTATGAAAATAATTGTATAACATACTCTTGAGAATTGTTTAGGATTCCAAACCACCTCTGTGTAATAGACATTTTCAAATATTCACATCACCCACCAGTTCCTGTGGCCATACTCAGTGGAGCTGAGTGTTGGAAGCTTTCACTGCTCATGATGCATTTTTGGCTCCTGAAACAATTTAGAAGACACAACACAAGCTAAATATAAAAAGTAACTCTCTTTTCCCCACTACAAGGTATGAACAGTGAAAAATCAGTGTAAGGAGAGGCAAGGAGATGTGTCTCTAAACGTGTTTGAAAGACCTGAGGTACCATGTCCCATGTTTAACTTAGAATGGTATTAATTCTCTAATGCAGCCAGTTGCATAAACACCTTGATTTTGCATCTCAGCTGGACAGTATAAAATGTAAGTAGCCAAACAAACTAAGGACATAAACAGTAGAAAAGTATGATGCATATCTCCTTCATATGTAAATGCAGAATAAAACAGTAATTAGTGTGAAAAAAGTAATAATCTAGATTTGGGGTTTCAGCAGCAAACTACTTCTAATCAGCTATTTCTTGTTATAAAGATAAAATTTTAAAATGTAACCTTTATCTGTACATGAATTTGTAAGTATAATTTTGTTACCTGCACAGAAAGAGCTCGACCATTCTGCTGGAGAGAGGTTTTCTTAATATAATGTACCCATCCTAACACTACTTTACTTTACATTACTTGTGAAAATAATCACATTTGCTTTAGAGTTGTGTTGCATTCTGGGTGAGAAAAACTGCATTTATACAGCAGCAGCAGCCAGAAGTGTGAATTTGGTTGAGTTATACTGAGGAGTCATAGTTGGTTCCAGTATCTAGAGTGTATCTAGGAGCCACATCTGAAAAGCTTATTTGCTCATTTTGGCTTGAACTGCTCAAGTCAAGCAGCAAAGAATTCACAATCTCCAAGTAAACTCATTCTCCTGCTGTTTTGAAGCTTGGTTCATATTCCTAAAATCTGTATAGAACCATGAGTATGAGCAGCTCCAAAAATTCTCTGTGCAGGCACACTTTGTGGCCATGGGAATCTTGTTTACTTGAGAAATCTGTTTACACATCTGTGCCTGCAGTTGTTGTCCTGTCTATAGAGCTGCATTCATGGGGGTGTGAGCAAGAAATCCTTGCAAATGTGACTTTAGATGAAGATGAAAAATGTCATTTTCTGATGTAAATTTATCCCCCCTCCCCCCAATATGCTATGATAACTTTCATTTTTGTCCTCATGCTGTGGTGATGTATTGATTGGTTTTCAATATAATTTTGCCAGGCTCAAAGAAAGTAGACATGAAGAGACACTGCTTCTTTACAATGATGATGTTATGCTGAAGCTTGATATTTACACCAGTTTAGCAATGGATTCTATTTTAAAATTGCAAAGTATGGTGGAAAATATTGCAATTGTAGGTCAATTCTTTTGTTTTGTGAGAGATGTTGCCTTTATCTTTGTTGCCTGCACTATTTGAAGAAGAAATTCTCAGTCTAGATGTTTGTCAGCTGCTGCCTTTGAGAACTTCTCCTGGTAAGAAATCTTTAAGGGCTTAAGTGCTTTTACTTCATTAGTAAAACTGGTCACACTAAATGGAAGTGAATCTCTGCAGTCTGAAGTGTCACAGTTGAGATTACGTCAAGGACCAAATAATTTTATATGTCAACATGTTTATTCTGAAGAACTAATATAACTCTGTTGACTATTATTTTGAATAAAGCAGATAAAGTTTTCAAAAAAGCATTTAATCTGGAACTATTGTGAAAAGTCTGAATTTTATATGGCGTCCTCATGTCTTTCTTATTAGAGAAGTGGGCATAAGAAGCCTTTTGTTTTCATGAAACTAATTTGTCAGTAAAGCACTCCAAACTTCTCAGAAGTTATTCTCTAGCTGAGTTAGCAAACTCTAAAGAAAAACTCTGTATTTGCTGCTTGTGATGAAAAATGTTAATCCTTTTGTGTTTCGAATATGGATATCTATAAAGCTACCTAAGAGTTGTTTTCCTAAAAGATTTAATTATTTTTTGCTTACCTTTATTTTAACATTCTCTTGCCTTTATTTTGAATCATCAGGCAAGGGCTCTAAGAAGGGGGGGAATGGCAAGATTTAGATGCTTTGATTTTAATTTGTTATGTTATTTGGTTTATGCTTTACTTATATAATTTCTTAATATATCCATTTTTAAAAGCACAACTAAAAAGCCATTTGTTGCAGCAGGATTATTTTATGATAATAAATAAAAGAAAGGCAATGCATTTGAAAGACATTTTACTAACTGCCTACAATATCAAGCAAATATTTAGGTACAAAATATAATATCAATCTTACCTGCAATGACATCAGTTAACAATGCTTTGCTATTTTTTCTTCCTGATATTTCTCAGGATTATGACATTTTATCACGTATAAGGAAAAAAAAAAAAAATTGTGAAAAGAAGTAAATGAAGCTGCCAGATGAAGCTCATGTAATCAGGAGATCCAGAAAGTCAACTTAACTGCTTAGTTCTCGACTCGGCTGACAGCACTTTTTGTGCAGTGCTGATGTCACATCCAAGATGAGAATTCAATTGGCGGTAGTGAATGTTTTTTGTATAATTTTTGAGAGGATAGTCTTGGATATGCTTTCAAAATGCTGGTAGGATACACTGAAAAGGCAATGTTACCCAGAATACTGTGTGATTCTATGGATCCTTGTTACTTAAGGGATGAGTTTCTTAAAAGTTTTAGCATGAGTCTAAAGAAACTAAATTTTCCCACATAGGTCATCTGTAGGTCTGCTAAGTCCTCCCACAAACTAACAAAAATTACCTCAGAGCAAAAAGTGTTGCTGTTTTTAAATTAAATGGCTGGGGTTTTTTTCTGTTCCACAAGGGATTTGCTCAGATTTCTAGACATCATGAATTCAGCTCATTGAGAGCTTAGTTTTTTTGGGTTTTAAATCACAGAATCACAGAATATTCTGAGGTATGGTACCCACAGAGATCATCCAGTCCAGCTCTTAAGTGAATGGTCCATACAGGAATGGAACCCGCGACCTTGGTGTTACTAGCACCATGCTCTAACCTGTAAGTGTTAATGATTTAATCGTACACAATTTAAAGAGAGAATAGGACTGGCATCTTGCAGTGAGTCCAGTTTCCAATAGTGTTAGCAAGTTATCAACAGAAACTAAGTGGGAAACACATTTAGAAGACCGTTCCTTACTGCTTAGACACTTGGTATTTCACTTTCTTCTTTTCCTTATTCTTGGTTTTTATTTGGTCTTGATTAAAACAAAATTCTGTTTCTTTACTCCTTTCTGTTGAGAATGAGGAAAGTTCTGGTGTTAAAGGGAAATTCAACTGGACAACATCATTAAATAGTTTAAGGAACAGAATTCTAAAGGGAGACCAGTTTTATGGCCAGACGAATCATAACTGAAGCTTAATGTAGGCATATCAAAGAAATGCTCTATTTCAGAAATCTTCCTCTTTTGCATATGCAGAAGATGCAGGAGGAGTAAGGTACTAAGGAAGAGTAAGTTTTATTTGTGAAAGAACAGAAATGTCAATTTTTGTTCCCATCCCATAAGAAAATTAAGACAAATGTATTGTTCTTTCTCTTAA
This sequence comes from Hirundo rustica, assembly GCF_015227805.2. NCBI lineage: Eukaryota > Metazoa > Chordata > Aves > Passeriformes > Hirundinidae > Hirundo > Hirundo rustica. The sequence goes on along the minus strand of NC_053451.1, from coordinate 108,628,808 downwards.
AGGTGAGATTTCCTGAAGTAATTAGAAAATTTTAGTTTCTGTTTGAACAAGAACAAAAGCTAATGCTCTGTGCCCTGAAAGTCTAACCTTAAATCTATTTCCTATTAGTCTGTAGATAAATTAACAAACTATAGCAAACTGATTATTGCTCTCATCCAAAGCTCATAGAACAAATGAATGTCTTTCCCTTCTCCTCAATAGACTTCTTATCAGGCTTCATGTCCTTTAAAACAAACTAAACAGAAATTAATAAAGCTGATGGACTAGCAGACTGACAGGAAAAGGAATTTGACCTTAGTTGTCATGTTTTGTTTGCATTGTTATTCTTGTGATAGCTTTTTTTTTTTTCTTTCTTTTTTTTTCCCCTGGTGTTTTCCCTGTATTTTTGTATTTCTTCAGCTGCTGTGCAGGCAATTTAAGATTTCCCCTCACTGGCTTGTCAGTCATGCTTGAAACTGAGGATTATTCAGTCTGCTATTAAATGCTTCATCTCTTTATGGAAGTTACCACCAAATGTGTCAAGTTGACAACAGAAATGCTTGCCTTTTTTTGTGTGGCTATTGTTTAGCTATGACTGAAATTTCAATCACATTTTTTTTTTTATATAAAGTCACAAATAAATCAACAAATAACAAGTCCCCATTATTCCTGATTAGGATCAGTGGCTCAAGAGGCTGATGGTCTGGGCGTGACTCTTGCTAACCAAGGCAGAGTTCTGGGCAAGTGGCAACACAGGGGCAGATCGGAAAGCAGTAGAATTAGCTGTGTGGTTTGCTTGTGTTTCCAAAAATAGGCATGATGAGAAATCACTGAGGAGAGGTGAGATTCCACTGGTAGTTCTTGAGGATAGAGTATTTATGGTGTATCTGATACAGGTGCATAAAATGGGAAACAGTAAGTAAGCAAGAGAATTTGTGAAAAGGAAAAGATTATGTTGTATGCTCATGTTCTTTGTCATCCAGTATCAATTACATTTTGACCAATAACCCAAACTTAACTGACATATTATTATTATTATTATTTATTATTATTATTTTATTATTCCCTGACAAATTTTAAAAATGTAGAGCACTTCCCAGCTACTAAGCATTGCATTTCCTGCAAACATTAAAAAACCATTATCTTCTGCAAATGATAGGAAATAATAGCTCTTGGAGCTATCACACTAGCTGGCATTTCTGCAGGTTCTTCCTTTGTGCAAGATACATAATCAATTTCATATCTGAGATATATCTGTTTAAGCACAGTAGTGCCTTGTGGCAATGCATTATATGGGTCCACTTCATGGTATTATTTTTATCTGTTTAAAATGTGCCATCTATTTCTGAGATTCCATTTATTTAATTGACACAGTGTATGGTAAAAGCAATGTTTTGTGAAGTGCCTAAAGGTCCAAGCTTGCAAACACCCGGTTCCCACTTTCTGCATTTTATCTTGGTATTGTTATATGTTTGCTATTGTCCTTATTTACTTTTCTTTTTTTAATTATTATATATTATATGTTTTTCTTTTTTTAATTCACATCAAATTAGAGTCTAATTTTATGTTGGGATTTTTTAAATCTATGTTGGATGCATTTTATATACCCACAGACTTAAAACCTGAAAAACATGATGCTGTTCCTTATCAGTAATGGTAAACAGTTCCAAAATTTCCATGAATTCTTGGTGCTTGAAGGATGTCTGAGGTTGATGCTTCAACTATGTTAATTAATTACTAGCAATGTCAATTGATGAATCATATACCTTTACTGATTCCAAGAAGTTAGATTTATTTTTGAGGTAGTTTACCTGTAAGTTTTTCAGTGAGGATTTGCTTCAAGGAATGGGAGGCAGCTCTTCCAGAGCTTGTTTGCTCTTTTTTTCCTGTGGAAACAGCAGCAGAATACACTTGTGAAATAAGATAGCACTAAGAAATCATAGCTCAAATCTGCCTTTGGTGACACCCTCCCTTTTTATACTGTTCTGACCTCTTGGAGCTGTGGACATTTGTCACTGTTATTTCTTTTGATGTTGGGGAAAAGTAGAAGTATGGAATGTATTTATTAAATTTTGCTTTAGCTAAATTCTTTTTCCCATCATGTCAGTGTTTTTATGTCTGATATTACTCTTCTTTCTGCTGGCTGGGGCAAGGCACCAAGCCCAGGCTTGGGATAGTGAGTTAAAGATAGACATAAATAGTTACAGCTTTCATTTTTACTATATTTCACGTGCTAATATGAATTAGAACCTTCATCAAGCTGTTGGTCTTGATTTAAAATATTGAATTTCTTCAAGGCTACAGCTAGTTCAGAGCCCGCCAGATCATACTGCGTCTAAATATTCCTTGTAGTATCTGTTGTTTTGAACGCATCTATTTAATCTTTCTGCTATCATATTGCTGGTGATGTTTTGTTGGTTTGTTTTTTTTTCCATCTGGAATTATTCAAATTCTTCTGTGTTTGACTAATCTGAATAAATTTGCCATTTTGCTCTTCATACCTTTTTCCCAGTGGTTCATTGCTGCACTTAATACCACCTTTACTACTCCCTTGCAAAAGGCTCCTAATGCTCAGGTGTGAACATTATTTACATTGACTGCATTTTATACTCTCAATCTCAGTTTTGTTTTATTCAAGAGTTTCTGTAACAAAACTTTGCATCCTTGACTTGACTCCCAAATAGCTGCTTGTAAAGAGGTTATGATATACTTTATGGATTTCTTTGCGTAAGCTGAAGTAAAGCTGAATCACCAGTTAAAGTGAAGAATGCACCAGTTATGTGTTCATTTCCATGATTACAATTTGGAAAATGGTTTGAGAACAGGTAGACATATGTTACAGAAAGGAAATGCATCTCTTCCAAATTTGGATAAATTATCTGTAATATGTAGAAGATACTTGCATGGCAGTGAGTACAAAATGATAGTTCTCAAGCCAAATCAAGGATCTTTTTGAGGTAAACACCTGACAACTATTTCAAAAATCATTAAGAAGGAAGGGAAAATTGCAAATCATGCACTACTTAAGAGAAAGATTTGGATGACTCTGCCAGAATTGCCTGTGAGCACACGAAGTTTCAGGTATATCCATCTTTGGCTTGTCTCTTCATAGCAGGATAGTCAGACTTCCTCACTCCCAGAATTAGAGCTTTGGTGTATTTATTCTCTCTCCACTCTGTTAAATGGTCCAGAATTGTTGTTTGAAGGGTTATGATTTCTTCTGCTAAGAATTTTTGTCTTTGAAATTCATCCAAAAAAGAATTGTGGTAGAACTATCAGAACTGTTCCCTTCAAAGTCAGCTGAAGGTTAGCCATTCATCCTCAGTGGAGTTAGGATTTTCTCTGTAAGGCTTTCGTATCAAACACGTACTGAAGTACTGAGCTGAGAGAGTTGAACACCATCTGAATTTGCTGAACTGGGCTCAGAAAATTCACTACTTAATTATTTATTTATATTTGCATGTTCCTGAGGAACAGAACTAGGGCTGTAATTTCTTTCCATGCTATTGAATCTGCATAGTAATAAATTATTAGTATTTCTCTATAGTCTCATATAACCTCTGGTTGTTGTTCCTGATGTTTTACCATATTTCTGCAGCAGACCTATTTTAATCAGATTTAGGGGAAAACTTATTCTATATTTCAGTTTTCCATCGGAGTCTGAAACCTTCTGAAGAGTAAAAAAAAATTAAATGTATAAGATATGGAATGGTTCTTTGCAAATAATATATTTTAATTAGATTTTATAAATATAAGAGGCAGTAGGCAGACTGCCTTCTTTCCTTCTTACTCAGATGCTAACCAGTTTTGGTTACCTGCTGTTTCTGACCTGAATTTTACAGAGCTGTTTCTTTGTTGTTGTTGTGGGGGTTTTTTTTGTTTGTTTGTTTTGTTTTGTTTTTGTTGTTGTTGTTTGTTTTTGTTTTGTTTTGTTGTTGTTTGGTTTTGGTTTTGGGTTTTTTTTTTTTTTTTTCTAGTTAGCATTTTATGCTTCTTAAAATATGTTAACAGAATACATGTTTTAAAATAATTGAGTCAATCTGATCTGTCAGCATCTTTGTGTAATGTGAGTACTACTTGAGGCCCATGTTTTAGAAGGGAAAAGATAATGTGTGTGTCTATCTAAGTGTTTATTTAGTGTTATTTAATAGGAGGCATAGTTCAGTAAGAACTGTAAGTGCTGCCAGACAAGTTTTCCAGCCTGGGAATTGAGGCTTCTCTCTCTTGCATGGTAGTAAATCACTTTTTTGCTAGGCCATGGAGTTCAGCCCTCAGAGGCTGATGCTCCAAATGAAAACTACACTAACAGTTTAATAGTATCCTTTGTGAGCCCTAATTGATTTCATGTAATGCCATCAGTGCATTTCACAGTCTTATTAAATCTAGTTGTTTCTGCAGTAAGTGAGGCTAAGGAAACAAGTGCCTTTAGAATATAATTAATTTCATAATCAGTTTTAATTATATTTCACTGTCTTAGAAAGCAAATATTTTATCTTACTAAATTGCATCTGAGTAATTAATATGCTGTTTATTAAATGGTATCATTGACTGCCTTGGAATTTTGAAAAATGGCATGTTTTAGAATGCAAGAAAAACTTAATTCTATGTGTTATAGACCATGAAGTATGAAGAAGACAAACATAATAATAATATTTTTTGTTTCTTTTGGTAGAATAAGAGACTTGTTTTGTGTGTTTGGTTTAAGTTTCAATTTCAGAAATTATTCCTTTTCTGACTTCTCTCTTCAGTGGAAGTAATGGAATTATTAAATATTGTCTTCCCGTGCCTTACTGGGGCATTACTTGAATTATACAAGGATTAGACTGGAATCTGTTCTGTGAGTTCAGAGAACTGAGGGGAGGGGTGTTGCTGGGTTGTTTGTTCTGTTCAATTTTGGTTTGGTTGTTTTTGGTTTTGTTGTTGTTTTTTTAAAATTACTTTTTTTTTTAACTTATTCAGTGGTTTAAGATACTTGCTTAAAATTTTGATTGAGAGCTATTTAGAAAAGCCTCTGGAGTGAATCAATCAGAATATTATTCTGTGTCTATAATTTTTTTTTAATGATGTCTCTTATGTCTGTGATTGTTGAGTGTTGTTCAGATTCCCTTCTCTTTCACCTGGTAACAGTTATGGATCAATCAATCTGAAAACTATTTACTTAAATGAAAATTTATCAGGAGATTTAATATCACAAATAAACTGTTTTCAATAGCATTAAAGATGACCTGTAATTGATTGTAATTGCAAAGGAATCCCCTTGGTTTCATTAATGATTCTTCTGTAGCTCACTATGTAAATGTGATAATCTATGGTTATGACAAATATAGAGAAGATGTACACATCTCTCTCGCTTTTTTTTTTTTTTTTAATCCCATTAAGAGACCTTTTAGGAATGTAGGATCCCATAAGTAAATGGAGTTTAAGAAGAGACAGAAATTATTTTTAAAAAGGTTGATGAGAAGTTTTCTTACCGGATTACACAGATGCCTTTGTGCTGATGTTGTCAGGTGCTTAATTAAAAAGGGCTTGTTTAAAGGTCCTATGCAGAAGTTCATATATGTGATTTCTCAGGGGGTGATATTTCCTTTTTTAGCCACTCTTACCAGTCTCACAAAAAAAAGATGTAGAACAGATAGGGTATTAATATCCAAAGCTGATCTGAAACATTATGGATAAATGGATAAAGACAGAGTTTGGGGTGTTTGGGTGGTTTGGTGTTGGTTTTTGGTTTTTTTTTGTTGTTGTTGTTTGTTTGTTTTTGGGTGGGTTTGTGTGTGTGTGTGTGGTATTTTTCCCCTCTCTTTTTGCTATTCAATATCTATTGTACTTTAAAAAGAAATGTTGGGGGAAAACAATCTAAATTCAAAAATATGTCTTCAAATTGATTTAGTATCTTTGGTAACAAAGAAAGTAGTTCAAAGGAAAGTGTTTGGATAAGGGTTGATAATTTTTGTTATTTTCATAAAAATCATGGATATTTCAAGAAGGTCTGTGAGAGATATAAGACTAAAAACAAGCCAGCCTATGAATAGTAGCAAAAGAAATCACTTCCACTCTCTTGCTGCATCCCTTTTCCTAAGTACAGAAACACCAGAAACATATTTTCTTGTTTTGAAGAGATTTCTAGTATAAAAACTGTTCAGGAAAAATGACTTGCATTTTGCTTAGTCGAGTGAGTAGGTGTTCATTGAAACATTTCCCCCTTTGTCTCAGATTTTTAAGATTTTTAAGGAAAGACAAACTATGGGCTTATCACTATGATCAGGAGATGTTTTAGAATGTTCTAATTTCTGTATCTGAAGAAAGTGTCGTCATTTAGGAAACTGTGATGGCCAGGGAAGGGGCATGACTGTCCGTATGAAGACATTCTGAGTTCCAGTCACAGTATGGGGACACTGAGGGCTTTTGTTCTTCCTTCCTGCAGAAGTAAAGAGAGTCAGCAGAGATCTGCCTTTGTGTGTTTATTCCGGACCAGCTGTTGCACTTAATCTCTCTGTACGCCCAATTACATCTGGAATTTAAAATTACACCACTGGTTATTCATTTGTTATAAATACGGATAGTGCAGCCAAGACAGAGATGCCCTTCAGCTAATCTGAAGACACCAAGTCAGCTCTCAGGCAGTAGATCAAGTTGTTGAGAAATTAATGTAAGGCAGAGAGAGGTAAGGCCAGCAACTCAGAACCACTTGTTCACTTTCCTACAGTGGGAAGAAGGATTGGAAAGAAAAGCTAAATCTCCTGGGCTGAGATAAGAACAATTTAATAATTGGGGGGGGGGGGTTGGGTTTGTAATCATACTGAATATGCTACTAATATTAGTATTAATTGTAGCTATAAAGAGAGAGAGGCAGTAACAGAACCCAAGAGAGCCAAGTGATGCACATTACGATTGCTCACCGCCTGCTGACTGATACCCAGCCAATTCCCAAGCCTGTCTTTAGAGTACAAAATTCTGTACCAGTGCACCAAAGCTTCCCTGGTTCCTCACTCAGAATAATGAGAGATAAGGGCCTGTGGATATATGTCAGCTACATGTGAACACTGATCTCAAGTGGTTTAGATGTTGGTGTTGTAGCTCTAAGTTTGGTTACAATTTGAGGCTTTATAGTCATTTGCAACAAAATTATTTCAGAGGTAGAGTTGCGCACAGGTGCGCAATCTCCAGTAATGTAGGATCAACTTTGTTAAGAACATTTTCCAACAAGCCAGACAACATAGTGATAGTAGGACATACGTTTGCATATATAAAGATCACTCAAAAAAATTATATCCACATCCACATGCCAGTAATCTACAGTAGACAAAACCTAGTACCTCTGTTCAGATGGCCAGACTAAAAGGCACATTTATGCAGAAGTGTTACTGGAAAAATCCTAAGTGTCCTTTCCCATGGTGTTAAGCTAGTTAACATCCAGAAAAACACAGGAAAGCAGTACTTAAAATGCTGTCTCAATGTAGTTTTCCCCACTGAATACTGTATCAGGCACACCAGAGTTAATCTGCACATTCAACACTTACTAGCATATATTAATAACTTTAACTGGCACTCTAGAATATAGTACCTAGATTCTGAAAGAAATTTCCTCTAACCAGCAGTCCCCAAATTAATGAATATGATTTATTTTGGATTTGCATTTCAAAATTGTATCAATAATAGTTATTTTAAGAATTTAATTTTCGTATCAGTGATATCTCTCTCTGTGTTCCAGTTTTATCTGAGGTTAAATTATTCTACCTCTTTGATGGGTTCTTTATCAGTCCAAGTTAAAGCAGCTGAAGAAGAGTTACCAGTGAGAGTTTAAATTTATTTAGTAGTAAAAATTAAATATTCCAATAAAGCTTTGCAATTGTTCCTTTTTTGTATTGGTAGAAGGAATGTAAACCTCATGAAAAAGTTGCAACCTTTTTCTAGAATTAACAGGAAGATGCCTGTAGTTCAAATTCTCTGTCATTGTTGGCAGAATATAGGAAATTCAGGTGACTTTTTAAATTTTATTTTTTATTTTATGGAACTGTACTTTTAGAAAAGAGAAAATACAATTAGAGAGAGAGAGAATCACATGAACTATAGAAGTAAAACCGTTTCCTGATGGTTTGTCAGCCAGTAGTCCAGGATATTTTATTTTATATCTCAGCGAGATAACTTTAGATCACTACAGTCTGCAGATGCAAGTGTGATTTAGTGATCTATCGAACACTGAATGATACAGAGTTGCTTTACTCTTATTGCTCTTAAAGAAATACCTGGGGAACAGAAATGTGTTAGTTTGAGCTCTGCACTTACTGCATGTCCTGTTATCTGAGCATCTCAAAGCTTTCTTCACACACACCCTCGCAATGTATCTCGTACTGTGAATAAGCATTGCAATTTGAAATACACAGATACTCCTAAAATGTGGATGATTCCTTCCAAATTATGTAGCAAACACTACAGTTGAAGAAAAATCTGATATTGACATTTGCAGAGCCTCCAGAAGCACTGTATTCCTTGTGTTGTATGGGATTGGGTGGTGCTAAATAAACCACTCCTGAGGTAATTTCAATCACAGAATCACAGAGCATTCTGCAAAGATAACTTAATTTTCCCCTCCACTTCTTCACAAACATCTGTATATTGCTATGTTTAAAAAATGTTAGCTTTGAAAGTTCTCAGCACAACAGTAATGTCCTGAAACAAAGGCTGGTAACTTTCCTTTTGTGTGTGTGTGTTTTGTTTTTTTTTCTTTTTTCTTTTTTTTTCTTTTTAATACTTAAAAACATCTTCCTGGCAGTATAAATGTACACACATTTCTTGACTCATATCCTCTGACATGCCACCATTATCCCCTCAACTCAAAACCTTCAGCTGACACATACTTAAAAGAGTATCATAACTTCTGTCCTGCAACAAAGCTCACAGGACAGATAGAGCTGGTGAGTCCACTGTCACTGATACCACTAGCTCCTAAAAATCAGATTTACAGGGATGGTTGGGGACCAGCTTGCATACTTTTAGTCTTAAAAAAAAATTAAAGCTTGTAAAAAATTAAAATTGTCTAAGTTATAGGTGATTTACTGTTCTAGTCAGGAGAAATAGTTTACTCTGACCTTGACCTGGTACAACAGATGTTAATAGGCCAGGGAGGAGAAACTGAATTCCAGAAATGCTGTGTCCATGGTTTATAGAGGAAGTTCAAGTTTCTTGTCCTCTGGCTGTCTAGATGAAAATAAAATTAATTCCACCTTTAATGTTTCTTCTTTGAATAAGAACCTTTTGGCGATATACTCTATGATTATTTTTACATCATAATATAACAGATTAAATCATGATTATTCCATTAAAATATTACTTTAAAAATATTATTATTTTTTAGTATTTTAGGAGTATTTGTAGGTTTTGTACTGTGTAGTTTTCCCTTTACACTTAAATGTAGTTCTGGTTACTTGATTTTATTTTCTTACTGTTTACACTCACTATGAAATTAAACATACCTGGATAATACAGACTAAAGAGAAAGCATCTTGATTTTGGTTTTGTGCAATAATGTCTTGCTCAATATACATATTTCTTTAACCCCTATGATTCTGTGCAATTTAGCAAAAGCTGGATTGGATGCTCAGTTGTATTCTTCATGTTTAGACCTTCATTTCACATTGTAACTTCATACTTTTGTAGTGAGAGAGCCAAGCAGAGTGAAGTTTATTGATATGCTGCAGAACAGTCAATGAAGCTTAATGCTTATTGCACGTTAGCTGTACCAAAATCTAAAATGCAAAGTACTCTCTATTTTCTGGTGGATTTATTAGTATGCTTGTAGATAAGAAACGCATTTCTGTAGACTGAAAGAACTGTGTGCTGTAAGATTTCTGTGCATCATAGAAGTGCCAGAAGATTCTTCATGATAAAACTTCATTCTTTGCCCATTTGCAAAGATGCTACATTTTTTCATGAAGTCTGAGAGTTTCTCTAAAATACAAATTTTGACTTTGAGTAATCCTTCAAACTGCTCTCCCTTTGAGTATATTTTTCATATCTGTTCTTGTGGGTTTTGGTGGGGTTTTTTTTGGTTTTTGTTTTTTTTTAAAATCTGTGTATTTGCAGAATGTTATTATCAGAGTATTGCTATGTATTTATAGGAATCCAGGTGTACAATAGTTAAAAATCTGCCTTTCATGTTATGAGGGAACTGCATGAGAAAAAAAAAAAATGTTTTATGTGATTCTGCAAAGGCTATTAACTACCATGCTGCACACTGTAAATTGAATTAGAATAATGCTATAAAGCATATTTTAGAAATGTGCTCTGCAGAACCGGAAAAAAATACATTTAGTTCAGCAATTGTTTTCCATTTCCAAGTTGTGTTGAGTAAATGTAATGCTGGTTTTGAGCTAAAAGTGGTAAATAGGTCAATACAGTATTTTCCAGGTAAAAGATTTTCTGTGTCTTATTATCTTTTAATGTATATTGCCAGAATATTTAGGTGCAATTTCTATGTGATTATTCTTTATATTTAAAAAAAGAACAGCAAATTCTTTCATTGCAGTTATCTGAAACTTGAAGAGTAGCCTAAACACAAGCCATGTTTATGCCCACGTAGAATAAAGCCGGGAAGGAGATCATGTTGACTATTCTGCAGCTGAGTGTTTCCTACTGACAGCCCCTGGGGACACATTTTAATGCAGGCTAAGCAGTGCTGTGATGTGGAGAGTTCCTGTAGGTGGCAACAGGTGCAACTTAGGTAAAAATCCAGTCCGTTTTTAAGCTTAAAAAAAAAAAAAAAAAAAAAAAAGACGGATGAGTTTGTAGCGAGGCATTCAATTGCTTTCTCAGTTTTTGAATGAAAAATAAGTCTTTTTTTAATAAAAATGATTGGGAAAAGCAAATAAGATGTCAAAGGATTAAAAATATAACAGAAATATGGCAGTTGTTGTGACATTATTCTCTCAGGGAGGATATTTTTTCCTGTAATGGTTGTCCTTTACTGTACTCTGACTGACTTTTTCTGTTCTTACCATCCTCTGCTGCAGTTTAACTGTGTGCTTGTCAAAAACACATTAAGTCAGTGCCACTTGGCAAAACTTGTGGTTGGTTTGTTTTTCTTTTCTTGCTTCCACTAGTGAGCAGGGGTTTATGGTAATATCATTACTTACCGAGGAGTACAACCACTTCATGACAGGCAACAGGATCAGAAAGAGAGATCAGCACTTGGAAATTTCATGACCTCCTCTAATTAATTACAATTTGAGAAACTGTATCTGCTAGAATCTGGTGTCCTAGTTTCTCCCTAAATAACTAGGCAGGAAATCTATTGAGATACATGAAGACCACCCCAGATGTGTAAACTTACCACAGGTGTGCATCAAAGTGCATTCATTCCACTTGAAGTAATGCACATCACCAAGTGACCTTACTAATTATTTTCAGAGCTTAAAAACTTATTTAGGTATCACATTGATGTTAAACAATTATGCATGTAATACAATAGGTGAGTAACCTCGACAGATTTGTGTTAATAAACAATGTCATACTTAGCTTCTCATGTTTCTAAATCCATATTTTGCTCAAGTTCAAAGCAAATAAATCAGTGAGTACATGACACCTACATTGAATATGAATGCTGATATAACACAGGTCTGCTTTAATGTTTTTTTCAGCACCAGAGTTGCTGAAATCTTTAGGGTTCTTTCCTAATCTGAGTTACAACTTCCCCAAGGATAAGATAGCCCTTATCTTTAAAAATTGTATTTTATCCTGTAACTGATAGAGATCACCTTTGATATTTTTCACATTCAAATTGAAAATAAAATAATAATCATAATTGGGAAAAAAAAAAAACAAAACAGTGTTTCAAGTCATGAAAATTAATCATCAAATTTATCATATCATGCAGTGGTCAGGAACTGTTTTGTGAGTTCTAAAAATAAACAAATATTTCCACTGCAGTGTAAGAAAATAATGTTTTCTTAAAACAAACCAGGGAATTACTTCTGAATTTCAATTGTGCATATTTTAGGCATAGTACTTTGAAAGTACTTTGTTTAGTTTTGTATCCATGGATTCCACTTACTACTTTTCAGGTGAAAGTATAAAAAAAAGAACCCTACCTGCCAAACATACGGTGCAAGTTCTGTAGCTAATGTATCAGCAAACTTACCAAAGTACATGAAAAATATTTAGTGTGTCTTTGTCGTATTTTGATTAAGGTTTGTTTTCTTCCAAAGAGCGCTGTATTTGATTATTTGTACTTGTGCAGGGTTGGTGAACGTGAAGCAGCTCTGGAATCAGCCCTAAGAATGTTGCAGCAATTCTACCTGGATCTCGAAAAGTTCCTTGCTTGGCTCACGGAAGCTGAGACAACTGCAAATGTCCTGCAGGATGCTACACACAAAGAAAAGACACTAGAGGATGCCAAAGTGGTTCGGGACCTCATGAAACAGTGGCAGGTAAGCCAAGCACTTCAGTATAGAGGCATTTGACAAACATGAGAGTTTATCAAGCATATCTGATATTTATAGAAGTTATATAATTTGTATCAAGTTTATTCTTTGTAGCTTAACTGAATGAGTTTTTCTCCATTACTTTCAAATACATGAGAAATGGTAATTTGGTAGTCTATTATCAACACGCTCCATTGCGGTAATAAAAAGAGATAATGATGCAAATTTTCATAGTAAATGCCTGGACAGTTCTCATACAGTTATTTCCCTCTGGGGGAAAAAAAAAAAAAAAAAAAAAAAAAAGAAACCTTTAAGAGAGATAATATTGTATTTAGTGTTCCAGAGAAGCCTAAAGAGAAAGAAAATTAATTAGTTGAGATGGTGCTATTGAACTATGTTGTTATACTCCATTGTGTTTTCTTCACTACAGTTTTTGAGAGGAATACTGATATGTCTGCTTGAGGTCTTAAATTTCTTAAATATGAGGTTGATCGGCTGTTTGGAAGGCAGGAGCCTTTATTCCTGTATTGATAGAATCATATAATAGTTTAGGCTGGAAAAGACCTTTAATATCATCAAGTCAACCATTAACCCAGAACTGCCAAGGCCATCACTAAACCATGTCCTCAAGTGCCACATCTACTCATCTTTTAGTAGCTCCAGGGATGGTGACTCAGCCACTGCCCTGGGCAGCCTCTTTCAGAGATCAGTGACATTTTCAGTGAAGAAAAAATTCTTGCATTCACTCATAGTGCGTGATTTTTATGTTGACAGGAAGCTCAAAACTGGAGATTTAAGGCACTGGATACTCTATGCTTTAGTTTATTTATTGATGAAAAGCATACTGTGAAAAATTCAGTTCTAAGTGATTGAAAAAAAAAAAAATACTAAATTTATGTAACAGTTCAAGAATTCTTAGCTGTAAAATAAATTAATTTATTATGATGTACTCATATTTTCAGTAGTCATAACCCAGTGCTCTCAGTGTATCAAGTCTTTATTGTGAAAGCTTTTTGTTCAAGCAGGTACATTTTCCTGATAGTGATGTAAATATTGTCTATATATTTGCTAAAAAATGGGTAATGGGGCACAGTTTTATCAATAGAACAATTTTTATGATGTCAGCTGAATGATCAGTAAAGAGAATGTGGCTTTTCATTCTGTTTCTCAGGTATTGCTGCATTGATTCTCCAGGCTTCACACCCTGATGTGGGTGATCTCTCTCACAACTCACTTTGATGTATAAAGATGAAAAGCAAAAACATGACCTAAATGTGTAGTTTGCACACAGTTTATGAATATAAAAGATTCAGACACAAAGGAGCTTTACTAAGTCACAGAAGTCTCAGAAGTATGTATATTTATGTTCTTTGTGGAAAGGCGTTATTGCTCACTAGTCCATACAATCACCCACGTAAAACATAAATAGTGATAAGCCTTTTTTTTAAACTCTGTATTGTGGGTCAGAAATATGCTTACCCTACATAACACATCAGGTAATGACTGGATTCCAAGAAAGTCACTATGTCAATTAGACATGTATCAAAACAGAAATATTCAAATACAGTCCATGTCCTTAATATAGTTTGTTATCATCCAGTATGTGCAGTAAAACTGCAAGCCCTGCCCCAGCATTAGGATTCTTTTTTAGAAAAAATCCTAAATGCTTTCAGTCAGGATTAGAATTTTCCAACTCACTTTATTTTTCCCCCATATAAAGTCTTTTTTTTTTTTCCTTTTCTCACCAACCAGGCTGAATACAGATCCTAGGACGTAAAAGAAAATGATGTTTTCTGATTAAAGATCAGTGTCTCACGAGTCTTTGGAAAGAAACTTTGAGTCCATGCGTTTATTAGAATGCATAGAAGTTATGGTCAAATATAACAAATGGATTTAGATTTGCAGTCTCTGTCTCGCTCTTTATGCAGTTCCATAGAATGGGACAATGTGAAAATAGTCACTAGGACACTTGAAATGTTACCATTCTGTTTTAATCTGATATTTTCAACCACTAGGTGTAAACCAGTGTTTTGATAAATAATTCTACACAAATAATGAAAAAACTAAGTTTTTGAGCTCAGTAGTATCCTTGTATCCTTGTCACTACAGATGTTTATCTCACTTACAGTGATCCATTGGTTTTCTGCTTTACACTCTCAGACTTTATCTTATTTCTTTAAACAATTAGGAAACAAATGACTTGCTGTACAGAAACTTTTTATATAGAAGCAGTTGCTTGTCTAGGAAAATCTCAGGTTTTAAGCATTTTTCATCCTTTTCATGTTCAGAAACCATTAACTCAATTGTCACTAATAAAGATTAATCTTTCCTTAGTAGTTAGCAGTTCATTCAGTAGCAGAAGGAGAAAGGTGAGTCTTATATAGCTGCACATTCTAATTACCCAATGATGTAATTATATTAAAATGTTGCATTATAAACACCCTATTTGTTTGTACAAGCATGTATTTGCATGCATCATTTGTCTGAACTGACAGCAGTGTAATAGTTGAGGTGATTCACACAGTTAGAATACTTTCTGGAGAATTTTCGAGGATACAAACGCATTACTCCAAGGAGTCGTGTAATTATGTGCTGCTTTTTTTTTTTTTCCTAGCTGAAATACATCATGCATCCTCCTGAGGCCTGGTTTGTTAAGTAACCATATGAGAGAGATGAAAATTAATTTCACTTTCTGCTTTCATACTTCTAGTGATACAAACTCTCAGCTGTGTTAATTATAATTGTGGGTTGGTTTACATGACACCAGGCCTGCTGGTGACAGATGGGGTACACGTGTCCCAAAGGGGGAAAAGGATCTTTGCACAGGAGTTATCAGGGTTTAGTGAAGGGTAAACTGGATTTGAAGGGAGAAAGATAAAAAACCAGGCTCACTTGAGATAAGCCTGGGGAGAGCACATTTGGGGGATCGTGTGCTAGCGAGGTGCTTTGTTCTGACAACTCAGTGGAGGTAGGGGCTGGAGATCCACGTGACTGCAAAGACACAAGAGTTATTGATGCGTTAGACACCATGCAAGCACCTGAGTGGTCATACAGAAATTAGAGGTTCTCCCTGCAGAAAGGTGGGGGGGATCAATAGCCCAAAATCCACTTGCACCGGTGCACACAGCGGGGACAATCAACAGGAGGAGCTGGAACCCATTGGGCGGCTGGAAAACCATGGCACAGTTGCCATCACAGAGATATGATGACGTGCATGCCTGGAGTGTGCAGTGGATGGCTGTAAATTCCTCAGAAGAAATAGGCAGGGAAGGAGAGGTGGTCTGAGTGTTTTCACTGTCTACAGCTTGATGCTAGTGACAACGGGTTGAGCGTTTATGATTAAAAATCAGGGGAAGGACAACAAGGCAGATATTCTGGTGGGAGTCTGTTATAGACCTCCCACCAGGATGAAGAGAAAGAGGAAATATTCTATAAGCAAATGGGTGAAGTCTCATAGTCACTAGACCTTTTTCTCATGAGGAACTTCAGCTTACCAGATTTCCTCTGGAAATGCAGAAACACAGCAGAGAAGGAGCTGTCTAGGAGGTTCCTGGATTGAGTGAAAGAGAACGTCCCATCATTCTCCTGGAGAAACCAGCTTCTCATGTCTTGGACGGGTGTGCCCTTTGCTGGGTAAAACACTGGCTGTGGGGCTGGGCTCAGGGAGTGGTGGGGAGTGGAGTCACATCCAGCTGGGGGTTGTTCCCCAGGGCTCAGACTTGGGGCCAGTCCTGTTTTCTGTGGAGTGACTGACGGAGCTGGGCATGTTTAACTTGGAGAAAAGGAGGCTCAGGTTTTCAGCTGAAAGTAGATTATAGCAGGATGGAAGTTGGTCTCCTCCTAAGAAGAAATGGCTTCACATCCTCCTAAGAAGAAATGGCTTCAAGTTGTGCCTGGCTATGCTTAAATTTGGTATTAGGAAAACGTTTCTCATAGTAAAAGTTGTCAAATTTTGGAACAAGCACTGGCTTCCCAGGGAAGTAGCTGAGTCGCAATCCCTCGATCCCATGTCACTTGGGGATGTGGTGTTACGTTAATGGTTGGACTTGATTATTTTTGAGGTTCTTTCCAACCTTAAGAATTCTATGATTGTATGAAGTACTTTTCTGGTCCGTCTTTTTAACAATAATCGTATGTGACACTTTATGCAGCTTATGTGATATTAGATACAATTTTGAAGCTAGTGTGGATTTATCCTGTTACTTTATGAATGCAATCAGTTAATATTAAGCCTGTAGATGAATATAATCACAGATTTTTTCACTGAAATCTGATGAAGAATACTGCATGTGACACCTAGGTAAACAGTAACTGGAGAATGCTTTTGGACTATATACACAGCTTACAAAATGTTTCTGAAATAATCTATTATGACTGACAAATTATTGGTAGTATAGACCTGACTAAAAGTATGCCAGAATATGATAAATGAAGCAAAGTTAATGCTTTGGCATGAAATACATAGCAGATTTGTTTTTATTGCCACCTTCATGCTCACTTAGCCTATAACCTAAGTAGTTTTCCATTAGAGGCAGGAGTTTTGCTGCTCATAATATGAAAAATGTGCAGTGCCTCAAGTTATACCTCAGAATATACAGTATGGGCAGTACCCTTATTTTCTCACAGTGTTGTTTTTATTTAAAACAAATAACATGAACAGCAGGTAAGGCACTCTTGTCCCTTCTATTCCTATCAATACTTCAAAGGTGCTCACTTATTTTTAAGGTGTCCAGGCAGCTGTTTTTTACAGTACTAAAAAGTTGACATAGATACATATTCCTGAACCTATCTTATCAGGATAGGTTCTTTGAGAGAGAAAACATTGTTTCCAAAGTTATTTCAAATATAATTTGTACATAGTTGTCCAGCACAGTTCATTTGTGACATGATCTATGCATTAGACTGTGAATCTCACTAAAATAGAAGTGAGAATGTATCTGTAATGTTCTTGCTCATTTCAATTGAATTTACAAAAAAAAAAAAAATTTCAAGTACTTCCATTCTCTGTTCTGAAACACTTTGTCACACTCCATGCTGAAATACTTTTTCAGTCACTTCTGCTTACAACTGTTCCCTGAAAACTTTAAAAATAATAGATCATCTTCTTCCCTTACTTTTTTTTTTTTTTTTTTTTTTTTTTTTTTTTTTTTAAGTTTAGTTCTCCATTTTTGCCTGTAATATTAACTTGTTTCCAATTCTAAAACAGAATCTGTTCCATAGTACCTGGAATAGAGTAGCAGCTGTCAGTGCCATATTATTCCACTCAGTAATAGAAGAGAAATTCCAAAATCTTAAGTTGTAAAACAATCTAATCTCATAAATCATCACAAAGTGGTTTTTTTTCCTCAGAGTGGATTTTTTGAAATATTGATTAATATTACTCTGAAAACACATGGTCACGAATTTTTCAGTATTGTAATTAGCAGCCATAAGGAAGGGGATTAATGTTCCTTTGTTGGCAACAGCAAATGTCAGATACTGAATACTTTCACAGGAGATTTGGGTGCTGATTCTCAGCAGGGATAATACAACTGTTCTTCTTAGCTAGATTATCAAAGAAATGTGGTCAGAAATTCAGCAATAAACTGGATAGGTGGATGTCACTGCTTTTTGTCAAGTATTTTGTTTCCATTTGTTTAGCCTGGATAGTCTGTATCATAAAAACAGAAATGTATTGCTGCTGTAGCTTGCCCATGAGTTGATGCATTAATGTGTATTCTGCTTCTGCCCTCCTGTTTCTGAACTTAGAAGTAAAAAACCCTTATCAGCATTATTATTATTTCCTTTGGGTAGTAAAAGTCTTGTTTTATCAAGATACCTAGTACTCTGGTACTAGAATGAGATGTAAGTACTCTTAAAACATCCTCATGAGAATAAACAGCTCTCAATTGTCAGAAATCTCACATATAAAATAGGTGTTTCCAAACAAGAACATAAATTTCTTCTTTTAATTTCTCCTTTGCATATATTCTCATAATCATGGTAGAAGAAAAATCTCATTTTTCAAATGTGATTTGAAACCTAGTATTTCTCACTTGGTTGATTTATGTATTTCCTCTAAAAAAGTTTATTAACCGGAGGGATGGTCCTAATTTTTCATTTGTAGATTAGCATTCAAACCCTACCAGCTTTAAACACAGGTTTTCAAACACAGGTTAGATGGGAAACCATTTGCGGCATGAAGTCTGAGGTTCTATTGTGTTGAGTAAGATTATTAGAGGAGAGCACGGGAAAATCACAAGTAGAAATGGAATAGAAAGGATAAGATGGTTTGCCATTATTCTGAGCAAGATCCAGTTCCTGCATTTTCTCCTGACCTTACCATTCCTGTAAGATGCCTCATTACTCTTTGTGTAGGCTTTTCTAAAACAGGCTCTCCCACATCCATGGAAGAGGATGGATGGACTTCCTCATAATCTTTCTAAGTGTATGTCC
This sequence comes from Hirundo rustica, assembly GCF_015227805.2. NCBI lineage: Eukaryota > Metazoa > Chordata > Aves > Passeriformes > Hirundinidae > Hirundo > Hirundo rustica. The sequence goes on along the minus strand of NC_053451.1, from coordinate 108,609,975 downwards.
TGTTTCACTGTAGCCCATCAATTTGAAGTGACAGGAATTAGAATAGTGGTTACCAGAACTTTGAAGACTTCTGCCATTCCATCTTCCCATGACCATGAGCATTTACTAGTACAGTCTAATCTGCCATTTAGGTCTTCTATTCACTTTGTGTTGCTTATAGCACATTTACTTGAAAAGTGAATAATCAGTAAAAACTAGGCAAAAACCCAGTGGTAGCCTTTAATATATTCTGCTGATGAGTTTAAACGGGTATCTGTGCAATTATGCCTCCTTCCAGACCGTTCAATACACTTGGCTAAAGAGCACATAATTTTTCATTTGTGAGAGCAAATGTGTATTTTCCCGAGGCAGGTAAAAATAAAAAATGATTGTATTGTGATTATTAACATGTTAATATAAAAGGGATAAATTGTACAGTGCATAACTGAGGAAAAGTATTAATTTTGGCTTAGGGCAGATATCTTCCTGAATAGGTAAAAAGTCAGTGACCTACAAAGAATACAAATAAGGAATAAAATAAAAGTACAGCTCATTTTCAGAGAAAAGTTATACTGGCTTTGTGAAAGGTTTTTAGACAGTACTGAGAAAATTAGTTGTGTTCTAAGAAAGGCCTCCAAATTTTCCTTTTTATGAGTATATAGCTGCCATGTCACAGGTTTTCTGCAAGTGAATTTGCACTTTTTCACTCTACTAGCTGTTCTGTATATGCTCTATGCAGCAGTTGTTTACTGTAGCAACTCCCACGATCTAAATTGACAATGTTTGGCAGAAGTAACTTTTCTGTACCAAGTCAGATTTTAGACTTCCTTTCTTTCAGCTGCTGACAAGAATTTGAATCTTCTGTCAGCACAAAGTTCCACATGTTCATTTATCCTTGCATGCCACATTTTTCATTTGAATAATTTATTTTCATTAGATTCCATTTCATTTTTTAGGTTTTCTCTCTTGAGTGGATGATTTCATTTTGTTGATGTTCACCACATAAAGTGCCGTTTACCCCACGTATGAATCAAAAGACTTTTTTTGGCTGTTAGTACAGAATTGCTGTGTTTGTCTGTTTTGCAATGATTCCAGTGGCTTCATTACCTGTTATCACCGATAACATTAGCAACTTTCTGGAAAGGGACATTTGTCCTTCATTGTGGCAATGCTGTATGAAACGGTGAGGGGATTGCAAACTGGTGTTCAGGATTTTCCATTTGGTTAAAATGCATATTGTTTAAACATTTAAAAAATCCAGCCTTAAGTTATAGTTACTTATCATAGTTTTACTATATTTTGTCTCAGTAAATGTAACTAGATTTGGGCTTAACTTCTCTGAAATTTTTATAAAATAATTGTATTTTCAGAAGTTGAATAATGTAATGAAAAATGTATAGCTACTTAGTACTCTTTCTAGGGTTTATAATTGCTATTTTTGTGTTGTCAGTTCTCTGATTTTATGTATATTTTTATGGGGGGAGGTCATCTGATGATATGATGCCTACCAACTACTGTAATATAGCACTGTTGAGTTGTTTCTCATGAGATTGGGGGACATTATTTAGAGCTTATGACACTGGAAATCAGATATAAGCTCAGAATATCTATTATATAAGTTCTTCTTTTATATACTTTGTATTTATATATACATTCTATTATCCTTCATATATATTCTCATGTGTGTTTAGGCTTATACAGATAATCTGTTCACTTTGTGTTTTCAGAAATGTGAATTGTCTTTAGGTGAAGTTAGCAGGATGTGAACACTGGTGCAAGCAGACACAAGCTCTGCTGTTTGGTCCAGGTTTAATGTACTGAGTAACCAGATTTATAGGAATGCAGTACTGTCCTCTCTCCAGTGTTTTGTCTGCCTTAAAATTATTTAGGGGCCTCATAACCAGTTTGTTGTGTATCTGCCCCCTGTTCTTACTGGAATTCTTGCTGCAGGTGATGTAGAGTCAATTTCTGGCACCCACTTTTACGTGTTAATGGTGTGTGAGCTGTTTACGTTCCCACTAAGAGCTGGTGGAATCTAGAAAGTTATGCAGCTGGCCAAATGCAGTTATCCCAATTTCTTCATCTCTCTAGCAATGCGAGAACATCTGTGTTTGTACCTCCTCACACTGTGGAGGAATGTCCAAGGCCCGCTTCTGAATGTGTTTTGCTGCAGGAGATTTTGCCACTGAGCTCAGCCTGGTTGCAGTTCCTTGTCTTCCCAGTTCTGCACAAAGGATAAGAGAGAAGCACTTCCAGAGGGCAGCCTAGTCCAGCTAAGCTGGGGCTGTTTTGCTCCTGGAGAAACATATTCCTCTCCTGTGGCTTAGACAGAGCCTAGGAGAAGTAGCTAAATAACTCACTGACTACACTACCTGCCTAAACTTGGTGTAAAATATATGTGTGTTGTCTCCCTCTCTCAAGTGTGTAAATGTAGTGAGGGTTTTGTGTTTTGGGGTTTTTTTCACTTCATTTGGTGGTCTTTTACATGTTAAAGAGTCCATAATTCCATCTAGATCCTACCACTTTGTATGCTTCTAAATCATGCAATGGCCCATGAGGCAACAGGAGCAAGATGTAAACTCAGACTGCTGAGATCACTTTTCTCCAAAATGACAACCATGAATTTAGTCATAGGTAACTATGAAGATATGTGAAAATATGTCTAGAAAATTTCTTCTGCCAGATCACTTCAGGTTTTAAGCTGTGTCTTCTGCTGACCCTCCTGCCCACACCAATGTGTCATAAGTGTTGGGGTAGTGATATTAGTTTGTTTGTTTTTTCCTCTGACTCTCTGAGAAGTGTTTATGCCTGGTGTTGTTTTGGCTTGTCCTGCCTTTGCTGTCACCAGGTGGGAAAGTGTTAATGCTTTCTGTCCTTTGTGTTTCTTTTCCATATAAAATGGGTTGAAGTGTCTGCAATAACAGTAGTTTTTCATATTTACCCTTCTGTGGGGAATAACTCTTCTGAATCAGAATAGAGTGAAGAGGCTGTAGAAATGGCAGGAGAGATCAGAAATTTAGCTGTCCATTTTTGCCTCATTAAATTAGCAGCTTTTAACTGACCAGATGACACACCTAAAACAGAACACAGTATGAACACTTCTATCAGAGGAAATAATACATTACTTATCATCTTGTTATTTAGGTTGAAAATAGTATTATGCACTAAGAGTCACCAGAAGTGCTGGTATGAGAGTGCAAATGTCTGGACTCGAAATTAATATCTTCATGTCTACTGTCTGTGTAGTTGAAAAGATAATACAAAACCAAAAGAGGCCATAGGCACCAAGAAGTACGCATATTAATCAGTTCTGACAATGAACATTTTTTGTTTTCTTACTTTGTGTATTTTTTTCCATGTTAGAAGTCTTCATGGCTTATAGCAGCTTGATTGAAAAAAAAGGTGTCAGTCAAAAAGAACTTATATCAGGTTACACTGATAATTTGTTGTGAAATAAATGAATTAACCTTAAAAAGAGACTGTGCAACTTATTTTTATTAATGCCAGGATATTCATTTCTTGTATCTGATTCTGATATTAGTTTTTAGGTGAACTTTGTCGATGGAGGAAATGTGAGCACCAACTAGTAACTAAGCAGATTAAAGATAACAATTATATTCTCCCCAGAAATAGCATACATTGTCTACTACATTAAACTTACCTAATTTTAATTTCTACCTCAGTCTGCTATATTGGGCACAATTTTAATGACTTTTTTTTTTCCTTTTTCCAACTGCTTCATAGTTCAACAAAAAAGAATAGTAAGACACTTTCTAGAGGACTAAGTACAAAACCCAGAAGACTGTCACTTAATTTTATTGTTGAACTTCAAAGGTCTTTTGCTGGGAAAAGCTTACAGTTGTCTTGCTATTTTTTGTACTGGTTATATCAAAGCATATTTCCCTGATCTATAAATCAAGTGGCAAATCCTTTCTTTCCAGAACCTGGAAATCCGCTGGAAGCTGTGAGATCAAAGCTATGAAATAAACCTGTTCTCACTTATGTTACACCTATTACACTCACAACAGTGCATTAGCCTGAACGGATCATCTCTTTTACTTTTTAACTGTGATATTGTAATTCTGTGCCTCATAAGGAAGAGTTGCAGCAGCTTGTTGATTTGCTTAAATTTTTTTTTTTAAAAAGTAGTCATTTTATTTTAACCTTTGATTTGTGAGACATGGAATTCAATGGAGTGTTAGCACCACCTGAGAAATACCACCAAAAAATGTGATTTCTGCAAGGGGAGCTATAAGTCACAGCTTGTTTTGTTATCTTTCCTGTTAGATATTGAGCACACAGTTATACGCCGGGGTGTTGTGGGGCTCACACTGCCTCCGGTGAAACCAGCATCGTTACCAGGGTTAATCCAGCTCTGGGATCAGGGCACGGAAGCAGAAATTCCGCATGGTGTCCTTGGAGCAAACTTGCAGCTACGTTTCCACAGCCACAAATTCCTCACACTAAGCCTAATCCTGAGAGACTCAAGCCCTGTTGATAGGAAAAGGAATTTTACAGATTGTCAACGCTTATTGTGACTGACTCAGGATAGAATCTCCTCACCCAGGTGTTTGGGTGAGATGGAGGAAAGGGAGAGGAAACGATGAGTATTTTTAAATTATTTAATTATTTTTATTTCAATTTGGCGGCTACTTTACTAGTTTAAATATTTTTATGGATTTATTTCTAAGAATTTTACAACACAAGGCTGGAGGTTGACATCTCCACATCAGATGGGCAGAGATATTTAGAATATATGACAATACAAATCAGATTTGCTTAAAATATTTTTTTCTCAGTTTCTATGTTCTTATGTAGTTTCTTCTTTTTCATTGTTATCTAATTTTCACTGCATGTCTCAGAACTTGGGAACAAATAAAGACAAGCTGGACCTGACAGAAATAGAGAAAAATTACTTGATGAGTTTTGTTAAGAAACTTTGTAGAAATCTGTCTTTATTAGCATGCTGTTTTGCTGCTGATTTCTCTGTTTTCATTATGGCTTATAGCACTGTAAATTAATTTAACATGAAAGGATGAAAATATTGCTTTTAAATTTTTTCTCATTAAATTATGAAAAAATATTACAATAAATAATAGAAAAGAATGCCTCTGGTAGAAGCTTCTGTTTACTCAATCATTACTGTAGCAAGAGTGAATTATTGCAGAGCTAACTCAGAGGCAATATTTTTGCAGCTACATTACATAAAACAGATGATCTCAAAACTTCAAAAAACAGCACAGAAAAGAAAACGCAGTCTGGATCCTTTGAAAGTTAAACATCTATTTATATTTCTGTGTGGGGCTTGGGCAAGACAGTTGGCTGAAACTGAAGCCTCTCACATCTCAAGTGTTTTGGTAATGAAATGGAAAGTAGACTTCATTGATACCCTGCACGCACCAGCTCTAGGTGGAGAGTTTGAAGTCAGGATATTCCATATATATGGGTGATTATGAAGTGTCTGGGAGGGTAGAAAACAATTCTGTAAGTTACAAGAGAAATGCTGATTTTATCATCTGCCTTACTAAAATATCTGTAGTTTTGCATTACTTGGCGAATGCATCTTTTGTTTTGTTGTGGTTTTGGCTTTGTATTTTGGTCTCCCTGTGGACTGTATGAGATATTTTCTATACAGCTCTTTGTTGCCTGGGGTGCTAAAAACATTCCTTCTGCTTAGCTCCTTTTTTCCAAGGTATCTTACACATCTCTGTTCCATCCCTTTGTAATAATCCAATTTAGATTCAAGCCTGGATTGCTCCAAACTTGTTCCTCTGCAGTCTTTCAGTTTCCTCCTTACATTAATTTAAAGAGGTGTTATACCATTCAAGGGGTGCAGGGACCATGTTGTATCATACACTGCAGGCAGGAACTGGGCCATGAAATTACTGATGTGTTTTCTGTCTTATACACTGGAAATAAAGTGGTGAAAAATATTTTAAGCCGTTGACAGACACATATCTTAGAAATTAACACAAATGCTCTTAATTACTGTAATGGTAATGAGTCCTTTGATGCTCAATTTCATGGGAGGGATAATCTATAACCCTTTTTTTTTTTTTTTTCCTCGAGGTAGTGATGAGCCACAGAAATACAGTACAGAACACCTTTAGTGAGACCATAATGCATTTGGGTTTTTTCCTCCTTATCTGAGATTTCTGATCATGATTCTGACAGATGCCTTGTGAATGCTGATTTACAACTGAGAAGTAGAAGAGCCAAGAAATTGTTCTTTTCCAGGGCATTTCTTGGTGATTTATTAATCTTGCGATTTCTTAATTTTTTTCTGCAAGATGGGCAGAAGTGTTGCCTTTTGTTGTTGTTGTTGTTGTTTCTAGATACATTAAACAGGTGTTATTTATGAAGCATTTGTGATTGTCACCTAGAAAACGTATTAAACATGTTGTTATGTTAGGATATAATTATCCAAGCTACAGACCGATGAAATAAGAAAATTCTTTTGAAACTCTAGAAATTTAGTGTGCCAGAGATATATGTATAATAAACTTGCTATATATGCACATATATGTATAGTAAACTTGCTATATATGCACATGTCCATACGTATAATTGTCTGTGTATACAGAATTTGCATTTGGCTGTCAGTGTCCAGAATGAATTCTAGATTGCACTTCTAGGATAGTGTTTATAATACAATGCTGACACTGAGCAAGCTGATCTCAAGAATAGAGCTATTAGAAGATAAAAACATCATTTCTTCTGGAATGTTGTTGATGATATTTACAGTCATGAAGATAAAACATTTGCAAGTTTTTCAAAACGCTGGGCTCAGTTGTTGTTCCTCCAGGCCTTCAGGAGTTACTGCTCTGCACCAGGCGATGCTGAGAAAATAAACTGTGCCACAGATGCTACTGGGGAAAATTGAATGCTTTCCAGAATTTGCAGTCACAGCATTCCCATGCCACTTACTTTCCCACTGTTCTATAGAAGTGTACAGTTGGTTTGGGTTATTCCCAGTCCTTTTAGGTTTGGGTGCTTTAGTAAATGAGGGAAGTAGTAGAGAGAAATTTGTATTTTCCCAAAAGATTGCTCTTCTCTCTGACTGACACCTGCACAACCAAACAAAAATCTGTTTACATTTGGCTGTCTTCAGGATCATATTTTCTGAAAACAAATGTGGGAAATTGTGTTATACTTAGGAAATCTAACTTTGGGCAGAAAAGAAGCAATGTTACATGGCTTCTGTAACAAACTAAGTGATGTTGCTCTTGTTAGGGATAATAAATGCTGTTAATAAACAGTTTAAGCATGTTCTACAGAGCAAATCTGTTTGCTAAAATTATTTTGTAATTTAAATAAATTATTTTGAGTCTATCGTAATTGTCTCATGGAATATTAATGAATGGAGAGAGAATTCAAACAATTCCCTATTCATCTCCCTTTTCAGGCACAGAGAAATACTGTTCTATTTTAAGTTATTTTGTGGTACACTTCTGACACCTATTTTGAGTTCAAAAAAAACCTGTAAAAGTCATATTATTTCTTCTTATTTTTTTGTCTTTGTTCCTTAAATTTTGCCTTAGCACTTGCACCACTGAAAGAAAAAATTGTAGAAACATGTTCAAATCTTGTTTAGTATTTTGCTGATGTTGGTGTAGATATTTTCAGAGTAAATTAGTCCTGAAAATGCAAAATAATGCATACATAGGGATATGTATGGTTGTTATAAATCGGTGATATGAGTAGCTGATATTACTCATTATTTTCAGGATAGTTGTTCAGCTGCTGGGCTAAGAACTGGGGCTTTCCCATCTGGGGGTGAGGAGAGAGAATTGCTGTGGTATTCATGTTTGCAGAGCAAATAGATGCAGCAGTGTTGAAGAAAGAAAGTAGAAAAGAAAAAAAAAAAATGTAGTTAGGAGAGTCTAAGGACATGAAAGTGTCCTTTCAAATTAAAATTTTATTAATTTTATTTTAAGGTTGGTCTATTTGAAGCTCCAGCCTCTGAGTGCACCCAGGCCAAATTTGGTCTGGATATGCTGGGTACCAGCACAGATACACTTGTTCATTAGTGGGGTTGGCTTCACCTTCAGCTGTACTTCGGAAAATTCTGTTGTTATGAAATGCTTTTCACTTACTTCTCTGTAAAGAAGCCATACTTTTGTTTTTTTTTATATGTGCTTCAGTATTTTTGAAGAAAGTCATGACTGCGGTTCCCCAGGCTTAAGTTAAAACCATTGCTTGTGCTAAATGAATTTGGCAGTTCTGAAATTGGATTTTTTAAATTCCTTTTATGTTACATTCCCAGACCATCGTACTGATTAATTGTATTACCATTTTAAAGAATATGCGTGGTCTACCAGGTGTGGAGGGGAAACAGAACAAATTGATGTTCCACAACCTCTAAACCAGTCTTCTGGAATTATTGAGCTGAAGTGGAGATTTCCACTGAACTGGTGCCCAGACTTGAACCAGATGTCAGCAGTTATTTTAATGTTAATGGGCTGGCAAAGTTGACAGAACCAAGGAAATCAGAAGTTAGAAACTCCACTTGCTATCCAGAAAGTATTTCAGTGTTTCATACTGCGCTGGTGTTGCTTTCCTGATTCTGTGAATTATGGAGTCAGTGATAGTCTTAATTGTTGGAATCATTATTGGTTTTGCTGTCAAACAAGTCTTTACCAAGATTGACTCTTTTCCTATGAATTTAGAGATGCAATTAGATTAAGAGCTATTCTGTGCTGTTCTAGCTGAAGGTGAAGAGAGATAATTATGATGTATTTGTCATTAATATGGCAGGAAAATTGTTTTTACAAGGGGGTAAAGAGCCAGCAAAGTAGCAATATTATAACTTTTTTTTTTTTTTAAGCGGGGAGGAAATAATGTAATGAAGATCATATTTGCATGGGATAGCTGCATGAGGTGTGTGTGAGCTGTTCAACATGATTCCTGAGGCTTTTTTGCTAGACTCTCCTAGTTATCTCAGGATTAATTTTTTGAAAAGGACAAAGAATGTGTTAGTGTCTTATGGTTTAAGCTAATCACAATAATATCAGAAGATTAACTGCTAGAACATGTATTAAAATTAAACAGAGAATTATCTTTACTTTAGAAAATTGATTCTGAAAGTATGTAAAACTCGTTTGCTTTAATGCTAGGGTCAGATGAGCATAAAGATTCAGATTTTGGCTTGTCCAGATTAAATCAGGTGCATTCAGTCCCCAAATATATCACTTTGGACTATTTTTTGAGCTGGTTGTCCTCTTTTGGTTGGAATAAATATTTTCAAAATTAAAGCTTTTCAGAGCAATAAATGAATTTCAAAGTAATTTTAATAGAAACATTTTGAATAATTTTCATTATAGTGATTTGGTTTTAGGAAATATATTATTTTTTCATGATGTGCATGCTATATTGGAATATTTTCTGGCACATACACAGTGTATTAATATTCTGTTTTATGATTTTGTGATTAAATAAAAATAAAGGATGGCATAGTTCTGAGTCATAACTCTCACCCTCAATCAGAGTGATAGTGTATTTCAAAGATTTCAATAATTCAGTATTCATATACTCCAAAGTCTTACTCACAGAGCAGGAGTCTTCTTCAAAGTCCCTGAATGTGCTTAAATGAAAGGAAGAAGTCACAACAGACCAAGAGTGGTGTTTAATATCTTATTATTTATGTGTTCTTTCAAAAGCCACAGAGAATTAGGGAGGAGTGAAGCAGATGAATGAAGATGGAATATATAAGAGTTAACTCAGGCCAGATAAAAGCTGGTGAGAGGAGGAGGGTGGTGAGGCATCCAAATAAATAACTAAATAAATTCTCCTTGTCTGTCCCTAGTACTTAATCTTTGTGCAGTAACTGGAGAGCCACTGTCTTTTATGCTGAACCTATCTTAAGAAAAAAAGGATGTGAAAGCCAGCACACATCAGCTGTGCTTTTCTGAACCTAAAATTTCTTTATACGTGTACTATAGAAATAACACGTGAATTTTTATGTAAAGTCATTAGCCTGTCTTTAACATAGCAATGACATAACAGCTACCATTTTAATCCCACTTCAATAAAATCTGTTTCGCATACCAAAATACTGCACATAAGTAGAACTAAGATGAACATGAACCTGTGGTTTTATTGTTGTGTGATGTCTCTTTAGTTACCAGTGTCTGAGTTGTCTTCAACAGGGCCACAAGTATTCTTGTGTCATAAAGCATCACTAAAAACAATCCTTGGTCTAGAATATAAAGGCCAGTTTTTAAGTGCACCGTAGTACAGTAAATAACAACAATTCAGAATGTCATATTTGAAAGTATAAAGAAATTCTGCCTATTTCTTTTTCTGGATTCCCAGTACATTTCCTGAAGTTGGTAGCTGCAAGCAGTATCCCTCTATGCTTCTTTTGCTGACTGCTGAATTCCAAAGCAGAGACAGCACTAAGCTGTGTTTTCCAAAGTGTATTTTAGCAATCTGTTATATGTTTACAGCCATGTGTGTCTAGACTTATCATGCTGTATTCTGAAACTTCTGCTTTATAAACCTTTGGGGAAATGTGACTGTTAAGAGTAATTTTATCAGACCTAAGAGAGGAAAAAAAGCCATGAAATTTAACAGTAAGAAGTAGTATTTTTTCACCTTGAACTGAATGTACAGAGTTTCCTGAACACTATATCCTGCTCTGAGCTGTTGGAACACGTGATTTGGCCTCTATGGTCTGTTACTTATTTATGGGGATTTTCTTAACTTTAGTTAGGCTCTACAAAAGGGCCTGCTTTTACAGTGTCAGAATTGAAACTGGTGCTATAAAGTTGGTATTATAAGTCATGGGTTTTTTCATATGTCTGATTACTTCTTCTTTGAATTGCTGGCTTGCTTGCTATACTTTTGTAGGAAAGGAAATTATGAGACATTTTCATTTAATTTCCAAAAGGGACACTGCATGACTTCAGCACTTGGCAGAAGGATGCAAGGTGGTTTGAACATAAAACCCACCAAGGCCTTTCTGACTCTCCATGGAGTCAAAAGTGTTGAGTTCCCTCTCTGAACACACCATGTTCAGCACTAGGGCTTTTTGGTGTGATATTCCTTGCTGGTGGCACTGGGATTACAGAATATGCCCACAGTGGAAGCATATGGTGTTTTGTAATGCTGTTACAATGAGTGCCATTGAAATAAGAAAAATTTGACATTTCCTCCAAAGAATCGTTGTGGCAGAGGCTATTGGAAACCTGTAATTATACAACAAGCAGATATTAATTAATGCTGTGTCACAGTGAGATTCCTATTGAACTGTTTATTATACACACATTAGAGTGAAGCAGAGTGCTTAGGTTAATGTTATTGCAGTCAATTATCAACAAATTAATAATGATTAACCTACTTTTAAAATGCCTTTATGATGAGATATTTCCCCTGGTTTATTAAACTGTAAGGTCACCAGAGGAAAGATTTTAACATGCACATTCTTTGCCATTATGGGTTAATGTACACACTTTTCTATCAAAATAACTTCAATGTAGTAGTGTTTCCATTTGGATAGGACAAATCTATTAGCTTCATTTATATTTATTGCCATAAGTGTTGACAGAATGTCTAAAAGCTGTCAAGGCAGTATCAATTGATTTCTAGGAGAAGTACAAATGGAACTTGATTTTGACACACAGAGTCCTACAATGTGGAACCAAATATTAAGAAACCTCTACTTAGAGAATTGACTAAAAGTTATAGAAGCAGAACTAAACCTTTCATATGCTGTTTCTGAAGTGTAATTGAGCATATAAATATGAAGGTGGACATAAATTCAGGCTCCTTCAATGAAGAGAGCTTTTTCATGAAAATATTAGATTTGAGAATTGCCATAGCAACAGTGCTGTTTCAGAAAGGGACTAGCATTATATATTTTCACTGTTATGTTTCCATTTCAATACATTTTCCTTAAAATTACTCATTTTCTGGACTTCGTAATGTTAAGGGTGTGTCATACATGCGTGTTAACTCCAGGGTTTCTGAAGAAAAATGTTTAGCTAAATAGAATTGATGTGCAAAGCCAAAAAACGGCAACTCTAGCATTTCAGAGGCAGCATGTATCTGAATAAAAAGCAGTGATAATATAGCAGTGAAAAAGCAGTGTAAGGTTTTTAGTGTAAGTAACGTCCTATTTATCTGATTTGAAATTATTTAATATAGTTTTCTCATTTGTTGGAGACAAGGGAAATCACTTTTGACAATTAGTAATAATTTTGAGTTTAAAGAGGAAAATATTTTTTTTTTCCATTTAATAGTCCAATTTATTTACCACTTAAAACACCACCCTTGGCATATTTGAGGATATTCTATACATAAGGATGAGCTTATTTGGTTTTTGTGCTTTATATGATGTAAATAAATGAATTTTCTTTTAATATTTGGGAAATGTGCACTTTATCTTTGTTCTTAAGAAATATGTTTCAAATATATTCTCTCCAATTTTTGCCCTCAGTAATGTATTTCTTTTCCTTTCTTTTGAATTAGCAAGGCTTCTATTGCAAGGCTGATCTAATGTCCACTCTGGCAGGAAGCTAAATTATCTGAAGCATAGCAAAGAATATATCATTAATTAGTGCATCCTAATTGCTCTAGTTACATTTTTAAGTTTAAAAGGGGCAGCAAAGATGATCTCTTTTGATGGCCCATAGAATGGTTCAAGTTGCCTACAAAATGACACAAAAAAGAAAGACAAGTCTGATTTTTACCCACGTTCTATATTTTCAGTCCTCTTGTCTGGAACTGGTATCTTTCCATTAAGTAAATGCGTGTTTAATTTTTTTATCTTTTTCACAGGCTTTACTTTGGTGGGTTTATTCCATCCCTTCTGTAGTTCTGGATATGGAAAAAGTCTTTTCCATTGCTACTGCTGTGGTGTCTCTGGTGCTAGGAAAACTTATTTGCTGTTGCAAAAAAATCCAATTTCCATAAGACATAAATAATGTCTGAACTGAAGTTAAAGAGTTGCAGAATTATAAAATAACAACTTTAGTGTTCTTTTAGGACACCACCAATATTGAAGTTACAAGAACAGGATAATCTGAAAATCTGAAAAGACAGCATTAAATTACCTTTAGCTGATTTTTTTTTTTTTTGCCTTTTTTTTTTTTTTTTTTTTTTTGCATTTTTTAATAAAGTATAAAGGGAAATTCCACAATGGGAAGCATTTTTATGTTTATTCTAAACAGTAACCAGAATCTCCTTTTGTCAACTTAGAATTCTTTTTTTCTCAGACACAAAAATGGCTTCCTTCTTTTGAAGACTGTTTTCTACTCTGAGATCCAACAGACCTCAGCTATCTGCCAGTGCAGGATATTCATTCTGTATTAGATGTTCTTTTTGCTAAAAGCCATGGCCTTCAGATTCCTGGATTTCTGACTTTGTATTCAACATAAACCTGATATACAGCATGTGTTGACTTCCTTGTCCTGAGGGCAGGTAAGCTTGAGTTAGGTTTGCAGTTAAAAGACAACTGTCTTTTAGAGGGGTGAAAAGTCATTTGTAATCTATATAAATTGACTTTCCCATAAGTGATCCAATTATATTAAGGTAAGTTGAGAGGCAAAACAGGAAACATTTGTGTACCTGATAATTTATTTTTTTAATGAATACACCTCATGGCCTCTAAGTAAAAGGGGCTCACACAATGCTTTATCAAACCAGAAACTGCTTAAGTGTAACAACAGACTGAGCTAAATTCAATTCTGAATATAAAAACGTGTCCTTTTTCCTTCTTAAAAAACATTCATTGACTACATAAATGCGCGTGCTTGTGCACATGCTTACACTAGGAATATAATGAAAGCAAATGAAAAGGAATTAGAGAGGCTTGAAAAATAATTTTCAAAGGTCTGTCATAAAGCATGTTCATTCCTGCTGTGGTACATGAGACAGTGGAAGAAAGACTACTTTTTGTTTGCAGTACTCCTGGTTTCAATATCCTCCTCTTCCTCTGCATAACACAGCACCATTGCAGCTGTTGTGGAGTTGCAGATTTGTCTAATTAATAATAAAACAGAGCACCAGCCTAAGCAGGCTTTCAGTGCCACCAGTTAGAGGATCCTGGCCATGTTTGTGCTGTGGGCAGTTTTTCCAGCTGGTGCCAAGTGTCAGGACACTGATGTGCCCCGTGGCTCTGGTGGCATTCAGGAAGGGATGACCCTTCATGTTTCACTTTATGTCCATGAGCCAGGACCTCTCACACCTGTCTGCTCTGGCCAGTTGCTGCTCTGTGAGAAAAAGCTGCTGTCAAGTTGTGTTTGCTCAGTTGACCCAGGGCTATCTGGGTCACTCCTACTTTTTGAGCAGCTTTAAAAGTTTTGTTTGGTTATACCTGTGAGTGATACACCATATGCTTTGCCATCTGTTGTTTGTGTGCCTTATTTTAGGGAAATATGTAGACTATTTTGAATAAAAGCACTTCTATTAAAAGTAGCATTATACACAAGTTTTCCAAGCGCACCTTGATAGCTAGAGCTGAGCCAAGTCTTAGTCCTCTTAAAATTGTTGTGATTACAGCAGTCTTGGTGGACAGAAAAAAAAACAAAGAGTAGCAGATGGATTAGAAATCAGACTTTTCTTTCAGTGACTGTCAGCTTTACTCTCTTTGTCTGGAGTCAAAGCAGGTATTAGAACTCTAAAAATTGTCTCTAAAACATCTAAAAGATACCTTAAGGTATCTTTTTCCTTTTTCACTTTTAATCAGGAAGGACACAGAATGTAATGTCTTGATATCAGCTTGAAGATGACTTTTGTCATATAAAGATGTTAGCTTTGGAAGAGTATTTTAGAGACTTTCCATTTAAGTATGATCATGGAAGTTTCTAAAGATTGAATAGACTATAAGGAATATTATGCTAAAAAAAAAAAAAAAAGTTTGTTTTCTCTGCTTTCTTGTATCTCAGAATACACTGGTGAGCAATGCGAGCAAGAGGAGAAGAAAACAAACAGCTTTCATTCTATCCCAGCCCTGAAAGGAGATACCTTTCATATGATTGGATCTCAATATGTGATCAAACCCCAGAATTTCCAACTCACAAATAAAATTTTCAATTTGATATTAAGCTGAGTCAGACCAGAATGAAAAGTTCTCTAAATTACCCTGAAATTAGGCGTGATTTGGAGCTTATTGATTTCTCTTCTCACCTCTAAAAACCTTTAGCAATCACTAGGAATTTCACCAGGACAAAAAAAATCACAAATTCCAGAACTTTCAGTTTCAGAAGAAACCCACTAATCTTCAGTGGTATCATTTGTTCTCCTTACACTGAGGTGACCTGGAAGTAGCAGATGCTGAGGAAGGGGTGTCCTGGTGAAGCTGCAGTCCCCAGGAGAGGATTTGTGTTTGTCTGCAGTTTGCCAGCAGCCAAGGCAGGACTTCATCAAAACCCCATCTTGAAACTGGCAAAACTTTGTTGAGCCTGAGGCCTCTCTAGAAAGGCAGTTCTGGCAGTGTGAGTGGTGAATGTGTATGAGAACACCAGGCTACAGGAGATTTTGTGAGCAGAAAACATTCTGCTTGATTTGCCAAGCAGGCTGCTCGGTCTGCTCTTTCATTTAAGTATGACAAGTAGAACAGGCTCCACTAATCAAGTTTCTTAATCAGATAATTGTATATATTTTGGCATCTTGATTCAGTAAGAATGATGGAATGCTGGCAGACTGATGACAAATAAAACTGATTTGAGCATTACATTAGTGCCACACTCAGAGATTCAGGGCTGGACAGGATGCACAAGAACTGAGACTTCAGAGACCCTGGAGATACTTTTTAAGGAATATCCCTTTTGCCATCCATTTCCAGACAGCTGGATGCTCAATTCTGGAGTTAATATCACTACAGGTGTTAGATTTTAAAAGGCTGTGGGTACATGCCACCTTGTAACCTGACCTTTTGGAGATCTCATAATGTAAAGGCAGTGACTCCATCTTGCAGCATATTCCTTTTGTTCCTTGTGGGTTGGGTTGTTTTGTCAGTCTTTGTTACAAGTGGTATCTAAGCTACATTTCTGCTCTTTGTTGCCCTTCTGGTTTTTGTTATTTCTTATGCAATAGCTGCACTGCAATACTCTTCTACACACAAGAAGGATATAATTATTAATTATTATTCTTTACTTGATTTTATTTTAGTAATAAACCCTTTCTTTTAAAGTACAATAAAAATGCTTTTTTTCCCTCATTTTTTCCTGGTTTTATGTGTTGAAAAAGGCTTAACAAATTTTTCCTTAATTTTTTAAAGTTGAAAAAATGGGAAAGAAAAAAGCCAACATTGTAGAGTTTGCATAGCTGCTGACTTAATTCTACTAATTTTTCTGTACTTCAATTTGTAAGAAATACTTTTAAATGCAGTAAGTTGAAGTTTGAAATATATGGGGTTTCAATTTTTTTATATGTACATTAAATATTTGAGTTGTTTGTTTCAAAGCTTTTTCATTACATGCTGCATCATCAGAAGAAAGCTCTTAAAATGTATACTCTTGTGATCTGAAGTTGCCTTGCTTCCCTAAATATGCCAGCATGTGCAAGATATGCTTTGAAATTAATAATATTGAAAAACAACTCAGCAGTTGTATTTGCCTTATTTAATTCCTGCTGAGATGATTATGCTTCTATTAGCTGTGCAATTATATTGCACAGCTCACTTGAAGTATCTCAAGCTGTAGCTTTTTTGATTCTGACTATTTTAGCACTTCACAGAAAACTTCAAAGGTTTAACCACAGTGAATAGATCTTGCAAACAATTTATGTTTCTGACTTTGAATTACATTGACTGACTTCTGTCTTATTCATTTTTAATAAGCAGCATGTTTAAATGTGATATTTTTTGCATGTGAAGAAATGTGTTTAGACAAATATAACACTGTAGAGGTTAGGTACATGGAAACAGCCATGTGACTATTTAGGATTTCTGTGGAATTCTAGGTGAAGCTCTCCTTTGAACAAATATTCCAAGTTTACAAGTTTTTTTTTAGGTTTGGTTCTATTAAAAATAATTGCAGGTAGAAGCGAAAGCCTAAAAAAGTTGTTGTTTGAAGAATGAATGAACAGAAGTGGAGGTTGGAAGACCTCTTTAGGGGTCTCATTTAAAGCAGGGATAACTTGTGGAAACTCAGCTTTGAAATGTTGGTGCACCTTGTGATTGTACAGCTAGATTCCATTGATTAAATGTCAAAGTACCAACCACCTGGATATTGGATTGGGATTTGTGTTAGTTTTAATTTAGGTGAGTGCTCCACATGGAGGGATAGTGGTTTGGAGGATCGTTGCCAATTTAATCTTAGTCTTATATAGTAAGTTCTGTTTGTAACAGGTAAACATTGCAATCTCTTAATGAAATGATGCTGCATTTCTGAGGAGCTTTTGGTGGTGTTTGTTGGATTGGTCTTTTTTCCACCAGTTCCTGTCTTTTTGTTAATTTTATTCAACACCGGACAAAAATGTGAGTCCAAGCAAGAGAAATAAGTATTTAAATCTCTGACAGTCATAATTTGTACAAATTCTTTAGCAAAGATATCAAACATATCGCTGATGTGAAACAAGAATAATAAAAAATAGTCAGAATGACTTTTAAAAAGACAATGTATAATATTTTACTTCTTCATCACACAAACAGCTAAATTTGCAGTTACTGACCTTTTTGCAGTGAGGAAAAAATTCGTTGAAGGCATTTATTTACGCCATAATATGTATTGATATGATCTTAGATTTAATACCTGAACAGAATCACCTTCTAAATAAACTATCAGAAGGCCTATTTTTAATATGTTGTCAGAAGTCTGTTCCCATTGAATCTAACCATCCAAAGCTTATGCCCATTTTATTTTGTGAATCGTATGTACTTAGGAATACATGTGCTGTATTTCAACTTGCATTTTGAATGCATCTGTAAATTGTGAGTGATAAATTATCAGAAGTTATGAGAAGTGGCTCTAAGCAATAGTGCCATAGCAATAAGACTATTATACCTAACAGAGAACTTCTAGTTCACAGTTCACAAACATTTTCAGGAATTCTGACACGTTTCACACGTGAACAGGGAAGGCGCAGTATCTTATGCAGAATAAATCCAACATTTCTTTGTTGCATCAGATTTAATATTCACGTACTTTGAGACTACACAGCACACGAGCAGAGCTTATTCAGGATTTTTGTCTGTGCTGCCCTTGATGAAAGCACTCAGACAAGCAAGCTGCACTGCATAGTATATACAGGATGTCACTGCATATTTAATCTAAACAGAAGTGATTTATCCCTGCAAATTGTGGAGAACAAAAGTGCTATTGTCACATTTACAGGCACAGTTTTAACAGTGGAAGTGGAGAATACACTGAAGAAAAAAGATGGACTAAACCAACATATTGATTCCTTTTGAACAATATTTCCTTGAGACCAGCAAGTTTTTGAAAGCTTCAGGCTGGAAATTTTTAGTTGAATCTTGTGAGCATAAAAAAAGATCAGAGGCTTATTTAAAGGAATAATACTTCAAATGGGAAGGTGGCTAAAATACAGTCAAGAGCAAACTATGCAGAAATTTCTGCTGTGAGTGACAGCTTTGGTGAGAACTTTGAGTCAATTGCATAGGTTTTATTTTTTGTGGACCCCAAAAATATGCACTCATTAATTCATCCTCCCTTGTTGGCTGGGATTGGGGACCTTTTAATTGTTTGATGTATTTTTTAAAGAGTCGAGTGTGTGAGTGTGCTAGGAAAGCTTGAGCTTTCTTGGCTTTACAGCCACTGTAAGGACATAAAGGATCTGCTACCATTGGAAGGGTTCAGGCTACAGGAATAAAAATTTGGAATGTGATATTCATATAGATGATTTATGTATGATGGGTTTGTGTTGATAAGGAAGTTTGGGCGAAAAAAATTCTAAAAATTTGTCTAATAGTTTTCTAAGACCCCCCACAGCAATGGGTTTGGAGTTAGATCATCTTCAAGGTCCACGTGCAACCCAAACCATTAAAGCATGAAAGTAATGACACCAGATATGAAAAAATATGGAAGGCAAAGCCCAGACTGATGTGAGTAGTTGTCAATGTTGAGTTTTGCTGAAGTGAGGACAACTAATGTGTGACTAACATATCTCAATAATGATCAGGAGCATGAACAATAGTAGAGTACACATTGCAGGTAGAAGAATCAAGTAAAATATATCAAATCATGCTTTTGCAATGTGTGTCATTTTTTAAAAATTAATCAATTTATTAATTAGCTAGAGGAAGAAAGCAAATAAAATATTTTATGATGCTATATGAGGGAGGGTTTAATATAGCAGTGTACCTACTTGCTTCCAATATGCAATTTTGAAGTTGCCAGAGTATAAATTACTGCTGATGGTGAACAGGGACCCTGAATTAAGGAAACATTTTGCAAATCAGTTAAAACAATCCCCTGATCTTAAACATTACTTAAGGAAGTAAATTTTATGCTCATGATTAGGCCCAGGATAGTTGTCAGAGCTTTATTTTAAAATAATTAAAACATGTGGGAAAGTTTCATATTGTGAAAAAAATTAAAATAAGAGCATAGATAACTCAAACTAAGAAGAATGAACAAGATGAAACTCTCTGATCCAAGGCAGGAATGTTTCATACTGGACATTTATAAAGTAGAAAGCACACAAGGCTTTCTTAAATTTCTTTCCATACACATATATATTTTAAAACTGTGCTTGCTAAAAGTTAATGTTCTTATTACTACTTTTACTACCTGTCAGCTATGGTGTCAGAAACTATGTTTTTGTCTGCTTTGTATAAGTAAATAAATATTCCAAATGGTCTTCAGGACAGATTGCTAAGGTTCAACATTAACACTAAGCATTCTTTTAAACAATTTAATGAAGTTTAAAATAAATCTTGCATTTCCACTAAGTTGCCAAGTACTGCAGAGAAGAAAAAATCCAAAAGCAAGTGTAAGATTAAAATTGTTGCTGAAGCTAGTACATGTTAGTAATTAAAAAAGACAGTTCGTTGCCTTTTTCATTTCCCATTTTTAAGCTTAAGAACCCACTCCTGCTGTGCAGAGTTAGAAGTCCATCCTGCTCCCTCTTTTGTCATCAGTACTTCTGCATGCACATAAAGACACAGATTTAACTCTTTGAGGCTATTGGAAGAGCACACAAATCTGCAGGGCCCCAGATGTACAAAGATGAAGTGACTTGTAAGCAATAATTTCTTTATACCCTCGTCATATAAAGCTAAGCCTGCTTTAGACAATGAAGTAAGCTAAGTGATTTATGTGCTGACATCCATTTATTATCTGCAAACTTACTGGGGTTTTGAGGGGTGTTTATATGCATTTAGGGTTTGTTTTGATTTTTGTGGGTTTTTTTTTTTTTTATCTTGAATATAGTTCCTCTTCTCCATAGAGGGCAAATCTCAAAGATTGATAGCAAATGCAGTTTCTCATAACTCCTTTCTCTCTTTAACTATCCTGAATAAAAGATGTTCAGTTAATTTTATATTTTCCTAATTATTTTTCCAATTCCATCCTCAAAGAAATACAAAGAAAAAAATATTTATACTCTGTTACTTAAGTGTGTAACTGCTATCAAACAGTAGCAAACAAAGTGATCTGAGTAAATGTGTAAAAAAAAGTAAGACTAATAGTGGTGGGCTTTTCAAGGATCAAAACTTGACAAGACAGAATTGGTTATTTGACAGTTACAGAATTGGCAATTAAAAAGAACACAGTAAGTATCCTATTTCTGAAGACAGGAACATGCACTGCTGTTTGATTAAAGCTGGCTTGTAGACTTTATACTTCATTCAGCCCTTGCCACTTTGTATAGAAATGTCCACAAAAGAAATAGCTTTCCACTGAAGTTTGAAGGGTGAAGCAAGAAGATGGAAGAAAAATTGTTTACAGTGAAACAAGAGGTCAGTAGAAGCTAAGCAGTTCTGTTGTGAAACAAAAAGTTAAATATCAGGAACAAATTACCAGACAAGGTCCTACAATTTTCTTTCTATAAAGGTGGTAATTGTTTGCTTATAGCATAGAATTATTTTGGCTGTTTTATGTTGTGATGGCACATCACAAGCTTTATCTAATTTGCTTTTTGCCTTTCTCTCTGGTGTGAATTTACTGGTGTGCTGAGCTGTGGGTTACATTGTCCAAAGGAGCCCATTTTGGTGTTTCAGTGTTATGCTTTATTCCTTCATTAATTCTAAACTATCTTTCTTCTTTCCTGTATATACAGTAGACATCCACTACATCTTTGTTTTCCAGCCACCTAGCCCTGGCCCAGAGACTGTGGTCAGCATCACTCTCTGTAGGGATGTGCAGTGAAACCTCTCCCTTACAGGACCCGAGGTGTGACACCTCCACCTGGCCTGGCCTGCCTGTCCCTCCTGGACAGCCTGGAGTTCTCCACCCCAGAACCCCAACTCCAGGACCTAAGCTTAGCAGAAAAAAACAGTGATACCAAGAATAAAATAGTTCTGCCTATCAAGAACATAGGCTTGAGAGCTCATTAAGGTAGAAGTTATTTTCTGTTTCAGTTCTGTTTCCTTAGGAAATTATTGGAAAATCACTGAGCAAAGAAACTTAAGGACATCTTCACTGCAACTTATCAGAAAAACAAATAAGCCAACAAACAAATAACCCCAACAATACTCATTCCTATTTGTATTTGCATCTTTCCAAAAGGAATTTTCCTGTTTTCAGTGAGACAGGGATGGCCACGCTTCTCTTCATGAGCAGTTGCAGGAGGGCATGCTGGTGAAATGGAAGTGTTATTTTTCTGATGTAATATCCTCAGTGATCTTAATTTTCTGGTTTTAGAAATTCCAGAAAATTTTATTAATGAATTCTGTGAATCCAACACGATGCTGGTCTTTAATGATTAAATATTTCAAGTTCAGATCTGTTACAGGGACATGTAACTTCAGTGATAATTTACGTATTACTAGTAATTTTAACATTTTTTTCAATCACAGGTGAAAGAAATCTCCTTAATGAAACAAATCAGTGTCTCCCACTGTTTATTTGGTTTGTAGAAGATAAAAAGTTGTAAAAATTAAACAGTTTTAAAGCATTCTTCAGATTTTTTTTCCCCGGAGATTATTATTAAAGTAAATTTGAATTATGTTCCCTCTCCAAGTCAGTCATTCATAAAATGTTCCTATTTCATTCTGGATGGGATTTTCAAGTATAACTTCAAGTGAAACTCAGAGAATAGTAGTTTCCAGGTCTGAAGTACCCCAAAAGAGTCAGTTAAACAGAAATGAGTACTGCACAGTAGTCTAGTATTTTCCCCTCTCTTCCTTTTTGGGTTGTATTTTGTGTTGGGTTTGGAGTATTTTTTTTAATATCCTAGCAATCAGTAATAACTTCAAATACCTTCCTTTAAGTCTCAGCTTGTAAAAAGGAGAAGGAGTAATTTTAATTAACTTTTTAAAAGAAAGATCTGCATGAATCTTGGGTTTTTACATAGGGTATAACCGAGCCATTGACTTGCTAGCTGTCAGGGTGCTCTTTGTAATTTTCAAGAAGGAGCTAAAACACCTGCAGTTAATTCCAAGTCAAAGGGAATTATAAAAGTCCAGCTTTTTCTTGGAACAAAGTTGCTGAGGTTTTACCACTCATTGCCAGAAATCATTCTAATATTGTAACTGCAGCATTCTGATTGATGTATATATTTCCCCATGACCTTTAGGGAATGCAGTCACATAAAAAATGTTGATATTAAATAACTGAGAAACAATATTTAGACTAATTATACTCTTTAAATGAAGATTACATGCAAAGCCAGATTACACAGAACAATAAACGTACAGTAGACTAAAGTGTTTATTGTGCCTGTTTTGAGAGGACCTCCAATGGAATTTATAGAAGTATATTTTCTATTTTAAAGGAATTAGACACCAGACTTTTCTGGGTTATCCAGGGATAGAAGAGATCTCCTTGGTTTAAGCTAGCATTGCCCTGCAGGAGACCGGAAGGATGACTTGCACAGGTCCTGATGGTGTTCTCCTCTGTAATAGGCAGCCTACAGCTGTTACATCCAGGGAGAGCTCAAGTTTTGGAATTGCTACAAAGGCAGAATGAGACATATTGCCATAACAGGGAGAGTACTGCCTCTCTTCTAAAGCAAGCCTTTTGTGTTGGGGGGAGTTTGTCAGATAGATTCAACCTGAGGGACTGGTATGAACAGCAGGGAAAAGTTGTTCTATCCAGATTCACAGCTCCTTTAAGGAACTCTTTTTCCTACAGAAGCTTGGCTTGACTGTTTAATGCCCATCAAACATTTTCCTTCCTGCTCTTGTATCCGTTTGAGCAGACCCTTAATCCTTCTGATTTGATAGTTTGCACAAGAGAGATTAAAGCAGCACTGATTGATAGAAAGTTAATCCTGGGCAACAGTTACTTTTCTATCCGTGAATTTGGGATGCTGTCTTGAGGTCTTAGGGATCACTTGCTGTTGTTGGTGAATCAGTGCAGGCTGTGCTTCAAAGCTCACATCCCATCTGCATAGAGCTTGGTGTTGTGCTGAACAGACTGTGTGTGTCTGATTCTTGGAATTAACTGTGGCAGCAAGATCATTCTGGCAGATGGCTGCAGTGGCATGTGTATGGGTATATTTGAAGGATGATGGTGTTATTCTATTTCCTGATGATCATACCTTTGCTTATGGAAAAGACTTTCCTTTTGCCTGTTTTTAATATGCAGATATATGAATTGTAAAGCCATTCCTTGGTTGTTTTTTTCTTTTTTTATTTCCTTTAATCTAAAATAACTTCTGCATAGCAAGCATGTCCTTTGGCAAGTAAATGAATGTACAAAGAGGAAATGTAAAAGGTTTGCCATATTTCCTTTTTCATCAGCTCCTAAAATTTCCTCCTGCAGACTATTTTATTTCATTTTGTTTCTTATAAGGCTGCATTCCCTTGAGATGTTGTTTAAGCAGCAGCTCCTCACTTGCGCGTGCCTTGGGCAAACAGCCTCAATTGCTGAGTAACAGACAT
Organism: Hirundo rustica; assembly: GCF_015227805.2. Taxonomy (NCBI): domain Eukaryota; kingdom Metazoa; phylum Chordata; class Aves; order Passeriformes; family Hirundinidae; genus Hirundo; species Hirundo rustica. The sequence continues at coordinate 108,586,046 of NC_053451.1, read as the reverse complement.
CAGAACTCTGAGTGTCAGTGTTTGGTTTTCAGGCTTTCAGCAAGATTGCAAAGGGAACACAAAGCTCCACTGGGAAATTGAGCATCAGTATTTCATTTAGTGGTACAGTTAGATTATGAAGCACTGTGTGCGAAATGGTTTTTTTTTTCAGAAAACTCACTGATGTGGAAAGAGAATTCTGAATTTTCTCTATTACCAAGTCAAATGTATAGAAGCTGTTTGAAGATTACAGACAAATTATCAAATTTGAATTTCAGATCAACCTTTTTTTTTTTTTTTCCCTTAATTTTATAAAAAGTACTTTGGTAAAGTAGGTGAGATAAATAAGAAAGTTGCCTTTTCCACAAAGTTCCTCTCTTGTGAGGTTGGTCAGTCATGAAGTTTTCTCACAGTTAAGAGAGGAAGGTAAGCTTTTCACTGTACACAGAGAGGTTTTTATCCTAATGTTAATTAGCTGAATTTCAGTTTAACACAATAGGTATTTCAGATAAAAACAGTGTATGTGAAAAGAAGTTTTAATCTCAATGAGACCAACCACTGAACGAGTGCAGGATGCAGGTGCATTGTTATCCCTTGTTCAGTGAGTATTTACTGAATAGTGACATTACTCTGTCAGTTATGAATAGGTCTGTGGCATGAGAATTCTTTCTACACAAAATTGACTATATGTCAAATATGTGTAGATAGAAGTGGCATTACACTGAATAGTGTAACAGTGACTATTGCTATGAGTGCCTTGAGGGATATTACATTCATCCTTTTTCAGCCATAGCTTGCCTAATTTCATCTTTTAAATATCTGGGATTTCTTATGCTCATTCCACTGGGAATGAAACTTCATAAACTACTTCTGGGATATGTGTTATATTTTTACCTAGTCTCTCTCTCTCTCACACACACACTCTTCCCTTGCCTCTTGTCTGTAATTTCTGTTATTAGAAATTCATATGCAGATATTAACATATAATTGTTATAGGAATTATTTTACATAAATTCTAATAAGATAGGAAATGTATCTTTTTTTCAAGGATACAAAACATGTCATGTGTCTCTTCTTTTGTGCTTAGTTTTCTGGGCTTAAAATCCATACACAGGTTTTTTTTAATTCTCTCATGAAAGCAGTAATGATACTTCAAAGAGGATTATAGGGAAAAAAAGATATCTTTTTCCCATAGGGAACATGTAACTTCTGGGTTGTTTTTTTTTCTGTGAGCAAACTGTATTCCCTGACACAAAGGTAGAAACTACCCCTCTGTGATCACTCACATATTACACAGCAACCCAAATACCCCTGTTATAATTTCCTCACATTCTTCTTCATTCACTTTTTTTATGTACAAAAGTATTTTGAATTAGTGGGTGTTAAAATTTGAAGAGTTTTCTAAAAATCAGAACATGGTACAGTGCAATTGACAACTTTGTGAGATCAGTAATTCCTGTGGATGCAATGTGAAGAAAGCTACAAAGTTGTTTTATGTGCAGAGTAGAAATAGTTGTTGTTGATCCCACAGGAATGCAAAGTAGGTTTTTGTAAAAGTGATGCTTCTTTCTCTGAGCTTGATGCACATATATGTAAGAACTAATGAGTGTGTGTATTGGGTTTATGTGGCCAGGTTTTGGTAGCAGGGGTGTTATAAGGTGGCTTCCATAAGGGTCAATTGAGATTGGAGATAAGGAAGAATTTCTTACAACGGAGGTGTTAAAACACTGGGAAAGGCTGCCCTGATAGGTATTGGAAGCCCCATGCCTCATTCAGGGTGAGGCTGAACAGGGCCCTGAGCATCCTCGTGTAGTTGAAGATACCCCTGCCCATTGTACAAGGGTTGGACTAGACGGTCTTTAGAGGTCTCTTCCAACCCAAGCCATTTTATGATTTTATGAAAGAGTGGGAGGAAGATGATTTAAGAGCTGAATTTATGTCTTATTACCCTAATCTGATTTGACTGATAATAAAATAAACTAATTTTCCCTAGCCAAGTCTGTTTTACTCATGATGGTAACTGGAGAGTGATCTCTCCCCGTCCTTACCTTCATCCATGAGCCTTTTGTTTTATCTTCTCCCCCCAGGGCACCTGCCATCCAGCAGGGGCCAACCCACCACACTGTGCATAAACACGACATCTTTTTTTCAGAATTAAATTAAGTATGGGGCTTGTTTGTTTGTTTGTTATTAATGTGTGTTGTTTTTGTGTTGTTTTTCTTCTGATTGAATGTGAAGGAAATCTGGGAGAAGCATTTTCGGATGGCAGCAGTCCTGTTTAAACTGAACTTACCCTGCTTCTCCTGCCTACTGTCAGCAGGGTTCACACAAAAGCAGGCATTGTCGGTATCTTTGGCTGTGTCACATGAATTCTATTTAGAAGCCTCTTGTATATACAGTTGCTGCAAAAGCTGCTGTGGGAGTAAAGCAGTTATGGCAAACCAGGTTTCTGCAATAAGTGTCTTTTCCATTTAATTTTCTTTTTCATTAAAACACGACTTTGTCTCTTGAGAATTAGTTAGCATTTATTATGAACGATAAACTGACAGTCAGGTTTTTTTGTCACAATCTGATATGTTCTTTTGTCATTTCCAAGATTGCCTGTGGTACTATAAAGTGTTCTTCAGCATATTTTTTAGCTTTGGGTGTTATAACTAAATGTAGCTGAGCTGCATGTTTGGGCAAAGTCTTCAGCTTGCTGAGATACTTGAGTTCTGCTTCCAAGTGTATTCCTAAATTTTATGAATATGTGAGACTTTAGGTTAGTTTATGAACTGTTTCCTGAAGAAGTATCTCTCAGCCACACATTTATGTCACATTTAGTGTATTGTTGAGATCAATGACAAAAACATATCCAAAACTTCTGGATAATGAGAGTGACTTTGATGTGATTAGCAGTGAAGGCAAGTTACTTGCAGTGTCCTGTGTCAGCAATTTATAAAGTGTTTGATAAGTAATCTTGACGGAAGAGCCATAAAAGCAATTCCAGGGTATAAACCTGGGACTGGATGGGATACTTTTGAGTGACGGTAGAAGAGGCATATTTGATCTCTACAGAAACCTAAGTAGGAGCATGTGAATTTCCTGAAGTACTTAAGATCTGCCTGATATATTGACTTACTAACAAGAGTGCATTCTGTCTTCTGAGAGGATATCTAAGCCCTGAGTTCTTATTTAAGTTTAAAGAGAAAGAGTCTGATTCTAAATGGGAAGAGGTTTGTTTGTTTGTTTGTTTTTATTTAACTTCATATATATTTGCTCTATTACTTCCATTGCTGTATGTTCACCTCTGTTCCTTCATTAATACCAAGTATACTTCAAGTTTAAAAGTGTGCATTTCACTTTTCTTACCTTCTTGCCTCCAATTCTTGGGAGCTGGTTTTCTTATCTGGATCTAGGTGAAAACACTTACATGATTTGACCAATATGACCTCTGAATTAAAATAATTTAATTTTTATTATGATAGTGGAATTATTTCTCTTTTACTGGAATGAAGGGAAGATAGAAATAACAAGTATATTTTTTTTTCAGTTGGTGGATTTTAGAAACACAGTGATCCAAATTGGTTTTTAATGTCAAACTGATAAACATGAACAGAAGTGAATTTTCACCCCCAAGTAACTTGTCTCCTAAAAATATGTTAAGATACAGGTTTATCTCAGACTTTGCTGGTGATATCATTATTTTTTCAGTGGTATTTATCATTTTAACCTCATACCATATTTACTGTGGGAGTACATGCATCTTGCTAGTAAATCCAAGAAAATACCAAGTAATTGTTTTCAGAATGTAAATCTTATTCAGAGATCCCTTGATACAGGAATTCTGTTCAAATTTGCTTTTGATTTCTGGCTGCAGCAAAACATGGTTAGAATGCCGCAGAAAGACCAATCAAGATGATAAAGTTGCTATTTTGAAATATATTGTTTCAAATGTATTTTTTTTCAGGCTCTGAACTTTTGCCAGTTATTTGTTTATTTCAGTTACCTATTTATTTCAAGACAGTCAACATACATTATTAAAGCACCTAAAATAAATCATGCAGAACATGGTCCTGGTGTGGTTCAGCTTATTCAGAAAAACATAAAGCTGTGGAACTTCTTAGAGATGAAAACCAACGAGGATGGACCTTTCTGTCAAATTTCTCACCAGTGCAGCTCTCCAGCACAGTTGGAATGGTTGAACACCTGAGTGCAGGGCAGCAACAGCAAGTTAACGGCCAGAAGTAGAACAGCCAGAACAGCTACTCATTTTAGTTCAGCTGCAGAGTTTGAGGTGTTGACACAGTACGGGTTTAGAGGTGGAAGCCTTGGTGATGTGGTCAGCGTTGGTGTGAGCAGGCAGCTGAGGATTTTGGGTTTGAGCGTCAGAAGGAAAAGCCCACTGAGGGAGGCAGTGGCATCACCTTCCTCACAGGACAGCTGTTGGTGGCAGCGCCTCTCTGCAGCCCCCTGGTCCTGAGCCCGACAGCTTCTTCTGTTACTGTGCCAGCCCTTTTGGCAACAGCTCTTCGGGGCTGCCTGAGCCTCTGTGGCTCTGCCTGTTGTTGCATTTAGAGGGGAGTCCATCTACACAGGGAGAGGCCATAAGTGGTAACTTCGGCCTGTTGGCTTCTCACTGAGTGTTTAAACATGTGGTGCTCCTCACACTGAGCAAGCTTGAGGTTAAAACATCATCAGCAAGATAAAACTAGCTCTCCTCGTGGCAGCTTAAACCCAGCTCATGTTAATGAGTAAACTGACCAACACTTGATGAATTCTATTTTGTTGTGACAGGAACAGCCAACATCCATCGTTAGAGTGACTTTGATAACATTTGACTGCTGCACAACAGCTTTCTCTCTGTGGTAACTTTACTGGCATCTCTTGCTTAAAACCTAGGAAGTCAGAAAATCCTGAGGCCACGCTAGCATGACCTGGATTTCCACTGAAAATCAAGATGAAGTGTACTTCTGCCCTTTATGCTGCCCAAGTGCCTGCCCTTCCTGGCCCTTCCTCAGGACACCGCGAGTAGGGAGGGTTTGACACAAGTAGCACAGAAACACTGGGGTTTTTGCCACATTGCCTCCTGCATAATGCCTACCAGGTCCCAATTAACCCGTCCTTGATTAAGAACAGTTAATTGCAGTGGATCTTGCATGCTTGTACAGAGGAAGACCTGAAATAATAGAAATTCCTAACAGATCTCATTACCTAGAGAGCAATAAAAATTTCTTCTAAAAAGAGTCCTAAAACCATTATAAATACTGTTCTGCTTGATCCAGTTTGAATTGTGTGTAACATAAGAGGCCACCAGCTTCTGCTTTATGTTTTGGGTTGTTCTCTTTTCATAAGAGTTCATGGTTTGGTTTTTTTTTGTAATAATTGAGAATTACGTTATGAAACTGGCATACCAATTATTTTTCTCCATACATCAACAATATCGCCAATAAAAACTTCAAATGTCAGAATATTTGTTTTCTAAAGAAAAGAAGATTGCAAAAATTATTTATAACAGAAGAAATTAGGGTAATGTTTCAAACAGAAATAGTTTCTTTTTAGTATAAAATGCCTTTAATTTTTATTTTAAATGGATCTGAAAGAGGATTTTATATGTTTTTGTATTTAGGGAAGGATGAATGTACATATGAGTATCATAGGTGCTAAAACATGAGATGCATGTTGGTTACATGTCGGCGTACTGTGAAACAAATATACAGTTCTTTATGTACAAATAATTTTTCTTCTAGGAAAGGTCATCTATAATTAACTGATATCAGATATTTTTCAGATATTATTGGTTGGTGAAAGAAGAAAAAGACTTGTCCTTTCATCTTTCATGAGATTTTTTTTTTTTTTCTTCCGACCTAGATACAGTTGTGTATTTTACAACTGTGTAAAAATTTCCTGTTGTAAAAGGAAATCAGTATTAATTTGAAGTACCGGAATGTCAGCAGAACCGAAAGATGTAAATGCTCTCCAAACTATGCAACAGGACTTTAGGACCTTGCAAGAGTAACTAAGTGGAAGCAAATGTTCCTGTAAAGGAAGATGTTCTTTGTGCTGTTACTGTTTGATCTCTGGAAAGCGGGGAGAGGAAAACTTAGACATACTGAAAGCAGCAGCATAATTATTTTGCTGCAGAAAGGTTGCCAAAAGATTGACAGGATGAGTGTGCTGACAGCATGAGCAGGTGGAATGGGATCAGATATTCACTGGAGTACGGGGGTTGGGACGTGCATATTTGGTGGGAGAAGACTACCTTCTAAAATCTGGAAAGCCCTGCTAGTTTGTAATGGGCCTTACGATTTTGCTTTTGGAAAACTGTGTGTATGATTCTATGCACATTTATGCTGTTTTCCTCCTACTCACTCAAATCTCAAACACAGATTTCAAAGGCGGATAGCTAAGCCCATTCTTAGACATCTCAGTAGAGGTGGCTGATTTTCTGACACACAGAACACTTGCAACTCCTACTTGAAAAATGTGCTTTGTTTGCTTTGTTGGATTGTCTTGCCTGAAAGAGAGTACAGGCTATGTTAGTAAAATACATATTTATATTTTATACCATACAGTATAAGTTCTTCATTTTTGTGGCTACAAGGAATTTTTCTTCATTAGTGTAACCTCAGACTAACACAATGTTTCTTTCTATTTAAGGTTTCCATCTAGATATAATCACAAGAAAAGTAGACAGTGAAAATAATAATTTCCATTGAGGTCACTATTATCAGAATAGGATATATATCTCTAGACAAGGATCAAATCCTAAATGAAAATATAAATGCAGAAATATTTATTTCTTTAAATGTTTGTTTCTTTATTTAATATATTTATTCATATTTTCATTACATGTAAATGAATGCAAGGGTTTTCTCAGTCTTCAAAAAACCTCTTCAAGAAGTCCACAAATTCCTTCCAAACACATGGAATTAGCTAATAATTGAATTGATTATCTAATAATTGAATTAATTGCTAGAAGTCTCAAAACCATTATTATTTTGCTATGATCAAGGGAGAAATACAAGACCTTGTCCTATGGGCAAAAGGTTTTTTGAATAAATATCTCCACATTAGTATATGTTCAAATTTTTGTGTTAGCAGTCTTAAAGTGTTGCTATTCCAAAGCTGAGGCAGCCCAACGTAAATGAAATCAAGAAGCCCACACTGCAGTTAGTGTCAGCAAGAGATTGCTGCATCCTTAGATGCACCATGAAGTCTCTTGCAATCTGAATATAACCTAAATTGAAGGCTCTTTTGCCTGTTTGTAAAAATATTGTTTTCTGAAAACAGGGCCAAACTTGCTAAAGAAAGCTTTTTTTAATCTTCTGTTAGATGAAATTAGCATTTGAATATGAAGTTTGGTCACATCTTTATTCTGGGACTTGTAGAATTAAACCATAACAATGATAGATGCAACTTAACACAGATTGCTTTCTGCAGGGCAAAGTTATACTTTTGGCTGCCATTCATCAGCACTTGATTCTCTCCTAGAGGATTAGCTCTTACCCTTTTTTATCTTGAAAAATGTGTTGAGAAACCAGAAATGCCTTAATTATGTTCATAAGCTTGTCTTCACAATGGAAAAGACCTTTTTATCGTTCTTTTTAATCAAGTCATTAGCATGAAACTCAGAGATGTAATCATACCAGACTGGAATTGGGGTCATGCCATAGGCTAGCTGAATAGGAGGCTTCTTGGCATGATGATGTATGGCCATTTCACAACAATGCTTTTAACTCAGTAAGCCTGCCTTTTAATTATATTTTAAATCTCATTTGAGAAGTTTTTATCATTATGTAAATTGTTCAGTGAATGGTCTCATTCTGAGACTCAATAAAAGTTTTGCTTATGGACTGGGAGAGAAAATTACTTAAAAGCTTGATGGGGGAATGAGTAGCATCAAAAAAATAAAAATAAAAATAAAAAAAGGGAAACCCAATTCCAACAACCAGTTCTTGAAAGAGCTATGACATTTAAAGGAGAGAACTTCCAAGGGACCAGAATCTGCTTGCAAATCAGCAGAAATGTTTCACTGGTTTGTTCCATCATTTATCTAAATCATAGAATCTTCAGATGCAAATGCTCTCTTTCAAAAAAATATACATTTCTTTCTGTTCAAATGGTAACAACCAGCTTACAAGGAGAGACTGCCATAAAGCCTAGTGCAAACTGGTCTTCTGTGCCAAAACCAGAAGAAACAGATCAAGTGCACCTTGCACTGCATGTATCACTCAGGTGCTCCAAATGCATTTGACTTGCTGTGCTGTAGCCCTCAATTCAACACCTCCAGAACTGTAACACTCACAAAACTATCCCTCTGTCTAGCAGACAGGAGAATAAGCTCTGATACTGAAAGTTGTACTATGTGCATGGATTTCTGTGCCTCCAAAGGCTGCTGGAGTGCCAAGGCACTGAAAAAATGTCTCAAACTCGCTGAACCCTCACACAGAGTTTATGCTTTAGGCAGAATCAGAAGTTTAGAGTTTGGGTGTAATTAAATGAAATCAAGTGGGATGATTAATTTGAAATCCAATTGCTAAACTGCTACAATGTGCTTTACAGAGCTGCAAATAAAGGAAAACTAGGGTCCTTTAATTTCTTTAAATTATTGCATAATGAATTTTTCCTACCTTGTATGAAAGATAAATGTTTTGTCAGCTGTGCTGCATTGATTACCATGTTTTAGTATGAATCATCTCTAGTCCAAGAAAGAGAGCTAATTCCTTCTTTCTAGGGCTTTGTTTTACTTCCAGACTACCAATCCCTCTGGTGTATTGCCAAAATAATGGCAGATTTCGACATGTGCCATGCCCTTTATATATCATGTCTCTATATTGCGTGTGTGTTATGAAGGATATTGGCACTGATTAATTGTTTCTGCTAAGGTGTCTCAAACCATATTGAATTCCTGTAGGACTAGCTGTGCTGTGTGGAAGCTGACAGAACTTTGAGTGCATGGGATTTCACAGAGGCACCTCAGCTGCCCTTAGCAGGGCTCTGGGTAAAATAAAACCCATGGAGCCACACGGGAATTTTTTTTTTTCTGGCTAATGTATTAGGGCAGTGAGGATCTGTGCTTCCATGGAGAATGGGAGCAGTCATTCCAAGGGGGAACAACTGAATTGAGAAAGTGAAAAATACACCCATCCCCTAGCTTTTTGGCAGCATTGTGTGTGCTCACTTACCACATTAATGTACTTTCCTAAAATCATGTGTGCTGGATTCAAGAGCTCAGGACAAAAGTGAAACAGCAAGAGCAACTTTCCTCACCCTGTTTTGCCCAACGAGATTGTTTTCCACAAGACAAAATGCATTTCATCTCTTTATCACCCTAGTTCTGTGTCTTAGTTGTGCACTTATTCTATATAATAAAATAATATAAATACACATTTTTAAATGTGTAGACACCTCAAATATCTGTTCAGCAAATTTTCTACGAACTAATATTATGGTGCCTTTTGTCATCTAGCCTGTATAGTTCATCTTAATAAAGGAGGACTTCACTCAGCACCTAATGGAGTTGCAATTCTTTCCAGGAAGTTCAGCCCACTCTAAGCAATAACTTGTGATCAAAAGGATGCTTTTCTTTTTGTTCTCTCCTCTTTTTAAGAGCACATAGCCAATCTTTTTTCAACACAGTCTCAGTAATAACAACTACAGCAAAAAATGTAGCATACACTACAACTGTAACTCGGTAGGATTATACCAGGATTGATATTTTTTTATCCTCTGTAGTCTTTTCATGTGTTTGGGAAATACAAAAGTGATATAAATAATATATGTTTAGCATATATGCTATGCTTCTTAGTATGGCATGTAATGGCAGCATATTTTGCAAATATTTTAGCAATTTTGAGATAAAATAGCTCTTCCTGCTTTACTGTTGTCAAGAAAAATAATCTAATTCATAATCTGGCTTTAAAACCTGGATTTCTTTATTACAGAAAACAAATAAAATGTGTATAGATCTTTTTCTTATATGCTCTTTGCTTCTCTTGGGATGTGTAAGTGTCACAAAGAAAGGTTCTGAAATGCACCAACCTAAAAGGAGCAAATGTTGTTGTTGTCTTGCTTACTTGTTGGTGTAGGCTTCCTGCTTAGCTGCAATAAACTATTTTTGGGAGCAGCAGCAGAAGTGCCATATACACAAGTAATTTGGAATAAAGGAAACTCGGTCTTGAATATTAAGCTTCTGATAAGAATACTTCACTTTTCATGTTCGTTGCCCACTTAACTGCCCAGATATGTCGTGATACTATGTACTGTTCTGAAATTAAAAAAGGATGTGGTTTGCTTTTATATTTAGAATTATGTATGTGTCTGGACAAAGACATAAAATATGTAGTGGAAAGGGATTTTTCCTTAAATTTTGTCTTATACAATGCTCTGAGTATATGTGTAGTAAAATACAATGAGGACATACATTTGACAGCTTCCTACTGTGAATAGTTATTCAACGTGTTTCACGGCACATGTTCTTGCCAAGGCAAAGGAACAACTTTGTAATTTCAGTGTTTCCATCACAACCCTGAAAGCTAAGAACTTTGTGCAAGAGGTAGTGCATGTAATTCTTTTGTCCAATAATAGATTTATTGTTTATTAAATGTAGGAGGACCTTAGTACTAGACAGATATTAACAGTTAAATTTTTACTGTGAACTTTATCCTTCTTGCACATTGTCTCAGCTGTTCACATCAGTATTGTTATACTTAACCTAGTGTAAATAGCATCTCCAAATACATGGAAGGAAAGAAATTTGATAATAGAGTATTCTTCATTCAAGTAAACAAAAATGAAGTATCACAGCTGGAAGTTGATGCTAGCAACATTCAGACTTGAAATAAAATTCAATTTTTCAAGTAAGGACATTCATACCTGGAATATTGTACATTTTAATGTACCTTAATAATGCCATTTTAAAAAATATAAATTGCCTGAACAACAATAAATACATACAGTGTTTATAGTACAGTTATATTCTGCAGAGTTACCTCTAAAGTACATCAAACTCATTCCAAAGTACTTTCCTTCTTGAATGACAATAGACAAGTGAAATAGTTGGAGAAGGATTCTTACTCTGTACCAATGTTGCTAGCTCACCTTAAAACTTCCCCAAATATGATGCTAGTCATTGCTGGGAAAGTTATCCAGTTTAAGGACATTTGGAACAGCAGTAGGTGAACAAGGACAATCTACTCATGTTTCAGTGCAGATAACATTGCACTTAAAATATCAAATAAAACCAATTCAATTAAGAACACACCAAGTAGACAGATTGTGTGCTCCCCTCTTTCAAAGTCATTCTTCTGAAGAAAATTACAACAAATTTCCATTGGGGACTATCTGTGATGCTCAGTTAGTGCTGGGTCTTTTTCTCAAATGCCATAAATCATTTCTTTTCCCTACTTTATCTCTAGCACTCCCATTTCAGGCAGCAAGAAACCACTACCAGAAATCTTAGTGCTCCAGCAAACCAGGAGAAAATGTGGAGCTTTATTCTCTATTCATTATTTCTTTGTGTGTTTGTGCGCTTCTTTGTTTGAAAGTAAAAGTACTTTTGTGCAGATGTGGCTGCATATAAAGTACATGTACACTCATTCATGTACGTGTTGAATTTTTTTTTTTTTTGTTTAATTCCATTTTATGACCTTGATTCAACCACTGCTCTCTGCAAATTAATCTGACCTTGTGGAGCTGCAGCGTGCAAACGTCTTGGGGAAGGGCAGCCAGCGTACAAAGGCTGCATTGAGCGTGTGGGCAGGCAGGAATGCTGGTACCAGGCAGCTCTCTAAAGAATGTTCTTTTGGCAGAAACAGCCGTGCTAAAAATGAGGGGGAAAAAATGAATTCAAAATTTAGAGCTGGCCTGCAGTTACGAGGCGATAAGAAAAGTTGGCTGTTCAACATGAGCTGCCAGTTGCATATTCTAGGTCCTTGCTATTCTCAGGCCCTCCTACAGCCGTGGCCCCAACCAGTGTTTTGATACAGCACAAAGTGGCTGTTTATTGCTATTGACTGCTGAGGCCTGTGCTCCAAAATGCGTTCTGTCAACAGAATGTAAGTGAACTTGGCATTTTAAAGCCCGGCTGCTGCAGACGCCTAGTTTTCTTGGAATTGCCATGCAGCAGAACCGGTGTTGCAGTCCCCAGCTCAAACTGAAAATGTTGCACAGGAAGACGTATCATGTGAAGGTCAGATTTACCTGAGATCCTGAGGATTTTGTGTTTCTTTACTTTTCCCACACCAGCACAGTAAATGTATCTTGTCCTTGCTTTGTTGCCGGTCAAAGGCTACACCTTTAGCTTTCTAAACTTTGTTCCTTATGCTCCGTATGGAAAAAAACATCATATTCAATGAAAATGGCCTTCGTGTGAAAGGGAAACATGGCTTGGTATTTGGGACATGATGTCGCTGTAAAAGGAGTAAGCAAAATCTGTGCTCTGTGTTGCACTGAGGATTTTTCCACTCTTTTGAAAAATCATAATTTCTGTGATTTTTTAAAGAAATCAGATACATTGTTTTCCATTGATTCCATAGGAACTACAGGCAGAAATTGATGCTCACACTGACGTCTTTCACAACCTGGATGAAAATGGGCAGAAAATCCTGAGGTCCTTGGAAGGCTCTGAGGATGCAACCCTGCTGCACAGACGTCTGGATAACATGAACCTCAGATGGAATGAACTTAGGAAGAAATCTCTAAACATTAGGTAGGACCTGAACCTAAGCAAAAGTTTACCATTGGTGTATTACATGGAATGCTACAAATTGCAAGTAAAATGGTTTAATTTTGTTTCTGTTAGCACTGTTTTTGTCTATTTTGAAATTATTTGTGCTGCTTTGGATGTTGGCTTAACTTTGTAAGAATGATTAGGTCTTTTGGTGTGAAAATGATAGTAGAGGATTAGGATTTGAGGCGTATGATGAAATTTTGTAATTACAGAGAGAAAGATTGACATATTTAAACAGTAACTGTACCCCCTCTAAATGTGGACTTTTCTTCTAGAACTGGGTATGACTTATCAGTGAGTCATGAAAGAAAGTGATTAAATAACCAATATTTATGATAAGCTTTATTTTAAAGACTGCTATTTCCAGTGCAAACTAAAAATATCCTCACAAATGAGAAGACAAATGATTTAAGGTTTTAACTGTTGTCAGGAGGGTAGACAGAATTGCTAAATAAAATCTAGGGGTAAAAAAAAAATCCATAGGTAGTATCATGAGAGGAAACACTTTTGTTTGCAAGGAGAAATATAATAATTGGTTACATTACAAATTATCAAGTGGTCATTCAGGCTTCAATGGACTAAAGGTTTCATTTTGAAAGAAATTTTCCCAGGAGATTTTCTCCAAAAATACGGCTTCTGCAATAGACAGCCCAGCTCAGTTGCAGTCTTGGGCATTTTTTCATTTTCTCACCTGATGTGTGTTGGTGGTAGTTCAAAGGGCAGCAAAAGACAGAAGTGTTTTCCAAAGTAATGTATGAAATATTAGCTTTTTTCAGCTCAGGTCCTGAGGGAGGTCAGGCTGTGTAATGACAAAAACCATCTCCTTATCATCAATCATTTAAAATAAATGAAGGCTGTGAGTTGAAAAGATATGAGTAACTGAAGAAAAAAAGAGACATTTTCCCTTTTTTTTTTTTTTTTTTTTTTTTCCCTGAGGAGCAACAGAAGAGTGATAAAACCCATCAAAGTGTGAGGGTGGTTTTTTGTTTTGTTTTGTTTTTTTTGTTTGCGTACATTTTACCCATGAACTTGCTCAAACACAGTGATTTTTGAGATTAAAAAGCCAGTTGTCCAAATATCAGTAATTAAACGTATGGGACTTTCTGTCTTTCATTTTTTTCAGTTTAATGTATTGCTGTCATTAATTGAGTCAGAAGCAGTAAACCCCAGTTATATCACAGTGACTTCCTGCATTGTACAAACAAACTTCCCCTCTAAAATCTGTGCTTCCAATAAAAGGCTTAAGGTTTTCAACAACTTACTGATTAGGATAAGAAACAATTCTCGGATTCTCAAGCATTCAGTTTACGTGTTGCTGGCCACCAGACTAATTGAAAAGGTTCTTCCCAGTCTGCTTGTTTGAAGCTTTTTCTATCCATAGCACAGAATGGAATAGATTTCATCATAACTAGCAATGCTTACACAAAAGAAGGATTAGAGAAGACATATGAAATGTTCTCCAGGCAGAAGGGAAGGTCAGAGCACAGCAGCAGTAACAAAAGCCGTTCAGGTCACTCGTTTTGCATTTTTTCCCTGTAAAGCCAGATCTGGGGAAGTAGGGAAAAAGTGTTCGCCTCCATTTGTTGCCCTTCTCCAGAAGAGGTGGAAGCTTGCCTACGCCACGATAAACAGGAAGCAAGAGAATTTGCCTGAATCAGAAACTTTGCTCCTTGACTGTCTCTTGTCCTAAAATCCTGTGGTCCTTGCTCTGGTTGTTGCCTCCCTCAGCTCTCCATAAATATCCCTGCTTCTCTCCCCTTGCCACTTTCAGAGGTACCATAGAATGAAAGAATGGTTTAGATTGGCAGGGGCTGTAAAGATCATCCAATGCCAACCCACTGTCATGGGCAAGGACACCTTCAGGTTGCTCAAAGTTACATCCAGCCTGGTCTCAAACACTTCCAGGGGTGGAGCATCCACAACTTTTCTGGACAATCTGTTCTAGTACCTCACCACCCTAACTGTAAATAATTTATGATATATAAACAAATATATAATCTAAATCTTTTAGCATGCAGGGCCCTCTCTAGACTTCACTGCCTGCAGGACTGGCCTCCCCCTGATGTGGAGCAGTTTTGCCCCAGCTCCCAGATGCCCTGCGAGAGAAGAGATCAAAAGGCCAGGTCTATGTGTGTCCTTCACATGTAGCATTTAAGTTTGAAAAAAGAGATTTTCCGTTAGCTCACATACTTTGAGAGCAGCTGAATTTTCTGTCAGTGTGTGGCTGATCTGTCACTTTTCTTTCTCTTTCCTTGCTACTTTATTACCTGATGTAAGAGGTTGGAAAGAAGACAGGATTCATAGAGCATTTCAGAGAAATGCAACTGTCCCTACCTTCATCAATTCCTCCTTTCCATATCCAAGCTAAGTAATAAGGTTTGCAAAAATGCTGAGTCCATATTTTTCACATTTCTTTATAGGATGTTATATATAAGGTATGGGAGTAGAAGTCTTAGTGTCAGAAAAGAATGATTTTATAAGCAATCACTGTAGAAGAGGATTAATGCTATGTGAACAAAGCTAGAACTTAAACAGAAATGTATGAAATAAAAGAAAATTTGTCTTTATTTTCCTGCACATTTTTTCACTTTACTGTTATGTAATAATCATTTGATTTGAGTTACTGAGAGGATTTCTTACATTTCTTGGAGGTGAATTAGGATTTTTCTCCCAAACCAGAAATTAAAAAATAGCATATTCGTAAGTCCAGAAAGACAAAATTTTAGTGGGGTTTATCTACAGTACAGAGAAAATTGAAGACTTTATCAGTCCAGCCACAGAAAACAGTTGCTGAAATTTAGAAGCTCAATACTTGATGCCCAAAACCACATTTAAGCATATACAGAGGAAATCTTTAGAAAATGTCATCATGATGCAGACCTTTTTTGTGTAAAATGATATTTTTTCTTTTTAATTTTCCCAGTGTTTCAAATAGTTTCATTCACACCACTGTTAAAATAGCACTGACATTTGGCTAGATAGTGTATTAGGATTTGTAATTGGCTTTAACAATTTCCTTGTGACATTTTTTTTAAAGAATGACATCGGTTCTCTTATTTTAAAAAGTTAAGAGAATGAATCTTGTATAAGTTTAATGGTTTGTGGAGTGGTTTAGAGAAATGCTTGCTCTTCACTGATCTGGAAAACTACTCTCTACTATATTTCAGGTAAATAATGTCCTAGTAATTCTAAGTGGTGACTACATTTCTCATGCTAGTTCTGCATAATAATTGTGCACTTCCAGTGAGACTGACAATTCAGCACAGCCATTATTCACTGCTGAAGAGGAAAACTAAAAAGCAAGAAAAAAACCCCCAACCAATCAAAAACAAAAATCAGGAGATGTGATAAAAGCCAGGACTTTGGAACCAAATTTAAATCTGTGTTGCCTGAATCTAATTCAAAGTTACTGAAGCTATTGAAAAATCATTAACTTAATGAAACACTGGGATCTTTCTCAGTAAATACGTTTGTACATTTTGGGTTTTACTTCCACAGTGCCTGAATCTGTCTTATATTTAACACATGCTTTCAGATCACATTTGGAAGCCAGTACCGACCAGTGGAAGCGATTACATCTCTCTCTTCAGGAACTTTTGGCATGGCTGCAGTTGAAGGAGGATGAATTAAAACAGCAAGCACCCATTGGTGGAGATCTTCCCACTGTGCAGAAACAGAATGATATTCATCGGGTATGTTTTTTGGGTTTTTTAATTATCTTTTGGTCATTGCTTTTTCCTTTGCAGGCTGGTGCTTCATGACACAGTCCTTGTTGGAAAGAAGTCCAGCTGTAGCTTTCAAACACAGCAGAGAAAATCAGCCTTCTGGAGAAGGAAGTGTTAGCAACCATGACCTTTAGAGACCTATCACAGACAGGCAGATTTCATAGCCAGAATAATTACTGACCTAGTAATTTTTGAGGATTAAATAAGTGGTTCTGATTTTTTTTCTAGATCAGGCATTCCAACTTCATGTTTACTTTTTGAAACCTTGGTTTGGATTTTGGGAACATTTGTGACAAGAGTAGCTGGTATCAGCTCTATTGCACAACTCCACACCATGAAATTATTGTGACAACTGTCTGTGGTTTATACTGGTTTAATCAGGGAATTCTTATGGAAAGACCATAGCAGAGCATCATATGGGGGACCATTCTAGACTAAGATGAAAAGGGAACCTAAATGGAACACTTGTACAGGAAGTTGTTTGTTTGTTTTTCAAACCCACCAAATTAACAACCCTCAGAATACTTCAGAACAATTCTTCAAACAAAGATTCACACTGATTTTTTGTTGTGGTGAGGGTATCCTTAAAGTATGTCTCCTGTGTTTAACCAATTCACATTAGTCTGATGCTAATCCAACGTTTACTTTCACCGAAACAATCTTTAATTTCATATATCATTGAGGTCTATTCAGGTCTGAGTGTGAAATCACAGTTCTAGTACCTCCATAGTACAATATACACTCAAGCTCTCCTCTCCTTCATCTCCCGCTGTCAATTAAAGTAATTACATTATAGGAAGTTTTTACTTCCTGTTTGATGTCCAATTATGCTTCAGGGTGCTATCAAAAAAGTTATTTCAGACAAATGTAATTTTTATTGAAAATTTTAAATTCTCAGTCTGACAGCTTGATTTTGTGAGAACATTCCAAATCCAATGATCATCCTCTCAAAGCATTGTGCTATATATATGTAACTTCCTTTGTGGAACTTGCCACAAAAGGTATTGTTTCTGAAGTTCCTAAATCTCTGATTTTACTGCTTAATGGAGAAATGTGAAATGGTGCTTTAAAACAAAATAGGATCAGTGTTTTTTCTTTTCATCAGGTAGCTGTATATAAATATTGCTCTCATATGTTGTCCTTTCTCACAGGGGAGGACATATTGGAGAACAGATAGTGAGATCAAATTTGCAAAGTGAACATGGCATCTCTTGCTGCTTTAAGACCCTGAATTTCTGAAAAATCAGGAAGTACCATATTCAGCCAGAAAAGGATTTTTCCATAGGCACACAGGCATTTATCTATTGCAACAAACTGATGGGAAGTAGTGTCAGTATGGTTTGTGAAGGACCTATCTTCACCGAATGATTGAGAAAGCAAAAGAGAAAGATGAACAAAAAACATATCTCTCTCTCTCAGTGGAAATTTTTCTAAGATAATATAATGCTTTTCTGCAAGGGGCATCTTTGTCACATTTCCGAGGTTTTCCCTCTGGAGAGGTGATGTGTAGGATGTGTCTTTCTCATAAAATTTTGTGTGGGCCTTAAAGCAGTATCACAGAGTCAGTAAGGTGAAAACATCCATGACTTTACAGGGCAGCACCATTCCTTTGTTCACCTTTCCCCTAAGAAAGTTAAGATGCATTGTATATAACCATGAAAATTAAGAGAAGCCTGAGGTCTGTTTCAGCCATGAAGTAACAACTTCCATAAAGTAGTTTTAAAACCCATCCAGAATATCAGGAGGAAAGAAACAATATAGACGTTGCTTTAACTCACTGTGACATTAACAAACTCTTTCTCCAAAGACAACTCTTAAGCCCAAAATAAGAGTTAGAGAGAGATTTCTATAGATTTGTTACTACCAAACTTTTTCCCTCTAAACAATATAAGCAATTGAGAACAATTGCTCCAAGACAGAAGAATTCTTTTTTTACCTAAAGAAATGACTTCTTATAGTATTTTAGTGTTGCATATGTCGGGGGCTTTCCCCGACATTCAGGTGGTTTCAGGGTCCTTTGCTCCCCTGCACAGCTCCGAGCTAAGCCGAAGGAAGAGACGGAGTTCTCAGGTTTAGATTTTTCAATGTTGCATACTTCGTTTATTGTTTCTTATCTTACAATTTTCTCGAAGTCCGACAAGATGTTCGCAGCTGCATGGATTCCTCACGTCTCCCCCCGAGCTGGGCTGTCCTTATCTTTTATACTAATTACTACGTATTTCTTGTTTACTATTTCTTATCAATGTCTATCACTATTACTAAAAAGGTCATCTTTACTTTGACCCAATCCTCACTAACTACTTTGTGCCACGTCAATGCAGCAATGGAGTGAGGGAAGGAGAAGGAGGAGAAGAAGGAGACAACGCCCCAGATTCTCCATCTTGTCCCCATTCACTTCAATGCTAGGACCCTAAAATTACTATTTTCTCACCCTGTGATAAGCTAAACTACTATTTTTTCACATTCTTGTGGCCTGTAAACCTTCTCTCAGTGTAGGAAGTTTTTCCCATGGACTGAAATCAAAGCCAGTGTCTCTCTGAGCTCTGGGCCAGGATCCCAGACCCCCCTGCCCAGGTCCCTGACCCTCCAGGGCAACCAAAGGAATGCCCTGGACTCCAACATGTATATTGCTCTAGAATTGGTTTAAGGGTTTCCAAGAATTCAGTCTTCAGTGATGAACTAAGTGATCTCTCTGTCACACACCAAACAAATGAAGTATTTAGAACTTTTAGGGATGAGAATTATTGGATAAAAGTAAGATTCCATGAGTGGGGGTGAAATTACTTTATAAAATTGATCTCATGTCTCTTTTTTAACTTCTCTGCTACTTGCAGATACAAAATGCAGAGCTTTGGTCATTCTGTCTGGTATCAAAGCTAGAATGTTTTAGTTCCTTTTAGAAATATGTCTTTTTCCTTTTGCCACTCTGTAGCACTTCAGAAGCCTGAGTCTAAGTATGCTGATTCCCTGTGAAAAAAAGAACAAAACAGAATACTTTAATTAAATTAAATTAAATAATTAAAGTAATGACATTACTTTGCCCTGTCTGATCTTCAAGTATCACAGTGAAGGGTAAAACAGTAAACGTGGAAGTCGACTTCAGGTTGCCATTGACAAAATCTATAATTTTAACGTCTTGGTTGGTTGAAGATTGTTGTTTTGTTTTTTTTTTTCCTCCTGGGCATTATGGACTTTGTTACTCTAAAAGTTTATTTTAAACAAGCAGATATACAAAGGCTAAATCCAAATGAACAGCTTAGCTCATTTCTGAACATAAGAAAAATGTTTTCAAATGCTTTCACAAGTGTACGATTATCTAGATTAAAGCTGGAGCCCAGTACTGGAAAGCTGTTTTTGAGAGGTTTGGGCCTTTGCTTAAGAGCAGAGTTTAGTTCTCAGAGTGTTGGATGTGAAACTAAACAGTGGTAGTGTGTTGATATTGAGAAAAAGAATCTGATGACTGTTCCTTTTGTTCTCCTGACTGTCACTTCTGGAAATTTGTCTTCAGTAAACTAGAGAAGTATCTGTCAGTTCTGACCAATCTTTTAAGCAACTAAAACTTCCAGTTTTGGTCTTCATAAGTACGATGTTTTTCCTTCTGTGAAGGATTGTTTTTGTCGGGTAAAGCCAGAACTGAACCCAAGTAAGTTCCTTATTTGAGAAGTGAATAAACATCATCAGGGGAACTCTACTTCTATGCAGTTTAATTGATTTAATTGAGAAATATCACGATGAATGCCAACATGATTTTATGCCGGAATCCTTTTTCCAAAGAAGTGCTGCAAGCTGATTTTATTTCTTTCCCTTAAAGGTAAAATTTAAAGAAGAGCAAATGTATTTAACCTCTCTATCATTCAGAAGACCATCTGGAATACCACAGAGAATCATAAAAGAGATGAAAAGAAGTCAGTTCTTACCACTTGAGTGCTCCTAGTTGCCAAGATTGGCTTTAAAAAATTTAAGAGTAGGATTCAGATGAAAATTTCAAATGCTTGAATCTGTGCCAGAGGAGAGCTTGAACTCAACTGAGAGCAGGGGTATCCGTGCAGTCAAAATCATTGTTGTGTTATAAATGTGAGGTGCTTTTTAGACAAGGCAATTTGGAATGTATCCCAAATACACCCACATAACTGCTAGTGGTTTGAACTTATATATATAGTAGGCAATTTTTTCAATTTTTGGCATCTGAAGAAATTGTCTCTATTCCAAAGTCTTAGAACATGTGGGGAGGAATGGTGATGGTGGCATTAGTCAATGATAAAAAGATACTCCCGTTCTTCAAAACATTATTTAATTATCTTATATTTTTCTTTGTTTTACTAGGTATCATAATATTGTTTTTGTGAAATTCAATTAACAACTGTGTGTGTTACTGTTAATCTAATTTAAGTAATTTAGGTGTCATGCAGATAGCCTGCTATGTCTTTCATTGTTTTAGGTGTTGCCTCATTTGCTGTTTAGTGATTTTATTAACAGTGTAAATGGCATTTATGAACATAGAAGGTAAATATTAACAGTTCCATGGAAACCCTTTCACATCACTGCCTACAGAGGAATATAATTCCTGCTTCAAAACACTAACAAACTGTGGGGCCACAGTTGATGTCTACTTTTAATGATTAGAACAAACACCATATTTTGAAAAGCATTCTGTTTGACAAACATGTTGAATTAATCTAATTGTACTCTTTCCCTTTTAAAAACATTGAAAGCAAAAATTCCTAGTTTTTAAATAACAGAGATTAATGTTAGTTTTACGAATGCAGCTCTTTTCTCATTATATTTTCATTTTTCAATTTAAACAATCATTGTTTCTACATTTAAAGAGATTTAAGGACACTCATGAGGTGATAGTAGAGGTCTGAGAAAAGCTGATCAATATATGCATTATTAAATGGTGGACAGAATGCCATTACTGCTGTAGTGTTGATGACAAATAGACATGCTTAAATAAAGTAGTTTACTTACTTTTTTGTCAGGTCATGCATTATGCGTATTCGATTTCCTCTACAGTCACCACGAAGTGTGGAAGAAGTTAAGGAATTCAATGAAATTAGCCTGCAATCATTAGCTGTACATTAGACATTCATTGAGGCTAATTCTGCTTTCAGTGATGGTCTAGTTATTATAAAGATGTATTTGTCAGGGCTCTAGATAGATAAATTCCATTTGGGTTTTTTCCCTCCAAAAAAAGAGAAAATGTCTTTTATTGCTACTTTTGATTTTTACTGGTAGTGTACACATATCTCACAACAAAACTTTAATCTGAAAAGCAGCTTTATCTTCATACAGTAAGAACTTTTTTTGGAATGGGTTAGTATGAAATGAGAATCCATTATTTTTAATGCTGTTCTGTGCTACTGCTTCAGCCTCATGTTTTTTTCATCCTCTCCTTTTCAAATTTCTTTAATTGAAACATATTTTAACTTGGTAGAAATCTGCAGATCAAAGCTGTAAATAGATCTCAACACCATACTGTGTTATATAAATCAGGATTCACAGACTGTAGTTGTCTCCACCAGCTCCAACATTCAGAGTGGAAAAGTTGGGGGAAAAAAAAAATTAGCACATTGCCTCAGTTTTCCTTTAATAATAAAGAAAGACGTGTTTTCTGTTTGTGACAAAACACAAAATGCGCAGTCAGAAGTTCCTACTTATTTCTCTATTGTTTTGCGGAAGATAGAGAATCCTGCCCAGAGGCTTTCATTGCACATATGTTCTCCTTCTGTTGCATAAGAGATACAGGAGGATTGTGGCTTTGAACCTCTTCTGGAAAGATAATGCCACTCGGTGTATTTGATCGCTGTAGTATTCTGCAAGAACAGTACATGCTGAAAGAAGGTATTTTTTGTCCTTCTCCTGGTGTGCACATGTACAGAGCCAGGGGTGACTGGTCTACAGCAGCAGCAGCCCTTACAGCAGGACTGCTCATTCCCAAATGCCTGAACTATGTTCAGTGGTGTTTCTGGCTTTTAACTACTCTGCACATCAGTGTATTTCTGTGTTCCCCGGGAATATCGGCAGCTCCTTCCTGCTGTTGTTGTGTGTTTACAAAACAGACCTTTGTGCCAGTGCTTCCTTTTGGACTGGTTTGGGGCACAGAGATTTCTGAGAAATAACACATCTTTGGAAACGTTTCTGAAGCATATTATATTTTTAAGCTGTTACACCATTTAATGCTTAAAAATGATTTGGTGTAAGTGAGTTTGACTGTTGATGTTACTTTTAACACAACTGGCAGAGAGCAAAGCACAGAGTCCATGGAAATTACTGTGCTGGATTTTAAGTTATGCTTCCTTCTGGCTTACTTAACCTGCAGACCTGCCACACCATTCTAGTGGGACAGGATGATGTGAGGCGAACACAAAGGCTAATTAAAGGAATAAATTTTCCTCATTTGGAGGCATGAAAATGTCTTATTATATTTCCTATTTCCATTGCACTTCATGCAAGAGTCCAATATGAATTAAAAGAATTATAAACCTAAAAATGTCTAAGTCTGACATTTTTCATTCAGCCATGTAGTAACTCCACTCAGTTTTTATGCAAAAAAAAAAAAAAAAAAAGTCCAGTGGTAGTTGACTTGTTGATATACAGTACTTCTTTATTTCTGTAAATTGGTATTGTTTTTAAAGGTCAACATGATTGTTTAAAACATTTATCTCAAGTATTAATCAAATGGCAGATTCTCTTATGATGGCAAATAAACTCTGTGAAGAGATTCCCGTCCCATTATTGTCCTTGACACAAAATGAAGATATTTTTGCTTTATTTCCTTCAACAAAGAAGACTTTGCTGAAGGGTTTTCCCAAGAACAGCTACAAACCTTGTTTTGACCATTTAATAAAAAGTGCATTTAGATATTTATAGTAGAATAATGTAGTTATTTCCTAAGGCTTACTTTCCTGAAATGTGTTAAGAACATTTTACCTGTGAGTGCTCATATTATAAACTGTACATGTTCTCACTATTAATTCTGGTACATATTTCCTGTACAGAGAGACACATATCAAATATAATTCAAAGTGTAATGAACTTTTTAATTTTGAAATTATAATCCTTCATTAGTTTGCATAGAAATACAAATTTTGTTTAATAATTAATTTAAATGAACTGGTGAATTTATTATTCTACAAGCTTATATAATGCTGGTGTTAAAATGAGAATTTTCTAATCCCTGCAGTAAAATACCTGTTTTCTACCCATGACATATGGCTCTTCTTTTTGCAGTATTGTGTTTTGTGCTACATTGTACTATTAAATTACCGGCATATTTTACCTCTATGCTGCTTGAAACAGTACGCATTCAACAATGTTTCATAAATGCAGAAGAAAACATGGAAATAAAAGTGTAGTAAGGACCATTTAGAGAAATTCACTGCAACATGCAGAAGAACCAATGCATATGCAACCCACAAGCTGGGTTTCATCTGCATTTTTGTGTGGTGTACATTTGGAATCAGATTAATAGACTCTTATATTCTCATTAATAAAAATAGAGAAATTAAAAAATAAATACCGAGATATGTATACTTTCATTGACCTACTAAAGCTTTACTAATTTTCAGTAACTTACTCATGGCTATTTAAAAGCAGGGTATAGAATAGAGTAAAAGAGTAAAAGGAGTTGTTGCTAAAGAAAGAAAAATGCAGTATGCTGACAGCATATTTGCTCTTTTGAATACGTAGTAATTTCAGGTTAAGCAAAAGTTGATTTTTTTTAGTTTGTGTGTGTGTGTTTTATTGCTTCTTGTTATGCACACACAGAGGCTGTTGCTGGAAATTTTGTTCTGACATTGCTATTCTGACTTGGTATTTCCTTATAGATCCACTCACAAGAATTTTGTTTCTTAGACTTTCAAGAGGGAGCTAAAAACAAAAGAACCTGTTATCAGGAGTGCCCTTGAGACTGTGCGAATCTTCCTGGCCGAGCAGCCTGTGGAGGCAGTGGAGAAGATCTGCCCAGAACCCAGAGGTAATTGAAGCAAGAGCAGGGTAATAACACGTTGCTGGAGAGATCAGTGATGATCAGCGATGATTAAATAAATCCTGCCAGCCGCTCTGAAAGCATCCCTTTTACACTCCGAGCTGAATGCCAGCATTCAGAAACCAAGCTAAAAATATAGATGAAAGCAAGCCTTAGCAATCCTTCTGAACACTGTGGTACTAAATAGGCATGCATATTTATAAGCAGATTTTGAAACTGCCTTTAAACCTTCAGGACCTGTCTATAATTATAGCCTCATTTGAGGGCTCAAAGCTGCAATTTAAGCTAAAATTCACCTTGTAGTCTCAGTACTACAGGAGATCCCAAATCCACCTAATTGCAGCAAAAGCTTCACGGTGATTAATATTTATCTATGTGCAGAAATATTGTGCTGAATCAGGTGATAAACTTCTAGGTACACCTTGCGTGTTTCAAAATTCCTTTATGTACTTAAAAGCATATTTTGCTGATTTTTATGGTGGCGGGATTTAAGTTTTTTAAGAGATTTTGAAACAAGATTACATTGATAAAACAAATTTCACAGGTGCCTACGGTTATGAAGAGATTCTTACTGAGATTTGAACTTATCCAGATGGCAACTGGATATATTCTAAGACAGAATATGTCTTAAAAGCCTCTTCACTTTCACATTTAGATCTACCACCTGAGGAAAGAGCCCACAATGTCACTAAACTTCTGCAAAGGCAAGCAGATGAGGTCAGAACTGAGTGGGATAAGCTGAATCTCCAGTCTGCTGATTGGCAAAAGAAGATTGACGATGCTCTTGAAAGACTGCAGGGCCTTCAAGAGGCAATGGATGACCTGGACCTGAAGCTACGCCAGGCTGAGGCATTCAAGGGATCCTGGCAGCCAGTGGGGGATCTGCTGATTGACTCTCTGCAGGATCACTTGGAAAAAGTCAAGGTACGTGTCATACATCAGTATTTCTGAGTATGAAATTGCTCATTGTATGAATCCCCATATCGGTAATTATCTTTTAGAGTGAGAAATTGGTACATTTGTACCGTAGTGATTTATATTAAAAAGCGCATATTAAGAGTTTTATAATTTCAGAAGTTAAGATGCAATGGGATCCTCATTGAGAATGTCTATTCTGACATGGGTAAAAGCACTATGGAAATCTGTAAAAATCCTCAGTACACTCACTGTAAACTCAGGAGATGCAAAATTGGCAGTTAAAGAAAGCAAAATGAAATAGATAGGAGAATATATGATAAAAATCTATTAAATTATTTTTTCCTTTATTGTATTTTCTTAAGTATGATAAATACATAATTGTTTCTATAATTGTAGAGTAAAATTTAAATAATTTAAAATATATGCTTTTTCATTATGGTGGTATTTTCTTTCTGTCTATTTTGATAAATAAGCTTCATAGACAGTCTTTTAAAAAAGCAGCAATCCTGGAAAAATTATCATTATTTTCTATAACTTAATGCTTAGCAGCTTTAAGGTGTTGTTTCACAAAATCATTGCTAATTGAGAAACTTGGGCAGACTTGTCCTCTTTCAGCATGACTACTGTGGACTGACTTGATAAATAATACAGGATTCCTTCAGCCAGAGCACAATAGAGGCAGTTGCCATTTTGATAAGAACAAAGTGCCTCTGTTCCAGTCACATAAATGGGAATCATCAGTCATTTTGAAAGAGACCTGAGCTAACTGTTATTTTCTCGAGATGAACATTAGGATCCAAGATAGAGGAAATGGAATGACTAATGGCAAGGAAAAAAAAATGCCTCTAAAAATCAAATGTAGTTTATTAAAATCAAAGTCCTCAAGTTTTAATCACACAGAAAGTTTAATGAATGTCCTGTGCAGATGCTGTACAAGAGCAAATGAAATAGTTAGTAGCTGATGAACAGCTTGCTGCAAAATTTGTTTATCTTCATTTAAATTCATAAATGAACAGAAGAAATCTATTTATAAATTCTCAGAAAATACTATTACAACCATGGTTTGTTTTTGTTTTTGTTTTGTTTTGTTTTTAATTTTGAAAAAGGTATCCTGAACAGAAACACTGAATCTCTGATATTACTGGAAAACGAAGCAAGTCACTTAATTCTAAATCTATGAGCAGGAGTGTTGACCCCCATAATTATAGCTCTGAGTCCAGTTATGGTTTAAAAAATAAATAAATACATTCTAGAATGACTTAATAATTGATTCACTTAAGGGTTAAATACTTTTCCTTTGCAAATGTTTCAATTAAAAGCTAAATTTGTTGAAGTTATGTAGCCTTCAGTTAAAAGTTGTTAGTAAAAAGTATGGGGTTTTTTTCCTTTATAAGCTGTATTATCCACCAAACATTATCCAATTGATACATTATCTATGTTTCATCCTTGCTCTGGTTTTATGATGAGCATCACAATGAGGCAAAGTATCTAATTTCTCTCTATACATCTAAGAAACCCAAGCATCTTCTGAGCAGATCTTCAAAACACTGGTCATATGTGATCGCATTTCTTGCAAATCCTTCTCTTTGAATCACAATAGCTTTCCCAAAGCTAACCTGATGAATAACTTCCTGGGGAATGTGTTTAACTTAGTGCCATTTGTCACTGTCCCCTTTAGTTATACTTGCTGGAGCTGCTAAGGTCATGGTAGAACTTTGAACTCACACTAAATAGTGGATCCTTGGTCAGTATTAATGTATTATTATTACACATGCTTCATCTACATTAATGTGAAAATTGGTGTTCATCTCTGAGGACAAGAGATAGTTTCACCCATCTGTTCCAAAGGATGCATCCTAGACTACAAGGCCCCCTATAACCAAGGTATTCTTCAGACTTCTCTGCTGTCATCTGTTATTCTCCCTCTTTTCTTCTCTCATGACTGATCTTATCTGCAGACTGAAATGCAACTTACTTTCTTAATGACACAGATTTCTGTCTGTCTCCCTTCCAAGCATATCCTTCTGTCCAGTAAAATCCAAACCATCATTTAACTGTCTTAAATTCAGTTTAAACCCAAATGAATCTATTATCAGTCCCTTAATATCCGTTGCCTGATCAGTTTGATTGTAGCTCAGATCATATTTTAGATATGGCCTATGATTTCTATTCCCCTCCACAGCAAACTCCATAATGCTTTCTTCTTGCAATCGCTAACAAAATGTTCTTTTCATCAGCATGTCTGGAACACTTAGGGTCTCATGAGACCACCACTCAGATTTCCTATTAAGCTTTTGCTGCTATTCAATTGATATTCAATCATGCCTACCTCATCCACTTGGTGCCTTATTCAAAGACCCACTCCAGGAATTGATGGTAGAACCATTTTGTCTCTCTTTCTTCCCCAAAGATTTTCCTTTGCCATCCAAAACCGTGACAACGTTATGCCAGCAGCATGCAACAATCATTACACGTCATGCTGATTCCTCCTCACTGGTTTGTTGTCTCTGTAGACATCTGCTGAGAAATACTAATAGAAATTAGTACCCATTGGAAGTTTCAGGTTTTTATATTTTTCCACTCTGGAAAATTAGGTTTCTTAAATTAAAAGCCACTGTTTAGGGAAGTTGTGCACAGAGTTTTGTGTCTGAGAAGCCAGTTTTAATGGTGTGGTTTATCTTTAGCTAGAGGAAGTTTGGCTACTCTCAACATACTCAGGAGAGCACAATGCAAAGCACTTTTTTCTGTCAGTGATATTTTATCATACCACTAGCAGTAATCTAACTGCTTAAGTTTTCTGTCATACGCAGCACTGTAAGGGAACAGCAGAGCCTCTATACTCCATGAATATAATTACTTTTTTTTTTTTTTGGCAACCTCTCTAAGACAAAACAAACAAATGAAACCAAACCCAAAACAAACAAAAAACTCAACAACAAAAATAATGAAGAGCAGGCAGCGGTGTCTGTGGTTTCCTTAGCTCAAAATAGAAGTGCATATCTCTAGAACACCTTCTAAATAAAGGGCTATTCATGTAGAATCATGCAGACTTTTTTTCAATTAACTCCAGTCTGCTATCGGATAATTAGTTCTGCTTTACTGTCACAAAAAGAGGGCACCTTGACTCAGTATAGTGATTGATAACTGTGGAAAGCAGAACAGAAATTAGTGACATAAGTCTTGTATTTTTCTGCAAGGAATTTTCATGAAAGTCTTAGTCTTGCTGCTGAAGAATGGCTGGTTGTTCTTGCAGATTCACTTTTATAGTTATGAGTAAAGCAGTTACATGGACTTTGTGTATATATTATGGACTTTATGTATTTAATGTAACAAGGATATTCATAAAGGCTGCAAGCATCATTTTAAATTCTTTTGTCAAAACCTATTTAAATTTTAATACAATTTGTAGTTGAATTATACGCTGTTTATTTCAGACTTTCTTCAGCTTAATTGACAGTTGGAGCCGATTGTATGTCACTGACAAATGTTCACTGGAAAGTGTCAGCCTGAAATTTATTTATTTGTAGAACAAATAGAGTTTGCGGTTATTCATAAATCAGAAATGAGCTGATCACTGATCTGCTCATAATCTACTCCAAAA
Source organism: Hirundo rustica (assembly GCF_015227805.2). Lineage (NCBI taxonomy): Eukaryota > Metazoa > Chordata > Aves > Passeriformes > Hirundinidae > Hirundo > Hirundo rustica. The sequence continues at coordinate 108,557,124 of NC_053451.1, read as the reverse complement.
TTACTCTCTGTATGTAAGGACTAGGGAAGAATCCTTCTGTCCCTAGTCATCTTTTCTCAAAATGAGACAAAAGTAAGACAACCCATTCAAATATTTAGCTGAGTTTCAGTTGTGTTCATATCCAGCCACAAAAAGAAAATAAATGGATTTGTAAAAATAACATTCTACATTATTACAAGCATTTTAATACTAAATCAGCAATCTCAGTTTCAGGACACTGAATGAGGGTAGGTGGTTAATAATAATAATAATAATAATAATAATAATAATAATTCTTAAAGTCTTATATATTCCACTGTAGTCCACATTGGTACTGTTCAGCTACTGCTGTGTTGCAAAGAGGTATTTCAGCAAAGTGAACTCTTACTGTGCTGTTATGAGGGAATTGTGCTGACAGCTGCCTACTATGGAGCTTCTGACAGCAAAGTGAGTTGTTGAATTTCTAATTTATGTTCTCATCCCAAAATTATTTTAAATGCTTGGGTAATTGATAATTTTCTATCCTTCCCCCCACCCACCCCACCCCCCCCCCCCAAAAAAAAAAAAAAAAAAAAAAAAAAAAAACAGGAATGATTTTTAAATGGAGCTGTTAGGGGTCACATAGAGAGAAAATAATGAATGACACCTAGAAGCAAGCCAATAGTCCCCATTCATCCCCTCCTAGCAATGGAGATGTGTGCTGGAGATCAGTTTTAAATAGATCAATAGAATCTATGCAAGAAATAATTACTGGAAGATGTATTGAATAACCAGAATTTCCAATCAGCTTGTTACCACTAGCAGTGCCAGACCCTTGTTAAACCAAATAGAGGTCAGATTGCAATGTGATGCCTATTCTCTTGTTAATTTTTACTAACATAAAACTATACTATGCACCAAATTAAGTTAGCAGAGCTCATGGTGTCCAGTCTGTAATGTAAAATGGCATTGGATATATAGCAGCTTCTGAAATATTTTTTCATTCTCTTTCTTTACTGATAGACGTTCTACTAGAGCTACACTCCTTACTATTCTTAGTTTTAAACAACACAAAAATGCTAAAGTATTTCACATGCAGAGTTTTAGACTATGAGCTATGATTGGATTAGGTGTTTTCAAATTGTTTGTACAATTAGAAGATGACAGGTTCCATTGGTTCATAATTGATCAGGAAACTATTTGTCTGCAGTACAGGAGATGGAAGTGTTCATGTTTTCTTCATACTATAACTGAAGTAATTACTGTTACAAATGGCTCTCAAGCTTACCATTTCATACACGTCGTTCTGTAATAGACTCACACAATAGTTATTTATGATATGTTCTTAAACTGCTTCAAAATGCATATACATTTTTTTCAGTTTAATTTGAAGCCAGCTGTTACCACCAAGGGCTATAATCAATCTGGGCTAAGATCTTCTATTTCCTTAAGTCTCCTAATAAGTTCTGTGCTGGACTCTGGGACTTTTAAAACTATTATATACAGAGTAACTATTTCCTACTAATGAATTTTCCAGCTTTCCAAAACCCAAAAGTTAGTTCCTAAGAGAATTAGAGGTTATCTTTCTAAATAAATTTTGCATTAGTAAAATATTGGTAGTTTAGAGATTGTTCTAAGATGCTATAAAAGGAGAAGATAATCTAAAGGTATACTGGATGACCTTTAAGTTTTAAATATAAATATAGTCAATAAAACCAGAATTTACAAAATATCAACTCTTCATCAACTGTTTTACTGCTAATATAAACTAAAACAACTTTAGAGTACATAAGAGCACGATAAACTCTATTTTAAAATAAACCAAAACCATACTGAAATTCACTGGAACACTTTGACATCCTATGGATGTCCTTGCAATATATAATATTCCTGTGAATTTAAAACTGTTGGAGTTTGCTGTAATGAAAGAAATACTTGAAGTTTTTTTCAATTTGTTAATGGGACAACTTTCAAGATGTTGTTATACATCAAAGATACCTCAGCTAACCACATTACTGAATTGGTGACAGCCTGGTATGTTGCCTTTACCCTTTTCTAAATGAATTTTTATACAAGAGAGAATTTAGTAGGGTTGTTTGGTTGTCGCTGTTGAGGGCAAGTTTAATTTGCTAAGGTTTTTCTTCAATATAAAATGGAGTTAAAAACCATGAACTGTTTTGTCATGTACTTGTACCAGCTGATTTTAGCTCTGTTACGCTTCTTATCTTGTAGGAGATGAAAGTTACTCAGTTGTGTCCTGTGGTCTCTCAATCTCATTTAAACAGCTTATGAATCAATTTATTTTCTTACACAAAAAGAAATATGTTCAAAAATTGTTATTTAGTGTGTAATAATCAGGTAGTTTTTTTACTGATACAAATTTAATTTAAAAAGTATGGTCTACCTTATGTTCATTCAATGTAATCAGTCAGACAGGATTGGAGAGTTCATTATGGTAATAGCCTAATCTAAATCCATTTTAAATACCTGAAGCAAACAATCATTCCCTCTGCTGACTTCTTTTTGCAATAAATTATAAATTTCTTATCTCAGGTTTAGATGCTACCACTCTATCTATATTTTTTTATAGTTTTTTAGGAAAACTAGATTACATAGGTTTTCTGTCTATATTAAGCTACCTGTTTTCAGTAAGAATCCAAAATCTCTTTTTGCATAGGAATAATAAGAATGATGATGAGCAGGCAGAGAAGTGAAATCTTGGTCTTTTAAAATTAGGACTGCTCTTCATCATACTACTTATTGGGAAAGAGTAGCATAATTGTGATACAAAAAAAAAGTAGCATTGCTCTGCTAAGAAGAAACAAAAATGAGTATTTTTAAATTAAATTTCTGAGGAATCACAGTTAGTGTAAGAAGCAGCTACATGTAAATCGTTTTTCAAAAGAACAAATACCTGGAAAAGATCTGTACCCATTTAACCCAATTTCTGTTAGATTTGTGTTAACTGTATTTACACAGTTATTAATAGAAGATATCAACTATTTTCTCTGATTAAGGATGTTTGGGCTAAAGAATACTGATAACTTTTCCCTGACAACTACTGCAGGAAAATTCTTGAGGTCCAAAGAAGTAAAAAAAAAGTGACCAGTCAAGGTAGAAATCTTTTCTACCTCCAACCCAGTTTGGTAGAAGATGCTATTATTAGATCAATACATTTCATATAGAGCCAAGTTTTTCCTTGTATGAATTCCCCCTGCTGATTTCAGTGGGAGTTCAACATGCACATCGGCAGGCAGAATTTGACTTTTTAAGTATTGGCAATCTCTGATCTTGGTTTCTGATACCCTGCTGAGAGAACTGACTAATACGTATATAAAGACTTGTCTGTCATTTTATGCCTCTGAAGCTCAGAACTGAGGTCAGACCAGAACATTTTTAAGAGATTTCTCTTTATCAGTTTATCAGAGGAAGTATAAGACTTGTGCTTTTAGAAGGAGAATTAAACATTAATTTTGAAGTGCCTAAGTGGCGTGGTTATAGCAGCGACTCTGACATTTTGCACGGCTTCTTGTTTCAAGTTTGCCACATAAATGCAGCATGCATAGATATTAGTCTGATGGTGAAGTATTAACATTCCAAGACATGACTTAAAATCAAAGATGCTCTTGAACTGTTTTGATTCTGCTCAAATGCCTTTTTTTTTTTTTTTTTTTTTCCTTTTCTTTTCTTTTCTTACGACCTGGAAATGTAAATATTTAGCCAAGAAGGAAAAAAAGTACAATGCAAATAACACATTTCTTCTTACTGTGGGACCATTTTATTCAGTCCTAAGTGAATGTGGCACAGGGAGCTGTGTGGCTAAAGGGAGCAAATTTATATCTAAGGAGTATTTATAACATAATTCTGATCTCCTATATATAGTCTGCTATTGAAACATTCCTATGTAAAGAAAAAGGACTTATCAGATATTATATAACGAGATAAATGGACATTCACTGAGACAGGGGAGGAGGGAAAAGGAAAGAGTACCAGAAATTAATTTTAATGTTGTTTGTTTCTGTGATGAGACAATTTTTTTCCTCATGAAAAAAACTGTCAGTACTGTGTTTCTAATTAAATCATTTCTTAAAACATTGACAAAATGAATTCTTGGGAACTATCAAGTGTGCAGATTCTGTAATGATATTGTTTCTATGACAGGGGCAAATCAATGAGCAAAGTGAAATCAATTTATCAAGCTCCTGTGCTGATACCCAGTAATTGCCTAGGGACTAGCTGATGTAGGGAGCGCAGTGAATATTATATTGCCTGAAATGTTTATCAGGGAGCCAATGAAACACATTTCGCATTTTCATCTTTATAAATTTAAGGCCTAATAGAGTTTTATTTCATTTTTTTGGCCAAAGTTAACCCATAATAAAACTTTATAATTGCTACTTAGCACTTTTATAGTGCTTCTCATGAGTTATTTTCTCTGCTTCTTTCAGAGACTGCCATAGAAATGTTATCTCCAGTTTACAAATAGGGCAACTGAATCAGTAAAACTAATTTGTCAAGATAGCAATGCCACTCAAATTTTTCTTATTCTCTTTATATTTTACCTGGAAATTGCTTTATTTTACTTGGGTTCAGTTGACCACTGGAAAAAGAATGGTAGTTTCCCTCAGTCACAGCAGGAGCCACTGTTGCCCACTTCCCAGAGCCACAGCCTTCTCCCCCTAAAGACGTGGCAGGGAATCCACCCAGAAGGATTTCAGCCTGAATGCCTGGAAAGGTGGCCACTGCTCATGACAGTTGCCCATCCTGTGTCTGGTGCTGTTACAGAAATCCGACACATGTTTAATTTTTTTAAGTATTATTTAACTGTCTCCCTTTCAGCATTTCATTTTAATGTTCTTTCTTCCTACATTAGCTTAAAAAGAAAGTCACTGTCACTTGCAGTTGCTGCTGTTAGAACTGAATTCCTTCTCTGGCACTGGTTGAGAGATGCTCTTGTTAGATGTAGGAAGTCTAGGAATTTACACCTCAAGTAGACCTATGGGAATCACATGTGGTTTAATGAGTGCAAGGTGCTGCAGCTGGGTCAGGGCAGCCCCTGGTATCAATCCAGACTGGGGGTTGAACAGTTGGAGAGCATCCCCACTGAGAAAGATTTGGGGTAGTTGGTGGGTGAGAGGCTGGACGTGAGCTGGCCATGGGTACTCACAGCTTAAAGAGCCAAACATTTCCTGGGCTGCAGCAAAAGCCCTGTAGGCAGCAGGGCAGGGAGGGGATTCTGCACCTCTGCTCTGCTCCAACTGCAGGACTGCATCCAGCTCTGGGCTCCCAGCCCAGGAAGGACATGGAGCTATTGAAGCAAGTCCAGAGGCTGCCAAGATGAATAGAGGGATAGAGCACCCTTCTAATCATCACCCTTAGCACAGAGGAAAGGATGAGAGACTTGGGATTGCTCAGCCTGGAAAAGAGAAGGCTTCAGGGTAACCTCATTGTGGTCTTCCAGTAAAGTTGGAAAGACGGAGAGAGACTATTTACAAGAGCATGTAGTGACAGGCCAAGGGATGATGGCTTCAAACTTAAAGACAGTAGGTTTAGATTAGATATTACAAAGAAATTCTTTACTGTGAAGGTGGTGAGACACTGGAACAGTTTGCCTGGATAAATTGAGGATGCCCCATCCCTGGAAGTGTTCTAGGCCAGGCTGGATGGAGGTCTGAGCAACCTGATCTAGTGGAAGGTTCCCAGCCCATGGCAGAAGGGTTGGAAATAGATTATCTTAAAGGTCCCTTCTGACCCAAGCCATTCTGTGATTCTGTGTTGACTTGGTGTTTCACCCATGCCCACTCCACACACATCATAGAGTGGTGGTGAAAAGGTGGAGACAGGAATTTCAATACTAATTCAAGAGTTGGAACACAGAGCTTTCAACAAAGCAATTGAACAGTGCATCTGACCTGCGTTCTTCTGGATATTAGAGACTGAGTGGACTGTAATAACTTATTTTGGCCTTAAGGTCTATGAAAAACTTTATCCCCCTTACTAGAGGTAGTAATTATCACTTTTATGAGGCTAAACATTATGAAATACTTACAGGGTAAATTTAACTACATGAGAGGAAAAAGTAAAGTTTTGTTGTTTTTTTTGGTTTTTTTTTTTTTTAATTAAAGATCTCTAAGCTTTTTGTTAGAAAAAAAAGAAGGAGTTTCTGAAGCTTCTTGTCTGAATTGTTTAGTGTTGGTGGAGTGTCAGAAAACAATCTGTGTTTTAATAGTCTCTAAGCTAATCTTTTGTATGTATCCATATTTTTCCTCCTGAGCTACAGGATCTGCCTGCTGATATCTGGAAGCTTGAGGTGTTCTGTAATGTTATAATACAGCTATTACAATCTTTCTGGTTTAAACTGCTTTCCTTTTTTTTTTTTTTTTTTTTTTTTTTTGTCAGTGCACAGGTTTCAAAACCCAGTCACAAAATAAACCCCAATGAAAGTTCTCCCTTCCCCCTCACCTTCCTCTCCATACCAGGGAGACAAAAACAGATTCTGGATTAAGGACAATATACTTGAAAAGCAGCAATGGAATAAGAAAAACTGACAGGAACAGCAACAATATTAACAACAAAAGTATACAAAAGAGAGTGTGATTTACATACAAAAAAAAATATTCACTGGCCAAGGCCCTGAGTGGCCACCGAGACAAAAGGCAAAAATGATCCTGGATCCTCCATGGCTCCCTTTTCCCCTACCCCAGCCAACACCCCAGGTTTCTTGAGAGGTGAGAATCCCTATTTCCACCCCTCAGCAATGACGTGGAAGGCATGGAATACAACCTAGGCTCACCCATGGGGCCAGCAGCTCCATCTCTTACATGACCCCCAGCCCAGCCCCTGCCCAGCCCTTCCCTGCTCTCTCATGACTGTGGTAGTGAAAACCAACTCTGTCCTGGCCAAAACTAGGAGTCAGTGAAATAGTGCATTTGCCTTTAAAATACCCTGTTGCTTTACAGCACAATAGAGATTTGCTTTGTATGCAACTATTTTCTGAGGATAAGGAGTCGCTATAACTTGAAAGAGCTTTTGGTAATGAACATGGCTTATTATTCAACCTTTTCTGTTTGTATATCTAACATACACTGTTTACCAATTAACTAATAGGAATGGATACTGTGTTATTAATGATTTAAAAACAGTTTGCATATATAAGCAATATATATGTTTGCATATAAGCATATATACTTTCCAAGTGCTTTTAGCTTTAATAATGCTGGCTGAAAGCATACTGCAAGGAAACTTTCCTTTGCAAAATTTCCTTTTTGCTTCTTGTGACTTTGGTGTAGTCGTTATTAGACTTTCAGATCACACTTTGAAATCCTTCTAGTTACTTACAGTTCCTAGGTATGTCATCTCTTTGTGGTTGCAAAGTAACTGAGTAACTGACATTGATTACATGGAAAAAATTGGTGTGGAGCTGTTTACAACACTTCAGCAGTCATGGGCTCTGACATGACATGGGTAGAGTTGTTCTTGTAGCATGAATTGCAGTCTAAATTTTCTTATTTACTTTTCCCTTTCCATCGAGGAGAACACAATTTCAGAATAAATGGCAAAGCAGTAGCATAGCTTGTGTTTTTTCAGGAATCATAAAGCTATATATCAGCTGTTGATCTAAAATAAATAAATAAATAGATCAAAATTTATAGTAACCTAGTCATCTGTGTTTCAGGATAAGTGCATCTATTTATTAGTGTGCTTCTGTTCATTAAATTAGACATTCTAATAAAAAATATTTTTGGCTAGATATAGCATTTCTACAAATTATAGCTTTTTCCCTTGAGAGTTCAGAAAAGAAGAAAATTAATACCTGGCATTAGTTCATTTTTTTTTTCATCTATTCAAATTTTAATATCCTTATTTTTAAACTAATACTGAGTTAGTCTTCCAAATTTGCAGAAAATAGCTTTTGAAGAATGCAATGTTTTACTGATTTAGAAGTACAGAATTCAGAATGGGTGAGAACTTAAAGGGAATTTGATTTTCTTTCTCCCCTGATGTTTTGGGTTTTTTGAACTGTTTTTATCCCAGAAGAGGATTTATATTCTGCTGTAGTGCACTCTTGCTTGGTCATTTCTGAGTTTATAAAAATATATAGAATGGAAAATTAAATCAACTGAAATCCATTTTGTCTCTACACTGCCTGTCCCCTGGAGCACTACAATCAAATAAAAATACAGGGTGAGTTTAAAAGCAAGCTAAGTGTAGCATATTGAGCTAGTGTCTGACAAACTCAGGTTTCAATGAAATTTGAATCAGAGTACAGTAAACCCCTCAAAGAAGAAACTAACTCATTTTGAATGAAAAAGATGGAGACTGTTAAACTGTCCTGGGACAGTTCGACCTAGTATGGTTTTAAATGTAAAATGGGAGGAAATGCTCTGGCCCATGAATACTTCTGCACTTGGACACTAAGTGAGCTGAGGGGAACAATCCTCAGTGCTGGGAACCTGCTGTGGCCCAGGTGTAGGGCAGCCACTCGCCTTACTGTGCACATGGATCCTGCTCTGATTTAGCTGCAGCCGCTGCTTGTGTAAAACCTTCCCACAACAGAAATTCATCTGACACAGGAGAACTTTTCTCCCTAAGTCATCTCATATTTTCTTCACAGCACCAGATGCTCTTTTCTGTCTCTTTCACCGGTTGTGAGAATTGAGGTTTAACATAAGCCAGTGCTAGCGGGAGACTCTTCTGTTTGAGGGAATTCTTCAGGAAAATGTCAGGCTGGCATGAGGCCACAGCCTTATGTAAGTGCTGCTCACAGACGAGGGAAACAGACTTTCTCTGTAGGCACAGTTGGCCTTTTCTTGAATTCTGCTTCATACTAAGTGTGAGAAATATGATGGAATGTGTAAGGTCATGGATCATGCTCATAATTGTGGTCATACCTGAGTCCTAATGGGATGCAGTCATGAGTGCAGAATGAGATGGCAGATGTTACTGAGAGGCCATTATCAATTGTCTTCAAGAGTCACAGCAAATGGCAAAAATTCTTGCATCCTGGAAGAGAGCAAGTGTTGCTCTCACCTTCAAGTAGGATGGGAGGAAGGACACAGGTTATTCAGCCTCACCCATATCCCTGGGAATGTGATGGAGCTGCTAATCTTTTAAACTATCTCCAGGCACATGAAAGACAAGAAAGTTGCATTGGAGGCAAGTCATATATGAGGTATCATAGTGGTCGATCCTGATTCAATATCATTTAATATCTGCATTAATGAAATCATCCCTGGGACAGAGCTCACCTTCAGTAATTTCCCACTTGATACAAAAGTGGGAGGACCCACCCACCGCCAGCCATGTGGCGGTGCAAGAATTGTTTTATTAAGTTTTTATAAGGAGTTTTATGTTATGGTTCATTTCACTGTGCCCCCAGTATTGTAACAGTCCATCCCCTTTGAGTTGTTTCATGTCAATCATCCCACCCCCCACCTATCCTTGTCAATCCCCTCTCCCCCCCGCTCTGGGGCATCCTGTCTATCACTTCAGGACCCCTCCCCGGCTTGGGAAATTCCCAGGGAGGCACCGAGTGATAGGTTGGCCCCAGGGGAATTCCTTTTCCCTTTTTGTCAGTGGTCAGAGGCTTAGAAGTGGACACCCCCTGTTGCCCCCCAAATTCCCTGATTTGCTATCCTGTTGTCACCTCCCCTGAACCCTCCCTCACTTATAAGATCGGGGAGGGAAATTCAAACTCTCTCTGGCCGGCAGTTTGGACGGGCTGCGGATCTCCAGCAGCTCGGCTTGAATAAACCATCTTTAAACCTGCTTAGCCAAGAGCCATCCTTTCATCTGCCTCCGCAGTCACAACACAATTTGAACCAGCCGCTGCTGAGAAGCCGAGCCCAGCGGGTAAAGATAACCTGCTTGCAAACCCGGACTGAAAACGCTTTGGCCGCTGTGCAGATCTGAGCCAGCCAGGGGCCCGCGTCCGCCCGGTGCGGAAAGGCACAGCCACACAGCCATTACACAAGATGGTTCTGCTGTCACTCATATGGGCCTTGACAGCATGGAGAATTACACCGAGGGGGATCCCGTGAAGTTCAACAAGGAGAAATGACAAGTCCTGTGACCTGGGAGGAAGAACCCCAACAATACATACTCAAGACCAATTGGCCAGAAAGCAACTCTGAAGAGAAGAGTCTTGGGATCCTGGTAGACTAACAGTTGACAGGAACACACCGTTAAAATCCAGTTATTACAATTACTAGGGAGATGCCTCTGCCTGAATTAAGGTGCAAACAAGGCCATGTGTTTAAGTCGATAGTATGGGGTTTATTTAACAGTAAAATGTGAGGTAGAGAGAAAGAAATAGAAAAGAATTGAGAGGAGAGTGAGAGAGAGCATAATAGATCAGATGGAATTACAGTCACCACCCATGGATCCAGCAGAATCCCGTTGATCCTCTTCACGCTGGGCTTCTCAGTGGCGGGGGTTCCAAGGTCGCTCAAAGCTGCTCACCATTTATACATTTTAGCCAAAAAAAGGAATCCGTGCTCATTGGTACACAGTTCTTTTATTCTGTGGGTTAAATGATTCCCTCACTTCCAATGCTAATTAGTCCCATGCTTGTTCTTTCTCTTCATTTGAGACAGTGCCCTCCTGTTTTGAGCCAGCAAGGCTACAGTCTCCCTGCACTGGACCCAGCCACAGCCAGCTACCAGCACAGTTGCTGAGCTGGCCTTCCCACGGACTCCTTGCAGTAAAAAATCCTCCTCCCCAGCTTCATTTACCTTTCTTTAGACATGAGATGACTGGACAATAGTACCACCTTTGTCTCATCTCAAGTTCCTGCCAGGTGGATTAACTCACAGTCCAAATTGCGGGAATCCAGAAGGCATATTTGAGACAGGATGAGCTTTGGTACTCGCAGATGAGCAGTTGCTTCTTTGCGTGGTTTGCTACAGTGGCAAAGTCCTTCAGTAATCTTAACAGCATTTGAACAAATTGTGATCTCTAAATCTCTTACACACATCCTCATTCCAAAGGCCAACAGCACCCTGGGGTGCCTTAGGCAGAACATTGCCAGCAGTTTGAGGGAGGTGGTCCTTCCTCTCTGCTCCGCCTTGGTCACACATGGAGGGTTGGGTCCAGTTTTGGGCTCTGGGGTATGAGAGAGGTATGGATTTCACCGGAACAGGTCCAGGGCAGGGCCACAAATATGGTTACAGCACTAAAGCATCTTCCCTGTGAGGAGAGGCTGAGAGAACTGGGACAGCTCAGCCTTGAGACTCAAGGCAGCTCAGTATCTTAGCAATGTGCATAAATTCCTGATGAGAGGGAATGAAGAGAAAGCTGGATTCTCCTTAGTGCTGTCCACTGACAAGAGACAATGGATACAAATTAAACCCATCAAGTTCCACCTCAATATGAGAAGACACACCTGTGGCTGTTCAAACACTGGCAGAGGTTGCCCAGAGAAGTGGTGGAGTCTTGATCATTTGAGGTATTTAAAACCTGACTGGACGTGGTCCTGGGCAACTGACCCTGCTCTCAGCAGAGGGGCAGGGTTAGATGATCTCAAGAGTTGCCTTCCAGCTTCAGCCAGTCTGTCATGACAGTTTAGGGGTTTGTGAGAATGAAAACATTTTTATATATATTTTGGTGCATGCCTTTGCAGTGATTTTCAGTAGGCATACAAAATTATTTAGAAACCATTATGCACTTAAACACTAATAACAGTAAGAAATTAGTGTTCTTGCCTGCAGTTTTTGTACATGTCCAAGCTTGCACGGTCTTGAAAAGTTTATTAGGAAGTGCAAAACATTTAATTCCTAAATATAGTTGCTACAATGTTTAGTCCTGTATAAAGACAAGATATGAACAGCCTAAATAGTAAATACCATTGCTGAAAAACTAGAGATGATTTTCAAATTATTCAGGGTTTTTTCCTTCCTTTATAAAAAGCTAAGAAAAATGTTTTAAATCCCTCATGTTTAGGCTTATAAAAATGAACGTTTGTGAAAGAGGACACTATCTACTGAGGTCTTGCATTTATTGTCTCTGGGGGAAACTAACTTCGGGATCAATTTTAATTTCCAGTGTTGTGCTCTAAGCATAAACATAGTGTTCAAATCAAAGGCTGGTGTTGCTATAATTGCCAGTCCATAAAATTTGAGAAATAAAAATCTAGAGATTATGCCAAATTGCCTTTAATATCTTATACAGGCATCGTGCCAGTTCCATCCATTACGAAGTAGATAGAGACTCATTTCCAGAAGCTGGCACTGAACACTTAAATCATTTGATGCACTGGTGAAATGAACTTTAAAGTCTCTTTTAACTCCTGTTTGCAACAAGTGAAGGGTACTGCAGTATATGCACTGTGAGATTCATGGTCCCTCTGCCCATGAGTATGGGAAACACTAACGAGTCTTCATTTTTACCAATATGTTCAGTGTGACTCAGGACAATATAGCTGGGAAAAAATATCACACAATAGTGGTGGAGTAATTGTTCATACATGGCTCACATAGATTTTTTTAAAACCTGTTTACAAGTCCAAGTAACACACAAAATGGGTCTGCTCTCAAGTTATTTTTCACAACAGAAATGTTGCAGGTAGGTAGGAGCCAATAAGAATACTGACTATTTTATATCATAATATCTTGTTTTAAGTTTCTTATTGAACAATTGCATACCAATTGCAAATAAATAATTTTTAGATATTGTCAGTTTATTGAATAAAATTTTAAATTCCTCAAAAGAAAAATATAGCTAAATGCAATCTCAGTGCTACTGAGATGTGCATAAGGATATATGACTTTGTGTGTGCGTGCTGTTATTTTCCTTTGTCAGCATGGCAAATGCTAAGCAGCAATGATTTCATACTCTTAATATAGCTGCATAAATGCTAATTGTTCTGACAAGGCAGTGTTGAGGACTACATCTAAACATACATAGTAGGTGCTTGGATTGGTAGGAATAAGGACAGTAAATGTAAAAAGGCATTTTTAATAATCCATTGGCATTTTTCAATTGCAGACAATAAATGAAAAACAGTCCTCATTTTAGTTTTTCACTGTGCACAAGGAATACTTAAGGTTCTGGGAATATACTTTCTCTTCAGGGTGTATTTTCCAAATGGCTTAATGGTCTTTATTCACCCTATTCCATTAACAACAGTGAGCCGAAAGTTACAGGCACTTCATTCAATTTTGGTTGGATTCCTGAACTCTCTGACTTGTCAGCCAGTACTTGTACATATGGTTGTGGTTGAGGGAGAAGGGGGTTAAGAAATTGAAAATGTGCATTGTATAGTCAGTGTTCCTTTATCATTATCATTAATTTGTCAACAAAAACTCCAAGAAGTTAGAAAAGCATATAATATTGGCTATATATATATTAAAAATATATATTATATAGTCTATATATATGTCTGTTTTTATATAAGTACATAAAATATATATTTTATATATATATAAAAAACAAGTATGTACAATTAGTAAAATACATAGTACTGATATTGAAATAAGCTTGTTTTCTTTTTTTTTACTCTTCTACTTGAATGATTAGTGAATTTTCTTTCCGTTTCTGTGGAACCAATTTATGAATCCCAAAAGAAAAAGCAAACCTTTTCCTGGCATTGACAAAACCCCTCCCCCTTTAGTGAATCTTTAAATAAAAAGACCTTGATTTTTCTTCTATCTTCTGAACATTGGGCAGCCTTCCAAAGCAAAATCTGTTTTAGGGTTGCTTAAATAAAAGATAGAATAAAACCACCCACATGGCATGTGAAATGTGGAAGAAAAGGCATCTAAAAAACCCAAAAAAACCTAAGCATCAAATTTTCATTAATAGAGTTGGTATTCTGGAAAGAGGTGAGGGCTGTCTGGTGGTTTTACTACCTTGGAATAGGATACCCAAAGCACAAACAAATTTAATGCAGAAAACAACTTGCAAATAATTTTGGGAGGCTTATCCTGCATCTTCTAAAATATGTTAGAAACTGATCTGTAATTACAGACACTAGTCTAAAATCCTTTTGGAATTGAAGTTCCAGCACTGAATAGAGAATACATAAGAAACTCCCAAGAGAATAACCAACAGGGAAAAGATTTGGCTTGGTACTGAGCACTACAAGTTCAAAACATTGCTATCATAATAGGGATCGTTATGAACTAAAGGTCAGTATCTCTGCATGGACAAAAATAACCCAAGAAATCCACTACAGCAGTGTTCAGTTTTCAGAAAGAAGGCTGCACACAAATGAGGAAGGCTGCCGAAAAGGAACCAAAAGGACAAAGCGTGTGAAGGCATCACGGAGGCACTGCATCCTCAGAACCAATCCATACCATCCAGATGGATTCAGAATTACCTGGAAAGATGGCATGGCTAAAGAAAATAATAAAGAGACCTATTTGAAACAAAGAACAAATTGTCTTGATTAAGAACATTAAATCACCAGAACCAGATGGCTGTTTGGTTAAGTGTTCTAATGGGAGTGTAAAAGAGCCGGATCTATTAACAGCATTTTCTTATTTAAATTTAGGGGGGTTTAATGAGGAGTGATGAGGGACACACATGGTGATAATTTTCAAATAGTGCACGTAGTCAGGCCTGTGGAGCTACAGACAAGAAAATCAGGGAAAGGACATTCTATAGAAGAGAGAACAGTTTTGTAAAAGTAGGTGTGCCTTACATCTCCAACTGTGCCTCTAAGGAAACATGAGCATAATTTTTAAGGGGCTATAGGCCATTTGCCATTCCCAGGGTTTTTAAGGTTGTATTCCAGCAAAGAAACTAAGTTCAAGTGAGACAACAGAAAAGGTCTTCTGGTGGAGAGATAACCAATTATCTGGTAATTTCCTGTAAAAGAAAACAAAAAGCACATGTCAGTTTTCCCAAAGAGGAAGATGATGTGCTCCAGAAGGTCTACTCTGTCCAGCATGTACATAATTAACTGGAAAGGAAAATTATTAATGCAGTGTCACATCTTGATGATGCAACCCTATTCGAAGTAATTAAGGTGAGGACAGATTGCAAACATGGAAAGCCTTCACAGTACTAGCTGCCAACAAAGTGATGGCAGATGAAATAAAATGCTGATAATCTCAAGCAAAATGTAGAAAAAGCTATCCCAAGTTTCTGTTTACAGTAATGATCTCTTTAGGCTTCTTTATCTCTTCAAACATTACTTTAGCACGCACGAAAGAGGTCTTGGAATCATAACAGAGGTCTGTGAAAACATCACATTGATACTCAGGACTGTTCAGAAAGCCAAATGAAATTTGAGGAATTACTGAAAATTACCAAAAAAGCAGAAAATATCATGTGTAAGTCCCTGTTGTATCTATAGCATGTATGTAGTAGGAAGTGTTTGGGATCACCAATCTAAAAACAGTTATAACAGACTAAGTAAAAGGTATCCAAGGACAAAATAAATGGTGTTGGAGTGGGGTTTGTCTTATTTTTCAGGTGCCAGATAGCTTTCTGTGTATGAGTTACTTGCCTAGCCTCCCTGTATAGTCAATTAGAATCTGTTTGTTTCTGTTGCAATTCAGAATATGATTCTTGCCATCCTATAGTAAAACTTTACATTATGTTCAACTCCTGGATTTGATCAGCTGTGGAATATAGAGGAACTATGTAGATATAAGGGCAACTCACTTAGATGTACATACCCTATAGATACCCGCATTTAACCAATTATATCTCAATCTTTGCATCTTAAGCATCAAGAAGGAAAAAACATAATGTAGGTCATGTGCATCCTGACACAGCACAAAGTCCACAAGGAATGGTTGATCTCTGTCCCTCATGAGCTAAGATTTAGGGAAGGTCACAAATGTGTCTCCAGAAATAGGTTTAAAAACCCAAAAATTCTTACCTAAATGTTAAACTTGCCATAGGATATTTTGGATCATAAAAGCCTGTTAGTCCAAAAATCAAGTACTAATTCCTAGGAAAGGATTCCATCAAGATCTGTTTGACATAAAAATACAGCTTCTGGCTCCATAATCTCTGAGACTCAAGTTGCTGAGCTGAAAGAGTACCAGGGACTGGGAAGCTGAGACTTTCCCTTACTTTCTTCCTTAAGCAACTGTATTGGCTACTATCAGACAAGGGACTGGGCAAGATGCGCTTTTCATCTGGCTGATTATGGCCATTGTGTGTTCTCTAGACTTTTAGTATTTGTCTGGTTAAGATGTCTGTGGTATGTGTCTTCTAGAGCCCTTGTTTGTTTTCCAATGTATTTTGAAATATTTTCTAACAAGACTGTACGGATCATTTAAAATCCAATCTACCACCTACAGTATCACAAACCATTGAAATTCTGTCTTGCATAAGGACAGTTATAATGAAGATAATTTGGGGCCGGTTGTCCTATTGCTGTTCATACTGTGAACTCATTTGCACTCTGAGCAATTTAATGGGTACATCTCCTTGTGATAGTAAAACACTACCACTCACCATGTATGTTTGTATTTAAATTACCAGCCATATAATTCTTCATTTTTTTTTTCATTATAAACCTATTATGTGTTTAGTGTCAACTGTTATGCAGAAGGAAAAAAAATAGAAAAAATCAAGCAGTCTTGTATTATACAAAATTATTATTACAAATATAAATATTTCTGTAACATATTTCCATTAAAAATTCTAAATTTCTGCTTCTACCAATGCTTAGAGTCATGTATACTGACTGATGGACTGCTTGTCTGTGATAAACTGTTGCTTAAAGATGTCTTACAGTTGCTGACTTCTTAATTATACAAAGTCATATTCCAAATCTTTCTGTGGTTATTTTTCTCTTTTCCGTCTGCAGTTTTCTAATTGTAAGCTTACTGGCATTAATTACATAGCTGTTCATTGACTAGCATTCCTTTCTTTGTTCTTGCTGTTTATCATGTTTGGATTTGGCCAGCTAATAAAAACACTAGCAAAAATTCAGGCTTAGCAATAATAGAAGACAGAATATTGAATTTAAAGGCAAAAGCTATGGTATTTTGTGCATTAGAATATTATCACATTGCAAAAATCATTATCCTTCAAGCACAAAAAAATTAATTAGGACATCGATTGAGGAAAAGGCAGAAGATGAGTTTTCTTTACTTCCATGTTGTGTTGGTTTAGCATGGATGTTTTATTTATTTTCTTTTGGAGTGGGCTGCTTCTGTGCTATAGCCTTTCTGGTCTGTAAAATAACTTACAGTCAAAAAATTTGTTGACTAATTATGAAAGATTTTCGATTTCACTTTAATTTAGGTACAATGGCTGTGTGATTTAACTAATAATTAATGTCAGTATTCAAGTGAGACCAGTACTTTCAAGTCCACAATGCAGGTGCAAATAATTGGTCTGAAATCAGCCAGATACTTTAATATCTGTTTAAAAACAAGTGCCGGATAAGGTCTGTGTGCTTTGCTTAAGCAGTGATGTTTTTTCAGTCAGAAACCTGATCCTAATCCCGTACAAATAATAGAGAATTAACTCAATTTAGTACAGGAACTGCATTAAAGTTCATTGTATGTAGGAACTGTTATTTGCATCTATTGATAGGCATTTATTTATAATAGTGGTTTTTATTATATATATATATTTATTGTGCGTATTTAATTTTTATTATATATTACTTTATTATATATTTTCTGTTATAGGATATCTAAATATATACACATATATATGTATTTTTTGCAGAATGGTTATTGGTGGCACTAGATTAGGGGTGTTCTCTCATCTTGGAAATTAAACAACATGGGAGGAACTGAGTTGATCATCCCAAATGTAGGCCACGGGTTCATGACCAGGCCACAAAAATAGCAGATCACAGGAAAAAAAGCAGTAAAACAACCATTTGTCAGTGAAGTGCTCAGATAGTGGTGTATATACTTCTTCAGCCTTTGAGGCCTTTATTTTACAACAACAAATGTCTACTTTTACAGCACATTGCTTGTTCTCTGAACTCAATTGCTAACTAAAAAGTTCAGGGTAAGCACATATATAACTCTCTAGGGTAAAACCAAACGTGAGCTGTCTTCCTTTTCTTTGTATTTCGGACCTTGCTCAGCACTAATCTTTAAATCAGTACTCACCAGTAATTTCAGTTCTACTCCAGTGGTATAAAACTGGTGAAATGGGGAAGTCAGCTGTCATGTCATGAACTTAATGTATGCATCTTCTCTCACACCATGGCATTTGCATAGTTCTCTGCACTTCCTTTACAAAATGCACATCCCTTCTGATGGAGTATTTTAAAGATTGATCATTAGAGTCACTCACTGTATGAGTACCATTGAAGTCAGTCTAACTCCTTATGTTGCAGGGTAATTTAACATAATTGATGGAAGTCAAGCCTGGTTTTAAAAGACATTTGAGGAACAATTTTTCAATGTTGTTTACCTTTAGTGCACTTCGTGGCATTCTAACATCCATGAATGTCTTCATATTATTTACTTTAAAGGTTCACTGAGATACTGGATGGGCTTTCTTTACCTTATTTTGCATCGTGTGTTGAAAAGATTACTAGGCAATAATTTCAGGTTATTTGATGACCTAAAATGAGATGCAGACCACATGTGGCTTATGCAAAAAATGCTGAGAGAAAGGAGCGATAGAGCAGACTAATACAGCAAGTAAATTATTCTGCCTTTGTGTGAGACATCATATGGCAATAACACATGGTTCTGAGAATGGCAGAATTTGTCCCTTAGAAATGACTCATTGTTACATTTTGACATATTTTATCACATTAAAAATTCATAAATGTCTCCTTAGAAAAGATAGATATGGAGCAGTGGAAGATCTACATAGAGATTCCTCTGTTTGATAAAGTCATGGTGCCCTGAATTTATCTGAATGTACCCAGATACATCATGGAGACATCATCATCAGGTTATTGATTTTAAAAAGAAGTTTGTAACTAGCAGATTCTGGTTTTCACATACATTACTGAAATTATTAGCTAAACTGCTTTTATGCATAGTTTTTAAGGTCATCTTTAAAGAAAT
This sequence comes from Hirundo rustica, assembly GCF_015227805.2. NCBI lineage: Eukaryota > Metazoa > Chordata > Aves > Passeriformes > Hirundinidae > Hirundo > Hirundo rustica. The sequence goes on along the minus strand of NC_053451.1, from coordinate 108,538,216 downwards.
ATTATTTTGTTATATCTTTTAAATATGTAAGCCACTTTGGTATGCGTAGCTTTTTTTTTTTTTTTTTTTTTTTTTTTTTTTTTTTTTAATGGACTTCCCATTATTAAACTTTTTATTTGTTACACACACAGTACCCATGGTAAAATCATGGCCTTGTTGGGGTCTGCAAAATTTTCATGATATTTCCATTTGTCATATTTGGGAACAGCTGTCTTCCTCTGTTTTCCTGTGTGAAACTGTACTCATTACTCCTATCCATCCAGACTGAACTTGTTACACACAAGTAAAGAGGAAGCAGCAGACAGATATGTTCTGCAGTGCACCTCCCAGTGGTTGTGCTGGTTAGAAATTTGGCTAAACTGGCCAAAAGTGGCTATGAAGGGTCCAAATTCATAGCACCTTCTGAAATGCCAGTCTTGAGACCTAAAGTCCGTGTGAAGTTAAATAAACAGACTGGTAAGTGAATCGTGACCGGATGCTCTTTCCTTTCAGCTTGGCATGTAATATCTTCATGTTACTAATCAGCTGGTAGCAGAGCCAATAGTTTTTGAAGTTAGTGCTCATATTTACTTATATTTACATTTGATTCACGCAGGTTTATCGAGCAGAACTTGTTCCCCTTAAAGAAAAGGTTCATCATGTCAATGAGCTCGCTCACCGCTTCACTCCCTCCGATATCCAACTCTCCCAGTACAATCTTGGCTGTGTGGAAGACCTAAACACGAGATGGAAGGTGCTACAGGTATATTTCACATTACTTTTTTTATTTATGCTGCATTTAAGTAAATATTTCTATTTCTCTGTGCTTTGTTCCCTGTGGATAGCACCAAAAATGTACTAAAGAATGAAGGATGAGAAAGCCTGAGAAAATGTTTTGTTGTTACCGTCTATAAATGCATTAGACAGAGGCCCAATCTGATATTGTTGATGGTTTAGAAATATAAAGGGCAAGCCACATGTTTTGCACGCATATCAAAGATAATATGTTCTCTTCCACAGAGCTTGAGAAACATTGTGAATAAGTCACTTTTCAGTACAAATTATTGCTTTGATTTCTCAAATCCAGAATTTGGAAAACAAATTTTTTGTCTTCTCTGACACTACTTGGAGACAGTATGTTAGGGTGATATCTTATTGCTGATAGAACAGCTAGTTATTTGAAATATTATGGTTTACTGTCTTTTTTCATATTTACTTAAATGTCATCTGGAAGATACAGAGAGTAAGGTGAAAGCACTCCAGTAAATTTTTAAACATATCCTGAGGGGAAAAGACATAATCAACTTTGAAAGATTATGATATACTAAAGGCCAAGTTGTGACCCTTGGAAAGACGAAAGACACATCTGTTCCTATAATATAATTTTTCTCCTGAAAAGAGAGCAGAGTTTGAAACATATTGAGAGGCAGAGCTCATTTTTGTTACAAGAGAATAAAATAGCATAAACTGGAATAGAATAGAATAGATAATTTGGAACAAATATACAATTATTTAGACCAACTGCTCTTCATACCAGATCTGCTGGACACTCACACCCAATGGTATTTTTTAGAGTATTATATATTTTTCCATCTTAGGGCTAGACTTTTTTTATGTATGACCAGCACTCCAGTTAGATTTGCTACCCTTTGTAGAAAACTGAAATTTTGGCCATGTAATAGGAAAAACAAAAATTAAAAATGTTTTTGTTTCATACCAAACCATTCTTCTTCTAAGGTATGTTCCTGTTGTTTATTTCTAGTTTTACAGTTGTCCAGTATGTTCCTTTTCCAATTCTGGTGGTTTTGTGGTGTTTTTTGTTTTTTGTGGGTTTTTTTGTTTTTTAAATTTATTTATTAATTTCCTTTGTTATTCTAATGTCCTGTAAAATATCTACTTTACACTTTAGTCTTTTCATCTTTTTTTTTTTTTTTTCCCTGCATATATCAGTTTATTTTCATGTGTCTTTTACACCGGTTGTGTTTTCTCTCAGGTTTCTCTTAATTATTATTTTCAAAAAGCAATTCTTTCTGTGTTCCTACTCTTCTCTGTCTTTCCCCATCTTGCTTTCCTTATTTCTCTTTTGGATTTTTGCCTTTACTCCCCTTGTTCATTTTCTTAGTTTACTTCTCTTTTTTCTCCATCCTCAAAGGTTAGATCTCTCTCTCTCTCTCCCCTTGCCATATTCTTAATGGGGAAAATATTTTTTATCCATGTACCCATTTCCTAGAAAATATTACTGCAGGAAAATCATAAAAGAGGGAGTTCTGTGCTATTGCTCGCCAGAAAGATGCCCATCCTTGGTTATGTGTGGCGAAAGTGCATAAAGACATAAAATTTATCACACCTGAAACACCAGCAAATTCTAGTGTTATGAGAAAGTTGAAGAATATTTTGTAAAGGACATCATCATGTCTCACTTGTGTCTTTATTAACACTGAAAACTTACATAAGAGTAGAAGAGGAAATGTTGCATCTTAAGCCAAAACTTACAGAGATTGATATTATATTCATTCTATAATCATAAGAATAAAGCCAGCTGTAGTCAGTCATTTGCAGTATTGCACAGTGGTTCTACAGTGAGATTAGTGCTGGTAGTGAATAGAATCAAATACTCCTCCAGAATCTTCCCAGAACTTCATTTGTATTTTTGCAGTAAGGCATGTTTGCCATTTATTTACCTGGTTTGTATTCAATTTTACAGAATATACTCTGGAGTATCACTGATACAAAAATGTACAGAAAGCACTCAACCACTCACAGACTCAACCAGTCCTGGTTTTGAAGTGTTGTTTGGAGTGCATTTCATTAATGAAAGCAGATGCACTCAGCTCAGTCACTGAAAACTGTGGAGTGTGAGTGCCTTTAATAGAGTAGTTTTGAGGAAAATATGCTGTTTATTTTTTTATTTTTCTTAAACATGAAAGGAGATGATATTTCTCCAAGGAGCTACTTGTTATGAATTTCACCAGGAGCTCTCATGTGTGCTTCAGTATATGTAATGAGCTCATCCTGGGGCAGAATGTGTCTTGCAAACCCTTGCTTACTTCCAGTTGACATTTACAGAGCCAGGGAAATCCTAAAATAGGTGGGAATTATATCCATTTCACTTAGTCAGAGATCTGGTTGGTATAATGCTGGTCAAAGGGCAAAGCATGTAAAACATGTAAAAGAATTTACAAGTATTCCACAGAGAACATAGCCTTTAGTTATCAAGAAAGATTTTTTTGGTTTAAATCAAGCTTTGCTTTTATTTAGGATAGTACCTTTAGTAAGCTGAAAAACACAGGTCTTTAATCCAAAAATGTATCTATTAAGATATTTTGCAATGGTATTTATACTCTAGTGTTTTTACTTTTGAAAGTTGATTGTGAGTGGTTGTCTTTGAGCACATCAAAAACCTAGAGCTAAATCAGCCCAAGGTCTTTTCCAATCTTCACTTTTCTATAATTCTATCACTTATATCCATATATACAATGATTGTCAAGAAGCATAAGCCCTTATTTCAGTATCATTCCTAACTCTTCAGCTCATCTTGCTTGCACCAGTAGCAAAGATTCTGAAGGATATGGAGATTTGAAGAATGTTGTGGTGCAAAAAGCATGCTGCCATTTGTTAGAATAGCAGCCACAACTATTATGCTGTTCCCTTGAAGAGCACTCTCTGCTTGCAGAGTACTAAGAACCAGCAGGCTTTTAGTAATCCTGTAGACAGTTATCTAAAGTCATAGCATCATTTTATTTCTATTCTGCTGAGGACAAGCTCTTTACTGAGCAGCAGAATGCACACTGCTGTAATAAGTGTTGCTGTAATTAATTATTTCAAAAACCAGCTTCTTCTGGGTGCTTGACAAATATTAGCTGATTTTTTTCTATCTGTGGTGAGAAATATGAATGAATCTTACTATCTGTATTTCCAGAGGTGCTAATGTCAAGAATATAAAAGCCAAAAAGGAAATTCCTTCTTCCCTGAATTCAGTTTAAAATTGCTGGCCAGTGAATCTCTTACGAGCTGGGTCACAGGCATTCTGGGCAGCAGTCCTCAGCTCACACCTTGCTTTTTATAGGGGTTGGACATCAAGGCAAGGAAGTTGCAGCAAAATATAAGCTGAAATCAGCAGTGACCTATTGTAGCAGGTTTTAAGTTCAGGTTTTTTTTAATTTTACTTCACCTTCTGTCTTTCATGCCTTCTCCAACAAAAATATCCTACAAAAAAATAAAATAACAACAAAAATGCCTATGTTAAAGAAATGTTTTCTTCAGGTCTCTCGCTGTTGAATTGAACCGAGTTTACTTTTTCTTAATTTGTATGTAGTAATGGTTTCAGGAAGTAAACAACGTGTCTAAACCATGGAATTAAAATTTTAAAGTGATGAAGGCTCTCGTATAATTTCTCTCAGATTTTCTCATATATTTTTTCTCAGAGAAAAAGAAAAAATTCTCTTGCTTTACAGTTCAATTGTCCAATTGGTAGCTCATAGGACCCTCATATATGAAAGTTCTAGTCATACACTTAAACAGAATATTGGCCTTAATTTTTTCTATATCTTAAACTACAAGTAGAGTTATTTGTTATTAAACAGTGAGTGTAAACTGGGGTTAAACTTGATAGATTGACAGATGATGCAACAGTAGCAAGAAGGATGTTTCTTCCTCCCTATGAGACAGAGAATGTCATGTCTAAATGAATGGGCATTATAAAAGGCAGTTCAATTTTTATATTTACAGTTTATATTTATATATTATTACCTTTCTGTTACCTCAGGAGTTTCTCTTTCCATTGGGATATTTCATTAATTTTAATAACTAATCTGTTTCTATTTCTTTGGGTTTTCCTCTCTTTTAAACTATATTTTGACATATTTCATCTGTTAATAGCTGAAAAAAAATGGGGGACAACTTTTCTAAATATATGGAGCCAAAATTCTAGCTCAGTTAGAATTATAGTAGTTAAGTCACTACTAAAATCATGGTGCTTTTCAACTTTGAAATTTGAAATTATTTTGTAGTTGCAGACTTTATCTTCCCAGCAGAGGGGGATTTTGATCCTTTTTGGAAGTCAAGTTTTCCCATCAGACTTAGTTAAAATGTTGGTTTGTATGTTCCATGAGAACAGGAACTTCTGCCAAAACCACAATTGTTACAGCTCTTTAATGGTCTCTTATTTGTTTAATTGGCTATGCCAGTTGGCTGCAGAAGTCATAGACCCAAGCATTTTTCTTCATTTCTGTTAGACTGAGCCTCAGATTTTCTCAATGTTTGTCTGCAAAATTATGCAAATAGAATTAATTTTGCAGTGATTTGGTTTTTAGAAATCAAATTTATTTATTTATGTAAGTTGGTGGAGGAAGGCCAGCTGTCAGGATTGGAATTCAATCCCACTAATGAAGTCCGGGTCAAAAACTGGAAATATTCCTTCCTAAATTAAGAGGACACCTATCTTGTGGCATCTTTAGGGCAGTCGGTGAAAGAAAGTGTGTAACTATAAACAGGAATAGTTATCATCCACAGACATGACAGCAGGAAAACTAATAAAACCTTACTAAATTTATGACGTATGTGATGAATTTCACTTTGATGGAAATTGCAAATGCTTTAATTATTTTTTTGGAAAGGAGGTGCATTCATTTTGAGAGTTTTGTTATACTCTTTTGACTTCCTATATTCTGAAACTTTATCTTCTATGAAGATGTTTTGAAGAACCATGAAGAAGAACAGCAATTTACCCTACTTTATATTCACATTGCAATATGCATCTGTAGATTTCTTTCAATGTATTTTTTTGTTTCTCATAAATGTGTGTGAGTTATAAGTGTGTGGGTTATAAAAGCTGAGTTATGCTGTTTATACATGAAAAGAAAAGCACATAAAATTTATCAAAAAGTAAGAAAATATGTTACATGTGCATCTTGAATTTATCACTCTCTTGTATAACCTTTGCACATACAATATATTCTGTAAGCTCACCCATTTATCTATTTGATGGATAAATGATAGGAAAAGAATGGGCATATTAGTTGATATATGCAAGTCTCATTTCCTTATAAAGGAAGACTTGAACAATTTACTTCCACCTGTCAGCAGTTATAGATTATGTTTGGCAGCACACATCCATCTGACTCATACCAGACTATATTTAAGATACTGAGGAAAACAGAGGTTATCATACCATTGAGAATATATTCACTGGAAACCAACATTCACTAGTTCTGTTGGCATTTAGTCAAGTAGTTTTAGCTAAATCCTCCAGTTTGTAGCTCTTTAACTTGTTTACCAACCACCACTGAAACTGTATTCTTTAGTGTTCATGATCTGTAATACCTGATCATCCCAAAACCATTATTTGAAATAATTTCTGTAGAAGTTCCTTTGACAAGGATTGTGGAAGTTACATTTGAAGAAATAAAGCTCTGAGTTTCAGTCCTATAAAGAGGTGTAGACTACTGGAGTTAGAAGATTTTACCTTGGATTCCAAAATTACACACATAGCTTTGGGTTTTTTTCTTGTATAAATTGAAAGAATACGGCTTAATTTTTTTGAACACTTTTTTAGGTGTGTGACCTGGTTCCAATCAGCTATGTTTAGGCTGCTCATTATGAAAAATTAGGGTTGTTTAAGGCCAGAATGTGTGAGGAGGCATAGCTGGGAAGTGCACAAGGTTAGCAGCAGTCAGACCAGTGAAAGCAAACAAGGACAAAACAGAAATGAACCTTGCAATTATAAGTCAATGTCCAGTCCTAGCTTCCACTCCACAGGCCCTTTTCCTTCCCCAAATGTTATCAGCTGTCAGAGCTCATCATTTGCAGGTCAGATTTTGCAAAAGCAATAGGAGAGGACAGGAGTATGTAGGGTGGGTCGGGGCAGAACGCTCTGTGGACACCAGAAGGGTAATGGATCTTTGCAATTTGTGGTTCTGCTCCATCCCCTGGAGGGTTCACGCTGCTGACACAGATCCTCTGCCCGTTCACACCCCCCTGGCTGGAAGCGAGGTTGGAGCAGAGGTACAGAGTTCGCTTTGAATGTGGAACACGTTTGTCGCAGATAGAGCATTCACTGAATTTAAGAGCTGCCCAGTAAAGGCTCTCTAATGTGATTTTCAGAGGCTTGTAACTCAATGAAACCTTAATGAATATCCTTGGATTGAAAGCAATATAAAGCCCCTTAGATTCCAAGTACCAGTGCCAAAGTATTGTTAAAGGTTTTTAGAGGGAGGATGTAAAACTGGCAAAACATATTTTTCTTTCTCCCCATTTTCACTAATCCCTTCTTCTGAAATGATGTGATTTTTTTTACAAGAAACTTCATTTGAAGTGATTAAAAGCCCAAGGAAAAGAAATAATGTGCACATTTCCAGTGCAAAAGGTTAATGTTAACCTTTTTTTATTTCTTTGTTGAGTCATTTCGTGTCTTTCTGACATATCAATTATATCACTGCAGATAGTTTTATGTCAGGCCATCTACTTTCAGGCTACAGAAAGCTTTTGCAGTCTTTAAGCTAGGTAGTATTTTATGCCTTTTTTAAAATATCTTTTTGCTTCAGTGAGACTAAGTAGGATGTTTTGCTGTTTTAGAAGTGCTATTAATAATAGTGTTTAAAATACTAAAAATGTCAGTTGGCATTAAGTTGTGACAAAGATTTGAAAGCAGCCTTTATGGAAGATTATGTGTGTCATTTAAAAAAAAAAAAAAAAAAATTCACAAGATGCTGTCTTAAGTTGCCGCTGTAGTTTTCAACATGGTTTGAGTAAAGCTGAATGTTGTACCCTTGTATAGAAAACTGTGAGCAGTATGGAAGTGATGTAATGGTATGTTTGCTGTAGAGGAGAGCACTTTATAATTAAAATGGCTCAAATCCTGTTATATGTTGTGTGTGCAAAATCTTCTATAAAGTCCTTCCTAATTTGGATTCACCCAGCACAACACAGGCAGAAGGTGTTATTTCAAGATGCTTATCCTGTGGCTCATCTAAGCTGTTCAATTCTTGTGCTTGCTGTTAGTTTATAAAACACTGATACTGCAATGAACTTTAGAAATATACCCCTTGGTTACAGAATAATATTCAAACATAGTAGGAACTACAATTCTTGACCAGAGCTTACGATTTCAGGTTTTATTAGTATTCATTTTTATTTCTTTTTTACCTGGAAAGATCAACATCCATTTCCTGTATGTGGAAATAAATTCCTTAGGGTGTGAAATTTTGGGAGGAGCTTCAAGTATGGAGGTTGAAGACTCAGTGTTTCTCTTGCATTTTCTCAGGTGTTCAAAGTTGTTTCTCTACCACAGTTCAGTTTGTTTTAAACCAAAATTAATTAGCATTAATCAATCCAGAAAAATAATCCTAAGGTTGCATCTGTAGGTAGCATAATCATTTTGTTGGATATTTTCACTTTCATTGCTCTGATTTCTCATAGTATCCTCAAGTGTTTTGTGTCCTTTCCTTTCAGTACCCTCATTTATGACTCTTTCATCTGTAAAAACAATCAGTTCTGTCCTACTTAATTAGCTGACACATAGCTGATAATAGAGTGCTGTTTCAGTGTAGTGATTTTTGGAGTATTCAGAAGAAATAGAAGATTGTGTCTTCCATGAAATGGCTTTGTGCTTTTTGTATATCCAAGCATTACAGTTCCTTATCTCAAAACATCACATTTCACATCCTGAGTTGATTTTGTCTGTACTTTTGCCAGCCAGAAAACTAAGATAACTGAGTTTGGGTTGCACTTCGGTTGTCATAGCTACCTGCAATATATCCCTGAATCTGCCTAGGTTTACCTCTAATGAGGAAGGGGTTACATTTTTCTCATAAAGCCTCCATAACTTTATTCAGCTGCGAATGACCTGTGAAATGCTGTCAGACTGGTATGGTGTGTTGCAGAAATCCAGTGAGCTTCCTCTTTTTAAAAGTCAGGATCTGATCCTTTTTTCTTCACCAGGGAACAGGAGGTCAGCTCCCATCAAATAAAGTTTCAGAAAGACAGAGACAAATCCAATTTTGTGATCACCACTTTTCTGTCTCAACACTGTGCCCCACATTGTTCATCTGTGCTCAGTAGTTCCCACAGCTGATGGGATAAGCCTGTGATGTTTAACAGTGCCAGGTCATGATGATTATTTCACCTTTGCCAATGACACTCTATATAATTTTTTTCAAAGTATTTTAACCATCTTGTGCATGAATGTTCATGTTTTCAAGTGAGTATCCATTTGTGGATCAGAACTACATTTATAAAACTTAACTGAATTATAATGACATTGTGTTAAGTTGGTGTAAGTTTTAGTTTTACTGATAATTTTTAATTTTAGTTTAATGTGGTTCTGATAGTTACATAGTTCAAAGGTCTGTCCTTTGAACGGGGGGCTAGAAAAAAAACCTCTACTTCATGTAAATTTGTGTTAATAAGTATTTATCCTTATATAGGCCAAGGCCCGTGAATCAGATAAAGAGTGTCTTTGTGATGTGAGCTCCATTACAGTGCTGGACACAAACTAGGATCTTGTATTATTCTGGGTGTTCATTGAAAGCATGGTTACGATTGATGTTGTAAAATCTTCTTCTGTTAGTCTGTGAACTGTTGCAGAAAACAAATCACAGACTGTTTAAGATAACATTTACATGCTGTTTTGGGTGCTCAGTGCTAACACTGATGTGAGAGCTGCCATTGCAGGCTTTACACTGGTCTGTTGGAACTTAAGCCCCCATGGACTCTTGGCTTTGTCTGCTCTGCCATCCCCCCCAAGCTGGGCTGACTGCTATCCCTGAGGCTGCTCAGCTCAGATATCCTTGGGTGACCCAGGAGCAACATTCGTGCCTTTTTCTGCCTGTCCAACACCTTTACAGTACAATTTATCGAAGAACACCCTAGAAAAGATGTAAAAGTTGAAAGAATAAAAAGCCTGATTTCCTGTCTTTAGGAAGCTAATTGAATCTTAACTCTTTTGACAGGAGATACCACTTGTTCCTGATCCTTCTAGCACTTTGGAGGGATAGTCCCAAAAATATGTATTCACAGTTGTACACAAAGTAGATTTCTTGAGCTCTCGTGTTATATTAATTACATGATCAGTATATTCACACAGCTTAGAGATACTGTATTTCACTGTCTTGCTCATATTCAGATAGGGTCTAACTTGCCAGAGATTTTTAATTTTTTTTTTTTTTTCCTGAATGAGAATATAACTAACAGATGTTTGTTTTTGGCTCCATTTCTACATTCTTTGAAAGCTGGAGAATTAAATTGCTGACATTCAGACAACACTAATTCACATATCCAGGGAGCCTAATTTGCCATCCCTGAGATTCTGATTCCTGGTGTTCATGGATTTAAAAACCATTTCAATGGCACAATACAAGAATAGGCTAGGGAGTTTCAATAGTATGCTCCTGCTAAACATAATCACATTTTAAAAACATCTGTGTCATTACTGGTGTGATTCATCTCTAAGCTGTATACAGCTGTGTTTGCAGTTTCAATTAACAGTCCTCTAATTTCATATCCATCTCATGTTGCTAATTTAGTTAATTTATTCATAATTAAGAGTATTCTATTTTCTATGAAGGTTTGTTGAGCTTAGTGCATTATAAAAAATAATAAAAAAGCCCCTAAGGCCGAGGCATTTTGATTCTTACAATAGTCACAGTGGAACAAAAATGTCATTAATGTACCTAAAGGGGAAGACATGATATAAGGGACATTTTTTCTTTTCTTATTGTGGAATGAGAAGCCTTTGGAAGGTATTGGCTTTGTGTTTGAAAGCACAGGACAGTATGAATGTGCTCTTTTTCCTCTTTTTTGCCCTTCTCCCTTTTGTCCAAAATCTAATGTAATTTGATTTAAATTAATACAGTTGGTTTTAATATGTAAAATATGATATCTCTAAAATGGGTGTTACAAGAGGAGGTATGTGGCAGATGTTAATTATCCTACTTCATGCAGTTTTGTTCTCTAACATTTATATTTTAGGTTACAAGGTATTTGAAAGGACCTGTGTGATTAAGAACTGTGAGATAACTTTAAAAAATTAAGCTTGAGAAATACTCCAGTGAAAGATAAGGACTGTCTCAGTATTTATCAAAAGGATCTTTCGCATTTTTAGAAATGTTTTTTGGATATCAGTACAAGAATATTGTGTGAAAAATGGGTTAGAAATGCTAGAAACAAATCTTCTCCAGTTGTCCACAGTCTAATGATGTTCTACAAATTTTCCAGGATTGATTACAACTCTCCAATTCTGTGTAAATGCAGAGGTACTGCCTTCTCTGTTATCTTTACAAGCCCTTGTAATGGTTTTAATTTAATAAAACTGGGCAGAAACACCAATTAATGTAGGGGTTTTAGTATTAATTTTTGTGTGAGGGAAAGATTAGGAGAAAAACAAACAAAGCAGGCTTAAGCTTAAAAAATGAACAAGAATAGTTTTATTGACATATATTAAAAGAATGAGGAGGAAAGAAAAACATGAGAAAAAGAAAACTTAAACAGAATGATACTTTAAAACACACTTCTTTCCTCTTACAAACTATTAACTTTCTTATTGAACAACACAGAAAGACACAACTTAGGATTTTCAGTCAGTTTCACTATTTTGACATAACTACTCATTACTTTAGGAGAAGAGTCTTTCTAAGATCTTTTTATGAAGACGTTTGCCACAAGACAAAATAGTCCAGTGCTCCCAATGTCACACATCTGCTGCCACACGGACTTTTTGCAGACTGTGATGTTCTATCAGCAGAGTTTCTCAGTGTATCTGGGGTGCTATTTACGAATACTTCTTCTAGTCTAAAATCATCTTTGTCTCAAAGGCTGAGACCTCTTTTTTAACCCAAGAGTGGGGGCTTCAAAGTTCCCGAATAAATCTCTATTACCTCAGTCCTTAATTTCTATTAGAATAGCATTCTACCCAAATAATACTAAGATGCTGCAAAGAACAGTTCATTTCTTCATAATTTACCTTAGAAAAGTCCTGTTAAAAATGTCCACTTCTTCAATCCTGTCCAATATTATTAGTTCTTTCACTTCTAATCAAACTGACTTCATGTAGTGTCTATTTGTATGTACTCTCTGGTTTTCTTTCTTCTTTCTTTCAAGAAAGAATTGTGCTTTAAAAGTTCCATGTTGCTAGAAAAAGGGTTAAATCTGTTGGGGCTTGCAAAAACTACGCGAGGCTGAAGGGGCTGAAGAAAATACAAAGCTGTGCTGATAGAAGAAGCTGGTAGATGTCCTATTTTCCACCCCTCGGTCTCATCTGAGGTGGCTCAGCCCAGAGAGGCAGCAGGGCGCGACCCGGGGCCGCCCACCGCCCACGATGTTACCTCATGGCTGATCCCCAAAGCAAGAGCGCAACTGATCTCCCGCAGTTAGTGTTTAAATGTCCCCTCCAAAGTCACATTGACATTTCCTATTGGTTAACTTAGCTGCCAGTATCCTGGCCAGCTTTTTGATAGGTCCTTGTTCTCCTTCCCAAACCACTCCACGGTTAGGGCAGGGAAAAATTATCTCACATTTTCCTATAACTAAAAAACAAAATTGTGCCAACTCATGATAGCCCTACAGGGAGACTTGTTCCAGGAAGTGTCTACAATATTAAAGTGTGTATAAATGGCTCTCATTTAAAAAAAAAAAAAAAAAAAAAAAAAAAAAAAAAAAAAAAAAAAAAAAAAAAAAAAAAAAAAAACCACACAAACCACAAAAACACAACACATGAAAAGTAAAATAGTAAAATATCGCTCCTCTTTAGCATGAAGGGTATTTTGATCTTTGCATGTTAGTGACAAGGTGAGCAGAGCACTGAAAGTTCAGCAGCCCTTTCTGGAAAAAGAAAAAAGGAAGAAATACAGGACAGACCTCTTCCTTCAAAGAAAGTAAATAGCTGTTTGAGGTATTAGTGTGAATATTGCTATAATTTGAAGTAAACAGAAGGAAGTTGTATGGAAAACATTGAAATGATGTGATCAATATGTCTCAAGCAGAGCTGCAGGTTTTTAATGACAGCTGCTGAATCCTTTATATCTGAAAATCACAGTTGTCTGCTGCATTTTCCTTTGATCTTCCCCTGCCTACAATCTCCTTGGTGCTCTTTTTAGTTTCTCTCATTGCTCTTTTTCTCCTTGAAGCTTCCTTTCTGCCTCTTCATATAAGTTTCTCCTTGTCTCTCATACCATCTACAATCACACCACTATTTATTAAGAAAAGGCTAGGAATAAAATCATTAAACAGATAAATAGAGAACACAGCTAGGAAATTTGTAATCTGAAATCAGAAGAAATTGGGGGGATAGAGAGAGGAAAAATGCAGTGTAAGGTGAGGCAGGCTTTTAGTCCTGGTAGTTGTATGAATCACAACCTTTTCTGTTCCCAAGAAACCTCTTAATATCAGAGCTAGTGAGAGATGCAGCCATGGTCTAAGCAGACCCCTAAAGCTCTTCAAAGCAACAGTCTCATAAATTTATTTTCTTCTACTTGTCAACTGTTAATGCTAAAATGTAATATTCTGAAGACAATAGAAGTTTGAATCATTTCAACCTTTTAGATGCACACTCTGTGTATTTAGCAAATAGAAACACAGTTGTTTGCTGTACAAATTCTAGGTTGCCCCACCTTTTTCTGATTAAAATGGTGATTAGGGTTAAAGGAGATTATAACAATTTGCCAGGGTCCTGTTCTGATGCAAGCTCAAGGTAAGAGGGTGATTCAAGTACCTGCAGAAAGATAGATTATCACTGATTGCTCAGTTTCCAAGCTTCTGTGGATTTTTATGCTTTGTTGTTTGCATAGATTCTCCAGATTTTACTATGAAAGAAGGGAAACATATTCATTTTTGATACACAGAAAAAAGATTAATGATTTTTTTCCCTCTAAGGAGAGATGGGTCTTCAAAAGGGAGCATGTAGGTCTTTTAAATTTTTTTATTAATATCATACTACAAATGTTTGTTGCTTTTTCTTTTTCCTTTTTCTTACTCTACATAAAATGATAGGGCACTTGGAAAATAGATCTGCATTTAACTGAGCAATAAAAAAAAACAACCTGGGTCTGAGGGGGAAAAAAAAAAAAAAAAAAAAAAAAAAAAAGGGGGGTGGGGGGGTGGGGGAAGTCAGAAAGAAAATGGGATCATTCAGGCTACCAGAAGACCTGAGATTTTCCAGTTATGAAAAAACAATTTTTCCCTTTGAGAGGATACCCACATCTGCTCCTGGATATAAGTGCAATAAGTGCTGTGTGCCTTACCTGTGCTGGTCCTGCTTACTTCAATGGAAGGTGCATATAAAGTCAGCAGGATTTATCTCCCTGGTTCCTGGTCATGTCAATCTGTTACCCTCCACTTGTGGAAAATCTTCAAAGGTTCTTGGCCTGTTACACTACGGGAAAAATTCTGTGCAGTTTTGAACAGCTAGATTTGTTTCTGAGGGGGTTTTATGTGCTGTCTTCCCACTCTGAGGACTGTACAAATCCCATTAAAGCAGCAGCCTCTCAAACTACTTCAGCAGGTTTTGGTTGTGGATTTTCTTTCTTTCTTTTTTGAGTATTCAGAAGCATAGGTGAACTTCTAGAATTTTAATTATATCTGTATCTGATGAGCTGCAGCAATGTAAAAGGAGTTCGGGTGAGATTTCATTTTAGATAGCAGCTTAATTAACTGTATTTATAAAAACCACTGCAGCTTTAATTAAATTTCTCTACATTAATTTTGTTATTTAATTGAAATTTTTGGGGGATAGTCTTTACGATTTATAACTCTTCCTGTATGGGAATCTTAAATAACATCATAATAATAACTAAAAATAGAACCCAAACTGTACAGAAGTTTTTGTTAGATTTCTACTGGCTTTTTGCAAAAAGCAGAAAGTTTTGGGGTTTTTTTCCTCCTTAATATTTATTCTGGTTCATGGATTTTGTAATAGGATTGGGCATCTGAAAACTCAACCTGTAAGTGATGATTGAAGATTTATTTTTCTCTTCTCATGTGTGTTGGGGTTGGTTTGTTTTTATCCCATGCTACCATCTGCAAGATGTTCTGGCTTGGAGTGATGTACAGGGAAAGTTGTCTGAGTTGTGAGACTGCAAAATTCTGCGCTGTCAGAGACATAAGAAATAGGGGAGCAGGTCCAGGAGTGGGAGGAGGCGTCAAAGACACTTCAATCCTTCTGTAGCCTTCCGCAGGCACCTGCACATTTGCAGTGCAGCCTGTGGCTTCTCTCCAGCTCCCCACTCCGCTGGGAGAGACAAAGAGAGGCTGGAACATTGCACATCCTTGAGAGGGGATGTGTGCAGGTATTTAAATAAAATCTCGAACTGTGCATCTTCTGTCATGAGATGAAGTCATGAGCAAAGGTTAACCATTTCTTTTCACAGTAAGGCTGCAGTGACCTGAGGCAGAAATAATAGGTTCTAATAAGCATTACATGAAAATTAGAAGCAATTTCAACCTGTGTTCCAACCCGTTTCTGAACGTTCACCAATGATCACCGTCCATCAGTAGCAGCACTCTGAACTTCAAATAGAATCTCCTTTCTTCAACTTGAAGCTATTTCCACTGCCCTACATTTCCTTCAAAATTCAAAAATTAATTTCACTGATACTTTGCCAAAGAAACTTTTCCTTCCCAACACTTATTGCATGCATCAGTTGCATAAATGGTAACTTTATGCCCTTCTAGCACAGCTGGATATTTTTATTGATTTTTTCTCATCTGATTCATTAGAGTTCCTTTTTTTTTTTTTTTTTTTTTCCTTTTTTTGTCATGCACTGTCTCTAACCTGTACAATAAAATAGAAGAGGACTTCATGTCCTTCTGTCATATTTGTCAGGTTACATATTTGAAACAGAGCATACAATCTTGCTTGTTTTCTTTGAGGTACCTTTCTTTCTGAGTTTATTTCATCCTGCTTTGTTGTGGTACAACAAGTTGCTTGAAGTGAAGTTTGATTTGTATGTAT
Source organism: Hirundo rustica (assembly GCF_015227805.2). Classification (NCBI taxonomy): domain Eukaryota; kingdom Metazoa; phylum Chordata; class Aves; order Passeriformes; family Hirundinidae; genus Hirundo; species Hirundo rustica. The sequence continues at coordinate 108,522,297 of NC_053451.1, read as the reverse complement.
TCTTTAATTGTTCAGTGAAATGAGCAGTAAGAGTGTAAATTTCCATGAAGATGTAGACCAATACGTAAATCAGTAAGTTGGGTAGGATGTTAGGCTTATGAATTCATGAGCCATTTCCCCCAATATTAGGAAGTGCTTCTAAATGAATCAAAATAACTTGTTCACAAGAGAGTCTGAAATAATGAACATCTTTATGATCTTAACCTACTTGGCCAACTTATAAGATGGGTGGTGGTGCTTCTGGGACAGCTGCTGTGGTTGTAGTGTCTTTGATAGCTGATGTAATGTCTGCAGACTGTTTGAGCCATAAAATTACAAATCCAGAAACTGGTGATGATTATTCTCCTTCCTAAAATTTAATGCACTGATTTTGAAGGGCTGTTTGCTCTAACAAAGGGTTCACATTCTAATATTTTGTACGACCTGGTTGGTGTACAACGTGTGTGTGTGTGTGTGTGTATATGTGTGTGTGTATATATATATATATATATATATATAAAAAAATAAAAGAATTATTGTCTTCTACTATCATATTCAAAGGACTACATTTCTTCTATACCATTCCATCAGAAGTTTATCATAACTAATTTCATAGTCATGCATTATTAATTATTCTAATAAAGTCCATCTTGCAGCTCTCTTGGCAGTGTTTTGTTTAATGGCTTCAATGGCCAGGTACATTTCAGCCACAGCACAGTTCTTGAGCACAGAAGGAGATGCCCAGTTTAACATTTGTAGAACTTAAATGTCGACACGCTGTCAGACCTCAGGAAGGCCAGGATTCAAAAGAGGCACCAAGCCTGTGGTTTATTTTATAGCTGTGAAGCACAGCTGAAGTCAAAATACTTTGCCTTTCTACCAAGTATGAAGCAGGTATTCAGTTACAATTTATTGTGATGTGTGTTTTGCTTTGCCTTTAAAATAGTAAATAATATTCAAGTCTGATAACTCAATAATGTGCTTTGGGTTTACACATTTGTATAATCTCATGACAGTTCACAGTGTGGGAAATACAACTTTTAGAACATGACTTCCACTGTTCCTAATATTCTCTATTTAGGATATTCTGGTAACAAAAGGAAACATGTAAATGGCTTATTCAATCTCCATTTATGATATAAATGGTAGAATTCATAAAGACTGTGACTAGAACATTTTGAATATAAATACTTTAGCATACTATAATATGAATCTATTAGGGAAGAAATGTTAGCTGCCAACATAGGAGTTGGTGAATGGTTTCCCAATTAATGAGAACATCCCACTTCTATTGTTAAACAAGAGCTTGTAAAAGTGACAGAAAACTGGCAGGCAAAATGGTTTTGGTGATGTAGGAGTCGAGATTAGTAATGCATTTTCTCAAGGGAACAAGGTTTGAACAAGTCCAAGGTTTTATTTAAATCTTCTAAGACTAGGGAGAAAAGAGGACTATGCTAAAATTGCATCTTTTATCAGCCTAACTCATCTTTGAAGGCACTCCTCATATTTCCAATGTTATTGATTCTGTTTTTAACCATAATGCAGTCAAAAATGAATGATTCTCACTCTGGATATACCTCATTTCTGTAACTTCTGTAACTTAATGGGTAGTCATGACTGTACTGTAAAAATGCATATCAGTGCCACTGAACCTGTGCTGGATCTGAGACAAGAAAAAATGTTGGTCCTGGAGTGAATTAGTTCTCTAGAAGTGAATTTGTTTGTGCCTCCTTAACTCAGCAGATTTAACTTTATGCAGTGAGATGTAAAAAAAAAAAAAAACCAAACACAAAAACTCCCTGCCCGTTTAAAAGTGTCCCATCTTTTATATTCCATCCATTACATTCCAGAAGTCCTCCAGAGGTCTTCAGGCAATTCAGTTTTTTGCAAATTAGAGAATGGCTTGATTAGAATGTGGTGGAGTTTCTGATGGACTTATTGAAGGAAAAATGGATAAACTTTAATTCAGTACTTTTTAGATATTATTCTGTGCTTAAGTAGACCATAATTTTTTGTAATGTTTTCAAAATGTAGTCAGAATTTAAGTTCTGGGATAATTTTGGAAGGAAAGAGGCTGTTGTGTCTTTGTACTCCTCCCCATATGTTTATGCTCACATGTCAAAACAGATTTTCTGCAAACAAGGGAAACAAAAATATGCTTGAGAGCTGACAAGCAGGTATGTAATTTGTTCTTGCAGCACTAGGCTATCACAACAGACACACAGATGGTTGTCTGGGAAAAAAAAAAAAAAAAAAAGCCCTGTGAAATGAATTCAAATCCAGCTACCTCTGTATAGACTTTGAAGGATTTACCAGTTTCATGGAAAGTATTTCCGATTAACTCGAACACCAACAGAAAAAACAACAACAAAAACAAACAAATTTTTAAAAAAGCCATGATTTTTATTTTGAATCAATACAGACACCAGACCAATTTTTCTGTTTGAAAAGAAAAGTGAACTGGAGTGGGCAGAAAAGTAAATTTTTAAGAGGCCTAACCTGTAAATTGCTGTCATATTAGGGAATCCGATACCTTTTTTTTTTTTCAGCTTTACTTTTGGCCACTCTTTTTAAAGAATAGGAGGAACAACCTTGCTGTGAGGCAGTGCAGGCAGTGCATTTTTGGAATGTGCAGGCTACAGAATCATGGAATGGAATGGTTTGATTTGGAAGTGTCCTTTGAAAATCATCTCCTCCAGACCCTGTGCAGTGAGCAGGGACATCTTCCACTAGCTCCAGCTGCTCAGAGCCCTGACCAACCTGACCTTGAATGTTTCCAGGGATTGGGGGGGAGATGGCTGCTAGGTAAGAAAGGAAGAAAACACAGAAAGCAGGACGAGAAAAAAACAGAACTCTTAAACTCTGAAGGATAGCTCTAAACATGCAGAATGTGATAGTATGAAGGAAAAACCAGGAGCCCAAGCAGAACCTAGCAGGAAATTGGCAGTGGTGAGAAGGAGAAGCAAAATGGCAGGTGAGGGAACTTGCTAGTATTGGAAGTGGGAGTCACAGCAGAAAGGATTTACCTCTAAGTGTTATATGCATTGCTTTGCAAATTTGTCTTTCAAAAGAATCTGAACTATGAAGAAATGAGTACATTTTGCTCATATGAGCCTACAAAGTTGTGCTTTTCCTTTAACAAATTCTGCACTCCTGAGATAGATGATCCTGCCAGTTGTTCTCTCATATGATGGACATTGACAGTACAAGATCTGTACTCTTGGTTTCTCAGCTGCTGCTTTTTTCTCCTTTCCCCCCCCCAATTGTCATGATTGTTTTCTCTTGTACAAGACAAGTGCCAAACAATAAGACAGTGTAATGGCATGGGCAGCTGAACTAGAAACACACTGATAGAGTGTATTTCCTTGGGGAAATGCCATGGAATGGTCTACAAGAACATATATTTCAAAATCAAATGCAACCCCAGATTCACCATGGATGTTTTTCTCTAAAATACTTGTAGGGTTGGAAAGTCAAGTTTTTTCATTCTCACTTCACCCTGGTCAGTTCACCAGCTCTTGTACAGGTTTCTCAAACTGTAGTTTAGAAAGTTACTTTGGGATTTGTACAGCGTCATGTCTGCCACTGCTGGCAACTGTAGAGGATAAAAATTACCCAGTCAAAAGCAATTACAGATCATCAGAGTGGAAGCTGGCTTCTGCAGCCAGCGAGCAGTTACGGACATAGGACTGTAGGCCAGCTTTGCTATTCCAGCAGTATGTAATCAAAGCACTTGTTTGTTCAGAGGAATCTTACTGACTGAATAGGCTGTCTAAATAATACCTTCCCTCTTAGGTTTGGTTGAGTAAGAGTTTTGGGTTTTTTTCCTGAGACTGAGGGAAGACTATGGAGGTTGTGCAAAGAATATCAGGGTAGGAAAGACGAGACACAGCAGGGGTTGCAGAGAGTGAGCTCTAATGATAGAAAGAGAAGGGAAAGGAAAAAAATCTTCCTACAGAGGGGTTTTACCTTTTTTTTAATAGATAAATTCAGATAAGCATAACAAAATTAATGTGACTAAATTATATTAATAGGCAAAGAGAATGAGTAAAACAGATGGACTAAGAACTTGTATGGCCATGTATATAACAGAAACAAAGTTTCATCTACATAATACTAAAAGTAAGGACTGACACTATTGATTCTGAATTAACAGAGAACAGCTAACCTACTAGGATGGAAAGGTTTCAGAGCTAAATGGCTCAACATCTACAATTTTATTCCATGGGGTTTTCATTAAATTAAGAAAGTAAGTGTGAACACAAAAGCTCCTAGTCAAATCTTTGTATTTTCTGTTTGTAAACTTCTGATTTTAAATTAGTCCTTTCTATATAAAGTTACACAAGACTCAGTGCACCTTTAAATTCCTTTGTATATGTCATTCAAATGTATAAATTCATTGCAGTAAATAGTATATTAAACAAACATGATTTCATTTGCTTTTTACAGATGATCTGATTATTTGTATTTGACAAGAATTGTCAAAAAGCTGACATAAATTTATTTCTGCCTTCAGATTTCTTTAGAAATCCTAGCCACCCTGATGTCTTCCTGCAGGTTGGCCCTGGCTAAATCCCAGGTGCCCTGCAAAGCTGCTCTGCCAGTCCCCAACTCAGCAGGGAAATTTCAGTGGGTATTGTAATGGCTCGTGGGTCAGAATAAGGACAAGGAGAAATCAGCCACTCCATCTTCTGTGAGAAGCTGCCAGAAGCTTCCCCCGTGTCTGACAGAGCCAACACCAGCCAGCTCCAGGAGGGCCCTGTGCCTGTCATACACTGATGCTGTTGCCTTGGGTGGATTTCTTACCTTCTATAACCCCTGAGAATAAATTTCAATCTGAGAAGTATTAATGATTTTTCTAAATTAAAATATGTCATCTGCTCTTCCAGCATTTGGTGTCAGTTTTACTGAAGGAATCAAGTCCATACTTGTTTCTTAAACTGTACTATTAAAGTGCTCTTTCACTGCTTTTTAAAGGATTTTTCATAGAAATCATGAAGGGCATCACTCTTAAGTTTTATGAGTTATGAAACTGTTGGTTTTATTTTTTAGTCTTGTGGAGTCCTTTCTTGAGCATGTCCTTCATTAAGTCTTTCACAAACAGATTTTTTTTCAAGAGAATGCTGATTTGTTCCTTTACTTACCTAGCTTGAAGCCCATGTGTCAAACTGCCACTGTGATAACAATAGCTTGTGAGTTAGACATTCAGAAAGGGTTTCTGACTTAGTAAATTAAAGTTTTGTAACTGCCAATTAAACTGCCTGTCATTGGATTATATGGTGCTGCTATACAGATACTGCAAATTCAGGTTTTGAGTCTGGCTTCAGTCTGTGTGGGAAATCTTGTCTTTGCTTCTCTCTTATCCTTACTCCTCATTTCACAAACTTGAATTGCACTCCCCTTGAGTGGCACTTCATCTCAGGATCTCCATCTTTCTTACTGTCTAAATTCTCCAAAATCTCTTCTATTCTTAGAGCTTCCCAGTTCTCTGCTCTCTGAAGCAGATGAGTAGTAAGGCAAGCCTAAACAGAAATAAATTATTTACTTGGGGAGGAGGGGAGTTATAAAAAGCAGATGGCTGTGGAAATAAGCTGGCAAATTTTAGGAGAGGTTTTTATGGCATTCAATAATAAATAACAAAAGCATTTTTCATAATGTGATGTATTTTCTGGAGGTGAAATGTTATTTCTGCTGGTTGAAGCTGTGCAGATGACAGATATATTTTAACAACTCTACCACTAAATGCACAAGTTTGTTCTATTCATTATTTAACTGATATGTAGAAAAGGTATGTTAAATATTTGCACCAATATGAAGTCTTTGAAATGGTAATAGTGCAGACCAGTCACAGTTTTCCTGGAAATACAGAATATCTGGGCTTTAATTCCTGTGGGGTTGCACCTTGGAGTTTTGTTCCACTGGGAAGGAAGAGCCCTCCCTCTCTGCTCATGGGAGGACCTGAATCTGTGATGTGGATAGATCAGGGGGTTGAACAAAACCATTTTCAAAGATTTTAGCTTCATCTGAGACCTTTACAGATTGACAGTGGTAAATAGGGTATTCAGCTTTTCAAAGAGGAGGCTAACAAAAACAGATTTAAGATGAAAACAGTGTGTAACATTACTGGAATTACTGGAACAAAATTTATGGCACTTACCAAGTGCAGTATGTGATAATGGGGTTTTCTGACACATGTGAAGGGTGGTTTTCTTGCACACATGTATGCACTGTGATCCTTCATGCCAGGATAGCTTTTAACCTTCACTGTGTACCATTTACATCCTCAGTAAAGATGTGGCTTTGCATTCTTTATTTATTCATTTGTTTGTTATAAGCACCTTTTCTTTTCAAACAGAAGAAAGTGGAAATCAGAGACTGTATCTTCCCACTTAGAGTTTCTTAACATTTTGGTTTAGCAGTATGGGCTATATATAACTCAGATTTTGCTTTTGTGTCAATTGAATTTACTCACAGATTAGAAAGCATAAATACATAGATTTTGGCCAGCTGCAGAATGAAGGCAGCTCCTCTCACAAGTCATATCACACTATTATAGGAGTGTTGCCATTATCTTCAATCAGCACAATATCAATCCTATCAGCTATTGCTCCCATTTGAACAGTTATTTGCCTAAAGTAATTTTATTATCTTTCAGTGTGCTATATGCATGTCTTCCCCAGGGAGGAAGAGAGGCTTTTGTTCAAAATCAGGAGCTGTAGCAGTATTCAAAGAAGTGCCAGATAACAGGGAGCATCAAGCACTGACTGTGTGGTTGTTCCCAAGCTTGAGCAGCTGCTGGGGTATGGAACATTCTGCAGAAGTCATTGAGACCGAGAGGCTGTCTTCAAAAGGTTCATTGGACAAGAACAATACATAAAAGTTTGCTTAATCCATCCAGCCAGTAATTTCATTAAATGAAGTTTTTCTTTTCATGTCGTGTCAGCACTTGATTGACAAAGTCATTTCAGTCATCTTGAAACAGAGCATTATACTCTTGAGATTTCCAGATGTAAGAATATGGATGAAACAAGCAAATAATGTGAATAGATCACATTGTAATAAAACTGCACCGACTGACATCATCCTACTTGTTTCACCCTGCACAGCTAAAAAGGAAGCCAAAGATGTGATGTTTTTGGGGGTAGTTTTAGGACTAAGGATTATTTAGAGTGAACAGGTTTATCACCATTGGTATAAGTCTCAAAGAAGAACAGAAGGAGAGGGCAGAAAATATTAAAGAGAGAGGATTAATACAATGGCTGCTGCATGTAGAATCCTTTTTGTACATTATCACTCTAGATGTACCACTGTAAAGAACATTTCTGTATTACCTTCCACCTTCTCATAAGCTTTCCGTATCCCTCTTCCTCCATGCTTCAGTCTTCCCAAGAGTCCTCCTCCTTGGCATGCAAACTCACTTAGGAAAACTAAGCTCTATAAAAGTCAAATTTATACATATCTTTACAGGGTTATTCTGATGTGTATGTCTTAGTATGAGCAGAATTGTCTCAGGAGGTGCATATTTCTCTTCATTTTCTGATTGAGGAAAAGGCTTTTAACTCTCCCACCTTACAACTCCTGAGTTAGGATGAATAAAATTCACACAGACTTCCCTGTATGAGTTTTTCCATGCATAGTCTAAGCAATTCTTCAGCTCTTATTTATAAACATTATTGGATAAAACTGAGAGGTTTACTACGTATTTATGAAAAAAAGTATTTTCATTGCATTTAGGGCAGCAACATGGGTTTGGGAGTGTGGATTGAAATTATATAAGTGAATGAAGATGCTTAACAACAAATTAAGACAAGAATGGGGAAATAGTGGGAAAGACAGGAGTGAACATCAAAGCCTCTTGAATACTGATGGGATGATGATCCCAGAGGAATCAGAGGGCAAATGAGTGAAGGGAGCTGAAGGTGGTGAAGGAAAACACTTTGAAATGGTAATCAGCTAAAAGTAGTGCTGAATAAAGACAATACTGACTGAAGCCTCTGTTTCTTTTAGAAGTAACCTGTATTAAATAGAGGTCCACGCTATGAGAATTCTCACTTGCATTTATGAGCAACTATTCCCAAAACCAATGCTAGCAATGGCACTAGAAATTCACAGATCTGGGGGAAAGGAGCAATAAAACTAATATAATGAAAGATCAATGAAAGTGAGGGAATGTAACTAGAACTATAAAAGAATAATCTTCACTGGTGATGCTCAACCAATACAGGATTATTGCACAGGCGTTTGTTCTACAGCAGATATAAAACATTTCTTGCGTGACATTGTACTTACAGTTCCCCAGGTCACCAAAGAACCATTTCCCTTGGCACAAAAACAGTATATATTACCTTACCTTTCAGAAGCAAATGGTATTTTCAGTGCAGCATGAATTTATTATTTTGTATTAGTACAATGAGAGAAAAAAGAAAAGAGAAACAGGGAAAAAGAAAATCAAAATAACCATAAAATCTTGTTAAGAGAGAGTATGGCTTTACCTTAGGGATGGATTATGAAACATTAATAAAGAGTATTTTCAAATTAAGTACAAAAAAGAAATTAATTTAAATCTTTTGGAAATATTTTTAAAGATAATAGAAAAGAGTCAGTTCTATTTCAAAAGTATAAAAACTATAGTGATAAGAAATAACATATTTTTAGCAGAGAAGCAAAATAAAAAAAGTCACAGGAAAGCCCTTTTTTATGTCATTATAGTGTATGTTAAGGAGACATAACTGTGTTACACATAATGTTATTTTCTGTGCATGCCCTAAAAGTGAAGAGAAAATGCCTAAAAACCCACATCTATCAATCAACCTTGTTAGGGTAGGAACAGTACATGGTTAGAGCCTAAAAGGACTCATGTTTTGGCAACAGCAGAATCATAATTGATGGTTTAGCCTTTTCCTAGATTCTTGTTATTTAACACATGTAACTAGGAAAACACATAGAAGACATTTTTTTCCTGTGAATAATGCTTATCACAATTTATAATCCAGAACCTTCCAAATGCCCTGTGTTTTTAGCACAATTTAATAAGATTTAATTACACTGACAAAACAGAAATTTTGATATTCATAGTGCAAAAAGAGAGGACTCACTTCAGATTTGTCCCTGCTTCCTGATTCCCTTAGACTTCTGTTGCTCAGTTTTAATTGCAATTGTTCACTCAACCCTCTGCTGTGGGCCACCATCATTCCTTTTAATTCCTTCAGGCTCTCTGCAGCTGATCCATGTGTGTCTTGGTTGGGGGGGCCTAGAGATGACCACAATGCACCACCTAAAAATTATATGGATGTTGAGTAATCCTGAAGGATAAGTTTAAACATGAATCCTGAATGTTCCTTAAAAAAGATAAAAAATTATGTGGAAACATTTCAAAGTATATCGTATGAAGGTAAGCAGGTGCCTTGACCTCAGAAGTCAGATTTGATCTCAGGAAGAATATATGCCATGCTGAGCTCCTCACTAGACAGTTTTACGTACCACAGAACATATTCTCTCCCTAGCTGCAGGCACCCAGCTCCCGCTGACTTTGAAAATGTCAAACTGCATCAGAGTTAGATTCATTTTAAGATCAATAACCTCCCAGAGGTTCAGGGTAGCCTATACATTTTAGTTTCTCTTTTCCCCTGCTTACAATACAGAACTAAGAGTATATATAGTTTCAGCTTTCTGCTGAAGGCAGAGGAGAAATCGCTGGATCTATAGGTCTGCACAGTCAGAGCTCCAAGGAGTATATTTTATGGGGACATATGGGAGATACAGAATAGCTTTAAACTAGGAATGATATCTTTGAGAACTTGTGTCTGGGGATTAAGGAGCAGACCAGTGTAGGGTGTAGTGGGTGTCTGCTGTAGGCCACCTAACCTTACTGCAGAACAAGGCAAGGAGAAATAGCATCCATGGGGGAGCAGCCTGATCATTTGCTGGGGAGACAACCCAGCAGGTTGTAAGCAATTCAGTGAGCTCCTGGGACACTTCCCGACATAACTGATGGAGGAGCCGGTGCAGACAGATGCTCTGCTGGACCTCACACTCACAAACAAGGAGAGGCTCACTGGGGAGGTGAAAATCGAAGGCTGTGGTGACCGTGAGACCACAACCTGGACTTCAAGAGAGCAAACCTTGTCCTCTTCAGGGATCTGCTTGGAAGAATCCCATGGGATAAACCCCTGGAAGTAAGAGAGGTCCAAAAAAGTTCATTGATAAGGAAAGAGTACATTCTAAAAAGCTCAAAACTGGTCCATCCTAATCAGTAGGGAGTCCAGCAAGACTGCCAATGGTCCTCTGTGCATGAATAAGGATCTCCTTGCAGAACTCAAATATATAAAAGGAAAGAGGGAGCTGGGACAGGTAACCTGGGAGGAATATAGAGGCACTGTTCCAGAGTATAGCAATGTGGTTAGGCAAGCCACAGCCCACTTGGACTGGAATCTGCTAGGGGGTGTCTGTGGGTATTTATTTATTTGAACTTGAAGCTAATTGTAAATTGTAAATTGAAAACTTTTTATTGGTGTAGTGCTGCTTTCTGAGAAAAATAGTAGCTAAATATCAATGTTTGTAAAATTGGTTTATTGGCACACTATAAAAGGAATACAGCAAGGAATCTGGCAGAAAAAAATAGTTGGTATTAATTAAATTGCATACAAAAAGAAATATTAAAAAAGAAATAATGTGGTTGGACAGTGAAGAAATGCTCACGAATGAAGGGCAGCACAGCAGTTTCTAGTACTTTTGAAAGGCTGAGCCCATGCTCAGCTCATACTAGTTTCATTAAATATTTTATGTCCTACAAAAGTGCATGAATAGGAATGAGGAACATTCAGCGATGTGAAAGGCCTTGCAGAACCACCACCACCTTGTGTGATGGCTTCTATGGGAGCAGTGGGGATGTCAAATGAGAAGCCTCCCTGAGAGAATATTTTTGATCCCCAACAAAACAAATAACGTTTTCTAAGAGAATTGTTTCTTAAGGTTTCACATGGTTTGTTCTTAAGATTTCACATGGTTTACCACTGTTTTATTCTCTCCAAAATTTGATGGTTTTTGTTATTTAAATTTTTAAGACCTAACTTTCATTCCTTAAGCATAGAGATAGAGAAAGGCCAAAGTGCAGAGATGTATGATTATAAAACAAAAGCCTAAGAAAAGATAGCTGCTTATTCACAGTAGACATATTAATTTAAGGAGATAAATTTTTATTTCGTTTTCTAAGGCTCTATGCCCCAAGCTTTTGGATGTTATATAACATTTTATTCTTATTTCATCTGAAAACATAAAAAAAGCAGTCAAGGTACAATACATGTGTGCTAGTATTTCTTATGTTTGGGGTGGGTTTTTTTTGAAAGGGGAATGAAGTAATTCAGATTTCAATCTGCTGAAGTATCCAGTCCCACCACGTCCCAGAAATTTGAATTTAGTATTTATAACAGCTGTAAATGCATGCATGTAGCATTGTACTTACCTATTTTTTCTTTAGTGTGGAAAATGAGCAAATTTTTACACTCTAGAAATGTTTCAGAACACTGAACTTTTCACCAGAAAACTAATCGTCCTTAGCCATTTTTTCAACTCTGTAAATGTCAAGACTTAAACCTGAACTTCAGCGCCTGGGAACAATGGCTATCAATTGCCTTTCCCCCCCTGCTGCTCCTCATTAACAGCACAAAATGTGCTTATTTAAATCCATCCTTATCGCCTAATGTACAAGGAGCAGCGAGTGACCGAATTCAGAATATTAGAAGTACGGCAGATCAGATCTTCCCGTTTATTGATTTGTGCAGAACATCCCCAGCACCGCTTTGACAGCTCTGAGTCAGTGAGAGCAAAGAAAGAAGCTTTTCAGCTCTTGGGAGGAGAATTGCTGGGCAACATTAAAGAGGGTCTCGGAGAAGCCGGTTTCCTTTGATATGCAGTCAAATTGGCTGTGCTCAGAGTCAAGGTCAGGAGGCTGTGGAAATGCTATGAATATGGTGGGGAAATTAAAGGAGTGTTATTTTAATAAGTATTGTGTGTATGCATGCTGATTGATACAGAAAATTGCCCTTTTTGTGAGAACAGCTTTTGGTGAAGTGAATTTTGACAAAAAAAAAAAAAAAAAAAAAAGGAAAGAAAAAAAATAAGAAAAAGAAAAAGGAGATTGTGTGTCCTTTTGCTGCTGCACTAAATAGAGCTGTTTAGATGAGAATCTTCTCTTCTTTCCCTTTTTTCTTGCCATTTTTTTCCCACCATTTTTTTCTCGCCATTTTTTTCTCAGAATCCCAGCCATTCAACAGTTGCCTTAACTCTTTACATTTAGCACTTTTTTAAACTAGCGCTCTCATTTCTCCTGTTTCATGTTAATAAGTAGTAAAAACTGCTACATGCACGCCTTCATGTAATTTTTTTAATAACTTCCTTGCCAAGTTCACCGAATGTGAATCCTCTGAGCGTGTTGAGCACAGAGAGGCACCCAAGCCGTCCCCTTGGCTCATGCAGCCACTCATGGCAGAGCAGTCCAGCTGCAATCAGAGCTCAGATAAGCACCTCTGGGAGATTTCCTCCACTGAACTCGTTCAGTTGAAAATCAAAGCTAAGGGAAAGACTGTGGCAGGATTATACCACAGCTGGACCAAGGCTCTTATGTCTCTGTAGTGTTGTTAGATCCAAGAGGACGAGATTGATGGATTGACAGAGAGAACATTTTTATTGCTCTTTGCTGGGGTCACTCCTTGTTTGCAGGCACAACTTCAAGAGTGAGATGGGTGTGCCTCCTTCCTCCAGCACATCTTGGAGTAGTTCAGCAACTCCAGCACTCGTGGGCAGCTGCTGTTGGGTACTTTTTGAGAGCATGGAAAATACTGAGAATTAAACAGCTCGTATTTCCTTCTTGATCTAGGCCTGCTTTGCAGCGTGGACATAAACACAAAAGAACACTTTATGTCATAAAAATATTCTCAGACAAACTTCAAAAAATGAAAAAACAAGACAAACTCCCCACGCACTATTTAGTAGTAGACCCAAGTTAAATCCATCAAATGGAGCTCTGACTGCAATGGAGCTGTTATAAAATGTTGCCAAGGTTGAACCCCACATTAGGTAAAGCACTCAGAAACTATTCCTAACAACTGTATACCAGAGCTTTGCTGTTGTTATTGTTGTAATTTGTTTTTCTGAACCTGATTACAGATTCAGTTCACACGGCTGCATCCAAGTGATAGAAACGGAACTTGTTTCGTCAAGTGTTTTCAAAGTCTTTAAAGGATAAGGACTTAACGACTTTAAATATTTTTTTTTTTACTTGCCAATTTTTTTAGCAGAAGCTGTTTCTGTACTTAAAATCAGTATAGGATCTTTAATATCACCATTTTTAGCCTCAAGTATATTTACTGCACTGCTGTGGTTCTTTCATTTGTTATGATTGAAAGAAAATAAACGTTATGCAAAACATTGGATTAAATAAATAAAGGAAATCCATGTCTTTTCAAGCATGTATCCCCAGTGAAGAAAAGCAACGGTTCAAGTATCCCAATTACAGAAAATTCTGATGTTTAAGTAAAAACTAGATATAAAATATTGTGGTGCATTTAAATCAAATTCTCTTATGATAAAGCAATAGCTGACTTTTTAGAAAGCTACTTATTTTATTTATTAGTAACATTTCTTGTGGAGAAATACTGTGGAGTTTTACCTAAAAAGTACCCAAATGAAATTCACAGCCCCATCCCATGGAGATTGGAGCAGATGACCACTCTGGTCCCTTCCAGCTTTACCCATCCTGTGATCCTGAATGTTGCATTCTGGTAATAGTACCTTTAAAGTAGTATTTTTTTCATGGCTAAGCCAACACTATGGAAATCAGAAGAGAATTTTTTCCTTCATTAACAGTACATGTTTTTTTCTTCCCCTTAAAGCAAGGAAAATGAATGCTTGAATGAGCTTGAAAATTTTGCAGTTCTCTTCCCACATGGCTCCAGTTGTTCACAACATTTTGTTCTAACTGCTCTTGGTTCAGAGCATAGCATACAAAAATACAAGAGATACTGTTTGTGCTGACTTTGGAGGAGCCTATCTCACTCGATTTGAAGAAAAAACAAGAACAAGAAAAAAAAAAATTTGGGAATTACCTATGGCTTGTTTCTGAAAAGTAAGAAGCACTTTTACATGCCAGTGAGAATTTTTTCCAAGAATTATATAACTTTTATGAAGACTTACATGGATAGAATCTCCTCCATATTGTTGGTGTATAAGTCACTAAGCCAACTCTGATTTTATTGGATCAGAGACACATTCTTCTGTAAGTTTAAGCAAGGATGGTTTTGGTGGGTGGTGTTTTGTACACCATTATCTGAGTTATTGTGGGTTGAAATTCTGTTATTTTACCATTTACATGTTACTTTTGAAAAAATTAATAGAAACTGACTGCAATAATCTTCCTTGCTGTACCACCAACAGCAAATTCATCTTTTACAGCCTTTTGCCTAAAAGGTAGTATCCCAATACATCAGCAAGTGGTATTTCCTGGCAGCCATGTGGAATAATGTTTTGTACTCTCAGGTGATATCTCCTGGAGAATACTCAAGATTTCTCAGTGTTATCTTCTTTTCTGTATAGACAAAATCTACCTCCAGAAAGAGGTATTTCCTGGCTCGCATCCAAAGCTGTTCAGTTGCAAAGTTTACCCTGAAGTGTCTAAGGTATTTTATTTTGCTGATGTACATATACAGCTAAAATTCTTCAGGTGAATAATTTTGTGCAGTTTAAAGGTCACTTGGGTATTTTGAAGAGATTGGAATTCTCAGTTTTAGAACACTTATAGAAGTTGTATCGGCTGTGTTCTGGCAGTGGTCATGTGTACTGAAAGGTTCCCATGCTCTTTTCTGACCACTATTTGGCTGTTGGAATTTTCCTATATGAAACACTGCTCCCCACTGTGTTTGCAAAGTTCTCATTCTCTTTTGGGATTCTTCATGCCAGCAAGTACTTTTTCCGTCCTGGTTGACTTAATGAAAAGTATGTACTAATATAAAGGAAAAGCCATATATTTCTTTATTAAGCAGTATTTCCTAATGACAAAATAAGTATGTTATGAGGTAATTTTAAGACAGTTCTAAAGAGCATGCATGTTTTCATTACATTTTTTCCAGTGGTTTTTATTTGCATGTGTTTTGGTATGTTTAAGATTATCTTTTTAGTCTTCATTAAAAGGTCATTCCTTGGTTAAAAATAATAGCACATCAGTTAATGATTCCGTATTTAAGCTAATTATACCGATGACCAGAAGCAGCCCTTTTGTGGTTTTCTATGCACTCACAGGCTTCCCCAGCTTGTATCTGTGCAGTGAATTGGGTGTGAACTCAAGCTCAAAGTCAGTCACTGGCATGAAGCACTGCCTAACAAAAACATCTGTCCATGCAATTCAGTGGGAAGCCAGAAAAGATGACATAGAAATTAAGGAAGCTGCAGGAAAAGCACATGAAAAAAACGGTTTAAGGAAAGAATGCAAATGGGCATTTTTGCTTATAGTGTTAGTTTTAGAATTGTAAGCAAATAAATCATGTCTAGGAAATAAATTTCTATTGCTTGGTTAAACAATATTTTGGGTTCTAGGGGTTATCTGGCAAACACATACGGTCATATCAGATAGCTCATTAATTCTATCATTATTTTTCCCTTCTCACTGTATCATGCCCAGTTACTATTCAACAGTTCCCTCCTACCACCAACCAAAAAAAATACCCTGAAAGTTTTAAAATGTGGATTGCTTTTTACTTGTGCAACCTATTTGTTTCCTTGTTATATATATCACAATTAGGCCAATAAAAATACACTTACCTTCTGCTTTGCCAGTGTTGATGGAACATGTTTTCTTACAGGCAATATTTACATGAACCTGGTTCCTATCAGTTATTTTATTTAGTACATTTCAAAAATATTCTATCATTACTTTTGAGTGTTTTTTCCTTGTTTTATCTAATCCAATTCTTGGGCCTAACTTAATGACATCCTTCTAGCATATAGGCTATAAAGGGACTGGTAGATGTCACTCATACACCAGGGAATCTTATTGTAACCAACCCCTTTTGGCTGCTTGCTCAATACTCCACTGAGATTTTCAAGGGTAGAGATAAAATCAGTCCTAAACTATTATCTCTGTTTTCATGCAGTACACCAACCCAACAAAACATTAGGATTATGTTCTTCAAAGGTCTGTTCTGAGGAAAGGGTTGAGGAGCCATGATTTGACTGATTAAAAGAACAGTGAAATGTTTGTACCAGCTGCTCTCTTTTGATTAACCTCATTTCAGCACTTGATTAAAATGTGGTTATGTCCACGTTAAAAGAGATTACTTTTCACGTGCTGATTTATAATACTGTAGTTTCAAAAGTACTTTAGAAGTAATTTCAGAAAAGTATTAACAGATGGATGTTCTGACTTCAATATTGACAAGCAGCACTCATACTATTTTTGGGTACATAAAGTCAGGACAGTTTGCTATACCTTTATGTATCTTTATGTATCAGCTTTTTCATTTTCAGCTTCTTCTAGGAGCAGTGAAGATGGGGGACAACAAACAAAACAAAAACAAAAACAAAACAAACAAACAAACAAACAAACAAAAAACCTCCTCTTTTATTTTTTTACCTTCTTTTTTCCCAGTGACACATTTAATCTCATCTGAAGACCCTGAAGGATAACAGTTGTTGCAGGAAACTGCTTAATTTTAAACTGAATGTTCACTAATTAAAAAAAAAAAAAAAAAAAAAAAAAAAAAAAAAAAAAAAAATCTGATTATAATTGCTCCTTGTTTCGTGTCTAGAAAAGAGTAATTTTTTTTGTCCCCTCTTAACAGGTGGCCGTTGATGAGCGCATCAAGCAACTGCATGAAGCTCACAGGGATTTTGGCCCTACTTCCCAGCATTTTCTTACCAGTGAGTGATTTCTCATTTCCCATTCTTCTTGTGCAGTTTGCATACACATTTAATTGATAATTTTGTAGCCATGTGCTAGTTGATGTTTTTATGAGTTTCTATTTTATACTGTATTGCAATTTTTTTCTTTTTATTTTCTTTTTTTTTTTCCTTGGGTGCAGAGAAGTGTTAAAAAAATTCATATTGTCCAGGTCCAGGGTAAAAGGAAAACATCTTCTATTATAAAGTCTCTTTGTCCCCAGAGATCTCTGCAAAGATTCCCAATCTCTGCAAGACTCATCTTCACTGTTTGGGGGTTCCCTATAGGACTAGCAAATTAAATTATGTTAAAAAGCCTTTCTGATGATTTTAACCCAAAACGGATTAGAACCCCCACAAAAACCCAAAACAACACAGATTTGGTTTATCTGTTTGAAGAACAGTTCAGCTCCAAAAAGGGACAAAATAAGACCTGCAAGAAAAATATTTTACAGGATTTGATCACTTAGCAGAGCAGTGAGAGGATCAAAACTGGGGTGGGAGAGTTGGCAGAAGAATGGCTGCTAAGTAAACTTTTTACAACTCTGCATCAAATATAATTGCCAGCAAAATTCCCACTTCACCTCCACAAGCATTCTTTTATCAAGGATGTTTTGAAGTACGCTGAAAGACAACTTGAAACACCTTCAAAGCTCCGAGGCAGTGACTAAAGTGAAGCTTCTTAAAGGCCATGTCTTTTCCATTGTTCTTCAATTAAGGAAAGTAAACAGTAAAGCTTTATTTAAGAGATTATATCAGCAGAACAGAACACAGTCGCAGGATAATGGTCTCCTACATGCATAGGGACAAGCTATCCAGACATCAGGAATAGATGTTACTATTATTGCACTGCTACATTCACAGTGGGATAGAGGACAAACTTTTCTTCTGCTGATACTGCATTGTAATTTTAATAGCTTAACCATTTTCCCACTGAAGATCTCAATGGGAAACTGAAAAATCTCAGCAGATGACCTGCAAAAGCAAAACCAGGGTCGATGTTGTGCCATATAAGACTAATGCAAGCTGATTCAACCCTGAACCTTATTTTTGTCAAATGATGATCCTATGAAGAAATAAGCCCTGTTTTCATTATTTCTGTTTCAAACCCACTTTTCTCTAACTCTTAATCTCTGGGAATACTTTATCAGCTCAATATATATAATTGCAAATCAGACTTGTCAAGACTGAACTGCAAGAGTTATGAGTATGTGACACGAACACAATATTTAAGCAGATACCTGTTTTTCCTTGTGACCCATCGTGTATTCTTGGTGAAAGAATAAATTTGTAGAATAAATTAAGCCAGCCAGGAGGAGACTAGAGTGGCCTGCACTGCATTATCACACTGTTCAAGGTGCCTTTCTTCTCTGTGCTGGTTTTGAGTGCAGTCAGACAATTGGAGTGATCGCTATGTCCAAGGTCTTTTAATTCTGCCTTGTTATTGATAAACTAGAATGATCTAAAAGATAATCAGTGTTATGATAGTCAACTTTTTTAGCCCACCCATCACCAGTGAGATGTTATTCTTCTGCATAACTAATTAGAGCCAGCAAAGTGTGGACATCATTCTGGACACTTTGTGCCACTTGAGTATCACCATAGAAAAAGCAGCCAGGTGAAAATGTGTTGACTTTGGAAATTGTCAAATCTCTTAGAAAAATGGGCCTTTGTATTTGCTAATTTGTTCTCTCTCTCTTAGATGGGTGTGAAAATAAACAATCTTACCCATGCATACAAAAGTTAGGTATTTGAAGCTCTGAAAACATCTGCAGACTCCTTCCCAAGTCTAAAAGTTCGGTCACTGAAAACTGTACATACAACTGTACATCAGTCCCATCTTTCAAATTCCAGAAACATCCACAATCATGTACTGTCTGTATGCCTGGGGAAAATGCCATGCTTTGTCATGCTTTTTATGTACTTCCTCTGCTGCACCCCTGCATGGATGGAAGCACATTTATGGGAGACAGAGCGCTGCACACGTGAGTGCCACAGTCTTTGCCATCCAACACTAGTGCTTTTTTTTCTGCAGATGTACTCTTGGGGGTGAACAAGTCAGACATAAAAGCTGCCAAACAGAACCAGGCTGGTCAAATGAAGGTGAATTTAATTGCTTGTAAATTAGTTTTCAGTGCACGGCAGACAGAATCCAAGTTGATCAGTCTGAGGCAACAGCAGCAGAAAGATAAATCAAAACAATTTTTATGATTTTATTTTATTAGCTCGAAACTCACAGAGCATTTTTAGCTAAGGAGCTAAAATACACATGAGATCAATGCGAGCTATAATCAGGAAGGAAAATAAGCAATCTATTGGCTGTTCCATATCTAGTTTTTATGCCAGTAATAATCAGTTCATCCTCCCTAACTGAGCATCAACTTTCCCTCTTCCATAAATGCTTGCTCATCTTAAGGTGCAAGTAATTATATCTGTTTATATTCTTATATGAAAATTTATCCTTTTATAGTTGATATCCCTTTAAGTAGTTCTGCAAAAAGGCTGATGTAGCAGTCAAGTTCACATAAAATCAGTAACTGAATTACATTTCTCTCCTATCTGAAAGAAAAAATATGATCTGTTGATCATGGTAACATCTTCATGTGTTTGTTATTATTTTATACGTAGAAATTATAGCATCATCTGTCTTTTTCTGCTTGATTGAAGCTAAAACTGCATGGGGCTGTTGAAAACCTAGCACAGAAGTAATGGGGGAGTGATGCAGGGACCTTATATTTGTCATGCCCTGTGGGACAAGGAATCAAGTGGTAGTCCCTGTTTCTAAGCACTTGCAGCCTGTTCTAAAGGCTATTCATAGAGCTATTTCTGAAAGAGATTGGAAAGAAGGTGTGAGCTAGAGAGATAAGGAGTGTAAAAGAAAAAAAAAAAAAAAGTATTCTTACTTGTGGCATTTTTACATTAGAGACAGTTTTTCTGCATTGTCTTTTCATGCACTTCAGCATTCTTTTTCCACTCTTTCATCTTTTAAATGACCAGGTGCCAGTGTTTATCAATGCTGTGGCATGGGATGATTCAGATGTCTCCTGGTTGTAAGTTAAAGAAATTGTGGCAAAGGAATGGGATCCACTTGTGTCTCTCTCCATAAGGGCTTCAGTCGGCCTCAAGTGTAAAAGGCTCTTATCAAAACTGGCCCTTACTTTTCACATGAACTTGTCTCTCTCCAGGCCTTCTACATTTTTTAATGGGCTCTCTCACCCCACTCCTTGTGCTTCTGACCTTCATGCTTCCCCAAACTCATTTTGCTCTGCCAGTGTCCACAGAGCCACTCCCAGCTCCAGCTCAGTTCGTTCCTTGCCAAGGACACACAGCATTCTCAACAGTAGTTAAGATACATCTGATAAATGTATTATATGGGCAAGAGTTTATATCATGAATTCATGGAGTGAGATTGTTGGTTTTGAAGGACTTGCTGTTTAATTAGAATTCTCTAAATCAGGGTATAAAAACCCAGCAAAAATAAGATATTTCTATTAAAGAGAAACTTGTAACTATTTAGCAAAGTAATTAAAAGAAAAATATCTGATTCTTTCATGGATGATGATGCTTAATTTAGCAATTATATACAGTAACTGAAGTGTGAAAAAGAATATCTGCAAATTTTAAACATAATGCCAGCTCCAAAGTTTTCAGTGACTCCTCTGGAATAATTTTACTGTTTTGACTTCACCTTTATTTTTCTCTGTGATTCTGCCTCTTACAAAAAATGTGATTCACTGTGTCTTGTTGGAAGACCCACCTATTTATGTCACAATGTTTATTCCTTTATTTTTGAGATGCAATAAATGAGAGGTAGCATTGATGTCAGACTGTTTCTAATATCATTTGCAGTGCTATTCAGCAATCACTCATACTTTTTAATGGCATAGATCATTCATGTGCATTGCTGGTGATTGCTGGAAAATAGAAAGTGTTACATCTTTTAAAAAACATGAGCAAACCTTGTAATTTACTGTCCAGCCCCAGTATGAGCCATCTTTTAGTAAGTATAGCATGTCAGTGAAGTGACTGCATGAAACAGTGCTCACGGTATAACTGGGAATTAAAGTATGACTGGAAGATTCCAGTGGTTTCCAAGCTCAGACAACAGGAAAAATCTGGGAATATAAGGAACAGAAAGAACATTTAGGTTTGCAAAGCTAAAAGGCTGATATACCCATAGCCAAAATTTTGTGATTCGTGTTTCTCAGGCTATGAGCTTTTGCTGCCTGCATATGTCAGTACCAGACTGTTAAATCCTCATACCTAAATATGTGCTAGCACCTGGAGATACCTAACAGGAGAGACCTCAGTTTCAGACCTGTAAGTAAGAGCAGCCCTTAATTCAACACAAGATGAGGCAGCCTTAGCAGCCTTCATTCAGAAACAGAAAGACGATGAATGCTGGAGCCACCAGTTTGTATTGTAAGTGATCAGCGTGCATCTGCTGCATTTTATATCAGATAATTTTTGCTTAAAAATAAAAAAAAACAGTCACAGTATTGAGCTGTGTAACCTAGCTCTCCTTCTCAGAATAAACTCAGAGCTGTTCAGGTTCAGATCTGAGTCTTTTTTCTTCTTATTTCTGTCCCTTTGTGCTCTCCTTCAGTTATTTAGGCCACTCTCCTGAGAAACGAGATGTGGCTCTGAATTCCTTCAAGCTGGGAGAGAAGTCAAGTACTCACTTCTCCCTCCTTCCGTGTGAGTGCTCAGATTATTATGCAAAGCAAAGCCTAGGGAAGCTCTTTCTTGCACAGGCCGTCTTTAAAAGGGCAAGTCCTGCTAATTGAGACATCCAAGTCTAAAAATGAGAGGGCTCTGTGACTCTTAGGACACTTTACCCATCCATCTGACAGATTATTTTCCAGGGCAAGCAACTGTATCTTTCTTTCTTATTTCTCACTGCATACATTACATCATAGTGTCTTTCAGATATACTTTCAACAAACAGACATTGAGGATCATGCCCATTCATCCATGTCCTTTGGAAAAATGGTTTAATATTTTTAGATATCACATTAAATGGTTTGAATTGAAAATATCACCTGGTAGTAGAATAAAGATCAAGGATAAGTGGACACAAACAAATCAGCCTAAGTCTGAGAACTCTCTGAAAGCAAAGGGATTTTATTATTGTATTTAAATGTATTTGTAAAAAAAAACTAATATATTGTAGGCATTTAAATATGGTCATATTAGCTAGAGGAGCCTGACTGCTAGAAAACTGTTTTTCTGCTTCAGTATAAGTGTAAAGGAACTACATGTGCTTCTGAAAAAAGAAAAGCTAGCAAAGTACCAACAAAACCAAATACACTTCACAGGTCCTGCCAGTGTGATTTTCACTGTGAATTTCTAAGAACACTGGGCACCAATTCAACCTCAAGACTTGTGTGATGGGTGCATCAGGTTTAAAGTTAGGACAAAATGCCTTCAGTCCATTTCTCCCTTGTTTAGAATATCATGGCCATAGCTACAGCTTTTGATAGTGTTTGCCTTGGCCTGAGCGCGAAAGGTCTTTAAGAGTAGTAAAACATCGGCATATTTTGAGAGATTATCTTTATGCTTACTTTTGGAATAAAGTTAGTACAATTGATTTTACAGTGAGCCTTCATTTTTTTCATTATACATTATTCTCAGGCAAGCCACAAAAAAAAAAAAAAAAAAAAAAAAAAAAAAAAAAAAAAAAAAAAAAAAAAAAAAAATCTGTCTATAAATCTTAATTTGATTTGCAAGTAATTAAATACTATTTTTTCTCTTAATAAGATTCAAAAGATACCTATTTATTGTCTATTAAACTTTTGTCCACTCTCTGAATTAATATGTTGCTAAGACTGATTCTTCCCTCCAAAATTTTATCATCTTTTTGGAGTTACACTGGATCTATGAATCCAAATGAAAACTGCTTAGTTTTTTTCACCCTGCCAAGTTCAACTCAGATAAATTTGACAATGTACCCGTGTTGTCATCAGTTGTATGCTGTGATCAATTTAGGACATTCCTTTGTCCTCAAGCTCCACAACTAAGATACAACAGACATAGTCTATATATGAGTTTTATATATGAATTTTTCTGTTCTGTTTTGCTATGTAAGATGTGGAATATTTACCAAAGATTTATTTTGCTATTTATATAATTTAA
The DNA here is from genome assembly GCF_015227805.2 of Hirundo rustica. Lineage (NCBI taxonomy): Eukaryota > Metazoa > Chordata > Aves > Passeriformes > Hirundinidae > Hirundo > Hirundo rustica. The sequence continues at coordinate 108,499,257 of NC_053451.1, read as the reverse complement.
TTTGCCAAAATCGCCACCAATTTGATTAGGCTATTGTATAATCTCATTTGATCAGCCAGTTTTAGAGGCTTCATTTTTAAGGCCATTAAGGGTGCAACAGAAGTTAGCAATGTGGAGTACCTGCATCTTGGGGTATATGGGCCATTATAGACTGTATCTGCATTTTTTTGCTCTATTTCATTCAGTATTCTGCTATTAAACAGGTAGATTCTTGCATTTTTGCCATTTTACACTTGTATGACATTTAAGAAAATGAGTATTAGATTGATTTTATATTTTACAATACAAAGTGGTATTTGGAAACTTCTGGAAGCACTGTTCATGATTAAAGGTGTGCATTATTTAAGTCTTAACCAATGTTGGCCCTAAGCTGCAGATGATGTCTGAAGTTGGCCATAACTATTCCAGCAGGAAATGCAGGACAGAAAAGCCCTCTAAACACTTCTAAAATGACTGTCATAATTGGCTCTGATCACAGGTTGAACTTTTTAATTACTAAAAGTCTCTTCTTAGAGATTTTTAATCATTAAAGATGACTTCTGCTATGGTTAGACTACGTTAAAAGTCATATATTTGATAAACTTGTACATGTGTGCTACAGTGACAGGTGCTGATGGTGTTCCAGGGAAGTAGTGAGTGTTTGTTTGGGCTTAAGAAGGGCAGAATCCAAGCTGAGAGGGGCTCTCTCATTTCCAAAATGCCCTTGAATCCGTGCCCATGTGCAGCTGAGGCTTGGAGCAGAATAGACCCCAGGTTGTGTAGACCTTGTGAAAGGCAGGTTTTGATTGATGTTTCTGCCTTGTAGCTTCCCAGTTGAGTAGTCGATGTATTCTGACATCAGTTTCTCAACTACATTGTGCAATATTAGACCTCAGTGCTAGACAGCATGATCTGATTGTTCATCTTACTTAGAAAAATAAAAAAATACACATAATTTAGAAATCAATCTAAATCTTTTGTGAAAAAACCTATCTTTTACAGGTATATAGTGACATTTGTTGCAAAGGATCTCAAAGAGCTTGCTGGTTATGCAAACACTTCTATTGTGTCACTGTCATGCAGATACAAATTTTGGAGGTGGCATCCTGCCAGGCTGCATCATGCACTGATTATGGTGGGGAAATATTGCTTTAGCATGTTCTCCAAGGAGGAAAGGCGTGACCTCCTTATAGTCTCTGGAGAGCAGTATTTTCTCATTTATAATGGTGCCAGCTGAAAATAATCAAAATGTAGTACTCAGTGAATCTTCTTTCAAAAGTTAAGGTAGCTTACATAGACAAGAAATTCTGATTCTTGGGGAATCAGTCTTTTCCTGATGTAAAGATCATCTCATTTTTTTCTCCCTGCCTGCCGTTATCTGAAGTCACCAAATCCATACCTTGCAGCAGTGAAAATAAGTGGCATCAAAACAAACTTTATGTGAATAAACAAACAGTTTCTTAACTCTATGTTTGTATTAAGGTTTAATGATGGTAATGCTTGGTAGAACAGTGTAAGTCACACGGGTCACATAGGTAGAATTTCCTAGTTGAACCAGAGAATTATTATCATTAAAATGTGAAATATGAACATAATTCAGCACCTTGCTGAGTTACACTGGGGCCACCAAACAAGCTAATGAGAACATAGAAATGAGCTCACCTTTAACTACCACAATGCTGAAAGGAATATATAATAAATATATTAAATTTCTAACAAAGTGAGAAAAAAATAATTGACAGGATATATGTAACAGTGTGTGGACACTACACAATTCTTCTTTGTAGTTTCTGTCCAAAACCCCTTAGTGAAAAATAAGTTAAAAGATTTTTTTTTTAATTTAGCACTGAAAAAGTACACTCATGTGGCAACTAAAAGTCTGTGCTGACTTTTTAAATAAGGAGCACTGAGAGTAACATTTAAATGTGGACATACTGAATTTACTCTTTCAATAGCTGAAGAGGAAATAGTTTACCATTGGTAAACACACATGTATATTTCATTATATTTGCAGTGCTAAAGTGAAATATTTATAAGATTATTTTTTGTAGTATCAACTACTATCACCCTATTTAATATTTCATTCGGATCCCTGCATAGATTAAAACAGGACTGAAGTTCAGAGATCAAGCATGCCACCATTTCATTATACATTTTGCCAACAAGTAAGAATGTCAGCTCACCATCAAGAACTGTGTTCACAGGCAAAACAAGTCTCAGCTCTTAGAACGCCTACGAAAGAAATAAACCTCAAAAGTTAGGTAACCATTAAAATGTATGTCAATGCAAAGAGAGTGTAGGCAAATATAAATTAACTCTTAAAATGCCCTGTATTTTGTTGTGGTATTTCATTTCAGTCACAACAGTATTGAAAGTCGCTGTGTGTATGGTAATGGGTTCTTACACTGTGTAAGCTCAAGCCATAAAACACTTTGGAATGACTCTCAGCAAGCAGGAAATGTCTGCTTCTTGAGTGCTGTAGCACACAGGGATACCAGAGCATATATATAAAAAAAAGTCTTTGCTAGCAAGACTTTTGGGTGGACTTCGCCATTTACCTGCACAGTTTTGTAATGGATAGTAAACCTGTATAGATAACCAAAGATAAGAAACAGCTGGTCTCAACTTCTGGGCTTCTGCCCAAAATGAAATTATTATTCTCTATGTATAGCTGTAAAAAGTACTGCACATTTTGTCAACTCAAATTTATGCAAGGTTAGAATAATCCAGGAAACCAAAAGGGTATTATAGACAGCTTCACAGCAACCTCTTGAAGGAATACTAAATCCAATTATTCGGAACATCACAGAATTGTTTGTTATTTCTATAGCACTTAGCTCTCATGAAAGCAAAAGTATTTGTTCCTCTTCTAACGGATCAAGAACACTATCATATGTAAGATTTTGTGATAATAAGTTATGACTGCAAAGCTCTTACCCAGATTAATTCATAAGCAACAGAAAAAATACATCTTCTGAAAAATATGCAGCATCTATTCTGTCCTTTAGCTATTGAACTAAAAACAAATCTTAAAGTGGAACAACTGTAACTTGGCAGTATTCCCATTGGGAGTATTAATGACTGCTTGGGAGAGAAATATGTAACAAGGTCAATTTTCAGTTACTACTGAAGGGTATTTTGTTTTCAAAACTAATGAGAGTGTAATCTGATTTGAATCATTCCTCAGACGATGCCAATTGCCATGGGTAAGAACCCTTATTCTTGTCACTGATAAGCATTTTAAAACTGGTTGATGGACCACATTTTCGTGCACGTTAGGTTAGTATTACTGAACGAGAGCATGTAAAGAAATCACGCAGTAACTGATAGTGTAAAATGGAATAGGGATCTTTCTCTAACTCCTTGACTTTTGTTTCCTACTCCCATCTAAAATAGAGAATATCGGATCAGTCATCAAAATTATATTTACAGCAGTTTGTTTTCTTACAAGTAGAAAGAATATTTAAGCATCGTGGTTAAGAATTTTGTATGAACATGAAAATAGGGCTAAAAGTTATTTCAAGATTTTTAACATCAAAACATTACATGATATTCTATTTTTAATACTTTTCACATTTCTACGAATCGCATAACAAATTGTGTCTTTACATCCTTTGAGGCTGTAGCGGAGCACAGAAAGTGAGCAGCTGCAGTTGATGCTGCCAGGAAGAGCAGCTCAATGGACAGCAGCCTTGGCCTTCACAGCTCCTCAGCCGTGCAGCCTCCCAACACACAACCAAAGGGCAGTGCCTGGCCCACCAAGGGGTGTTTGATCCTATATAAATTAGGAGTATTTGTATTTCAAATGCATATGATTTTGTGCTCCTGTGTTTGTGGGCCATGCTTCAATGGCAGTGCAGTGTGCTAGATCTAATGCTGTGATTAAAATTCTGGTTCTTGCACATTTTGAGAGTTACTGATTCTCATGGTTCATAACTTTGAAATTTACTTTTGTTCATTTAAGAACACAAATCTGTGTAAATATAAGTAATAGGAAAGCAATGACACTCAGCTACAGATGGGGGTCGATGACAACAGCAGAATGTGCAGAGACACTGAGGTAGAATTTTTGGAGCTCCTTGGCCACCAGCAGTTTGAAACAGGTTTATCATATCTATGGAGAGAGACTTTTCATGAGAGCATGTAGTGATAGGACAAGGGGAAACAGCCTTAAGATGAAGGTTGGGATTGGGAGTTAGGAAGGAATTCTTTACTGCAAGAGTGGCGAGGCACTGGAAGGTTGTCCAGAGAGGTTGTGGATTCCACATTCCTGTCGGTGTTCAAGATCAGGCTGGATGGGGCTCTGATTAACCTGGTCTAATAGGAAGCTCCCTGCCCTTGGTGGGAAAATTGAAACTAGATGATATTTAAGGTCCCTTCCAGCCCTAAACATTCTAAGATTCTCTTTCTTCCAAATATATTCCTTCCTTTCCCTAGCTTCTTAGCATTGTCTAAAATTCATGTGAAATTCATTCACCCTCTCCCCAGCCCATATGCTGTTCCTACCAGCTCTTCCTTCTTCTCTTCAGACCATCTCTAATGATGGCACCAGTTTCTCCCATGGCTGATTTGTGTCCCCTCCGTGGAGTCCATATTTCCCTCCAGCCCTTCTTTACAATTCATGTGCAAAATTAGTGAGATTTCCCTATATAACCATTTTAGAAGCACATTTCATCTCTTTCCTCAAACTCTTATTTCCACATACTCAAATATGTGGGCAAGAGAGAGAAACTGTACGTCATTCTACAGACTGACTTCTGTGAATCTGGTACAAAATAGATGAAATATGTATATTGGTAGTTATTATTTGTGTGGACTGTGATTTGTTGATTTTGATAAAGCAACTTGGGAGTGGCATTTTTCAAGTATCTATTTTGATTATGAGAGGGAAAGAAAATAGAGCCAAATGGTGAAAAAGCTAACTCCTAGTTGACTGGTAACAATTGCTTTCCTTTGTGAACAGCAGGGGTCAGTAAAAAGAAAGGTTATACTGGGTGAAGCAAGTAGGATTTTTTTTTTTTCTCCCTTAGATCACTTTCATATGTTTTCTGTTTTAATTGTTATATTAAAAAAAGAAAATTCTTAGTTCTACTTTGTTTGACAGATCATAAACTCCTAATAAAAAAACTTATCTCCCTGATTATGGCCTAAACGCTTAAATTATCTCTGCTTCTAATAAAAATTAATAATAATAATAATAATAATAATAATAATAATAATAATAATAATAATAATAATAATAATAATAAAATCTACCTTTTTTTGTCAAATTAGTTTTATAAAAACCTCTTTTACAAAATATTTTTGTTGTGTTGTAAGCTGATGTTGACTTACAACACCATGTTAGCCAAGAGTGAGCAAGGTTATTTCCTCTCCAGCTGTTGTGGTCATACTGTCATTTTGTCCAGTATTTGCTGTTGTGGGAAGGCAGTAAGAGAATTTATAATGCAGACAAATTAAAATGAAAATGTCCACCATTTAGAACAAGTCAGCAAGAGGATAACAAACAAAATACTTAGATGGTCTCTCAATGTGATGTCTCTCAACATAAACTGTAAACAAGTGCATAATTCTGTTCCTAGAAGGATGGGAAGTGCTACCCACAGAAGGAAAGAAATGGAAGAAAACCCAGTCAAACACCTTAGCAGGAGGAATCCTATAAAAGAGCATGCCAGAAAGATAGGTTGCTTGCTCTGCTTCGTATCTGTTCTGTAAGCTTAGCTTTCAAGGAGCTTTTGTATTTATCTTTGCAGCTGAATGAGTTCCATTTCTCTCAGATTAGGACAGAGGTTCCAGAACAGCAGGTTAATCCTTCCTGCCTTCACAGGCAACTGAACAAACAGACCTGTATCAATGTGGCCGAGGGTAAAATTGTCATTCTGGAGATTAACGTTGTCTTTCCTGTTTGACCTCCACGTTTCTCTTCTAGGTATGTGTGTATGTATGAATGTGCGGTTATTTATTTATTTGTTTGTTTGTTTGTTGTTAACAGCTTCTGTCCAAGGCCCCTGGGAGAGGGCAATCTCACCAAACAAAGTGCCGTATTATATCAAGTGAGTATAAATAGTAATTCATTCCAGCTGTTTACATTTCTTATTTAAGAGGAGAAAGTAATTTTCTTAAATAATTGTGAACTGCTCCTATAGTGTCTAAATGGGAAGGACAAAAAGCCTGCAATACATTTCACAGAAGTGTGCTACTTATCTGAAAACACAGTAGGATGCACTGATTTGTAAGTTGTTTGGGTTTATGCTACTATAAATCACCTGCAAATGAAGTAAAGCTTTGAGGTATTGGATTATAGTTTAAATTGTGCCACTGCCCTCTCTGTGTATGTGTAGCAGGTTTTGCAAAATCAAAAAAACCCCCAACATTCTGAATTGCAGTTGTAAATGTGATACGCTAGGGTTTTTTTAACCCTATAATTTTTTATGGTTTATAATAATTAAATCATATTTTTAATGATTTATAATGGTTTTAAATGCACATACTCAATACTATTAATTCCTTTAGGGGCAGTACTTGTAAAGTGCATATCTGAGGAATGACAAGGGACAATTAGTCCCTAAAGCCTAATATTTCTGAGTTTCATTCCCAAATTAAGATGGTTTGCTTTAAGAGACGTGTCTGCACAACAAATGAGAAGAACATTTTTTAAAAATCAGGATTTGGAAATACCTGCTTCTCATGCCCTAAACAGTGCCACCACACAACAACAAAAATACCTTTTTTAATTCTTTTTATACTTTAATACTTTTTTTCTTCTCTTTGGAGTTCTTTACCTGGAACATGTGCTTTGAACTACTTATCCTACTTCAGAAGGAAACAGGCGATGCAATACCAGTTATAAACACTGTAGCACAAGTAACAAAGACATGGGTATTGTTTAATACACCTATTTCCATGGCTCCTCTTTATACTCCCTAAACCTTTTGCAAGCTCAGCTAGTGTCACTGAAGCCATTTGGTTACAAAAGGCTCTTGCAGTGACACTTCAATTGCAACTTTCACAACAGGGTGAACTTCTACAGCAGCCTTAGAACAAGTATTTGAGTTATGCATGAAGGAAACTCTTCAGTGCAGTTCAGAGGTTCAGTTATACCTGGCTAAGCTGGTTTACTGTTGCATTAATCTTGTAAGTTTTCTGATGACTGCATTTGGCTATGAATAATGAAATAGTCACAAAGGAACTGGAAAGCTCTGTCAAGAAGGCAGGGCAGTCTACCAGAGACAGGCTGGAAAGCAAGTCAATGCTCTGACATGTAAGACAGTTTATGGCACTAACATGAAGGCAAAGATCCTTCTTTGCTCTTTCACATGGCATGACTTGCCATTATGG